>NC_089874.1:15895000-16495000 GCF_040182565.1 Anser cygnoides | reverse complement strand
AAGAATCCATTTTATTTTGGAAAAATATTTTGGATTTGGTATTTTTTTTTTCTCTATGTAGAAAACATAACTAACTTTAAAGTCTTTCCTTAGTATCAAAACAGTGAGACTTGCTGGAATGAACATTCCTGTTTTATAGTTGGCCATTTTAACGGTGTCCCTGATTAATGGGATTACCAGCTGCACTGCAGTAGCACTGAAGCAGTGAATGACATTTGAATGCACTTAATTCTTATGGCAAGCTTGTATTGCAGCTCAGTACTGGTGTTAAAGGCCAGAACGGAGCAGTCAATTCCAGATTACTCAGAGATGAAGTGTATAAAAATCTCAAAGGGGGTAGGCCTTTAAAAAGTGACCTTTAGGCAAAATATTAGTCTCCTCCTGTGGTAAGAGTTTTCTCCATTTCAGATACGGCAGCCACCAAGTGCTTGTACCCAGTTCTAATCAAAGCTGGAGCTTTAATGGCTAGGCTTCATTTTGGGCCACTCTAACGAGCTGCAGTTGTCCCATGCTGTGCAATGTTCTGTGTTTGCTTTAACCTAGAGAAGGGAAGAAGAATTATCGTTGTTAAAGCCATGTCTTAATCAGCTTTGGGTAAGCCCAGCTCTGAGGCAGGGGTTATTTGTTGGCTTTGTTTAGAATGGTAAACTCACCTTTGCTAAGCGCCATGGGCTTAGTAGTTGCCTCCAGATGGTTTTTGAGTATCTCAGTTTTAGTAAATGTTCTTTCCTTTTGTCCTGAACATAGGTGGCTTGTTGGTTGATTAAACATGCAGCAGAATTGTTCCCATCATGGCTGACATGGTTCATCACTTTATTGGTGCATGAAAGCAGAGTGACAAAGATTACCAGCATACAAAATGCGTATCTCCTGACTGGGCTGTTTAGTGTTGTGTTGACTTGTAGTGATGTTGTTACTAACATCTTTAATTCTTGCATGGATTGGCTTTGGTAAACATGCTGTTGTGTTATGAAAATATTTTTTGGTCTCTGGCTTTTCAATAGGGAAAATGCTTCTAGAAGGTTAAACGATTGAGATTTACTCCACCTCAAGATCCTGGGGAAAACGAGCGTGTTTTCCCCCATCTTCATCTCTGGCAGTCCACTTCTTTTCTAATTCCTTTACTTTGCTTCTGTCCTTGTCATAGGAACCTGTATACGCTTCTACTTACTCTCCTGTTATACCCGCTGTCCATAAATTTCATCCTTTTCTACCTATTAATCAGGTGAGCAAAAGTCTGCACAGTTTAAATGCTCAACAATATCAAGTAAACACATTTTGACTTTTTTTTTTCTTTTTACATAGGGAATTAATAATCCTCTTAGTTGATTAACCAGCTTGATAAATGCTGCTTTAAAGAAACGTGGCAGGAGTGGGCAAAGAAGCAAGCTGTACACAAGAAAACAAGGAGAGTTCAGTGGAAGGTCTTGATAGATCTATGCAAATATAATCCTGCTTTATTGCCTTGCCTCCCAGCTCAGATCTGTGGTGGCAGTACAACCAGGAATCCACTCTGTTCTCAATTCCCCCCGCCAAAATACAGCATGTGTCGCATGTCAGGAGCACTCTGGCTAGCATGGGTAATGGTAATGAACCCAAGGAACAGTTAGTTACTCACTGCTAGAACAGAGGATGATGATTATGGTAGATACTACTGAAATAATGTTAAAATATTTTGACTACTGATATTTACCATTTCCACATTCACCTTCATAGAAGTTTCTGGGGATGTTTACTCCGATTTTTTTTTTTAATCAAAAATTAAATTTTGGGCTAGCAAATGAAAATCATTATTGTTACCTCTACTCTGTAAGCTCTGAATTTAATATAGCTTTATTACTATTTGACTTAAGATGACCTATTCATTTTGTCATGATGGAGTTCACCAGCTCTATATATCAAGAAGGTAGATGTATCATCTAACTTAATAACTTAATATCCCCTCAACAGTCAGCGGAGAGAGAAAGTCCTTCAATGGCTGTTCACCTCATTTATCTTAAATGAGGATCAGTTGCCCCCAAAGCAGAGAAGTTATTTGTATTAAAAGGCAAATACATACTTCTTTTATATAATTTATATAATTATATATAAATTATATATATTATAATTATAATTATATATAATTTTATATAATTTATATAACAAAATATAACACTGGTTTTAAATGGATTCCCACTTCGAAAAATACATTTTTAGTGTCCATTTTTGGTTTGGACTCCTCCAGCTAGGGGCCAGCACAGACCTCAACATAGAAAACTGTCAATACTTGTATTTCCTGTGTTTATAAAATAGAAATAGAAAAGAAAAGAAGCTTAAAAATATAAGGCAGGCTCAAAGACCACTGTGAATTGTGTTCTTGTGACCCGACGTGGCACTACTTAGACTAGAAAATCCTAGGGTACAAAATGGAGCATTGCCTAGATGCGGGCCCTTCCTTAGCACGAATTCATGCTGCAGAAACAGGGGAGCCCTGTGCATACTCACAAGAAATGTGTTGCAGTGCTGGAAGAGACCAGTGTCATCAACCAGCCCAGGCAAGCAGTGCAAGAAAAGTAATCCCTTTATCTAGCTGTTCTTACATCAAGTGTATAACTCTCCCTCAGACTATGTGGCCTTTAAATATGTGGTCTTTATTCCTGACTGTCCAAACATGGAAAATGCACTGCAATCTGATTTAATATGAGGTAGAATTTTTTTTTTCAAATCTTGAAAAATTATTTCAGATCTTTTCTAAAGCCTTCCAAAACTATTGGGATCCTGGATAGAAGAGTAGATGCTGGAAATGGGATGAGTTATTTCAGTAAAGATCCCAGTATGGAGAATCACCATCTTCTTCCTTTCCTCGGTATTCTTGTTTGTACAGTAATGGCAGATGATACCGGTTCTTAGCTACCGTTGTATGTAATCCCTTTTTCATTTAATTATCTGTTCAGAACTACTGCTCCATGTTTTTCCTCATCTTCTGTATTTCTAAATGGCTGTTTTTTTTTCCTTGATTCTCTTTTCAGCTGATAGTGCTCTTTAAAGCCTGGCTTACCAGGTTTTTCTCATAACCTTTTTTAAATCTGTGTGATTATCTTTTCTTCATCTTTATCACCCACCCTTCTCTTCTGTGCGTTGGTGACATCCCGAGGTTCTTCTCAGCAGAACTGATTTATTTCCACATGCATGAAACCATACTGGTCAGGGTTGGGATGAATCAGATCGCTGCATGGCCATGTCCTGTTTAGAAGTATTTTTTCTGTCAGTTAACTAGTATATAGTCTGCAAGGTGCAGTGATATTTTTATATTGCTCAAAAAAAGCTCCGAATGTCATCTGTGATTAAGTCAAATATATTAAAGAAATCAGAGGTAACCGTGTTAACATATTTAATCATACTTGATCTCATCAAACTTACCATTTTGATTAAACCTGTTTTCCATAATGCCATGTGGAACGGCATTAATTATGCAACTGTGCTTTGATTCTTTATTGATTGTCTTACAGCAGTCTTCCCATGATTGTCTGGAAAGAAACACAACTTATGTGACCTGTACTTACACGCTTCAGTTCTTCTGCTAAAGATTATTCCCATCTTAGCTTTTATCAATCCTACGCCATTTCCCATTTTCAAAGGTTTTTTTTTTGGTTTGGTTTAGTGTTGTTTTTTAATCAGTGCTTTTGTTTGGGGCATCTCCTATTCCTGTTATTCCATGTTGCTGGATGCCAATTCTTCTGACCCTTTCAGTATTTAACTTGATTTTAAGATTCTATCATTTCTCTGTAACAAGAGATATCAGTGAAAACATAGACGTATTTTTCACTACAAATTAGAATGTTTCCTTGTATATAAGTACTTGTTTTGTTTAATGGGAAAAGCAGCATTAGATCTGTTGTCTTTCAAAGCTTTAATTTATTCCTGATACTCTAAAATAATTCCTTATTTTATTTTATTTTTTATTGGGGTCTCCAGCATCCTTTATCAAAAGGTCACAGGTATGAATTTGAGATATTTATTTTATATCTTTCTTCTTCCTTTTTTTTTTGTTTGTTTCCTATTTGGAAATAAAATTTGCACTTTGAAGACTGGCAAGGCTTATGTTTCTCACAACATCTTCCCCCGAGCAGAATGGGCTTTAGCCAGCTCATTCCTCCAGAAATGCTGCCCTTTGGTAATTGTGCAAGCTATTTAAACTACTCCCAATTACCAAGGGTATTTGTTATGAAATTTTTACTGACAATTGCCTTGGCTCATACTAGTTTTCTAGCTATATAAAATAGTTCTTTCTTTTAAGTACAGCATATGCTTTTGTTTTTCACCAGGACTGTTATGGCGAGTTATATGGGTTAGGGATTGCTTGCTTTCTATTCAGCTCATCATTTTTTAAGTTCATTTGTTCATTAATAGGGGAAGGTGGGAGCCTTTGTGCATTAGGAAGAGATCTGATATGAAATTACTTCAGGTTTTGTGATATACGCATCCAGTCTGATTTTTAGGAACTCGAGGATGTTCTGCCCAATGGAGCAGCTTTAAATCTTCCATTAAGAAGAAGTTTGTTTATGCTGTGAGAGAGCTACTTACTCTCTTTTGTTCTTTGACACTGCTCCAGATTTACTCATGACCTTTCTTAAAATTTATGTGTGCAGGGATTAATGCAGACACATTCCAGATCTGTGCCTTCAGAATTTCCAGTAGCTCTGCACATTCTTCATGTATTCTCTGGAAGGAAAACGTGAAATTAAGCCCCCTATCACTTGAGAGAGAAAACAAACAAACAAAACTCACCAACATATAAAAGAACCCATATTACATCTTCTTGCCACTTCCTTTCATATTGTAATCAAAGACAGCATCCTTGCTAAATTAAAAATATTTGTTTTGTGTTTCAAATTTCACTTGTGGTTTCATTGGAGGGTGTTCATTAATTTCCTCACCAGATCTCCTGTAATGCGTTGCTATGATTTTTTCTGCCAGCTGCTCATCCCAGAGGTGGCTGTGCTTCCAACATTGGAATGAGTGGAGATTGAGGAAAACAAATAGGGGTTGCTTTCAGTGTTTTCATTTAAAGTATTCAGAGGCTTTTACAGAAGAGGAAGCGTTACTTGAATAGACTTGCATTTTGATATTTCTATTGAACATTTTGGACTTCTAGGGAAAATTCTGAGTGTTTTATCCTGATTAACACGATTGGCATAGTGTCTGGCTGCCCAACTATCTTTCCTGATAAATTGGGTGCAAACATTACTGCAGAAGGCTGTAAATGTACATGGAACTAGAGGGAGGAGTGGGAGGCTTGCATGTTCTAGTCCTTGTACAAGCCACTTCTTGGCTTGTCTTTACTCTTATGCCTGATGGATGCTGCCCATGGTACATGCTGAAAGCCATAAGAAAACCTCTATTTCTCTGTGCCCCCTGTAGTCACAACATTTCTTGTATAGTTTTATTTACAGTGTTAACCTTGGATCGATTTCTTCAGTGCTGTTGATTTAAGGAAAATAAATAAATATCTGGGTTTATATCCCTTCCTTGTATCTTGACACGAAGAAGAGTGTTTACTTTACGTTCACAAGCTTTTGGGTTCTTTTTCATTTCAATTCTTCTGTAGTTGCATGAGCTAGTGCTTTGCTAAAGATTTACATTTTCATGTGTCTTTTCAAATCTAGCAGTTAAGTTATGAAAAAAAAGTCAAATAGCACACAACTTGGAAGTAATTCTAGAGCTGACAGCCCCATGGACTAGAATGATTTCTATGCCATATAATCCCTGAAACGTTGCTACTTTCTTTAGCAAAGTGCATTGAAGCAATGTTTCCGTGGCCTAACCTAGCTACAGCTGAGTATGTAAATTCCTTCCTGTTTAATGTACCTTCATCAATCCTTTGTGTGAGGAGGGCACTAAGATGCTTAATGCTCCTAACTGCTTCTAATCGCTCAAGCTGTTGGGTGCTACTCTGTAAAGAAAGCAAGAAAAGCTGAGGGTGACCCATAAAAAAAGGTGAGGGAGGAAATGATCACAGTCATTGGAAAAATATTCAGAAGAGCAAATTGACCTAGGACCTAAAGTGAGCAGCCTCTGGAGAGATAAGGCAGCTAATCCTGCCTGGAAAATTAAGTTGCAGTAAGAGAGTGATTCAGAAATGACAAACTGAGGTTCCACTTCTTAGTTGTTATTCCCTGTGCCACCTGCAAATTTGCACACTGGAAAACATTTGCTGAAAGTCAGATTAGTGATCTCAGTAGTGTAGCAAGTCACATTTCAAGAGAACAAGGTCTGGAAAATTATATCACATCCAGAGCAAATGGTTTGTTTTGCTTAGAGGGATGCCATTTGCCTTGGCTGGTAGTTTCAAGAAAAGGTCAAAGAACATAGACCAAAACTTTATCTTCACAGTCTAATGAGGAAGCAAAGCAATGAGGCTTGTAAGGGCCAGGGTCACTAAGCTCTGCCTGTGACTTTACTTTAGTAGCATGTTAATACCGTTCTCTTGCCTCTACAGCTGGTGTTTGAAATGTTCACCCAGTACTTTGCTGTATTCTGGTCGGCTTACTTATTGTTAAACATCTCTTTCTCTCTTCCCCCTTGAAAATCAGAGGCTAGCAGATAATCAGGAGAGTCAAATGACCATTGAAGAAAGAAAACACCTGATTACAGCTCGAGAAGAAGCCTGGAAATCCAAGGGTAAAGGAGCAGCCAATGACTCCACGCAGTTCACTGTAGCTGGCCGAATGGTTAAAAAAGGTCAGTGATGAAATGATCCCAATATAAACAAGCCGCTGCTTATCTGTCTAGTCAAAATAAAGTCAGGCTAAAGCTAAGCAGAAACAGTATCCATGTTTAGCAAGAGGAAGACTGTTTATATTCAACCAAATATCACACCATAAGGCTGTTCTCTCTAGCTTCTTGTGGCTGTTGGTATTGATCCATGTTTTTCTGCACTACTGCACTACCATCCAGTCGTTACTGGGATCTGTCTTGACTGGTGATCATCAATCACTTCAATGTTCATATGTTTCGTTTTTCCTTCGAATACAATCCAGAGGGCACAGTTGGATTATTCTTTCTTATTTATTTCTCATTTGAAAACCCAGGTGCAGTTTCTAGAGAAAAGTTGTGAAATCTAGCCATTGCTGTTGCTGGCACCTGCCCCACTCATAGGATCTCTGGGAATATTTAGCAAACGTGTTATTTTTATGGATGCTGTTTTGGACGACAACTTAAGTGTTGTGTTTGGCTCAAGAAATCACTGAACAGATTTCTGCGTAGAACCAGGGAGTAGAAATGACATGGGAGCAATGCTGACATTTTTGGGATCTCTTGAATTCAGCCCATCACTGTTTCCAGATGCAATTATTCTCTTGAAGTGGAGAGAAATATGTGAAGGTTGTCCATGGTAGAATACAGCTGTTCATGCAG
The DNA here is from genome assembly GCF_040182565.1 of Anser cygnoides. Lineage (NCBI taxonomy): Eukaryota > Metazoa > Chordata > Aves > Anseriformes > Anatidae > Anser > Anser cygnoides. Next base: position 16,487,605 of record NC_089874.1, on the reverse strand, counting down.
TGGGTCTGGGAAGATGATAGTTTTGGAAGAAGGTACCTAGACTGATCTCTTGTAACTAGAGAATACTAAAGTTTGCTCTGTGACAAGAAACTGGTTGTTAAACGCAACAAAAATGAACCCTGAGTTTTATGACAACCACCCAAGAAACTCATTGTGGAGTGAAAGCAGTATTGCAACAGGGAGTAAATCTATTTGCAATCTAGAACATACTCTGTTTACAGATACGACAGATAGATGATACTGTCAATTGCATCTATTAGCAGTGTACTTTAGCTCCTGCTTACATTGTTTTGCTGCAAGAAATGCTAGTGGTCAGTGTTTCAAGACTAACCTGTTTTGGAGGGTCACCAATAAAATGTGATCGGTTGCCCACAGACTGCTGGATGAAATATTTTGCCAAATACATTGATCTTTCAAAAGGAAGAGAAGGTGATAGCATTTGTTCTTAATAGGAAAAGACAAATATCCTGAAAGGATCTATTTAGGTACTGTGATCAGTCTTGTGGAGAAACAAGGTAATCCAGTGACAGTGACATCAATAAAAGTAGCCCGAGTGGGATTTTATGCAGATGTGTGCTATTTTTGTTGCCTAGAAGAAGAAATTATCATGATAGGTTTTTAATTTAAGGGATGATGAGAAAGCAATGCAAAATTAAATCCTTGTTACATATGGGTGCACAGATGCTATATTTTAATTGCTTCTTACGGCTTAAAATTTTTCAGTCCTACTCGGAAGGTGATTCTTGACTAACATCTGAAGCAGATCTCCTTGTGGTCTTGTGGATTAAGTCCTGGGAGAGCTGCTTAAAAGCTGTGTCCTCTCAAATACATCTTGTTGAAGGCTTTACCAGTTGACTTAAAACCTGATGAATAATTGAGTCTCTTAGGTAACAGGGAAAAATGTGTTTGTGGAAAAACTACTTGATTATATTTTAAATCTGTGCTGGTGTTTGGCAATTACGACTTTCTAGGACTTGCAGTAAAAATGGTGGAAACATGGTTAGTGTAGTTTCTCTCAGCACAGCATTGGTTTATCTGATCAAAATAACTAATGACTTAAACTGATGTGACTCAGTAATCAGTGAGCTACGGTTAAGTGGAGAACAGCTATTAGAGGCTTAAATATCATTTTCCTCCCTCACTGAAAACCTAGGCAACAATGGTTAATAGATATAATCTTCACTACAGTATGCTTTTCCACCTAATCAAAAGCACTAAATCCATAGAGCACAATTTGTTTAACTAGAGCAACAGATTCGTATCAAAAGAACAAAAATGTCCTTTGATTTTTATCTACTGAGTCGAAAATGAATTGCTTCACGATAGTTACTGAGGAGGGAGAAGAGTACAAATTCAACAATTTTGCTGTATATGGTGGGGATTCTTCCATTTCTACTTTTGTGCTTCCATGTGCTCTTAGACAACAAAACAAAACAAAAGCACACACACACAAAAACAGCTGTGTGCAAGAATTACTGCTTAATCCAGGGACTGTATTCACAGATCAGATGCATCCTGCTATGTTTGTTAAAAAAATTTTGGTTAAAAAAGGGTCCAGGTAGGGGAGACAGCACCAAGGTCTGGGTAATTTCCTTGCTCTTTTTTTGTATCTTTTTGTTCAGAATGGTTGCATGTTCCTAGCATGTGGCCTGGGTAGAACTCGAGTCCAAAATGTAAACCAAGTGACACTTGGAAACAAAGCTTTGTTCTTGTGAATGGGGCAGTTTCTGAGATTGCTGTTGATTTAAGAAATGGGCAGGGCAGCACACTCCCAACATCACTGATAAAACAGTCGTGCAGGCTGGGGTAGTATAAGGGACTGTAGGAAATGGCAAGGCTCATTTCTTTTCCCTATATAGCTTGCTCTCTTATTGTTCAGATGTGGTCTGACATGAGACTGTGTTTCTTTTGTTCTCTGTTGTTATGCAGGCCTGGCTTCTCCAAGTGCACTAACGCCAGTAGCATCCCCTTTCAGTAACAGGCAGAAGTCTACCACTCCAGTGACAAAGCCCTTGGAAGGTAAGGAACAAAAATGGCTGAAATAAGTTCAGGCTTTTTTACTTCCCTTGACTTAACCAGTTTTACTTTCTGTTTTGCTTAGAAATTGAAGCCAGGCCTGATATGCAATTGGAATCCGATATGAAGCTCGACAAGCTGGAGTCGTTCTTGGGAAGGCTGAATAACAAAGGTCAGTACAATTACCAAAGAAGGCAATGTATTCACTCAGACTTCACTAAATCACTTGAAGTACTTCTAAGTTAAAATATCTGGTAACAGAAGCTGAATATTGCTTTGTTCAGACGATACTTTCTGATTATACAGCTTGTTTTCCTGATTCAGTCTTAGCTAAATTTTACCAAAAAAAAAAAAAGCTATTGCTTTACACGTATACAACAGAATAAATCACAAATGCAAAAAAATGCAACTTTCTTTTTTCTCCACATACGATGTACACATTCTTCTTGAGAACAAAATTTCTGAAACCTACACACTCAAGACACTCTGAACCGCGTTGAACATATACCATGAAACAGCTTTAAATGTTTTTTAAACTTAACTAAATTGAAGATATGACACTAAGCTGCTCCCAAGCACAATTCATCCACCTTCCTGATTTTTGAAAATTGATTTTCTGTAGCAGCTCATACAGCTTCCTTGAACAATTTGTTGGCCATATATGAAGCTGTCTAGAGTCCTCTAGCTGTTTCCATCTCATACGTCGGTCTTCCATGTTGTACGACAAAAATTCTTTTGTGAATTGTGTCAAATACTGAAAATAAATGTATTCATATTTCAGCAGCAGAGGCACTAGCATTGTATAATGATTGCACTATACTAACTAATCTCAAGTAGTGACTTTCCACTTGTAGCTTTAGTAGATCTTTTCAAGGGAAGGATTTATTTGGTCAGAGGCACCATGGAATACACAAGACCATAAAATGCATATAACATCCTACCAAAACAACTATTTTTTGATAGCACCTATCTTTGTATTTAGCCATTTTTTCAACCATTTTGTAACAAAGATCTTTGCATATCAGTAGCACTTACAGTCCCACTTTATCATTTCTTTTCCTACAGACATTTCTACCATGTTTCCCTTAAATTCCATCAATCAAAGAAAACCAAACCAAAACAAAACCACAATGACCATGTTAACCTCTTCTACAGTTAGAAACTCTAATTCAATTATTTAATGCGTGGGTTCTTTCCCTGTAGTTGCTGGGATGCCAGAGACAGTACTGACAGTTACAGGAAAATCTGTGAAAGAGGTGATGAAGCTGGATGATGATGAAACATTTTCCAAATTTTATCGCCATGTGGATTTCCCTTCCTCCTCAGTGCCTTTGGACTTTGATGAAGACTTTGATGCCATCTTTGATCCCTATGCACCGAAGTAAGATTTATTATTTTCATTGTTTTGAAAGCAGATATAGGGGTGGTGGTCTCAAATTCAGCTTTAAGATATTTTAGTAGATATTGTAGTAGATATGTTACTACTGGGCATGTCCGTTTCTTCTGCATATTTTTGAAAACACCCTTTGGTCTGGATCGGTAAACTGATTATCCTGTCATTAGATGCTTCTGTCTAGCAACTTAAACTCAACTAATGATTTTAAACACTGTTTGTTTTTCAGGTTAATATCTTCTGTAGCAGAGCACAAACGTGCAGTGAGGCCTATGCGCAGAGTTCAGTCTTCAAGAAATCCCCTGAAAATGCTGGCAGCAAGAGAAGATATACTTCATGAGTATACTGAACAAAGACTGAATGTTGCCTTCATGGAGTCAAAGCGAATGAAAGTAGAAAAAAGTAAGCTAACAGGATGGTTTGTACAAGCCACTGTCATGCTAATTTAATTAAAAACAAAAAAAAGAAAAAATATAGAAGGAATAAAACATATTCTCCAAGAGACCATAAATTACTTGAGGTATAAGGTCAAATGTAGGTTGGCCTAGGAGGTCTGGAGAAAAGGGCATGTTTTATTTCCTTAGGGAAAGCTACCTGCAGCCTCCTCTTGTGCATATTTATTTATTTTTAGCAGTCACCTTGTGCAGAGGTACCATTGTTACACTTGCAGGGTGAGGGCAGGAGACCAAGCAAAGCAAATCTAGCAAAATATTATGCTGTGAGGGTTAGGGGGAGCTGGAAAGAATAGGTAAATTTTTGTTCAAGTATACTAGCCTCAATTTTGGGTCCTTGTATTCTCTCAAACTGGAACTAGCCTTCTTGACTCCCAAAGGTTAATTTCCATAAAGGATCTGTGCTCTGTAGCAGGTCTTCGTGTTTTGCTTGTGACATTGCTCTGTCCTGAGAACCAGACTGACAGCAAGAGATGATACTATAAAAATTTATCAAAGGTTTGTCAAGCCACTTTTAAAATTTGGGGTCCAAGTTTTCTTCATTAAATTTGAATAAAGGGAGATCATTTCTAAAATTTGCCTGTATTGATGAAACACTAATTATATGTCTAATACTTTATTGCAATTTGATGAGAAGCATTTCCCTGAATTATAAATTCATAAACTGCTTTGTCTTTGGTTGTGAAATAAGCAAAAGCAGCCCAGAATTTAAGGCTTTAAGTTTACAGTAAAACATGACTAGTTCTTTGAAATATAAATGGCTGTTGCATCACACTAGCTGAGACAAATTTGAAGTGAATTTGAGTTCATTAGCTTTGGCTACTTGGGTCTCTTTCATCATTAATCACGTATATGGCATTGAAGATCTACACAGTACTTCACAAAACATTGGATAAGTCATGTTTCCTACGGAAGTTAGTATTTCTGCCAAAGATCATAATTCTGACACTGACAGTTTAGTTTTGGATGGTATCTGGAGACTTAGGTACTACTAAACCCACAAAGCTTTGAGGGTAGCAGTTAATATAAGTTCAACCTGTTTTTTACTGTTGCTACTGTGGAGAGGAAACCTGGAAATATTTGAGGAAAATATTTTTTGTAATACAGCAACCAAAACTATTTTGAATATAATTTTGTCTTTTTTGTATATTTTTTCTCCAACTTTTTTTTTTTATGTGCAAGTGTCTACAAACTCAAATTTCTCAGAAGTAGCACTTGCTGGCTTGGCAAGCAAGGAGAACTTCAGCAACGTTAGCCTGCGGAGTGTTAATCTAACAGAGCAAAATTCTAACAACAGTGCTGTGCCATACAAGAAGCTAATGCTGCTGCAAATTAAAGGTATGCTAGAGCTGTATTTTACTTTCTGTACGTTCTGGGCTGATTGCACTATGTGGGAGTTGCCATCACAATTGAATGCTTAGTTTGCTCTAGGAGATCTCCAGGTCAAGATTTATGCACAAAAGCTTTTAGCTTTTCACACTAAGTGAAAACTGTGTGACAAATGCAAAACCTTAGAAATAGGTTTGCATTTTCATTACTGGTGTATGTTTTGTAAGGAGAAAACAGAATGTTTCAGGAATTATAGCTATCTCCCGTGGAAATTGTTGAACGGTTCCATTTTTCTAACATTCAGTGTAATTTGGAGGTGAACTGAAAATGTTTTTGCTCCACTTCCTTTAACATGACATAGCAATGTGTCTGATTCTGCAAAATAATAGCTAGTTTTTTTGGCAAAGTAAAATCCTTAAAACTTTTTACTGACTTCTGAAACTGTCTCATACCTTCACTTAAGCATATGTAAATGATTTTAGAATTTGGCTGCTCCTCTGCCATTTACAACTGATTTCTTTCCAGAAGGGCATAAAGTTGTTAAAGCAAGAACAGGAAATAATAGAACTATTAGCTGATAGGAGGCAACAAATTTTGCTTCCTATGAGTAAACCCTTCTTCCACCATAATGTTCTTTTAATTCTCCTTTTTTAACAGTCCTTTTTCATATAGTTTGCTAAATGTGCCAGGAGTGTTTGTCTTTCATTCAGAACAATTAGACTTTGGCATTTGATGGCATTATTCATAGGAATATAATTCACTTTGTTTTATCTTTAGGAAGAAGACATGTTCAAACAAGATTAGTTGAACCAAGGGCCTCATCACTGAACAGTGGAGACTGTTTCCTGCTGTTAACTCCACATCTCTGTTTCTTGTGGGTAGGAGAGTTTGCAAATGTCATAGAAAAAGCAAAGGTAAGTACTAGTTCATTTTTTTTACTATTTATTTTTAGAACTATCACAGCATACATCTCTTTGATGTAACTGAACCGTGGTGCCAGTTGTCTCAATAAATTTGTGTGTTACAAAGTCAGGTAGATATGCAGGTTTCCCGTAAACATGTTTTAGCCTGTGCACTGAATGAAAGCTGACATAGGAGTGTGTAGGTTGCAAAGCTGCAAGAAAAAAGAGGATATCCTCAGGAAATGAATTTGCACACAAACAAAAAATAGTCTGAATTGCAGGATGTCCTTTTATTCCCATGTTCGTTAAGATCAAGCCTTGTTTTAAGGCAAATGAAAGAATGAATGTATTTCTGTAACTTTTTCTCTAGTGTCTGTTTATTTAGGGCAATAAATAATAACTACTTCTACTGCTATTTCATGTATTATATATTATCTACTTTTGCCTTCTCTTTGAATGCCATATGCATGAATGTTCCAAAGGCTTATGCAATCCTGTTCAGATAACTCTTAATCTCCTAGGCTTCAGAACTTGCAACTTTAATTCAAACAAAGAGGGAACTTGGCTGTAGAGCTTCTTATATACAGACTATTGAAGAAGGAATAAATACCCATACCCATGCAGCCAAAGACTTCTGGAAACTCCTTGGTGGCCAGACAAATTACCAGTGTAAGCATTCTTATGGTTACAATATCTGCTGTTTTACCACAATAAAATAGTTGAGTTGGTTCTGTCTAAAAACAAAATAACAAAAAATTAACATCCGATTGTGTTTGACAATCCTTTCCTTAAGCCGCTGGAAGTCCTGAAGAAGATGAAATGTATGAAGCTGCCATAATAGAAACAAATTGCATTTACCGCCTCGTAGAGGATAAACTCATTCCTGAGGATGACTACTGGGGAAAGATGCCAAAATGTACCCTGCTACAACCAAAAGAGGTATCGTGCCACTTACTGCTCCTGTGGTAAGTGCAGGAACATACAGCTGATAAGACTTTCAGTAACTGCAAATGCTCATGGAAAGGCTCACATGAAAATTGGTTCTTCTGTGTTTCTGAACATGTTGCTGCATAGAGTGTGCTGCAGGTCTCAAGAAATTTAAGTGTGTTATATTTAAAGTGAAATACTATTTTAGGAAGTGTAAATCTTTTTGCCAATGGTGGCTTCTAACACTCCAAAATCATGAAGTAGAAAACAAGAAGCACTTCAGAAAAACAAAAAATAAAAAACTGTTTCCCATTTCAAGCATTTTTATTTATATCCTTAGTAGCCTTTTTTCTTTCAAAGAACCATTTCACTCCTCTAAGTGCAGATTAGAGCAGATTTCTGAAATAAAGGCATGATGTACTTTATTGAACACATTCAAGTTGCAGCCTGTTTGCTGAGCCAGTTACCCAGGCTGTATGTTCTGTCAGCCTTCCTGTTCTGGGATGAAGTACAGGTCTACACCTCAGAGAAGCTTGCTGTAGTTGGACAGCATTCAGTCATGCAGCAGAATCAGTTTTTGAGTAGTCAGAGCTCTCTAGTCTGCTAGTGACTTAGCTATCACCTAATGACACACCTCACAGCATCCCCAGTATTTACTTTAGTCGTCTTTTTGGGTGGTCCTGTGCAGACCCAGGAATTGGACTCGATGAGCCTTGTGGGTCCCTTCCAACTCAGGATATTCTATGATTCTAGTATCAGCAACAACTAGCCATCATGGTGCAGACCACTGCCCTGGCCTTACTTTCATTATAGTGCTAGCACTGTTACTGTTACTGCAGAAATGCAGATATTCGGAGGAGTTTGTGTTGGACACACTGTCAGCTTGCAGCATCAGGAAACTGGAGGAACAGAGCATCAGCTAACCTAACTGTATGTTACTAAATTGTTTTTTTGGTTTGGTTTTGGTTTGGTTTGTTTTTTAGGTGCTGGTGTTTGATTTTGGCAGTGAAGTGTATGTGTGGCATGGAAAGGAAGTTACTTTAGCACAAAGAAAAGTGGCATTCCAGTTGGCAAAACACTTGTGGAATGGCACCTTTGACTACTCAAACTGTGACATAAATCCTCTGGACCCAGGAGAATGCAATCCCATCATACCCAGGTACCAAAACTCAAGTTTAATCTTTGCGGAAACATAGATTTCTTGCCCTTATTTCACAGTGTTTAATTTGATTCTATTTCTTTTATTCCCTTGTACAGAAAGGGACAAGGACGTCCAGACTGGGCTGTGTTTGGCAGACTCACAGAACATAATGAGACCATACTGTTCAAAGAAAAGTTTCTTGATTGGACAGAGCTGAAGAAACTCAATGAGAAGAATTCTAGTGAATCCCTACACCAGAAGGTGCATTTAATAAGCATGATAGGTATTTCAAACTAGATGGCCTAGCTGGGATGGAAGCCAGGGAAGCTTGTTCTTAAGGATTCAGAGCACTTCTTTTTATCTTGCTGGCTTTGACCTGAGGTCAGAGCATCACCACCTATAGTGAAGCCACAGAGTTGCTTTTTATTAGTGCTGAGCAATTCAGTTAAGACTGGCAAGGTGGTTTTGACAAGGCATCAAGTGATGACAATATATCAAAGTACTGAAATATGCAGGAGTCAAACTGTTTGGGTGGAACTGTGGGGTAAGGGGAAAAAAAAAAAAGCTATGCTCAAAGAAATCTGTTCTGTGTTTTCTCACAGGAAGAATCCAGATCTGAGACTAAACCATACGATGTCATGCTAATGGTAGCTGTGCCCCAGACTACTGTAGGCACGGTCTTAGATGGAATGAATATTGGCCGGGGCTATGGACTTGTAGAAGGAGAAGATGGAAGGCAGTTTGAAATTATCACTGCATCTGTGGATGTCTGGCACATCCTCGAATTCGATTATAGTAGACTGCCTAAACAAAGCATAGGACAATTCCATGAGGGAGACACGTATGTTGTGAAGTGGAAGTACATGGTGAGCACTACAGGTTAGTGAACAATTGCATTTCATCCTGCTGAAACATGGATAAGTGCAGCTAAAACTGCTGCCATTGGTGGCAAGATCCAGACCTAGACTTACTTGTATGTGAAACTGTTTCAAAGGTTAGAAATGCTAATTTAGCCTTCCTAGGATGTTAAGTAGTAGAACTTTTATTTTTAAGGGAAAAAAAAGAAAAGTGTAGTTATTTTTCATACGTCAAATGTAATACTGTCCATCTCTGCTTTTACCAGACGGTGGTGTTGTACATGTTCACAAGACAGCTCATTAAGCCAGAATTGTGCCCACAGCTTAACACCAAAATAATTAGGCAGCTGGGCTAATGACAGAGGGCTGAATGTCTTACAAGAGAGGTAGGCTTAGCAACAAGGAAAGTCTTTGCTGGGTAATGGAGAACAGTAACAATGACAGGAAAAGCCCATACCAACTCATTGCCCTTGCTGTCCTTTTTGCTGTTTCTGGAAACCCTTTGCTATGGGTTTCAGTCGCAAGTGGAAAATTTTGACTGTGTCCTGACAAAATGCCTGAGAGCAGCAGGTAAATGTTGAGAGTCAGTCAGCTCGGTATGCTCATTGGAAGTCTCCCTTCTGGCACTAAAATAAGAAGTGGCTTTTGTGGTAAGTAAAATAGAAATAGCCTAAAAAATGATTGCTCCAAGTAGGAAAATATCAAAATTGGTTCAAAGGAGTAAAACAGCTATACAGCTTCAGGCTTTTAGCCAAAAAATGTAGGTCTTATTCAGGATCGTTGAGTTCAGATACTGTGAATCCAAGAAAAATACCATAGCTTGTAAGCCTTAGGAGAAGTGGGTAACACTAATACTGAACTGTAAACAGATTTTTATTGCAAATGGATGAAAACATATTCCATCACTCCAAAAAAGAATACATTTTTATGTAAGAGTCTGTACTTTTATGGGCTTGGATGTACAGTTCACAGTGAAACCATATATTTTAGATGTGACTAGTAGTTTGAATATTCTCAACTTGAAAAAAAACAGGATGCTCTCTCCTAAGTATTTCAGTTGGATGCTGGTCAGCACTGCTGAAGTTTTAATGTTTTTTTAGGAATCTGGTTGAAAGCTCCTTGGTTTTGAAAATCTTCAGTTAATTATATCTGTTTATGTAGTATTCACTGGAAAGAGTAAAATATTCTATAACTGTTTTTATTGTTGAACTTCACTTACTCTAGACATTGTTTTCTTATTATAACAACTAAATAACGTTCCTCTAAAAAAATGTTGCTGCTAACCCTGTTTCCAAACCAACATGAAATATTGAGTTAATTGTAAAAGGAGAGGGAGGGGAACAGGGGAGAAGCTTACCCGATCCTAACTTTTTTTACAACTGCAAAATCCTGCTTTGGTGTTCTTTTGTTCTGTAGGTTTTCTACCAAGAAAGATTTTTCTTTTATACCTGTAGCTTTGTCAACTGTTGCTGTTTCCAGTATCACTCAGCAGCCAGCTACTTTGTCTGCTGCCAAAGAACAGTGTGTAATGTGGAAAATGAGCCATAATGCACTCTTCTGGTAACATGACGGGACATACCATTTCACAGGCTAATTTGCTTAAGTGATTGTCAGTTATTTTTCTCCAGATACTACCAGTTCTTCCTTAATGCTCCTTTTGGCCCACATGGGCTTACCTCCACCTGAAGAGACAATACCAGCTTTGCACAAGGGCACACTATACTGGCTTGGTGACCTAATGTTCCTCCAATTGGACATTTTATCTTTCCTGTTCTGGCTGGGATAGTGCTGAGCTGGCAGATGAGATTAAACCACGTGTTATTTAAATTTATAGCCAGTGTTCTTTCTTCAGCATGTGCTTTCTGTTTTGCAGTTGGAAGCAGGCAAAAAGGAGAGCAACAAGTAAGGGCTGTTGGAAAGGAGAAATGTGTGTATTTCTTTTGGCAAGGAAGACACTCCACAGTGAGTGAGAAAGGGACATCAGCACTGATGACAGTGGAGCTTGATGAAGAGAGAGGAGCACAGGTGAGTTTCCTGCAGACCTGGGTGGAAGTCCTGGTAAGATTTACCCGCCCAAGTGGCCACTGGCAGTAAACGTGGGTGATCTTTTTTGCCTGCTCTCTTTCTGTTAAGGTGTCCTTGCAGGCACAAATAGCCAGCCCTCAAAATTACTTTTAGCTTTAGTCCAACTTCCAGAGACACATCAGCCTCCTTTAGGGATGGCTATTTCCCAATCCCTCTTATAAAGAAGATGTTTCTGGGAATGGCTGAAGAAGTCTTGTCTCCTTCCCACTTAGGGATAGGTGAAGCACAGTGAAAGAAATTTGTGCCTTTCCTTCCAGTACATATTCAGGTAACAGGACTGTCTTCCCGGCACTGAGAGCAGGAGAAGCACTCTCTTTCATTGAACTCTGTCAGAAGCACTCTCTCTGTTGGGCTAAGACATGAAAATACATTGAAATCGAATTTTCAATTTGTTTCCTCTGTAATTATGGCGGAGATTGCCTTGTTTTCAGAGATTCTAGCAACTGCAGATACAGACAGTTTAGATCAGACAGAGCACAGGCTTACTTGCTTTGTCTTTAGGCTGAGCTAACTGTTGCTGTGGCTTGACTGTTACTAGCACACAAAATGGGAGATTTAAAGTTAGTATCTTGATAAAGCTGTAATTAATTCTTCAACAGCAGTATAAACATGCCTAGTAAGCTAGTAGTTCACAGGGCAGATGTACAAATACACTTGGCCCAGTGTGTGGGATGCTGTGCAAGCTAGCTGATTTAATGATTAGCTGTAGCAGATTAGCTATATATAAAATTTAATAAGCAAAGAATATGCAGTTGTCACATAAGCCAGTTTTGCAGCAAATATTAAACCTACTTCAGTTCCTGTGTTATGTCCATAATAGTTTCAAAGAATATTAGGCAATATGGCCTAGTCCCATAAAGAATTCAAACAACAGTTAATTTAATCTAATCCAAATTAAAGTTTATTTGGTATTTCTTATCCTCTGAAACTCTGGATTGTTGGATTCCAGATAGAGGTTTCTTTTAATATGCAGGTCACATATGAAACTCATTGCATGTTGATATATATGGTAACTTAAACAATAGTCAGCAGTTTCAAAGTACAAGGAAAGCCATCTTCGAGGTTGGCCACAACTATATAAATTTTAATAAACCACAGGGAGTACTTTTTTAAGTCTATATACTTGCTTCATTTTTTTAATGAGTACTGGTGCTTTCAATTTCCAGGTACAAGTGCTTCAAGGGAAAGAGCCACCATGCTTCCTGCAGTGCTTCCAAGGAGGAATGATTGTGCATGCTGGAAGAAGGGAAGAGGAGGAAGAAAATGCACAAAGTAAATTACTGTTAGAGTTTATGCCCCCAAATCCCTTTTTACCTATTGTGAAAGTCTCAACTTTCATACTCTATAGAAAAGAGCAATGAATGCCATGAAAATGATGAGACTGCCTTGCTTTCAAGGTAGTTTGTTTCTTCCCTGAGCTTTGAGTGGATTTTGTCAGTTAAGAGCAAGCTGACTTTGTTGTATTGATACATGTATAAATTGCTCTAGATGTTTTTTAATTGAGCAAAGTGCCTGTTTGCAGTATGTTCTTTTCTACATAGTCTGCGAAAAAGATCATTTTTCTGATCAGTTCTTCTGTGACTAAGCAAAACTAAGTTTTTTTTACCCATTCTTTGCACTTTGCAACATATTCCTTGAATGCTGCAGTTAAGGTACGGGAATTTCAAAGCAGACATAGCTTGGAAATGTTCCAGCTCACATCTGAATGTGACCTGCTGTGCCCAAGGTGCACAGAGGAAGCGAAGCTGAATAGGACTACTCGGTTTATTTCCCTTTTTGTTCCTGTATGGAACAACAGAACAAAAACTTGACTCTTCTGCTCATAACAGAGCAGACGTGACTCTTCAAGTCCCTCTACTAGCAAGGCTTCGTAAGGCATTTTTTTCTGCAGCAGAGTTTCTCAAGAAATGTTAGCCAAACCTGATGCTTAGCTAGTTTATTCTGTGACAATAGAGATGTACAGTATGTGAAATTCACCCAGTATCAGAACAAATGTTCCAGAGCAGAGGTCTTGAATTTTCAGTTCCACATGACTGTATAATACCACTGCACTGTTCCTGTCTGCTCCAGGTGACTGGAGACTATATTGCGTGCGAGGAGAAGTTCCCAATGAAGGAAACTTACTTGAAGTAGCATGTCACTGCAGCAGCCTGCGTTCCCGGACATCCATGATTGTCCTCAATATAAATAAAGCTCTTATCTACCTGTGGCATGGCTGCAAAGCACAATCTCACACCAAGGATGTAGGAAGAACAGCAGCCAATAAAATAAAAGAACAGTGAGTGTCTAACCTATGTTTTGGAGATGTTTATACAGACTAAAATAGTCTGCCTCAAAGAAAAAATGAAATAAAGCTGTCCTCTGAGTACAATTGTAGCATATACATGCTTGCTGAGGAGGAGGAATGGCAGGTAGTCTATTCGTTGGAATGGGGAAAACACATGTTCTGTGATCACTTTCACTTGGGGTCAAATGCACTTACTCATCCTACTGTACTAATTACAGTTGCAAAAATACTGTCTTTCCATTTGGAGGGAGATGCTCAATGTTTGAGTAGCAAACTAAAGCCCAGTTGATAGGAGGACTAGAACCAAGGGAGAGGAACCTTGTGAATAAGGGAGAGGAAATGAATTTAAGAAAGCATGTGAGGACAGCAGTAGTTACAAATTTGTACAGTGAGAATCCCTGGAGTGAATTCATGCAAGCATCTCTTCCTCCTTGGGTATGTGATCAGAAATGCTATGAGAATGGTTGTTGAAATTCTTTGCCTTGTTTATTGATAATTTTTGTCATAATTTTCCAAAAGATTATGTTGACGTGGAATGTATGACAAGCCTATAGGGTGGTTTGGGGCTCTAATGATACGAGGGGTCAGCAGGTGTGTGTAGTGGTGACTGGGGCAGGAAAGTTGGGTTCACTCTATTTCTTTGTGTTTCGTAGATGTCCGCTGGAAGCAGGGCTGCACAGCAGCAGCAAGGTGACAATACATGAATGTGATGAGGGGTCAGAGCCTTTGGGATTTTGGGATGCGTTGGGAAGGCGAGATCGAAAGGCCTATGACTGCATGTTGCAAGGTAGGCCCGCATTTCTGAGTTTGGACTTACTGTGTACTTTGCTGGTCTACAGTGCTGTGAGATTTAATGTAAAGCTTTTGAAGAACTTCTCAGCAGTTGAGATGATCCTTTCAGAGATATGCTTCCAAAAAAACACCCAAAAGCAGCCACCCTCCACTGAGTTGAGTAATACTGTTCAAGAAGGCAGAAGGAAAGTGCTGGAACACAACGTGTTTCATTTTCTTCTCTCCCCCTTCTGCAGCCCCTCTGTTTTCAGGCAGCACAGAGCAACACTTAACGCTGTTAACAACACATTTTCCTTCTCTTCTGAAGGGATTAGGGAGTGGTTCTGCATACATTCTTGTCCAGTCTTTGCTCGGAACTGCCAGCAAAGGTAGCAGGGGGATTGATTTACAAAGTGGAAAATTTGTCAGCTAAAAAGTAGACTCTGAGATGGGCTTGCTTTACTTGAACTGCAAAACAGCCAGTTATGAAACGGCCGATAGCAAGTAGCCAGGATCATATTCAAGCTGATGGCAGCCAGCCTTTTAGCTCAAGTTCATCACAGCTGCTGCCAGTCCCCCAGGACATCTGGTTATCTTTCTTGATTTTTCAAAAAACAGAGAACTTACAGTCACTCTAAAAGTTGATTTTTATTTTTTTTTAACATTCATCTCCATCATTTTCTATTGGAAATCTTTTTTTAATTTTTTTGTTCTTTCAAGATCCTGGAAAGTTTAATTTCACCCCCCGCCTGTTCAGCCTCAGTAGTTCATCGGGAGAATTCTCAGCCACCGAGTTCGTCTACCCTTCAAGAGACCCTGCTGTCATCAATTCTATGCCATTCTTGCAAGAGGATCTTTACACTGCCCCGCAGCCAGGTATATGTTTTAATATATGTCAGTAACAAGCAAATAGATAACTGTATCATGCCTTGGGCAGCAATTCAGTTACTGTAATCACTTCTAACTCAATTCATAGCAGGAAAATGTGTGTATGTGATGCTTATACAGCATTAAGCAATAAAAGTAATTTTTCCCCAATAAAGATGCTGAGAACTAATCAAACGTGCATGTATACCAAAAGCTTGCTATAAAAATACCTTGTTTATATCAGAAAATCTGGGTTCAGCTGAAGTTCAGCTGGATGAATTACAAAAGGGATTGGTAAGCATTGAAATGATCCTGTTCTGATGCTGACAAACATGTAAGGCTGAATTTGTTTGCAGAATTCAGAGAACTAATAAGTGGCTAATGGTGGGTTTTTTGCTTTTTGTCTTTATAGCACTGTTCCTTGTTGACAATCACCATGAAGTGTACCTGTGGCAAGGCTGGTGGCCTGTGGAAAACAAAATTGCTGGATCAGCTCGAATCAGGTGGGCTACAGACAGGAAATGCGCGATGGAGACAGTGCTCCAGTACTGCAAAGGTAACAGATTGCTGTGCCTGGCTGCTCTGGGTGTGTCGTGCCCTTCCATGCATTGCTGTCCCAAGGTAGTCGCTCAGGTGCTCCCCCAATGTTGATAAGCACAAGTGTATTTGAAAGTACATTCTCCACTCTTCATTAGCAAACCATTTGCCCAGTAACGGCATTATTCCCAAGTTGCCACATTACTCTGGTGACCCATTTCTGAAAAGCTTTTTCTCCCCTCCGTGCTCTCATTGTGGGAGCATAGTTCAGACATCAGATTTTTAAAAGTGGATTCTGAGAACAGAGCTGCTTAAACGTGATGCTTTCTGTCTAGCTCTTCTTCGATTTCATAACCTTCTGTGTGTCAAAAGACTTGAAGGAAAATACTGTTTGCTGATGTAACTGGGTTTTGATTTAGTGGGACAGATGGAAAGTCTTTGAAGATCCAGAACAAGTCTCACACAGAAACAGGTGGCTGCTGGAAAAGCTGGAGCACAGAGCTAAGGCATTTTCTCAGTAGTTTCCTAGATTCATTTCTATAAGGCAGAGCTACTGCTGCTCAGTGAGCAGTGATTCAAGCTGCAGCTGATGATCATGTAAGGGTACTCTGACCAGATTCTCTTCTGCACTAGTGTAGTTTCCCTGGGACACTGCAATGCTTTCCTTTCATTTCATCTAAGGTTATGTGAGGCTGGAAACGGACCTTGCAACTTCCAGTGGAGGATGAGCAAAGAAAGGTGTGGGTGTACTGTCCAGGGAAGAAGGCACAGTAACAGCCACGTTCTGTTAGTTCAGAGCACTTCTCACTGTGAATAAGTTGCTAGGCCTTAATTGGCGCAAACTATGTCCTTTTGCAAGTAAAGGCGTATCTCTTAGAGACCTTGAGACCTCGTGATGATACTGATTTTTTTTCTGTAGCAAAAGCTTTACAACTTGTGACACAGCTGTTGGCAACTGTCATCTTCTCCCATGGACATTGGTATGTTTGAAGAGAGAAAACGATATCTTTGTTGGATTCCACCATTATGAGGATAAAGCCAGTCTCTCCTTCCCAAGCATGTCCCATAAGAGCAGGAGCAGTTGCTGTGTTTCTGTTCAGCTGGCTCTTGTCACTGAGGGGAACTGGTAATACCTGGCAGGAGATGGCTGAAAACCAGTAGTGGAGACACTGAAATTTGACCCTTATGAGACTATATTACTAAGCTGTGTAGTTTATCTTCTGATCAAAAACAGCAGGTTTTTAGGAACGGGGTGCTAAAGAGAAGGCAGTAGTTGGAAAAGTCTTCGGCAGTGACGGCTAAATTCCTAAAGAAGAAGCTAGCTCTTCCTTCTCCTCCTACATCCCCCCCAGTTTTTTTTTGCAAGTCCAGAGGAGCAATAAGATGTGTCTCTGAGATCATTTCATACAGTGGTCTTCACAGCAGAAGCAAATGTCAGCACAGAGGAACAGAGCCTGTACAATGAAGTGCCTAGAGTTGCCCAGCAGGCTGGTGAGAGAGAGGGAAGAATCCCCCAGTCTGTATTCCTCATGTAGAGCTGTCATCTTCTGGTAAAGAAAATCATATTTTCTGGCCCAAGCAAAGATGGAATCTGATACGCATGCTGAGGTTTGGATACCTTCCCACATTGCTTGAACATCACTGAGTTAGATGATGGGAAGATGGATTGACACCTACCTTCTGCACTGGGATGATTTTGCTGCATCTGAGTTTGCACAGTGGAAAGCTCCTCAGTGAATCCTCATGGGTCTGAAGTTTAGCATACATATCATCGTTTTTTTCTGGCTACTAACTTTTTAGCCCCCTGGCCATAACTTTGCAGCAGTGATGGCTTTTCCCTCTTTGCCTTGGGGTTGTTCTCAAGAGCTTGGAGCTGTGTGGTTGGATAGGTACAGAGGAAGTTTGCTACTCTTAAAAAACCAATTCTGTTTGCATTATGTCAATTGCAAAGTTGATTTCACAGTCACAAAACATGATCTTTGGCAGTTTTTTCACTATTCAAGCTATGTTGTTTTGCTGGTCCTTTCATGATCTGCCACTGGGCTGTTCTGTCAACCAATTCAAAATTTCATTGTATCAGGCTATCGGGGCTGACTACCTTATCAAGGTGGAGAAAATAAACACCAGGAGATACCAATGTTGCAAATATTTTGACTATCAGAATGTAGAAGAGTGATCAGAAGCATTAAAAGACTTCTCTTATTTTTCTCTTTCCATTTCTTTTGTCCTCTGTCTTGCTTTTTTCTTTTTCTTGGCTTTAACTACATGATGATATGAAAAAGATTGATTAGCAACTCTGAATACTCCTGGAATATACCTTATCAATTCTCCTTGTGCATAAATTTTATTTAACTTGTCAAAATGTATTGACATTTTTTGTGTGTTTTTATCTGCTAAATCAGCAGTCTGGAGAGCTGAGCCACAGACAGCTAAGAGAGGAAAGAATCTGCTTCGACCATTACGGATTTTTACTGAGGAGATCAGCTTGTGATGAGGGCAGAGTTCACGCAATGAAAATATTTTTCTGCTTATGTATGAAGTCAGTCTTACCAGAGGGTTACACCTATACTGGACCATTATCAAATGCTACTTCCCTTTTTATCTCTTGGCTAAATTACTGAGACTGGAGCAGTTCAATTAGAGCAGAATTTTTTGAACGCAAAGTTTTTAAGTACTTGTTGAATCGTTCATGGTAGAACGAACAAATAAACCATAGGGGAAAACAAATATGTGGAAGAGATTGCTACTAATATCTGATGTTAAGCCAAACCTGTCATGTTCAGGTTTTGCCAACTAACTGGAACAATGATGTCCAGCCAGGCTCTCTCTTTGCATTCAGCATAGGTGTTACATCAGTTCCATGGGGTGCTCCCTGGCAGTGGGTAGGTGGCCCTGTTCTTTTAGATCTTCACACTTCGCAGCCCACACAAATGAAGTGTAGGTGGCTACAGTAAGCAAGCTCATCTTTAGCAGATTTGTATACTCTTGAGGAAATCTTAGTGTATTAAAGATGTTCTGAGATTGAATGTAGAATTTTGCATGAAGTTACAGCCTTCAGAAGCAAGTTGGTGTAATATTGCTCTGTTAGCAATACCGCTTTGATTCTGGACTTAGCAACATGTTCAGATTTTCCATCTCCTGTCTGAAAGAATGATATGATTTGATTGAGTTTGAATCCAGCTAAGATGAAGGTATAAGAGTTTTTAGAACAGTAGCTCCTCCCAGCACTAACCGTCTTGTCTGCCTCTTTCCAGTAACATTTGGAGTTTATCAGTGCTTTTGAATCCTTGTGGTATGAATTCATTCGACCAACAACAGGGCCCTTATTCTGCTGTACTGGGTGTAATGACTTCAACTACTTCTCTGATAGGGCATCTCTCCCAGTCAGGGCTCTTGCCATGTCCTATGTAGTGTACACACATACCTGTTTTATAGAAATGGGACTGCCTTTGAAGATCACCAGTAATTACCAACCAGCTATTGCAATACCGCTGGTATTCTTCAGATCCTGTTCCTTTGAATTTGTAGTAACAAAATGATGTCAGCATCCTGAGTTAAGGGCAATTACACATTCTTACTTAAGCCTTCAAGCTTAAGTTTGATTTGCTGGCAGGACACTTCTGCTGAGTATATTAGGAGGTTTCATTTACCTGAATTTGACTAATTTCAGATCATCACATTCTGCTTGCTCTATTCTCACTCTGTTCTTGTAAGATAAGACATAGATTGGGTTAGGAAGAAAATGTGGATTTCTTTTTTCAGTGTACATCGTTTGATCTTTGTGGTCAAATACAGTGAAAAACTTACTTAAAAATACTGAAAAATATGTTAAAAGATGCCATACTAGATTTAAAAAAAAAACACCCTGGTGAAATTTATTCCTAAGGCCTTAAATTACTTCAGCTTTTTAGGAGACAATCCATTAAACATACTTACAAAGTAGTTCTGTGTAGTGGGTGACACAAGAAAATGTGGTACAATTTTTAATTTCTCTTTTTTGTGTTTTGGCTTTTCAGGAAAAAATGTTAAGAAGCCCCCAAAATCCTATCTAATTCATGCTGGCCTAGAGCCTCTGACCTTCACTAATATGTTCCCAAGTTGGGAACACAGGGAAGACATTGCAGAGATCACAGAAATGGTAAATCTTTTCATTGTATGCACTGTTGCCTATTGCTAGTAAGTGTGTCTTGTGTTGTCAGTAGCATTGATGTTTTGTGCTGTCAAGCCCCAAAATCCAGATGATAAACCTACAAAGTACAGTTTAGGAATCTGCACAGGGGAAAACAAACAAACAAACAAAAAACATAGCTGAATTCTGACTGGTAGTGTGGCTATCAGAGGCATTTCCAGTTGTTTTCCATGTAACTTCTAATACTGCTTTTTGTTAAAAATGGGGACTAGAGAGAAGTGGTGCCTGAATCATTTCTTAGAAACAGATGTGCTAGAGTTCAGCAGAACAGCTGTTTCGGCTTCATGGAACAGGCACCGACCTGCAGCTCTGCTCAGTCCTCCAAGCTGGAAGAGCTGAGGAGTGAAATGCCATGCAAAGAATCAGCTGCTCGAATTGCTCCAGCACTGACATCCCCATCTGGGACGCACACTCACACCGAATTACACGTGACTGCTTTAAAAGCCTTCAGTGAAGGGTGATCTCAAGGCAAATGACATTTGCTGCTTCTGCAGCCATCCTTGGAGGAAAATGCTGGCTTTATGTCTAAACACAGAATTCAGCCTTAAACTGGGATTCTTAAAGTGCACAAAGTCCTTCTGCAAAGCACAGGCGTTTTTGTGAAATTGTTGTAGGCAGAGGCTGGTAAGCTGTGTGGATCTGCAGGTATAGCTTTGTGGTATGGGTTGATCCCATGGCACCTACAGACAGTTGCTTTTATCGGATGGTTTCAGTACTGTGATCCTGAACTTACTGTTTTCCCTTTTCTCCCCACAGGATGCCGATGTTTCTAATCAGATAATCCTTGTAGAGGATGTCCTGGCCAAGCTGTGTAAAACTGTGTATCCACTAGCAGATCTCTTGGCTAGGCCTTTACCTGAGGGAGTTGATCCACTGAAGCTTGAAATTTATCTTTCAGATGAGGACTTCGAGGTAAGGAGAGAAGGGGTGCACTGTTACTCTGTGTATGTCTACCCTTGCTGTTAAGTCATTTGGCAGTTTTGCTACATGTAGGTGTTCTTACTAATAGCGTATCCTCTTGTTTTAAATGCAGGTTGCATTAGAGATGACGAGAGAAGAGTACAATGCACTGCCATCTTGGAAGCAGGTTAATCTGAAGAAGGCAAAAGGACTTTTCTAAGCTGTGTTTATTGGAGTGAGCTCTAAAGGGATGTCTGTTTTCACTTTCTATGCCCTTTAGCAGAATTGTACCCCACATTTACAAAATAAATAGAAATAATCTGAAGTTATTAGTGACTACCTATCTGGAGGTGTGTAATATTATAAAAGGCCAAGAGAACTCTTTGGAAATGGAATTTGATTTTGACCCTTAAAGGTAATGTGTTTAAGCTCTGCTCTCCTATGCACTTAAACAGTAGTTTCTTGAGCTACTGCTGTAGCTGTCCTTTGGCTATATACAATACTTGCCATTTTGTTTTTGAAGAAGTTCTCTTTGTAAAGTGTTATTTTGTTAGTTTGTGGATTACAAAGAATTTATATTTATATAAACACATAGAACAAGTATGTATTTAACAATGCAATATATATTCACTTTCGAGACTTTCATGTCAAAAATACAGAAAAGTAGCTGGATGGCAGTTGCTTGTACTGAATTAGCTATACCACCAACATGTATCTCTTATGCATTCTGAAAAGTTTCTCTTTGCAATAGGTAATGAATTGTTCTCAGTGCTGCTTCAGGTGCTAAACTGAACAAAGCGTTTGTATTTATAGCATGGATTTCTTGAGAAACTATGCGAATCAACCTTTATACTTTAATATCCAAAAATGTATAGTGCCTTGTTTTTTGTGTACAGTTTATATACAAAAAAAGATTGGTCTGCATTTTGAAGATGGCTTAGAACGGTCTCCTACGTTACTTTTATAACAGTAGAAATAAAAACATCTCAGTTTCTAATACTTGTTGTAAACATTAAACATGTCTTTTGTGATATAAGAACTGAAAGTAAAAGCTTCTGAATAAACTCTTAGCGATGCTCTGACTTGTCATTATTTTGTACTGTAAACTGTACTAATTCATTGGAATCTTCCATAACATGGTATTCTATCAAAATACTTTAACCTTAGGTGTCTGCGGGTGTTGTACAGAGTTGTAATTGGGGAAGCAGATAATCTAGAAAAAAAAATTGTATGAGATAAAACTAGGTTGTACAACACTTCAGTGCTGCATGTTGGAACAGTCACACAACTCCTGTATCTTCTGAGTTGCCCTGTTTTATACATGAAACCAAAATTATTATGCTGATTTTCAACCTTTGAAAAACCTTTTCAACCTTTGTGCAATTGGGAGTAAAACTTGAACTGAAAATGAGTGTGGCATTGTGTTCATTCTTTTCAATTACCACTGAAGTCCGAATTGTTTTCTTTCAGCTAATTAGCATATTGGATCGAGTAATCAAGTAAAAAAAATCTTTATTGTTTGAAATGTTTTCCAGGCTTTTGGCATTTTATAACAACTTGTGTGGTTCCCCTCTGGTGGCCTGGTGGATTTCACATTTTGATTCCTGCCAGCATGAGTAAGTTGTCTTCTGCAGTGCAGCCATTTGAAGCTCCTCCTGCCTCGCTGAAAAGTGACCACCTGGAGTGGGGACTGTTGCTGGTCTTGTAGTTCTCCTCCTAGGCCCAAGGGAATGAAGCAGGATCTCTAAGTGGGGAAGGTGTAAACTTACTCAAGGTCTGCAGTAAATATTACTCCGTAGTTAAAATTAGTCTTGTTCTGAAAGATCAGTTAAGAAATTAAGCTAGCCTTTAACTAAATAAATCAGAAGTACAGAAACACACAAACACTGTTCAGCTGATGTGAGATATCACAGGTGAATTTTCAGAACTGGTGTATTTCTTTTCATACTGGTTTCTGTCAAGAACTGAAAATAACACAATAAAAGGGCAGCAACAATATTTAGAGCCAGGATTCTTCCTATACAGTGTCCTATACTGCTATTTCCTCAGAAATCCTCAACTATGTCTTCTGGAAGAGAGAACACTCTTAGTTTGAAAATGCAGGGCTTTATAGTGACAAGATATTTTTTCAAGCACTGAGAGGTTTCCAAACTCACTGCTGCCTTCATGCTATTGTCTAAGTACTTTTGCACCTATGTATTTTTCTCTTTCACCCTCTCTGGTGATAAAATCAAGCAGGAGTTAAGTTTTGTTTATTCATGTACTGTGAGGGTAGCACGTTCCTCTGTTTTGATTTTCTCTCTAGCAGAGCTGATTTGCATGGCGTGATTGACCTTGTTTTTCCCTCTGTCAGTGTAGCATCATTTATTTTTGTTTTTTTTTGAAAACACTATCAGTCCTCCAAGTGCTGCTGAAGGGCAACATCCACCTCTAAAGCTTTTGGAAACCCAGCTAAAAAGGGTGACAGCAGGCACAGAGGCCTGCAGGCAGTGAAATATAATTAAGTGTCGTCAGCTATTGGAGTTCCCGTAATTTTAAAACATTTTGGTATCTTGTGTCCCAGTTCCTGGAACTGGAGCAGAACCCAACTTCTTTCTTAGTGCTTTGTTCCTAACTTTGTAAAGGAAAGCTTCGAAAGCAACTCAAAGCTGTGGAGAAAATAAAATATTTTTATTGTCCTTAATATACTTGTTATTTATCAACACGCTTTGCTGAAATGCAAAGCTGACAGTAGAAAGCAAGTCAGTGCGAGGCCTCAGTCAGAACTGTGGGGTTATACTGTAATTTTTGCTGCCATTTCTCTCCATCGTGGGGATGCTGTTTGTGGCTAGAAATTGGAAAGGGCCTCTAACATTGTCTTGAATGGATTTTACAACCCCGTGTAGGAAATACAGCATGGGCATGGGGGAAGGAAGGGGGAGCTGTTTGTGTGCTTGGGGTATTTAATGCTGTATGCTTGTTTCAAATAGACCCCCACTTAATGTCTAGGGTGAATTCAAAGGCAAAGTCTCCGGCACAGGGGCTGTGTGTTTGGAAAAAGGCAGTACCTTGAACACAGCATTCTGGATTCTCTGTCGATCTCGCAGCTTCCAGGTCTCGAGCCAGGATTCCGAATCTTATCTCCTGTGGTTTAAAACTGATGGGTACTGACTTAAAAATACAGCTGTTTGATTTCACAAACATTCCTGCACATGTAAGGCTTTGCTAGCAGTGAAATGGGCTGGACACTTGAACGCATTAGCGTGCCAAAACAGCAAATAAAACATTGTCTGAAAAATTTGCAGCCCATATGCTTTAGCCAGAAGAGGAAGGAAGATGGAAGGGAGGTAGCGGAGATCAAAAACTAATTTTTACAGTTTGGGAGGCTTGTTTCTGTACACCAGCAGTCTCACAAACATGTATTTAGTGGGGCAGGAGCTGGGGGCCCACGTGCAGTATGGTGAAAGCTGATTCTGAACTCTTCTGAAAGCCTGTGGTGCTCTGGTGGGAGCAGAATAGCGTATCACAGCCCAGAAATAGGAGAAAGCAGCCTGCACACCCAGGTCATCGCTCCAACACGAGGCCCCTGTTCACTGTTTTGCTCTCCCAGCGCTGGGAGTGCTGGCAGCTGATAGCTGATGCTGCAGGGAATCCCTTTTGGGTACAGGGTCCCCTTTGCCTCTCACGGGGCAGCAGCATGTGGCTGATCATATGAGCCCAGGATGCTGCCATGCACAGATGAACGTTCCTAACCTTTCTAGTTTCCTAATTTGCATTGGATCTGCGGCTAAGTTCTGCTATATCCTGTATCCGTACTGGGGTAGTGTAGCCACAGCATTAGTTTTTCTCTAAGCAAAGTGTCCTGACCCTACAATAATAGTATTACCAAAAAAAAAAAAAAAAACCACAACAAAAAAGAGTTGAAATATTTTCCTGTTTTTCCTCTTCATGTTAAGCCTTAGCATACACATTGTGCTGGCTTCTTGCAAGCACTCCTCATTTACCAAAGGTGCTGTTTTGCTGTTCACAAGACATTGCAGTTGCTCTGCAACTTGCACATGGTTTTAAACTCCCCCTTTGGCAGCCCCCAGCCCTGTTCTGTACCAACAGCTTGTGCGGTTTGTTTTTGTGGTACTCGGGGATGGGGATACGTGGTCAAGGGGCAGTATTTCATCAGCCATGGAGTTGGCAGCCCTGTCTCGTGGGAGGACAGCCCTCTTGCATGCTCCTCTGCACTCAAAGGGGGCAAAGGAGGGAGCACCACGCGCTGCATGCGCATCATCATCCTTCCTGCAGCTGGGCTGCTTTGCCTTTGTGTGCTCCCTGCCCTCAGTTCCTCAGGAAACCCATGCAAGGTGCCCAGCAGCCAAGGCAGGCGCACAAGATCTGCAGCAGGGGCTGCATCTTCACACTCTTCCACCCCAAATCTTGCGTTCTCCCTAAGCCCAAGTAGCAAAGAAGGCCCCATCCTGCTTCTACAGCCACAGTCATAATGTAAGGGCAGCCCCAAGACTCGAGGTTCACGTGCAGTCCTGACTCACCGACAGACAAAAGGAAGCACCAGTTTTCTCTTGGCAAGACCCTACAGCGCAGCCTGTACAAAGCTTTGTAAATCCTTCCTGCTCGGTGCCACCCCTTAGGCTAGAGCAGGAATATGTTTCCACAGCCAGGACAAGTTTCTTACATCCTGTTGCTAAAAGACACGATATTTACGCATAAGGAACAGTTTTGTCCTCTTCTCTCTTCACGATAAGCAACTGGGGCATTTGAAGAAAACTTCAAATAGCATATTTGAAGCCCCAACCAAGGGCTTCACTTGAACCACCCCAACCAAGCTGGAAGAGGCCGTGAGGGGTTACCCAGCCTGGCTGCTGATGCCAATGCTACAAGCATGACCTGCACCCCCCAGACTTCTGCTCTCTCCTCTGCAGGGACCTGGACACACCTAACCACCAGCCGAGTGAATTAGACAAAAGTCCTGGACAATGTGCAATGCTGGGAAAGCAAGGGGAGGGAGGAGAAAGCAACCTGTCGTGTCCCCATTTTCCATAATGCTGGCTCATGCCTGATGAATTAACTTAGAGTTGAAGCTGCTTGGCTTCAATTTCGCACTTACCAAGGGGGCTGTGTTTGCTCGGCCTCCCCCTCTGCAGCCCCTGGTTCCAGGCTGCAGTAATCAGCACATCAGTTTTCCTGCGGCAATTGCTGAGCCACTTGAGCTGTGATAGCAGCACTCATATTTAATCCCTTTAATTTAGGTATTTACTATGCAAACTGGTAACTGTTTACTTGTGTGGTTATTAATTGTCTTTATGCAGCCAATAAACATATAGTAGCCTCGATATGATCGCTACTCTCGGTAATGGCAACTTACTGCAAAGAAAGGTTCCTGCTTCCCAGCTCCATAAATTGGATGCTGTATATAATAATGTTGTTGAAGTGGTAACACTTTATTATAAGTGCCTCTGTTCTCACAGAAATCATTGTTCATTCTGCGCTTTATAAATTGCTCATGACTTATAGAGAGAAAAGTAATTGATTTGGCTTGGCTTATTTATGGGGGCCCAGGCAATATTTTATTCTTTTACTTTTAGAGCTTTTTGAACTTCAGTCATTTATGCAAGTAGTTTCCAAGAAAAATCTAAACTAGTTCTAATACTTTTCCTTTTTCCAACTCTGATTGCTACCTTCATTTCATTGAAGTCTTGCCTTTTTTTTTTTTTCCTTTCAGGAGTATGATTGCTGGTGTCTTAATGCACAGTTAAAACTTTTCTGTTTTTTTCTTTTTTTCCCTGATTTTTTCTATGTGATTTATTAGTGATCTGGGAAAGATGATTCTCTAGTTCAGAAAGGATTTTTAAAATTTGGCTGCAGACCAGAAGCAGAACTGTGCCACACTGTACCACACCAGAGGAATAAAAACTAAGCAATTTAGCACACTTCGCAAAAAGAAAACTACCAGAAATAGCCTGGGGTTTTGACTTTATCCAGGAGCCTCTGGTTTACTTTAGAATCAAGATTTCCAGCAAAATAGACTTAATTTTTATAATGCTTTTTGGTTTAGATAGAACCAGACATTCTGCCAACATATGATTACTGGATGAATTAAGATTTGCAAGATGAACTTTGCAAAAGCAGATGCAATGCTCAACACTCTGCATGCCGTGAGGCACAGAAAAACTAGCCAAAATTACACCAAAATTACAGAGCACAGGAACAAACTTTGGGAGTCCAGAGCCTGAACAACACAGAGACAAGTTGGAGCCCTCCAGGAATGACCTGTGAAGATGAGATCCTCTGAACCATCACCAAGTCAATCTCATTGCCTGGGCCATTGGAGAAAAATAATTAACCAAACCCAAGAAAAAAGGATTTCACAGGCTCCCTGCTTCCTTATTCAGGTGGTGCACACCAGCAAGCAGGCAAAAGCCTGGGCGTGTGTTGTGTGCAGGGGAGCAGGAATGTGCACAGGCAAGGAGAGCAGAATGCGTTAGACCTCTGACAGCTGGGGTACTGACCAGCAGATATAAAATCCTTTTGCTTTTTTTTTTTTTTTTTTTTAATATTTTGTTTTCTCTCAGTAAGGTCACCAGGATATGTTTTGCTACTAGTTTGGACAGAGTACACTCTGCAGAAGAAGAGCTACAGTTTGTCCATAAAATATGTGCAAAGACTTCATAAGGTGAGGTTTCTGAGGAACCTGCATAGGTTCGTCAAATAAGGTACCACCTTTTCCAATAAACCCTACTTGCTGGTGTTCAAGACTGAGTGCTAGAAGCACATGCATTTTTGCGTTTGAGGAGCTTCCTGCAGCTGCCTCATTTACAATAACACAGAACAGGCAGAGTGGTCTGTGAGATGCTGGTAGCAGCAGCTTTGATTCCACGTATGTCTCTAAAGCAAGATGTCCCGTGTTGGATATGACTGAGCGTAAAAGTGGACCTTCTGGGAATACACCAGTGCGTGCAGCATCCTCACTTGTCCTCAGCAAGTCTTCTATTGCTTTGTTCCCCCCAAAGGGTATTCACCAAATCTTCCCCTCGCTTAGCCAAACTCATTAAGAAACGTTTAAACCCCTTAAAGCAGCATGTTCCAGATCAGGGACCGAGCTGTGTGTGGGGAGGACAGCAGAGCCCAGGGAAGGCAGGCCGAGGATGCCTGCTAATGAGAAGATGCCCCTGGTAGATGGGCTAACGATCGTACCTTCTGGGAAGGGGAGAGACAAGGAAAAACTGCTGGGGAAATGCCAGCACTGAGTGACTAAAATGTGTTTCCATTTTATATTAAGCAGCAGCAGAAGGCTGCCAGCCTTGTTTGAATTTAATGGCAGATTGTTCTTGTTTCACCATCACGCCACATCATGTGAGCCGCGGTCACAGGACCTCGCGCAGGCAGATGAGCGGTGGCTGCACCACACGCACGGCGCCGACACCGCGCCTCCTCTGCACCTAAGGCATACAAAAAAAAACCATGGTTAGAAACCAAACCAAACCAAACCAAACCAAACCAAACCAAACCAAACCAAACCAAACCAAACCAAACCAAACCAGACCAAACCGCAAAAAAAACACATTGCGAGTCTGAGGTGCAGCAGTGAGACGGGGGAAATGGCTGGGTGCCCTCACAGCCCCCTGGCGCCGCTCCCATATTTTTGGGGCCTCCTGTGAGGTTCCCCTTCCTCCCGGCGCCCTCGGGCCCTCGGCAACCCGCTGCCTCGGGGGCCGGCCGCCCTGCCGCGGGCCGAGCCCCGGGGCCGAGCCCGTGGGCCCGCTGCCATGGAGCCCCGCGGCCGGCAGGTGGCACCTCCGCCTCGCCCAGCCCGGCCCGCGGCCTCATGGCCGGCCCCGAGCCCCGGCTCCCCCCCGGGGCGGCGGCCCTACAGCGGGCCGCGAGGGCGAGGCGAGGGGGCTTTGTGTGGCCCCTCGAGCACGTCCCCTGCCGGCTGTGCGTCTGGTAGCCAGTGTGAGCAGGCTCCTGGGGCCGGGGGGCACGGCCTCGCTTCCCCTCGCCTGCCCCAGCTGGGAGTTTGGGCTGGTCAGGGCTTCAGAGAGGTTGTGATGAGCGTGGGTCGGCGCAGCGAGGCGCTTCTGTACACCCACACAGCCCTCCTCCATCCATCCCATGAGTGCGTGTTTCTGGTGGCTCCATCCCGCCTGCTCTGGCAGGATACCTGGCACGTTGGTGGGCAGAGCGGTGTCTTGCCCCTGGCACGGATCAGCCGTGGCTCTTAGGCTCCCAGATGGCTCTCTCTGAACTTGCTGTCCTCTTTCCTTCCCCCCTTCTTCCCACAGTTGCTCGAGGAGAGCTGGCGAGGTCGCCCGCCATCCTGACAGGCACCTCTCACCTCACCGAACCGAGCCGGGGCATGCTTCCCTGTGCCCAGCTGCTGCCACCCCCCAGCCGCTTCACCCCCATGGCACCCTCGTGTGCACAAGCTTTGGAAACGTGCAGGAAATGTCAGCTCGGCTGAGGTGATAAAAGGAGAGAGTGAAACGCCTGCTGGCGTGTGGGGCTTGGGTTCAGAGCAGGGCTGGTGCTGAATGCCTCCTCCTGCAGGTGGCCAGGGACGGAGCTGCTGGGGGGCTTTTACTCCACAGCCAGATCATAGCAGCACAGCAGTTCGCAGAGAAACTGGTCCCCATCACACACACAAAACTATTTCCCCATGACACACACAAAACTATTATTTTTAAGCACTTCATGTGCTTACTCAAGTAACTTATACTTGAGTAGTAACAATACTCAAGTGCTTCACACGTTGCAATGGGGAAGCTGTTAGAAAGGACTAAATGGACTAACCAACAGCAGTATTCCTGTCATGTTGCACTGGTGACAGTGAGTGTTTTCACATACGGACATTATATCTTTTGAAAGTATTTTGGGACCACAACAATTTCAACCTGTGAGACGCCTTTTAGTACCTTGTCTAGGACATGAGAACTAAGAGAGTGAGGTCGAACTGAGAGCCCTCAGTTCAAGCAAGGCTGACCAAGTCCAGCTCCTTCCCTCAGAGCATCAGGCACTCAGGGGCATGCATGGCAGAGCAACACGTGTCCCAAAAACCTCCTAGCGGAGGTAATGAGGTACAGGCACGGCTGTCTCCAGAAATCTGAAGGCTAAAAACAGGCAAGTGTAAAGGGAGGCCAGAAGTGGTGGGACAAATGTGGTGCAGTGGAAGAGATGTGGACAGGCAGGGGGACAGGATGCTTGTGGCCAAGGTGAAGCCGCTCACCCCGAAGGAAGCAGCAAGAGTGGGGTTTTGGCAGTCTGCTCATTCCCAAAGCACAGAGCCAAATGGGTGAACAAACCAGGCTTGGACTTTCTTCTCTCTCATTTGCTGTGACTTATTTATGGAGTTTATTACTGTGTATATAGAAGTGAGAGGGAGGTGAGCCTTGCACATTTGGCCTGAAGCAAGCAGTGGTTATGAGCCGTATACGCCCTGAAACTAGCAGCCCAGAGCTGCCCATGCACGGGGAGCTGGTAACAGCACAAGGTGCAGCCTTGTGTTGCACAGACATGGCAGTGTGGGTCTGAAGGCAGTACTGACGCATTTGCTGGCATTGCACCTGAGCTAATAAGCCCTGGATTTGTTAGCTTGGGCGCAGCATTGCACTGACATCAGGGGACATGCACTGGCTTTCAGCCCACCAAAAGGATGCCTCAGGGCTGTTTCCCCTGGTTCTGGTGTTGGGTAAGCACAGACTTGAAAGCCAGGGTAGCTACATCATTCGGGCTCCTCACCTCAGTTTTTGTGGCACTTGCTGAAGCTGAAAGCCCAATAATTCCTCAGCTTTTATTCCTGCCTACAGAGGAGGTGACCAGGAATGGGTAAGATAAGAGAGGGCATGGAACCAGCTATAAATGGCTTTGTCACCGTGACCACTGCGATGCCCTGCCTACCCCCTCTTTCGTTCATTTTCAGCCTTCAGACTTGAGAGATGATTACATCTGAGTCCACCTCATGGCTCCATGCTTTGGAGAAGCATTCACCATGGGTGAGATCTGTAGCCAGCAGAGCTCTACTGAGCTCAGCTGCTGGATTCTAGTATTTGAATTGTCTCATCTGTAAAGAGGTAGGTAAACCAAGTGAACTGTATCCAAAAGTTTTTTCCCTTTCCCCACTGACTTTGAAGGAGCCCAGGGTGTATGACTCCACTAGGGCAGTCTGAGTGGAGAGGAGTCCCACTGTTGCTACAGGTGCTTAAGTTTTCCCAGTAACCCAGGGCTATACGTGGGGAATTTGCCTTGAACCCCTGCCATTGCAGCAGGACGCCTCACCTTTCCATCTAATGCTGTGCAGGAGCTGAAGGCCCTCCTTCCCTCCCTGAAGGACCCCAAGACACCTGGTGCTCCAGTAGTAGCTCTGCACAAGGTGCACCAGCCCTGGCTGCTCTCGTGCTGAAGGAGAGCTGGTGGAGGCAGCACGGACTTGCCTTTACCCTGTAACACGATAGAGCTGTGGAGAGATTTGGGTGTGATGTCCAGCATGAGGAGTTGCAGACGCTTTATCTTCTAGGTCATCTCCCCGACTATTTGGTGCTGACCATGTGATGACCTCCTTCCCCTGCGTGCTGGAGAAGCTGGAAGGGGGGAGCTGAAGGGAGAAGGCTGACGCAGGGGGAACTTGCATGTGTGACTCCTTTGTGTCATCTGCAGGCTGGTCACATCACGTCAGCCTCTCTGTGGAGCTGGCCCTGCTTGCCCAGGTGCCAGACAGCTGGGTGTGGGAAACCTTCCACGGATTAAGTCCGACTTAGTAAATATGAGTTTGCAGGATCGTTTGCAGTCTAGTGAAACGTAAGCCATTCTCTGCTGAAGAGCCAGTTTTCTAAAGGCTCACGGCAGTGAAATTAAGAATGCTCCCTTCGTGTTGGCAGACACGATGCCTCCGTTGTCAAGTGGGAAAAAGCCCCGAGGAAGCAAGAGGTGCGATGATGAAAGGCTAAGAACAGCTGCCGAAAATGTTCGTGAACCAGGAGTAACTTTACATAAAGAATGAAAAAATAAAGCCCAGTTTGATTAAATGGTTGGATTCGGGAAAGCAGGTCACCTCCTGGAAAGCAGCTTATGGAGGTGTGAGACGGTTCAGGCTATTTCTGAAGAAGGAAAATATGCAAGAGCTTGCTGGCTGAAGCACAGCCCCCCCACTCCCAAGCAAGGCCACAGGCTCCCGGTGACGCCTCTCTGCCCCCCTCTGCTCTCGGGGAGCACCAGTGTCCCTCTGCCTGGTCTCTGTCTCCAAAACCAGAACAGGCACACACGCAGTAATGCACACACGTGCCTGCAAGCAGTTCCAAAATCACTGAAATTCGGTCACCTCCGCAGAAGTAATTTCAGAGGTGAAATTCAAGAGTGGTGAACATTTCTGCTCTTGGTCAAGTCATGCCCAGAGCCCCGTTCTTTAGGCAGTGGGATGGCCGGAATCACTGGTGGAAAAACGACAAGCGCTCAACATCTAAAAATCAGGACACGTTCCTTTTTGTGTCTAATCTCAAAGAACTGCCCGGAAATAACCCCTGATCATCTCCCCTGAGGACCCAGGGGCACCTTGCAGGGCACTGTAGGAGCTGGAAATCCTCACCCTGCATGACTGCGTGGGTCAGCCGGCGACCGCTGCGGCTCCTGCCTGTGTGACCAGGTAGGCTGGAAAAAGAAAGGGTGTTTGTTAAGCAAAATTAGACTGTGCCTGGGAAAAGTGAAGTTAATACATTTTGGGGAAATAATCCCAAACTCTGCTCGTCAAAAGGACAGAGAAGCCTGGAAAGCAGGCCACTGACAGCAGGTGCATTAGTTAACGTCCCCTTGCTGCAGTGCAGAAGAGGACAAGATCTGGGGCTGCCCACAGAGGTTGGCAGGGTGAGGACGTGCTGGGGACAGGCAAGGGGCATGCACCTGGGCTCCTGGCGTTGTTTCTGTGCTCCTCAGGCCTGGGGTGCTGCAGGCAGCCCGCAGAGCCTTCAGAGGGCACCCCCACGAGCGAGAGGTGGGAGGGAATGGCTGCATGAGGACAGCCTGAAAGAATTCAGCACAAGCAGCTTGCCCAAGCGATGACTAAAGGAGGAGGATATGATAACCCTCCGCAAGTATTCGAAAGCTATAAACACCAAGGGTGGCTCATTTTGGGATAAGATTAGATGTAATGGGATGAATTTGTGGACGGGAAAAAATGTGTGTTATGTGAAGACACACCGTCCTGAACGGTGAGAAGTATCAGAAGGTGGGAGTTGCCCAGAGTGGTCCTGGAAGTCCCCTTGGCCTATACAAAACTGCTCCGGGTATAAAAATAGTGTGCATCATAACCAGAAACTTGTCCTACGTTAGGCTCGTACAGCTGGGGAGGCGCAGCGCCTGCTTTGCGTGGGCTTTGTCGAGCACAGCCAGGACACCAGAAGGGAGAGTTGGCTACGGTCGGTTATCCCTGCACCACTGGCAGCATGTCAGCAGTGGCAAGGTGGTTTCATCACCCTGCAGTCTTCCTGGAGATGAAACCCGAATTAAGCCAGGTGATAGTGGCAAAATGTTTCTCCTAACCCGTGGCAGCTGATCGCCCTCTGGGAAATGAAGCAGTGGAAGGAAACTATTTTAGAGAGGCAGGATACACATACACTGCTCTAATGGGGGGACCATCCCACAGGGCTATGGAGAGGAAAATCCTACACACCTGGCACTGTGGTGTCAGGGATAAGGGAAGGGAAGGGAAGGGAAGGGAAGGGAAGGGAAGGGAAGGGAAGGGAAGGGAAGGGAAGGGAAGGGAAGGGAAGGGAAGGGAAGGGAAGGGAAGGGAAGGGAAGGGAAGGGAAGGGAAGGGAAGGGAAGGGAAGGGAAGGGAAGGGAAGGGAAGGGAAGGGAAGGGAAGGGAAGGGAAGGGAAGGGAAGGGGGAAGGGAAGGGAAGGGAAGGGAAGGGAAGGGGAAAGGGAAAAAATGAAGAGAAAAAAGAAGAGAAAAAAACAAAAAAAGACCATCAAAGAGATTTACTTCACCTTACAGATGAAAAGGTCGTTCATGAGAGGAGCATAGATCCCTCCACCTCCCACCCAAAGTGATGCAGGCAAGGTGAGGTCACACCTCCCACCTTTCAACACCTATCTTGGACGCTTTGGGTCAGCCTGTGGATGTCACTTGTGGTTCCATGACCGCACAGACAACTCAGGTGCTCCATTTCAGGTGCTCCAAGTTGTACTGCAACATGGCTGTCTAACACGTATAGCACAAGCATCCACTGTAATTATTTATTTTCCAAATGAAACCAATGTCCAGGCACTGTGTGGTTCAAGTGCAATGCTTTTGTTAGAAAAAAAAAAAAAAGTTGTGAGACAATTAAAGGAATCTTCAAATAAGTTTTCCAGTGTATTGAGAGCCTCTGTTGGCCAGTTATGGAGTGGCCAAGATGTAATTTCTGGGACTGCACCTACTAAAGACACCAGGGAAGTGGCACCCCTGTTCCACCACTAGTTTCTCTTCACAGTAGAAGTGAGGCAGGCACGATGTTTCTCCTCATGTTTTATTCAGCCCCTTTGCAAGCTGTGGCTTTTACAGGCATTTTGAAGGAAAAATTCCAGACTTGGACCCGATCCTATCACCTGCTGATGTCTCTCTCAACTCCAGTTGGTGTAGAGCTAGCCAAAATAAGAGTGTTTTTTCCCCTCTCTCTCTCTTTTCCTCTCCCACTCCCCCAAATCTGTGTAATCTGTAGAGGCTGGGGTATTCGGTGCTGCTCAAATCCCGTACTTCGGCTCATTAAAATGTCAGACTCAGCACTGCAGACACAGTGCACTCATTCCTATTGACAGCAGTGGACAATGAAGTCAGTGGAAGCTGGGGAAGTAGGAAAAAAAACCCACGACTTTCTTTATAATGTGATTACTGATCAGTGTCTTTAAATTACATTAAACTCCTCTTGTGTCATTAAGCCGAGTTTTCAGGCTGTCCTGTCCAGCATAAACACGCAAACATTTCAATGAGTTTTCCCTTCTTGTGTAACTCAGGAAATAAATGTGTGTTTGACACTCACCCCTGCTCCGGTAACGCTGGGTTTCAAAGTGTTCCTGTAGTTGCTGATCTGCAGTGCATGAGGAAAATGGATTTTTCTGCTGTTTCCAGCTTCTCTAATGCATCATACAAAGCATTTAATAAATACAGAGTAAAGTGAAAAATAAATCATTCTGAGAGAAGCCCAAGGTGCTCTGAGAGCCAGGCACAAAGCTGTCACTCTGCTTCCCTGGGACAAAAACCCTTCCATCGTTTATTTTCAGGCTGCAGAATTGAGTTAACATCTACTACAAACTCTGCTTATCCACTTGCAGCTGGGATCCTTTTACTTCCAAACCTTAGCTAACATATTTCTTAATGTGAAAACAAGGCTGCTCACAGAAATAATGCAGTACCCGAAAATAAGCATTGGCCAGAGCTAAAATTTAAGTTTGGGAAGCTGAGTGATTGCTGTCTATTGCCTTCCTCGCATCTGATAGGACGCCCATACTTTCACATTCAGGGGAACACATTCGTTTCCCATATATGACACTCCTATAACCCCCAATATGTCTAATAATGTTTCCAGTTTAACTCTGGAAATTATTTTAATGAGGACTGCCTCTCTTCTAATAAATGGGCATAATGGGAGCTCATTAAATATAATCAAAATGTTCTTCATGTAATAAATCATCATTATATTTTACCACGTATGGAAGTGTAAATGTCTCTCAGTATCGCTAAACATCCCTTACGCGAACCACTCTTCCAGGATATGACCAAGGAATTAACTTTTTTTTTTTTTTTTCCCTGGGATTTCCCCAAAGAAAAGCAAAGAGTTAATGCTCCTGCTTCAGCTCTCATTTTCTGCTGGGCTAGACATTTCCTGGAGAAGCTGAAGGGAGCTGGCAGCTGCTGCGATTCGGGATGGGGCCGCTGCCCTGGGGGACAGTGCCCAGCCTGGGCTGCGCCGTGCTGCTCCCTGCACCTCTCACAGGCACCAGCTCCGTTGGTAGCGCTCAGGTCAGTGCTAAGAGGAGCCAGCGCTGGTGGCACAGGGCATTTAATTACCACGTTAAATAGTCACACGGGCTTGTCAAAGCAGCGCCAGCTGAGAATGAAAGCCCTGCGACTCACAGTTCGAAGGAAACGGTCGTGTTTGCAAACGCTTTTTTCCCCCTAGGTTGATTGTTGCCTTTTGCATGGGAAGGGGGGGGTCTGCTCTTTTGGAAGCAGAGCCTACACTGAAGTCCTCTATTAAATCAGCTGGCTGAACTGCAGCCGCTGAAGGCAGCGGTGAGAACTCGCCAGCTTCTTTTGAAAAAGCATCCTCTTGTTCTGGGCATGTTTTAGGCAACGCAAGTTTATTGCAGATGCTGAACTCTCCCCCAGAGAGTAGGGGCAAGCACTTCGGCACCGATCATCACACATTTCTCGGACACTGAGAGGCTGCCAGACAAGTTATCTCGCTCCACCTGGAAACAACTAAAAAGGAGATTTCTTTCTCTTTGATTCCTCTGTGTCTCAGCCAGATGAACTTGGAAACTCCACCTGCCAAATTCACGTGGTTTGAGAAGGTTCAAATTAAACCTGTGGGACCTTGCTGTGCTTTCCAGAGCTTTCACCTCGTGTTCTTACTCCAGCAACCCTTCCAACCCCAGCAGTCTGAGGGCCTGAGGCAAAAAAATCCTAAGGAAAATGCCTCAGTCCCAGCTGCCACCTGGCACGAAGCTTGCCCAGCACACAGACACACACACACATATCTTCCTGGCCTTTGGTTAGAAACACATGCGGTCCCACCGTGGCTTCCACTGACCTGCACACATTTGTACCTGGGCCACAAAATGTTCACAATTTAAAGAAAAACAAAACAACAAAATAAATAAAATCCATCAGCCCCCCTCACCAAGTCCTATTTTAAAGACCCTACATGTTGCTCTAAGCACGAGGGGTAGCATCGACATTCGGGCTGGGGGTCTGGAAATCGTGATGTGAATCCCTGGCCCCCTGTGGCTGGAGCTTTGCTGTTCAGGAGGAGCAGGAGAGCAGAGCCTCCATGGGGCTGCTCCAGGGAAGGGAACTGATGCTCCCTTGGGCATTGAGCCCTGCTGGGCTCCCTGCTCCTTTACTGTGGGGAGGGAGCTGCCCTTTCAGCCAGGAGAGCAGTCTGTAGCACTTTTGGGGGAGATGAAGGTGCTGGGCACGCCACAGGATCAGGCCAGGCGCAGAGGTGAGCCCCTGCAAGGCAGCCTTGTCCACACCCAGCGATTTTGGGTCACGGAGAACTGATCGTTTGGGCTCAATGCACTCTAAAAATATATTAGATGGCAAGCCCTTGGCCGCTGGGAGCTGATAAGAATGAGAAAGCACCTGGGGAAATCTGTGAGGCAGCAAGAAACCGGGAGATTGGAGGCAAGACTGCAGTTTTTAAATCCTTTTCTTCTCCAGAATTTCACAGTCTGCTAGGTTTGGCCTAAGCCGACATGAAGGATCTGGTGTGTTTCCTGCTACACGTGACAAATGGCACACACACCACTAACATCAACATTATTATATTATTTTAAAATTGGACTTCACACCTAATTTTTGCTTAAATTGTGCACTTCAAGATGTCTCGTTCATCTCAGCCTGGCTTTCCTCCTTGACGGTGCCTGCAGTTTCAGGAGGAGTGACGGGATACTGAGTCTCCCAGGCGATGCCCACTGCTGCCCAGAGCTGAGTCAGTAGCGCCAGCATGCCACCTGCATCTTTAATAATGCCAAACGGACCCGAAACACTGGCATCTGCTCACGAAGTCTGCGCTTTAAGTGATTTCTCAGATACGCAAGTGGACGCTCTCTACCTGGAATCTCGCTCGGAAAATGTTTGACATTTCTATAGCAGGCATTTGCTCACTTAGGAAAAAATTATCCAGAGAAAATAAGGGCTCTGCTGCCCAGCCAGCTCTTACTCGGCCTGCGAGCGAGCTCCCCGCTCGTCTCTGCTCTCTGGGCTGTCATGTTTCGACAGGAGAGGCTCACCACCGCCATCAGCCTGCTTGCGGGCTTTCCGCCTCCCCCAGGAACTCTGCTTCGGCACATTTCGGTTTATTTTCTCCTGACAACTCACTAGCAGAACGACCAGCAAAACTGTTTTTTTTCATCATTTAGCTACGGATGCTTGTGATTGCTCAATAATGTAAATGTCTTGTAAAGGGACTTCAGTTTTTGCTGTAATACCAAAATCCCTGCCAGAATTTCAGGATTTCTCACGATTTAAGTAGGCCTTTTAAAAGCCCAACTGTATTTTAAAATGTCTCTTTTTATTTTTTTATATAGCTTTGTGTACATACTGCGGGGATCAGGCCATATAATTATATAAAGACTTGGATAAAATCAAATCTAGATTAGCTGTGATTGCAGGAACAAATCCGTGTTTTTTTGTTTTGTTTTGTTTTCCTCTCAAAACAAGAAACAAGACTGGGGCTGAACCAGCTGCCAGCAAGTCAGGGGTGAATGTAGGCACGCCGAACCTGCAGTTGGTTTCATCTTTTACCATCAGGCCCGTAGGCCAAAAAGAGCTCGCCTGTGCCCTCCTTGTGGGGGTCCAGGCCCCGCAAGCCACACACCTGTGCTTATTGAAGTCAAGAAAGCCAAACACACACCCGTAACAACACCTGCAGAACGCTCTCCTGGTCTATCTGAAGTAATATCTTCCCTGTGAGGAAAGGCTGAGAGACTTGGGTCTGTTCAGCCTTGAGAAGAGAAGGCTGAGAGGGGATCTTATCGGTGTTTACAAATATCTTAAGTGTGGGAGACAGAGGGATTTGGCCAACCTCTTTTCAGTGGTTTGTGGGGACAGGACAAGGGGTAACGGCCACAAGATGGAGCCCAGGAAGTTCCGCACCAACACGCGAAAGAACTTCTTCACGGTGAGGGTGACGGAGCACTGGGACAGGCTGCCCAGGGAGGTTGTGGAGTCTCCTTCTCTGGAGATATTCAAGGCCCGTCCAGACACCTACCTGGGCAGCCTGCTCTAGGGAACCTGCTTTGGCAGGGGGTTGGACCTGATGATCTCTTGAGGTCCCTTCCAACCCCTACAATTCTGTGATTCTGTGAATATGTGGGTGCCAAGAAGTCCAATGTGCATCCTAAGGCCAATCTGTCCGAGTGGGCTGTGCTGAATATTCAGGTGATAGGGCACATCTGCATGAAGATGTGATCACGTATGACCGTCGCTTCTGTTACCAGTATTTGTACTGCCGCAGCTGGCTGGAAGCGCTTGTGGGTTGGGATCCCGCTGTGCTCGGTGGGGTGCCTGAGATACGTGCACGCACCGAGAGGGGAGTCAAACAGCACAGCGGCTGTACGTAGCCATACACCACATAAAGGATTGTTTGGCCAAGAGGTTGTTACAGAGCTGGGCTGGCTGGAGCTCCGGCATCATCAGCACCTTTCCGAATCAGGCCCTCGCTGCTTGGCTGAAGGACAGTGGCACCGCTGGCAGCCCCGGCTGCGAGGACGTCCCTGCTCTCCCCACCGCGGGCTTCCAGCCTCCGGCCCCATACATCAGCACCGGGGAGCAGAGACTGACGACGCAGCGTGGCCCCAACGCATATTTCTTCCTTATAAAACCACAGAACTGGTCATTTGGCTTCCCTTACCGGGGGCCTGGGGTATAATTAATCCACCCTATCTTACATTTTTAATTACATCTCTGCTCAGGTATCCAAGTCTTTCACAACCCCAATACTTTTAAGGTGTAGGAAAAGTACTGCAGCCCTGGTTTTGCAGGGAGAGAAGCTGCGGCACAGAGACTCTGAGTAAGTAGGACAAACTTGAGAGAAAACCTGTAGCATGACTGAGAACAGAACCCAGATGTACCAAGGGCTCGTGCTTTGCTTTAAATACAACACTAGGATCCCTCTCATTCATGATGCCAGTATAATGGTATTTCCTCTCCTGGAATGGTGCGTTCGTCTCTGGCCAGAACCTCTCTCTCTCCGGAAAGTCAGAGGGAGAGAGCGAGAGGGAGAAAAAGGCCAGAGAAGCGCAACCAGCACAGATCTCCCTGCAGAGGAGCTCCCCACAAGGCGAGGAGGAGGCGCATGGGGCAGCAGCAGTACCAGGGTGGGCGTTGGGGATCAGCCCGAGGTCTGTTTCCGTGTCCTGGAATGAGACGTTTGACATTTATGGGTTTCTCTACCGGGGGAAACTGTTGCAGGGTGCACGTTTAATGTGTGCCAGACGTGGGTGTACAGCATCCGTGCTGTTCTGCGCTCGTGCCCTGGGGAGGGACTGAGGTCGCTGCCTCTGCTTGGAGAGAGAAGCGTGCACGAGGGCAGACGTGGCACGGCATGGCTCTGTGCAGGCCCACCTCGGGGCTGCGTACAGCGCTCCTGGCAGAGGCGAGTCCAGAGAAGCAAAGCTCAGCTTCATAAAACCTGAAGGCCTGACTCACAGTGGCGATGGAAATGCAAAGTGTTCTTTCCTCAAGCCTTTATTGTTCCAGCGTGATCTGTCTCAAGTACCCCACGCACTTCACTGTGCAATGGTGAAACAATGTTTGCTCAAATGAAAAAGAAAGAATTTCAAAGACTTGAAAAATAGACAAGAAAATAGGTTAATGGGGCCAAAATAGCCTTTTTAGTTTCTTAGGGAAACACCTCCCAGATGGGTTTAAAAAAAAAATTATCAGAGCTTTTGACACCATGCAATTACTTTATGGAGCTCTTCCAGTTTATGCTTGCAATGTACAGAAAAGGGCATCTTATTTAACAAAAAAAGTATTGGTTTACTGAAAGCCACATGGCTCCATATCAGAGCTGGGAACACTCACAGTCACCCTGAGGATGCTGTTTTTGATTCCAGGCCTGTGTGAGAGCCACTCACCTGCAGGTACATTGAGTGCTGTGATGAAGATTAACTGGACAAGGCTCACAGCCTGGGCTTGGAGGACGAGAGGTGCCTCGATAGCACAGGGAAGTCCCCGGTGGGCCTCTTACCCCAGTGGGCTGCAGGGCTGCATGATCCAGCCAGGGGGAGAGCCTGCGGAGGAGCAGGCAGTCCGTCCCACAGCTGATGGATCAACGCTTCCTCCTGCCTGCCCTGCAAAGCTTCGTGCCCACCGGCTTTGGCAGCACATGGGGAATTTAATGAAGAAGCTGTGGCTGACACCTGAGGGCTCTGTCTTGCTCCTTGCAGAGCTGTCTGACAGCCCAAG
Source organism: Anser cygnoides (assembly GCF_040182565.1). Taxonomy (NCBI): domain Eukaryota; kingdom Metazoa; phylum Chordata; class Aves; order Anseriformes; family Anatidae; genus Anser; species Anser cygnoides. The sequence continues at coordinate 16,446,800 of NC_089874.1, read as the reverse complement.
GTGCCACAGCTACCGGGTCAGTGGTGTTGGCTGGAGAAGCCCAGAGGGGTCAGTGAGTGGTAGCATTTCTGACAAGAACTCTGCAGTTCAGCTCATGGGTCACTGCCGGCTCCAGCCCACTGCTTGAACCTCCAGCTGCCCTTCCTGGAGCCTGCCCTCGCCCCCTGGTCTCCCCACAGGGCAGGACCCCACGGCATCTTCCCATCTGCAGCCTCCCTCCATCGCTGGCCTTGCTGCTCACTCACATCTTTTGCAGTTGGGGAGAAAAATAAAGCAAGATTCAGCTCATGGGTTAAGATCATTTTACGTTTGAGTTAGTTTCTAAGGTCTTGCTATAGTCAGTGGAGATGCAGTTGATGCAGACAGTCAAGGATAGGAGCTGAGACTCAATTTGATGTCTTCATCTGAAAGTTCGAGGCCTCATGGAGCAAAATATTCTCTTGTACTGAATTTGATTATTGTTCATACTCAGCTGAGTGAAGACATTGTGGCTCTAGCAGGCACAGATACGGGCATCGATGAAGACGTGCATTGACAAGGTCAGGCTCCCCGGCATCATACAGCCAGCATCCCCAGGGGGCTGCAGACACTTCTGCCAAACCAGAGGCTGCCGTGCCTTCAGCATTTGTGCTCACTCAGGCACGCCTGCCTGTCCAGTCCTGCCTGACTGCCAAGCTGCCGTACCATGGCAGAGGACAGAAAGTTGTCCATGAAGTTTGGCTTCCAAAGGAGAGGCTCTTCAGGGCATTCCTCCCAAACAGAGACTGGGGAACGCAATCCCCCAGTTTCCAGGCAGTTTTTCAAAGCAGTCCTTCAATGTTCCTGTGCTATTCCATGAGGGTCTGATGAAGCTGGCAGTGGGGAGAGTTGTTAGGCAGGATGGGTGCCTTCGGCACAAGGCCATCGGACAGAGATGGGAAGCCCTCCGTGAGCAGAGCAGCTCAGGGCTGTCAGCGCCTGCCTCTACGCTTGGAGACGGGGGAAGCCAGGAGAGCCCAGAGCAGCTTGTCCCAAACACCACAAATCCCAAAGGCATCCTCTCCTCAGCCACGTGCAGATCCTTTGCCATCTCTGGAGGATGAGGTGACCTTGTCTGCCTCTGACTTGTACCATTGTCCCTGAGAAGTCCTGTTCTCCATCCAGGCACACACACAAGCCTCAGCAATTTGTTCTCCTTAAAGCCAGGGTCTCTCTGTAAAACAGCATCTTTTCCCACATCTGCAGGTCTTGCAATCACTTTGAAATCTGAGCTACACTTACAGTTCTGCTCCTTCCCTTTGTGCGCATATTAGTGTGAATGTGGGATTTCCATGCAACTTGAGACAGCGCTCCTTTGGTAACCACATTTATGTTCTGCCTGAACCCTGTAGGTTAGGATCCTGGGGCAGCCTCTATCACCCACTGTAGTTTGCACAGCTCTCCCCTCTACCATTTACCCTTCCATGCTCGAGGGGAGCCTCCTGTAAACATTCGCCAGGTATCTCTAAAAACCTCTCCTGCCATGCCGTCTATGAAAAGCTTTGTAAAAACCAGTGTTTGCTATTCATGATGCTGATAATGTCTCCGTGTTCCACGGGCCCTGGGCTTGCCTGCACTGTAAAATGCCTGTGCAGGACCAACGCTGTGCCCTTCCTTTGCACAGTGCCTGGAGGTGACAGCCCAGGATGAGTGACACTGTGTGAGCTGACAATTAAAGTGATAAACGAGTGCTCAGTCTAATGCAGGGACGGGTATTTACTAGGACACTGGTAGGTGAAATCAAGAAATTTCTCTAAAAATCAAGTTATTCCAAATATCTTCCATCATCCAAATTGAGCAATGAGGTCCCACGCTGATGTGACTGGCTGGATTTACCGTCATGAGAACCTGCTTACCCACTAACTCTTCAGCCTCTGATACACTTCACTTTGAGAGCCTGCAAACATAAATCAATTGGAAATAAAATTTAATTTACAACATCAAAAACAGTCACATTTGGAAACAGTCTAATTTCCTGACACTCAAAAGCACATCACATTATAATTTATCAACCATCACATTTTTAATGATGTCAGACATTTGTCATAAAATCACCATTAAATTGGTATCTAATGGCTTCTAATAAATGTCAAAATGAACTTGCAGATGCCTATTTGAAATATATTAGGAGCCATTAAACAGCAATTAAAAGGAAGTTTCACAAATAATATTTTATATTAGATAGGTCGCAGAGCCATGCCAAGGAAGGGACGGTGACATTTTGAGGAGCCTCTGAAAACGCTGCCTCCTTTCACATATTTCTGTAATGATGGAGCGAGTGCTTCCCCGGAGAGCAGCCCGCGCTCTCTGGGCAGCCGGAGCCCTTCCTGCAGGACGAGCCAGGGCTCCAAGTGGGAGGTGATTGAGAAAGACGGGCACAAAGCTGGGCAGAGGGACAGCTGGAGGCCACCTGGCACTGTAGTGCATGCCCTCTACGCCCTGAATGTGCAGTTTACTGCTGACGTACAGAAAAGAGCTCGCACCACTGGCACTACCCTCCCTGACATCCTTTCAGGTATCTCCAGTCCACATATTAACAAACCTCACCTGGTGTCATTGGTGCAATGTGGTTTTGCCACATCCCAGGCTCTCCTGAAAGGGCACTGAAGACCACCTTTAACTTCTGGCTCAAACCTTTGCGGAAGCAGCTGTGTACTGAGAGCCACCAATGGTTCATGAGTCCATGCTCCTTCTGCTCTGGAGATGTGTTTAAAAAGGTGCACCTTCTCTACACCCTAAGTACATGTGCACATGTATATATGTTTTATATAAAATATAATCTCATTAAAATACGCCCAGGTATTGATGCCCTTTGTTTCTCTTGCAACACAAAGCTCACTTTCATCTGCTATACCTTGAAAACGATCAACAAGCATTTAACCTTCAAGCATCAGCAAGCATCTCATAGTATTCATGTTCCTGCATCAGCCCAGAAACCAGAAATGGTTAAAAAGAGGGACTTAATCCCAGCTTGCACCATTCCCAAGATAGATTCCTGTAAAAGAGCAGCTTGCTTGCTCCCTCTCTTTTCACTTCAGCCTGCACAGGGAGGAGAAGGGAGGTGTGGGACTGGACCTGGCCACTAATCCTGCCAGGGCTCAGGCCAGCGCGGTGAGCATTGCCTAAGATGGAGGATGCAGAATCCGACGGCTGGGGACGGCACGTTCTGGTGTGGCTGGGGGAGCGAGCAGCAGGCCAGTGCGTTACACAAGTAGGTATTAGCAGCCAATAATAGACCCGTTGTGTCAGTACACAAATATGTTGTTACGCTCCACCTTCCGTCCTATTTGTTTCTTACAGTACTATGGCTACTTTCCTCTCCCATTTACGCAGCTCAGAACTGGTCCTGAGTCAGAAGAGCGAGAAAAAAATCCCCTTACCTCCACCCATCCCGTCACCTGCTCCTTAAAGGACCTGTTTATACAACTGTGGAGAAGGGTGTGTATTTGCATATTAAATGGGTTCGAGAAAATATGTAACATATGTTGCAAACAGAACTAATGTCTAAACACACATGTAAACCTGGGCTAACGGGTCCTGCCAAAATATTTTAACCATCTGTTTTTACTTAGCTGTTTTTGAACAAATTATGTTTATTATGTTAATTTATTTTACTGTCAACAACACCAAATGACAGAGTTGCCGCTAAACAACATCATTATATATCACATTCTGGCATAATACCGGCAGGTTTTTTTAATGCGACAGGAATAAATGCATATTAAAATGTCAATTTGTTTAAAATCTCATTCAGGATGGTAAATACATCTGCACAGATCCATCGTGTTCCAACATACACTGTTTGCACAGAGACTACTTAAAGATAAGGCACTCGGATGGGACTTGGAGGAAGACGCAGGAGCGCAGAGATCCTGCCTGGATGCCCGGTTCAACCTTGAGGCTGATGCCAAGGAGGGAAGGAGCAAATGAAAGGGAGGTATGCCACGTTTTAAGAAGTTGTGATAAGCTTCCTGCAAGTCTGTCCTCATTTGCAGCATCCAGGAGAGCTCCCTCAGACAAAACAAATCTGAAGTTGAGATCAAGCATCCCAGGACCACATCCTGTTCCCCAGCATACCCTGTTTGTGTCCAGGTAGGAGTCTCTGCATCTGGAAGACAGCCAGGGCTGCTCTGGAGGCCCCAACACCCTCACGAAGATCCCCCAGTGACTAAGTTGCATGGTGTTGTGGTGGCTTCATCCTGATGGGCAGCTGAACTCCAGCACACTGCTCTCTCACTCCCCCTCTTCAAAGGAAGAGGGGGAGAAAATACGATGGAAAGGGCTCAAGGGTTGAGGTAAGGACAGGGAGATCACTCACCAATTACTGTCATGGGCAGAACAGATGCAGCATAGGGGGATTAATATAATCTATTTTCTATCACTAGGAGACTAGACCGGTGAGAACTAAAAGCAAACTAGAAACACCTTCCCCCTCCCCCCCCCCATACACCCTCTTTCACCTCCTTCCCGAACTGAGCCTGCGGGAGCTGCCCACAGGCAGCAGCTCTTCGAGAACTGCTCCCACACGGCTCCATACCACGGGGTCCATCCCCCGGGAGCAAACTGCTCCAGCACGGGTCCCCCACGGGCGGCAGCTCCCCCCAGACCCCCTGCTCCTGCGGGGGCTCTCCATGGGCCGCAGCCTCCTCCAGGCCACATCCACCTGCTCCACCGGGGGCTCCTCCACGGGCTGCAGCGTGGAGATCTGCTCCGTGTGGGACCCGTGGGCTGCAGGGGGACAGCCTGCTCCACCAGGGGCCTCTCCACAGGCCGCAGGGGAACTTCTGCTCCATGCCTGGAGCACCTCCTGCCCTCCTGCTGCACTGACCTTGGGTGTCTGCAGGGCTGCTTCTCGCTCCTCATTCTGCCAGCTGCTGTTGTGTAGCAGTTTTTTTTCCCTTTCTTAAATATGCTCTCACAGAGACACAAGCAACATCACTTATTCACTCAGCTCTCACCAGCGATGGGTCCCTTTTGGAGCTGTCTGGAGCTGGCTCTGCTCTGACATGGGGCAGCTGCTGGACTCTGCTCACAGAGGCCACCCCTGCAGCCCCCCACCGCCAAAACTTTGCCGCATAAACCCAATACAAGTATCTTCTGGATCATCTCCTTTCTTTTGCTCAAATAATTCTCTGCTCATTGCCCGGAAGCAGATTGTACTTCAGCACGATGTTTTGCTGACCCCTCAAAGAAGAAAGGTCTCCTCTCTGGAGCACAAGGATCAGCCAGCGGCTTCTCGCCCTCCCAGCTGACCCTCTTCGCTGTCCACAAGTGCTGCCTGGACAAAATTGTTCCTCTCCCCAATTCCAAAGCCAGTACCTGTTCTCCTAAATCAAAGTCTGCTCCCTCAATCCCTTTCCCTTTTAGACAGTTCCTCGCACCTTCCCTAACTAAAGTAACCTTTTCTCCACGTAACTGATGCTAAAAACCTGCCTTTTTCTTCCACATAGGCAGTAATTTTATCCTTACATATATATATATATATATATAATTTTACCCTCTAGCCACGTTTTCCTTTTGGTACCATTCATGGAGTGGTACAGGATGCTTTCTCAGGTCCCCATTCACAGAGGGCTGACCATCCCTCACATAGGGAAGGGACCCTGCTTCTTCCAGCCCCATGCCTGCACATGCGTTTACACCACACCACAGTTGGGTCAGGGAGGTGGCCAGAAAAACCCAGCCTACCTCAATTCATCCTTTTCAGCAGCAGGAAAGTAGGCCATGCCCTGTGCAACTGGAAGCAGAGAGTCTTATGTGCTCCAGAAGACAGCTAGAAAAAAGTAAGAAGTGGGGAGTCCTCTGGTTTTCGAGTCAAAAAACAGACAGAAGACAGACTGTCCCACCTAAATATTCCTCCTCCAGAGGAATATCTTCAGATACACTGCAGGACTGGAATGGAACAGGATGAAAGATAAGCAAGTGGAAAAGTTCGAGACAAGATCATAAGGGCAAGGAGTGTTCTGTGGCCTTCACAAAGCACCGTGTTTCTATCAGTCTGCTCAGGTAGCTGAAGGCACTCATGACATATAAGCCAGTGACAAGGTGATATATTACAGGATACGGTACAACATAAAATGCAATCAGGCCACGGTCCTGCAAAAACTCATGGGCTTGCGTAACGATGCACATGAACGGTCCTGCCGAGACCTGAGGATTGCTCCAGTGCAGAGGGTGGAACGCTTGCATAAAGCAAGCAGAGGTATGGTCAACGAGGAACTCTCAAGCCCTGAGAAATCCTAAAGTAGCCTAACACTGCCTCTAATATTGAATCAATTAGCTGAGAAATAACCAGTAAGGAAATGTGATATTGCTTTCTGGGGATTAGGCAGCAGGCATTTTGGGAGAAGATTTTGTTTAAGACAAGGAACAGGCTCCTTTTGATTAACCTCAGTCTTTTGAAAAGTACAGTGAAGAAATACTGTGCACATAAATATTTTGATATCTCACTAACAAATACTATAAGCCATGCCACTTTTGTTTAAACCTCCTTCCCCAACAAGACCAGGGCTGTTCACGCAGAATTGTAAAGAAATCAGTGTTTATAGTGTCCATTATAGCACCAGACTTTGTCAAGTGTGGTGATACGTGAGAGGCAGTGCCACACAGTGTACAGTTTGGGGGAATTCTCCCTCCCTTCTCTAAATTCTGGTTTTACGAAGAGAAAGGTTACAAGGTTTATATTTCAGGAGTTGAAGTCCTGAGAAAATAAACCTCAGTCCAAGTACTTGTCCAGCCTACAACAGATATTCCATAAAATGTATGGGCTGATTTCACGCATATGGCCGCTCATTTTACAAGGGGATGATTAAGATGGTCATGGTTATGTTGGCTTTTAGTCCAAAAATGCCTCAGCTGCTCTGGATTCATTTAAAATAATAATGTACCTCTGTGTGCAAAAAGCAAGCAGCCAGCACTCCTCTGCTCTTGCAGACCTGCAGACTCTTTGCTTTTGACAGTGTTTCCAGCATGGTTCATTAGACACTATTTGCTCCAGCCGTCCATCTCGTTCTCCTCTCAGCCTGCCATCTCTCTCTTCTCTGGCACCAAAGAGACTCGCAGAGCAGGCAGAGATGCCTTCGGGAAGAGATGAGCTCTTACTGCAGTTTGCTAGCTTTCACCCCCCGCAGGGGTCCCAGTCCCTCCGCCCAGCCGGAGCGCACCCAGCTCGGATGAGCAATTTGTTGAAAAGCAATGGGGGCGCAGTTCAAAAGTGCACCCCCAAAAAACAAACAAAAAATTAATAATAATAATAATAATAACAATAATAATAATCATAAACACTTCATCTCTTTGCACCCCAACCCAAAAGAGAATGTGCTGGCACCATAAGAATAAGCAGCCTTTCACCCCACGCTCGTCCCCCCAGGGAGGAGAAGCCTTTTGCAGCATGCTCTGGGTTGTGCAGCATTGCAGGGCTTGATTCCTAACATGGCCTGTCCCCAGGAGTCACGCAGAGAGTGATTAAAAGGGCAGACTATGAGTCAAAAAGAGTAACCACCTTTTCCTATTTTAACCTGATTTGGTCGTCTCGGGCTCCCCATGCACACTCAATTCGATACTTCCCGCTCCACAAGTTTTTCTGGCTGCAGCTGCCCCAGCATCCTTTCCCCTCGCCCTCCTCCACAGCTTGTCCTGCTCTTGGTTTATCTCTTCGCTGTAAAAAGGAAAGGCATTTATTGCTTCATTCACTTTAAGCGATTATCGTGTAACAGAAATAAACTGCTTGTTCCTATATAGTCATAGATCACTTTGCAGAATGCAGGCTTCAAACAACAGAGGTAAAAGTCTGCAGTGTTTTCCTGTGAAGCAATCTTTGTTTCTTAAAAAAAAAAAAAACACAACACAACAAAACCTAAAAGCCCTAAGTCAGTATCTTCCCGCAATTGCAGCTGATTTCCTGTGTAAACTAAAACCATGTGATATTCCATAAGTGCTTCCAGCTCTAAATTACAGGAAATGAAAACCATCATGGAAAAGGAAAGCTTTGGAATAAATTCCCAGATCAGATATCATTATAACTACATTTCGGTCTGATTACAATGTGGGTGCTTTCTGACATACCTGGGAGAGATTAAAGGGGCTGGCAGCAGCTGATGGCGTGTGGTGTCACCCCGGCCCCGCTGCAGGACAGAGACATCTCCCACACCCAGGGCAGTGCCTCAGGGGTGCCAGAGCTGAAATCAGGGACTGAGGTTGATAAAGGGAGACACTTTTATGTACCCTTTGTGAAGGTCAGGCTGCGAGCCTTCAGCTGTATTAAATTGCATGTGCCCTACACCGTCATGGTTTGCAATTAGCTGTCCACACGCACCCACAGCTGCACGTGCACGTGCTTTTTTACCATCAAGGGCTTAGTGACTCTGCAGCTCTTCAATGCTCATTTTCTGCAAAAAAGAAAGAAGCTGGGGTTGCACAATGTCACACAAGCCCATGCTGGTAGGGAGCACGTACATGAAAAGAAGATAGGAAAGGAGGGCAGCCGAGCTCACCCCGTCCCACCTGAATTTGGAATACATGCAAGTGTTGCTGCCTACTGCTACCAAGTGAAGGCTGTGGGAGAGATTTCAGCCATGCTTTGTGATGCTTCATGTTTTTCTGTAGGTCCCCCCGTGGCTGTGATGAACTTACCACTAGTTACAACCCTCCTTTCAGCTGGATTCTCCTTGGCTCCGACCATCTTCCTGGTGAGTCAAGCGGCCAAGCTGAGATTTGTAGATGCTTCTCCTGGTGTTGTCATCCTGTAAGTGGCTGCAGAAAGGGGACTTCCATTCATTTGACCAGTGCATTTTATTTGTTTCTGTGTGCCCCAGGCCACTAAACGAGCCTGGCACTGTTAAGAAATAGGGGCTTCCATTAAACCAAGTACTTGCAATGCTCTTATACATTTTGTTAATTGATGTGCTAGTGTTGTGGGTTTTTTTTTCAGTTTGTTCAGCCAAAATCATGATAATTTTCCTTTTGTACCAATGCAGTGAATAATTATCAGACTGAAACAAAGTTGCAGTGGATTACTCATTTCAAGGACAGTTCTTGGGTACACCATCATTCATTCCTCATTTCAAATGTCACAGGAGCAAAGCGTCACTCACACCACCTAAGTGGCTCTTGCTGGGTGTCAGACCCACGCCTGCACACCACAGTGCCCCTCGCAGATATTTTAAGCGTTGCCACCTCCTCTTCACACACAGAACATTCGGGGCAGTCCCACGGCTTCTGGATGGTAAATCCTAGGCTGTCCTTCTGCTGGTGTGATGAAAGCATTTCTACCAACAAGCGTACCTCAGCCATCGATACATCATTCACATGTAGGCTGGCATTGATTTCTGCCTTGTTACCAGAATGCGGCAGATCCTCCAGTGGGGCAGAGGGTCACACGTCTGGTGCCAAGGGAACCAAGACAATTTGCACAGATCAAGGACTTCAGCCAATGCTTTTTATAAGCTGTTCTTGCCGAACGTCCCAATTGAGAGGCTTCGGTGCCAGCAAAATCATTAAAGTGAATAGCTTTGCCTCGTTCCCTACCCAGCAGACATTTCTGTTGGGGTAGGTCATTAGTTATTCCTGAGGTGGTTAGGTTATCACATTGAATCTTAATCCATCTAATTCATCCCAGCACACCCCCATTTGTTTCTAGTGCTTGCTTTTTAAAATACCATTAAATCATGTCAAAGGCCTTCTCTGCACCTGCCAAGAAAGCTGCATGCGTGCTCCGATTGTCTTTGCCAGGTGAATTCTATTTAGTATATTTAGTATATTCCTGGAGAAGACAGCTCGTTGCAGATCCTATTTCTCCTTCTCCTATTTCTCCTTCCCAAGCAGACTTCCTCGCATGTACCAGGGGATTTTAACTTTAACACACCCAGGCTAGAGTCAGTCAGCATTGTCCTGAGCAGATGCTGGCAGGTTTCCATTGCCTCCAGCTAGCCTGGGTGTCCCACTTTCTCTTGCTGAGATAAGAAGTTATCAGAGGGAAGAAAGAGCAGATATTGCCTTTGATAGTATAACACAAAAACAAAGAAATCCTAACAAAACCTGCCCTAATTGTGCATAAAACACTTTGGTTAAAAATTCCTAGCAGGATCCTAAAAATAGAGAAACTCCACTGAGATTAGTGCACAGCTTTAAACCAAACATATAAATAAGTAAAGAAATGGCATTCTCAGTCCCAGATAGCCTGTAAGTGAATTAGACCAAGGCTTTTACAGAACAAAGGAACCTAAAAAACCCCCTAATCTCACTTTGAAGGAAAAAAGTCTCTGATCATTCCACCTGCCACTTCTCTCTGTGCCAAGAAAAACTCGAGTATACACCAAAATGCTGAAGGAGAGTTGAGTGTTGCATTAAATTTATGTACCACTAGAGACTAGGGTTGAATGTGCTGACTGAACTTATTCTAATAATGTAGATGGGAAAAATCCATACTGCAAATCACCTTACTTAGGTTGGTTTCACAAGAACTATTTACCCAAGAAAGAAAAAACCCTGAGTGCTGATTGCTTGCTTTCTCACCCGAGAAGCAAGAACTACACACCGCCAGTGCCTCAGATTTTTTTTTTTTCTAGCTGCAAAACACAACGTGAGATGAAAGGGAGTAGTTTGTTCGGCTGGGTAAAGCAATTTCCACAGAAAACAAGCAAGGATTTGCAGAGAGCATGTGTTTGTGCATGTGTCACTGAGTAAACGCTTGCAATTGGTACAAGACTTGAAGGCACGCAGGGTACCAGGGCATCCTGGGGTTGTGCTGGTGCTGCTGTAGCTGTCACAGAAAGCTTCAGGGAGCACAGTGGACCTCATGTACCTGAGCCCATGTGGCTGGGCCAAGCCAGACGTCCCTGCCCTGGGGCCGTGCCATGCCAGTGCCTTCTGGTGAAGGCTCCATTCAGGCTGTGGCTCTTGGTTTGGGGGAATGGGCAAGTGGCATGGGCTGGAGGTGGAGGAGGTACTCAAATGCAGCTGCATTCATTGCTACAGGGGGAAAGCCACCTCCACCGTAATTCACATTAGGTAAGAGAGGGCAAACCCCAATCACACATGGCCAGGCTGTGTCCAATGAGACCCACACTAGAAGGTCTGGTCATGTCCCATGTGTGGGGACAAGGAGTTAGGGAGCACCCCTGGGTCCCCCTTAGGGGGTACAGGGCAGGGAGAGGGTGAAGGAGCTAACCCTAGAGCAGGGCCCCAGGGAAGGGTCAGGACAAAGCTGGGTAAATCTACTTTTCTTAAAATATCAGGTCTTCAAAACCTTGCAAAAAAAGCCAGAGCATCTAAGGCCAGCCTTCACCGCAGCCATATCTGTAGCAGCTTGTTCAGTGCTTGTGCCCACGCAGGGGTCTGCACTGAAATTGCCAGCAAAGTTTCCAATTAGCACCAATTGAGGCGAGGTATTTTGGGGTTTTAATCGGGCAGACACGCCTCCCCTAGGAGGCAGCGTGAGACCACCCACTCACATTGCGTAGCCCACCAAAAAACATTAAACTTATAGTAACCACTTTCAATCACTACCAACCCACACTAGATTTGAACCATCCACTGAAAGGGGAAAGGTTAATGCGAGCTAATTTTTTTAATCATTGCTGTAACATTAGGAAGAAGCTCTGTTAACCTTTTGGGGACTGCTGACTTACTGCCCGGTGTTCATTTGGCTGATCCTACAGGCTACAATCATGATAGGGTAGTTTCCCAGGGGAGCAAATAAAATCCAAGAGGTCCATTTTTCTTCTCAGCGCTTGCCTGCTATAACACTGAGCCCTTCATTAAAAATGTGATAAGCCATGCAATACATTTTCCTGTATATTATAGCCTTTAATCTTTAATGTTAATGACAGAAATGTTACCATTAGCAGGACCATATTTTGCTCCACACTTTAGACATTCTTTTGTAACCACATTTTCCTGTCCTCTTTCAGGCAGATGGTAACTATTTCAGCTTGAATTCCTTCTTATATTAACATAAAGAGAATTTGAAAAAACAAACTAAGGTATAATATAACTAAAATAGAAGAACTTATGGTGGTGAAATGTCAAACACTTTTTCTTGCCATGACCACACTTTGACATTGCTGTTACTAGGTGTGTGCCTCAAAACTGAAGTCAGTTTTGTAAATACTGCTGACAAAGAGGATTCAAGCCACCTCAATCACCAAGTCATGCTGACTTGAATTGTGCCTTGCACAAATTTTAGAGGACAAATTATTGGCTGATCAATTGGAAAATTCATGTGTTTACAGAGCATGTGAAAGGCACGTTGGAGAGTAGGGCTTGGTCCAACAATTAATAATAATGCTACTAAAGAAGGAATTTCTGAAGTCTAATCCCAACTACGTGTTTCTCTGTGTCCTTTACACAATTATTTGCAGCTTACCCTTCTCTGACCTTTGTAGCTGCTAAATGTAGATAATAGTACTAATGCCTGTATGTCACGCACTGTTGTTGGGAGTCATTAACGGTGTGGCACGTGCTTATAAGGTTAGCATCACATTTCCAATGCAGTTACAGCCAGCACTCAAAAGACGTGGGGACTGAGGGTGGAGGCACAAGGAACATCTCTCTTATGGGAGATGGGGTGCCAAGGTGGGCACGTGGTGCACGGCCCACGTGCTGGCTGCACCAGAAGGTACCTGGGGACTTGAAAAGCCAGCATGGGAGACTGTCAGGGAAGAGTGTTCAGTGTGACAGGCAGCGGTCGAACCTCATGAGCTTCCTGGAGGTACGAGAGTAAGGACAGATTTTAAGAAAGAAGACAGACACTCAGGTGTTGTGGTCTCCAGTGACCTCCATTCTTTCAGCACGGCTAAGGAAAGGAATGGGGCACCCATGCAATGACAGACCTCAGCGACACTGTCAGAGGCAAAGGGTGAATGGTACAACACTGACAGCAAAGCAAATGGGGAAAGGCCTGCTCCTGCAGCGGCCCTGCTCTCCTCATTTTCTCTGGACACTAGGCCTGTGGCCTGAGCCACCTCCTCGTCATGCTGACGTGCAGGAAGAGGCCAAGCACAGTTACTCCTGCCTTGAATCATAGTTTAATCCTGTCAGCATGGGCATCTTATCCTTGAAAATCATTACTTCTTGGTTATAAAACCTTTCTCGAGGCAACTCCCTGCCGCAGCACTCCTCCATGCCTGCGGTGAAACATGAGCTCGAGCCGTGGTGCACTGGGGAGCGGCCGGGCTGTCTGAGGGACCAAATGGTGAAACTCTTGAAGGCCAGGATGGTGTGGGGACACCTCAATCCCCTCTGCTTGGGGAAAGTCCAGCTGCCTTCCAGCCCCTTGGCTTTTTGCTTGGAGCTGAGGGAGTGCACCGAGGGGAGCCCCAGCAGCCCTGCCCAGCCAGGGAGGAAAGGCACCCAAAGAGAGGTGCTGCCAACAGGCACACCAGTGCCCATGGTCACAAAGTGCTGACCTGTTGTCCTAAGCTGTATAAACCTGACCCCAGAGCATTAACCCATGTGAAAACACACATTTGCCTGGTCTTTAGGTATGAGCTCTGCTTTTGTTTTCTCTGCTGATAGCATGTATGCTGAGCCGTAGAGGCGTATACATCATATACCTAAACGATCTTGGAGAGAAAACAAAATTATGTAGACAAGTTATTAGGAGTCTTATTTTGAGAAATTGTTTGCACATGTGCTCACATGCTGTACTCAAGATATTGAATGATTCCTGAGGAAATAGGTAGACAAGTGTATTTGTTTATCACCACCCACAGTTAGACAATCAAAACCAGGATGCATCTTCCCTGTTTACCAGACTTTGACAGTAGGAGTATGGTATTTCAAACATAAATCAGCTTCTTAGAGTATCGAGTTATGCTGAGAAATTAGTCTGGGAGTTTTGAGATGTTTTCTTAAAAAGTTGTTAAGAAATCACAGCCACTTGATCTGTTTTGGCCCTTCTAGTGAGGGCTGGTAAGCTGTGAGGATAGCAGAGAGGAGGTGTCCATCTCTGGGGGGAATTTTCTGTTTTCAGTTTTTTAAGGCAGTGAGCATGACCGCTCTACTGAATTTAACGTTAGCAGTGAGTGCAAATCAGCTCTGAATATCAAATGAAACTTTCCCTGAATAAGGCTCAGCCAAGATGGTACAGGTCTCTGGCTGTGCAATAGAGGACTTCAGAGACCTGAGTGTGATCACTGCTGAAAACATAAGCACCTACAACCTCTCAGGCTTCTGCACCATTTTTGCTCCTTATGTGTATTTTTTGCTCTTAATTTTAAGCACATAAAGCTATTATTTGAAGATCAGCAACCTCATAACCACAGTGTTTAGGGATTTTTTTCCCCCCAAAATAAACTTTTCAAGATTCCGTGTAGCATTATAGTGGTGGCAAGGTGTGACTGCTTGAGCTACTGAGAGCCCTGCAATACTGAGCCGTCTCCCAGTAGCCATTCAACAGAAAGATGCTCTCATTAAAGCCTTCATGTTTCTGACCCTATAAATCAGTATTGTTTCAATCTTCTGTTTTCATTAACAGCTCTATATTATAGTGTTGACATCGTAAATCTTACCTGATGCTGAGGTTCTGTTGTGATTGATAGTGTCAATGTTCCTCTGTCACTTGAATTTGCAGCTATCGGTGTAATCAGTGCTACAGTTTTTGGAAGATGTTGTGTATTATACCAAATGCTGGCATCCTTTTCAAGATTTGAACTGAATATTACTTGCAAATACAATGCAGTAGCATTAAAATGTGCTCAGTGCTCCATATCTAGCAGAGCAAATACTGAATCACCACTGGGCTTAATTAGCATGAGGTGAGAAACTTTTGTTCTCCAAGGAGCTGTAGGGCCCTTCCTCGAGAAGAAGGCATAGTGACTCTCCTTGTAGTCATTTGTTCTGTTACAATTTTTGTTATACAAAGTTCCTGTCTGGGGGATTTAATCCGTATATTTCCCTGTAAATCAGTACACACTTTAGCATGCTCAGTAAATAACAACAAAAAAAATATTAATTGTAGGCAGTTATGGTTTTATCACGCCGTACCTGTCAGACGCCAGAAGTTTACCTCATCCTTTACTATAATATTAGTTACCTTCCTGCCACTTCTTCAGCTGATTTTTAACCTCTCAGTGGGAGTCTAAGCCATGGAAAAGAAAACAGGGTAGCAGTGAGAATAGCATCGCTCATCTTGGTAATGATGGAAATCTCTTTCTATTTAAAATAATTACTTCGTTTTCCAATCTTTTACCGGTCTGCTGAACATAAATAATCTCCTGTTTTTGTTCCTTGGCCTCTCAACAACTTGATCTCTGCTACTAATGTCTTCTTATGTCTCCAGGGGGAATAAAGCAGCAGAAAGTAGATAATGATTTAATCAAAGGCAACTCAAATGGTAGTTTTGCTGTGCAGACATAAACAGAATTATTGGTTTTCTCTGGATTTCTTTTTGAGAACCGTAAAGCAAATGCAGCACTTAAGAAACAAGAGTTAATGCACACTTTAAAGAAATGTTTTTCTCTTTGAGGAAAGGATTGGTCTAATATTGGTTGAAACTTAAAACATTTATGATGCTGTGAAGACAAGGTGTTTATTATACATTTTATCTTCATTTCTTTTATTCCTTACAGTAAAATCAAATAATCAGTAATAGCTTGATGTTTTGCCGCTGTGAAATGGAACCTAAACCACACACGAATGTAGAAAATTGTTCAAGTGTGAACCTTTAGTGCTTGAACCTTAACTAAGTAATGGACTATAGGCGGTACCAATCAGGTGTTTTACGTTTCTCCAAGGTCTCTTTCTCCAATTTTAAAGAGCTACTGGCATAAATAAGCAGCCGATGTATGGAAGAGTTTCTATGCCGTTTGTGCTGGATGGCAGCATTTTAAAAATCGGTTTCTCACATCTTCATTTCAATTTGGGAGAAAATGGTACAATCAAAGCTATCATATTAAGGATATCAGGTGCTACGGGTAAGGTATCTGTTTTATAGTCCAGCAGCAAAAATATGCACATTACAATGCTTTATTTCCTTGCTACTTTCTCACTTTTTAATGGTGTTAACTAGAAACTACAAGGCAACTTCCAAGTGTAAAGTTGGTTTGAATTGTTGGAGAGTAACCAGATGAAAGGTGAATTTAGAATAAAAATAGTATAAGCAGCTTAAAGGCTTATAACTATAGATGAGAGATTATATTCTGCAAGCGAGTTTTGCAGGGAATCCAGGCAAAAGTGTTCAATGTCATTAACAAGTTTGTCTCTCTCAATCACAGAAATGTATATTTTAGTGTGAGAAACCTCTGCAAGTATGGAATTGTTACAAGCTGCTGGAGTACCTCATTTTCTTTCAACCCTCTGACATTTTGCAAGTGCTTTACTTTATTCCCTTTCTAAGAAATAAATAAATGCAGACTGTGCTACTTAATAGCATTAAGAGAATCAGGCTGCTCTGCTGGCTGGATCTGGATCAAACAGTGCGGATCAAAAAGAATATAAATGTTCCTGATATTCTGGCATATCCAGAAATAAACAGCATATAACAGAAGGGCTAAAGAGAGGAAGAATACATATCGAGTATTTTTATTTCCAGTGTTCTTTCACAGTTACTGGATTAACTCACCCTTCATCCCTGCTTTACTCATTCACATCTTGACTCTTTTATCCTCTGCTGGCAAATTGAAGGTCTGCCTTGTGGTCAGAGGTCACTGAATTAATCACTTTAAACAAGAGCTTTGCTGAGGTTTCAGAATTTCTAGCACGACCTATTTCTCCTTTCTCTTTTCCACAGCTTTCCCAGCTTTTTTCCTTCTTGCTTGTAAAGGAAAATCAGCGGAATAAGATCAAGAGACAGAAAATGCCAGGAAACGGGCGGTGTTGTGGCCTGGCTTACAGGAATCCCCCTGCCGGGAGGGGAGGTTTGCTTGCGGCGTCTCTCCGGTGCAGGATCTGGCTGCAGCAGGAGTGGCACGCGCCAGCGGGACTTGCAGGCGCAGCGACGCCGAGCCCCCGATGACATCTCCTGCTAACACTGACATCCACCTCCAGCCCCAGCAGCTGCAGGCAGAACCAGTTACCCGCTTCATCCAGCTGGAATTGCACGATGCTTAATCTTACGCCCAAGGAAGTTTCCAAATTGCCATTGTGTGAGTGTTGCTGTTGCTTAGGGTTTGATGTTTTTCTTCGTTAGCTACTGGTAATAGGCTCTGCAGGGAGCAAGCCACCAAAATAAAAGAAACCGTCGGCCCGATGCATTTTAGAAACCTGAAGGGTTTAGAAACCTGAAGGGTAGAAACCCGAAGGGTTTCTAAAAAGCAGGCAAGATGAAGCAGGAGGAGCTGGGCCCTGCTCTGCGGCAGGGGCCAAACCGTGGTACTGCCGCTCCAAGGGCAGCGTGGGGCACGCAGCACGGGTCCTGCAGTGATGGCGTCGTGCTCAGGGAGCGCGAGCTGCCCTCTTGCCAGGCACTTCAGGACCCTAAAGTCTCCTGGGGCCTCACTTCTTCGCTGGTCCTTTGGCCCCAGCTGTAGAGGCAGGTGAGCGTGGCTTGCTCAGAGGTTCCCCTTCTGCAGTCTTCTCCTCTTTTGTAACACAGGGGGTCAAATTTCGTATGCATTAATATTCCAGGGCCATCACAGGGCAGCAAATCCTTTGAAGAGCAGAGGAGCTCTTTCCCTTCAGAGCCTATTCCAACACAAAGCCGTGGCTGAACGACTGTTCGGTGACTAATGCAATAATTCTACCCTGACCAGTTGCAATACTGTGCTCCCTACTTCTGTATATACTCAATTTACACCGAACCAAATAGGAATTAAAGAAAGTGATATAAGAGTCAGTGAAATTAGGGCTGTGGCTGGGAGCCAGGGCCCAAGCATATTTTTCCTTGTTTTAAGATCTCCTCAGATATAGAGAATGGGCTGAAAAAATAGCATTTCCCACTTAGACACGGGGGAGTTGATGTAGATAGGAAGAGAAGGATGCTCCCAGCTGAGCTCTGGTCCCATCGCACCTTCTCAGCCGCTGGCATTGCTCTCAGGCATTCTGCAGGCATTAATTGCCTTTAGCTGGTTTCCTCTATTTTCTGTTCTTTCAATCTCCAGTACAACTTGAAAGATTGCATTTGAAATGTAAAATAAAAAAAAAGAACTAATTCCATTAACTCAAAATAGGCCTCTAATTGACCTATTAATACAGTGTATTTAATATGACACCATACCATTTTCATAGGCAAAGGGGCTGGCTCTCAATAATTCAGCGTGTCTATTCTCATTCTATAGGATACATCTTCCAAGGGAGTGGGGAGAGCATTGTGAATTCCTCTCATCTATCACCCAGCCACAGAGATGGAGCCGCAGCTGCCACTGACACAACACAGGGTATTTTGCGCCTGCCTTCCCATGCTTTGCTCTTGCAGTGTGGGACTCCCAAAACTTTGTAGTTTTCTTATTAATTAACGTGTATGCAAACAAAGTTTTTAATAGCCTTGTCAGCACCAGGATGGGGGCAGGCAGCACGCCACACCATGGGGCTCAGCTCGGGCTCTCGACCACCCCAAGGAGTGAGGTGCAGGCTGGGCAGACAAGGATGCTCTGCTCTAGCTCCAGCTCCCAGGTGACAGACACCCCTCGTCCCATCCCATCCCACCCGGGTTAGGTGAGCCTGCCATTTGCTGTCATGGCAAGACCAGTTTGGATGGCTGGGATGATGTAAAGGGGAGTTTGTTTCAACGAGGCTCCGCTCCTTGATTTTAAGCCTGCAGACCCGCTTGAAATACCCGCTTGTTGGGGCTGCCAGTAAGGCCTTCAGTTTGCATTCAGTCTTGCATTCGGCTGGGAACCGTGTGTGTGGTACTGACTGATGCGTTTGCATCGTTTGGGAGATACAAATATTTAAATTAAGAACAACTGCAGGAAGGGCTCCGTGCAGCCGTGGCACCGCGCTTCTCCCGCTGCGGGGAGCGGAGGCGGCAGGTTGGTTTTCTACCACTTAGCGTGCCACAGCTGACACATTTTAAGAACATTATCAAAGCGTAGCTGCAGAAACCACCTTAAACACACAAACAAAGAAAGGAATCAATAGTCTTTTGACAGCTCCCTCAGCCAAGCTGTTCCAACATGCTATTTCTACATTCGTTGCTCCCTCTTGTCTTTGGCTCACAGGGGGCAGGGAGCGCACAGCGAGCCAAAGAAAACAGGGTCATGGAAACGAAGTGAGGCGTTTTCACCCAAATAGGGCACAACAGGCCACAAAAATGGGGCTTGTCCTCCCGGCCCAGATGTCAGCTGTGGTTGGGAAGACTGCTCCCTTGTGCAGCACAGCAAGGAGCCTCGTGGTGCACCGACAGCTCAGCGCCAGCGAGGGCGAGGAGCAAGGATGGGACATCACCGCGATGCCGTGTGACAGCCTCCTGGCACCGCCAGCCCCGCGGGTGACAGCAGCTTCACCACAGAGCACAAATGTTGAAGCATCCCGGCCAGATGTGCAGCACTGCCTCTTCTCATGGGCTTTACGTAGGTGCCCGTGTGCGTGTTACCGACTCGCCTTCCCCTGCGCGCCCAGGAGACATGCTGCCTGCGGTGCAGCCAGACCGCGGCATTTCTCACCCGCCGGCCCCCAACATCTGCCGCACACTTGCTGCATGGCTGGAACACGAACAGAGCTTTTAATTCTGCTCTTTGAATTTCACATTCCTGTTTTTAAATGCTGTTTGTGTAATTTATGCCTTGCAAGCCCGCAGAGGTTTGGTGGAGAGGAACCTCTTCTTTATTTGAACTCCCTGATGTGCCATATTTCTTTTGACTTAATTTTTTCCTCCTTCTAAGCTTATGCATTATCATCTGACAAATTGGATATATTCTCTTCCAGGAAGATATTTGAACATGTACTTCTAGCTGCTTTTAAGAACAGTACAGCTTTCAGATAATTTCATTGTTATTTTATGGGCCAGATGTGGTTTGTTGTCTGCAGCTGGAGTTTTAGAGAAACGTTGCATAACATCCACCCATTCTTCTACAAACAGAAATTAAATTCTACAGATAAAAGATAAGTGGGTCCCTGAGTTGCCTGCAGAACCCAATACTGCCTTATTTCACTTGTCTGTTTATGCCGAAGTGAGTTCAGCCTTGTGGTCACCTCCCAGATCTGCCAAAATGTAAGCTCGTTGCTCATCTCCGCCATCCCTGGGCATCCGCAGCCACACTGGTTCTCTACACTTAACTGACTGCGTTTAACTTAACACATCTATGGACCAGAATTTGAAACACCACAAATCCATCTTTATTCAAACCAAATCAAGTTGAGTAAGCCTCTTCATTACGCCCATGGATCAGCATCACCCAAATTAGCATATTTAATTTTAAAGTTTTGAATTTGTTTAGAATCGTGTGCCCTGAGGCTTGCCCACACCTCGTGTAACCTCTTTTTATTTCCTTCTTTCAGGAGTAATCGAGAAATTGCCGTCTAAGTCCTTATAAAGAGTTCTGCAGTTTTTAAACCAACTTCTTCCTGAACACACACCAGAGCTGGGACAGCTGGGATATCCTGTCATACACAGAAAGAAGAAAGAGCTGAAAAGTTGAGGCTAATAGACATCAACCTCTGTCCAGAGAGAGGACAAACGGATGCTTCCTTCGCTCAAAGCCCGTGTTGATGGATACGACCCTACACCAGGCTGCTTCCATGACCAGGGCCAGACCTCACTGTGCTGTAGCCATGGGCACGCTGGCGCTAAAAGGGCTGCATCACCGCTAACTGCAGGGCAATCAACATGCAGAAAAACACAGTTGCTGTATGCTGCAAAGCTGCCAGGGGTGCAGCCAGCTCTGCTCCATCCTGCCTGTGCCCCATAGCGCCCATAGCAGCACTACAACCATATAACAGCCGCCACCCCAAAGCCTGACCCGAGGGTCACCCTCTGTGCTGATCTCCTGGGAATGCACCCAAAGACTGAAAGATTCCTTAAAGAAAGCACCTCATGACAGAGACCCCCTTGCAAAGCAATGGCAAGCAGCTCCATGGACCTTGGGAGGAAGCATAACCCAGCCCCAGCACACAAGCCTGGAAAAAAAACATCCCCCCACCTCTGGGGTCTGTGCCCTGGTGGGATAAAGCCACGGAAGGACCCCCCCCTGAGGGAGCACATCTGGGATGCACAGGGAGAGGATACGTCGTGGCCTCTCGTTACCATCAAAGGAGGCTAAACGCAAACAAACACATTCAGCTCAGCGGGAACCGAACGGGGCAGCCAACGCGTGCATCCAGCTGAGAGCTCCGCAAGGTCTGGGTGACACGGCCTTCCTTCAAAGAAAAGGACGGGGAAACAAACGGGTTTTATGAAAACCCACAAAAGCTGCCTTTGGATGTCACCACTAGAGAAATGGAGGTGTCAGCTGGGCAGAAAGCCGGGTTCAGTCCTGATCTCTGAGATAGCAGTGCCTTGTTTTTCTTTGGGAATTGCTTGTGCACGTGTCATCTCTGTGTGTACTGCTTCTAACATTTGTGACACCCTGTTTGTCACTGTTTGCTCTTTGGAAAGGGACCAGTGTCACTGGGAGAGGGCATGAAGTGGAAGGGCTTCCGTGGTGCTTGCTGAGGACAGGAGGAAACAGACCGATGCAACATATAAAGCCAGGCAGTGCATAAATCACTGACACGCCCGATCTGCAGAAGCAGTGTCCTGGAAACATTGTACGTATTTCAACATTTTAATTAAATGCATGTTTTATTGCATAAATGCTCTATGGCCACTGACTCTGCAGTCTTCTGAACTTCTACGGTAAAGGGATACCCTGCACGTGGGAGGAGACAGACACCAGGACTCAATATGTTTCTGCTTTATTCTTAGTTTTATAGAAAAAGCACATCAGGAATTCACAGACCAAGTGTTAGGGCTTCAAAAGGGTTAAATGCAAGCCATTTTGGCATGAGAGAAATACGTGGGCACATACACAGAGTTTTCTCGTTTCAAGGTGCCACCCAGACATCAATTAACAGACAGATCTTGCTTGCCTTAGCTAGAAAAGTCCCTCTGGTGGTCCTGGACTTCCCCCCAAAGCTGCCAGCAGAGGCTTTATCGTAACTGCTGGAGGAGCACTGGGCACAGATCATATCTTGACTAACGGGATGTGATGCAACAAAGGGCTTTAGACGTAGATAATGAAACCACCTCTTAAAATTAGAGTACCGGAGAAGGCTGGACCCCATTACAGGAAGCGCTGCAGCACCGTGCCTCTGCTCCCTGCAGGCGGGCCCTGTGGGCAGCTCTCCTGTAACCCCACCACAAACCCAGCGGCCACCAGCAGCTCCCCTGCTGCTCGCTGGGACCCTGTGGGCCAGAAGAGGTGTCACCACCTGGGCACCCGCCCCTTGGAGGGAAGGCTGGCAGGGTGCGATCCAAAAGCCTGGCACGCCGCTTGCTTCGCTATGCCCAAGTCAGCGTGCCATATACGTAAATCTTCAGCTCGCTGGGGCTAAGAGCTTATTTTCCTAATTATCTCTGTTGGCTTGGCACCGCTATAATTAAAAGGTTCTGCTCTTTTCACAGCATGAACTCAACACCAAGTACAAATTGCTAGAGAGGAGCCCATGTGTGAGCGCGCGGGGAGGAGACAGCGCGGCCGCTGGCACGGAACCAGCACGCGGCTGAGCAGTGGGTGTGCAAGTCAGCCTGCTGGCTACACCAGGTCTTGAGATAGATAAAAAAAGCAAACAACAAAAAAAATCACACAAAACCAAAACAACAACAACAACAAAAAAACATGTCCATGTCACTTGCACAAGAACGCTTTTTCCCCACACCTCAAAGCCCACTCCAAAAGTGGTGGCATTGAGTCACACCTGGAAATGGGCGCTGAGAAACTCAGCAATGCCCGTGCATCCAGATTTGGGTCCCTTCAGACCTTTCAGGGATGCTAGGTGGGAGGGGAGGGATCAAAACTCTGCTGCTCACAGCATCTGCTAACAAATGCTCTTCTCGGCTTTACAGCCACTCGCTTGAGAAACCTCGCTAAGACCTGAATGCTGCCTCATGCCATTGTGCAAAGCACTTCTAAGGGCTAATTTGGTGCATTATTCAGATTCATTTCACTAAGCTGTAATCATGCTGGTCAATAAGTTCTCTGATTTGATGTTAACTTTCCAGTATCCCACTAATTGACTCTCAAGAGAATTGCAGTTCATGCTCGCCGTGGCAGAGTATTGAAGAACTGCAACTACTGCAATCTCTACAAATCAAAATCACTTTAAAAAATAAAATGTTTTTAAGGAGCAGAGGTGAAGCATGGGATTAAAAGAACGGAGTGTTATTATTATTATGTTATTATTTCAGATAGCATCTCTGTTTTCATTCTGACTGGTATTTTGCAATCAAACCCAACAGCTTGCATGTCCTATGTGACGAACATTTATTTTCAAGAAAAGTCCCACCAGACGGGTAACTACTGCACTGAATTAAAATGTACCTCTCTGTTTCCTATAAAATATAAAATGAATAACCTAGGGAAAATAATCACCTGACTGCTGAGAAACGATACATAAAGCAGGGCTGTAAACGAGTGGCACACTCTGTATATGTATTTAAACGTTCCCTGGTTACCCCTGATTACAGCTTGCCACATCAACAAAACATCTGGTCTGGTATTCCTCCTACATGGAAATCTCTTGGCCGAGCAGGGATTTTTATCTGAAAAGCAGCTGAAACCTTTGTTTACCATCTCACAGGACATACTGTTAGACTCGTGTACCGAAGATCGCTTTTAATGACATGCTTGATGGGACCGAACAGTGTATGTTCACCAGCTTTCACCTTCACTATTAATAACAGCACAGTTCCTATCTGAAATGTCTTCTATAATTGTGTAATTACACACCTCATTTATCCAATTGTTAAGCCAAGAGCCTGATTAAATATTAACAACTGCTTGGTTCTCCTAGTGTCATTAGTCGGAAAGCAACCCTGTAATCTCAGGTAACACATGATGGTAATTATCCTTCACAGTCACGCTTAGCTGAAAGCCCAGCACCATCGGAGCAGATAAGGGTGCCCAGCAGAAGACACATTGCCTCTCCGTTCCTGGTTATCTCCACGGTGCCCGAGCCTCGTACTTTCGCATGGGCTTCCCAGTGCATAAAAGCAAACAGTCGGGGAGCCGTGCAGAGGAGGGCACTGCCTGGTTTTGCTCCCTAATCCCGTGCTGCACAACGACGTGATTTTACTTCACGGCAAAGAAGGGATGGTTTGGCTTGCCCATTCTTTCCCATAGCAAAAAAGGGGCAGAGCAGAGCAGCTTGGCTTTCACAACCAGCAATGTGAAATCTGGGAGCGATGCTACTGTCACCTGGCCATGCAGCAGAGAGGAGCCAGCTCTGCCGAAATACATACACCAGGAGCAAGCTGCTTCTACAGCCCTCCGCACAAGAGGATCACCAGGCTCTTTAAATAAAATGTTGCAGAAAATAAATAAATAAATAAAAATGTTATAAACAACCCGAAGCAATGGCAAACAGATGTTCTGCTCAGCAGCAGCCCCCGGGCAGGAGCCGGTCTCGCTGCCACGGGCACGGGGCTGTGTGTGCGTGTGGTGGGCACCACCGAAACCCCCCGGCAGCCCCCCAGCTGCCGCCGCGGCGTTAACAGAGGGCCGCCAAGAGCAGCAGGGCTTTCCCCCGTTAACATCTTGTTAGGATGAAAGGCGCGGTTTATCCCTCCCGGAGTTACAGCTTCCAGGCTGTCTGTAAAGGCAGGTGAAACCAGATGTGAGCATCTGGTTCGGGTTTCCAGGCTCCTCGCTGAGGCAGAGAGGATGCAATTCGTGTGCCAGGAGCGTGGGGACACCGGGGGTTGTGGCAGGGGAAGGGGCGAGCTGCCCCAGGGCCGGCTGCGGGCGCCTCTGCTGCTGGTGGCAGGGCCCGAGCCCACCGAGGAGCTCTGCTGCCTGTGCAGCCCCGGCAGGAGATGTGTTTGGAATCAGGTTTGCAAGCTCGGAGTCAGAAATCAATAAACTCCATCAGCCGGGACCTAGCAGCTGTCTGAAACAACAGGCTGCGGCGGCTGATGAATACTTTAAGGTGGGGAAAATGAATTAAAAATAAGACCGAAATGCGATCAGAAAGCATGCTCTCCAGCTGCTAGCCCTATAGGAGAGAAAAACCCAGGAGAAATAACTACATTCAGGTATGTCCTTTAAAACACAGCTCCAGCAACCTCTTCAAGAAGGGCTAACGCATTTATCTGGTGGGCAGGTTATGCTACCAATTACCACAAAGCTCTTTGAGTTTCAATTGCTCCGCTTTGTGGCTCGTAAAACTAATTACCAGTCGTCATATTCCTGCTGAAATCCACTTTGTACAGCCCTCATCCGCCCTTCTGCAGTAATCTCCCCGTGATATTTGCACCGTTTGTATAAATTAAGGCTTCAGCGAGACACCATCGGCACTCACAACTCTCAGCCCCAGCAAGGGATTTTTGGGCTTCTGCCTGTCATTTTCCCTTTCCGGCCAAAGCCGTACGAAATGGGATTAATGGGATTCAAGCCAGGAACGGTCAAACACGGGCAGGAAAGGCAGCAGAAGGCAAACGCAAGGCGCTGGCAGGGCCCTGCCAGGCGAGGCGGCAGTGGGGAGCCACGGGCTGTACCCTCGCTGGAAACGCTGCTTTGGCTGGGACAAGGAACCCCAGGGCAAAGCCACGCGAGGGGCCAAAAACCTGCCAGGGGTGATGGGGAGAATGTGGTCAGGACCTCCTGAGGTTGCCCACTGTATCGCTCACTCCAGAACAGCAATCATTTCTCTCCCACCATGAGCTTGTAAGGCCAAGCAGACAGCCGGGTGGCTGCGCTTCCCGGCACGCTGTGCAGGTCACCCACGGGGAAACGCCGCTGTCACCCGGGTGTCACTGCCTTGAGGGGAAAACCCACGGCAGTGAGTCAGAGCGGACGGGCAAACGAGCCTTCCTGGTCAACGTGTGACAAGAGCAGGAGATGTTGGTAAGGACACTCATTTCCCGCATGCACTCATCAGCTTTCGTGGGCTCCTCGTGGCTGCAGAGAAAGACACCCCGGGGAAAGGAGGCACGGGCCTGGCCACCGCTCCTGGAGATGCTTCCAGCTCATTACAACCTCTGGATGTTACAATAATAAAACCCATAATATCGTGCCTTGTTGTTTGAAGGGATTATAAAAATTGATCATCAGGAAACATCTAACAGGTCTCTGATGAAAAGTAAAACAGAATACATATATATATATATATATATGAAAAATAAAACAATATATATATATATAAATACATTATATGAACAGATTTTTGCAGCACAACACTGGCAGTCTTCTGTCTTGCCGCGAGAAGTTTAACCAAAATGTAAAATCACTTGGAGGAATAAATATGTTCAGTGAAGCTTGACCTGAATAAAAGGCTTTTTTTCCTTCTGGCTCTGCACAGACACTTTAGAAACAATTGCTTTCCAAAGCAGTGTATTGATCTTAACCAATTATTGATACTGATGGCAGGAAGAGAGAAAATGCAGCCTGCCCTTCCTCCTGGAGATGCAGGGGATCTGCGAACACGAGCACGGCTGTGCAGAAACACTGCGTATTTCCCCCGAAAGACATGGCCAGCAGCTCAGAAAGCCAACGCACAGCTGAGGAGCATTTCAGAGGAAGCACAAACACATGGCCACGCAAAGTTGCTTCGTTTCCTGCTGCTGCCTGCGCCTTCGCAGCACCGGACCCAGCGAGGAGGCGATTACAGCAGAGATCTCGGGGACCCACCTGCAAAATCCCACACAGAAGTGCTCCCCAGAAACCTTCCGGCCTTGTAAACCTCTCACGGGCCCCCGAAGGCCATAAATTCTGCAGGGGCTCTCACGGCTGTTTCGCAGCACTTTAACGTTTTCCGCCTGCTCTGCGGTTCCCCTGCCTGCCGTGGGAGCTCTGCACCCACCCGGTACCGAGCCCAGCTCAGCATTGCTGAAAGCTCAGCACACAGAAAGCACCGGGGGATTCAGCTCAGTGCCTGGGCTGACATCTGCCAAGGTAAGGCATCGTCGATGCCACTTCCTTATGATTTGATTTATTTTAAATTAAAAGGAAAAAAAAGTAATCAAGGAAGTGAGTATTCATGTCAGATTTTCCATTTCTAATGGCAAGCTTTAAGAAATTAGTGAACCAGGTTAATGAAATCAGCTGAACAGGTGTGGGACAGGCATGAGGCTTCTCTCAGTAAATGAAGATGCAATTTAAATGCCAGCGTCCAAAAAGCTCGTAAGGAAGACACCCGAGGAAGCCCTGGATGAGTTACTGAAAACAAAACAGATTGGCAGAGCTAAGTTAATTCCTACCTCTACGAAGGTGTAGGGATGTGAACACTGCCAAACGAGAAACCCAGCTGGACTTTTCAAAGGCAGCCAAACGGGAATGCAGACGTGAAATGGAGTGCCCGTACCACACCTGGACAAGGTTTTGTTGCACAGAAACTGGGAGCGAACAGAACAGCCTGCCTGCACCGCGAGCACCCAGCGACTGGAGGGTGTTCACGGGTGCGCCAAAACCACGCGATGGAGAGGGAAAAGCAACCTTGGCAGCTGTTGCCATTTCCGTCTCTCCTCAATACCGAACTAAGGTTTGGAACCATTTCTGAAGTAAAGAGATAACTGAAGACATGGAGGACTGTGTATACTTCCTAAAGTTGCTTGCCCTCAATCTAATTTCTAATTATTTAGTAGGACAAATGGCTTTTTGCATGTGCAATGTGTGAGCGCTAGCTACTCGCACCTCCGTTACGAGGTGCCACGCACAGGATGGTGGCGTGACGCAGCGCCTTTTCGGCAGGCAGGGGCTGGCCCAGGGCGTTGTGCTGAGATGGGAGCCGCCAAGTAAAGATGGGCACTAGGCTTTCTGAGGGCCCAGCATTTCGATATTAATATTTAATATTTTTATTAACGACTTTCTGAAACGGTAGGAGAATCCTAGCACGATTTGTGCGGAGGGCGCAAGTATTCCAAGTCTGATGAGGATATCGGAAGAGTATGTGTGGGACTCAGGTGACTTTGTGGGTTGGGGTACTGGAAATGGGTTGTGTCGGTTTGTACCGACTGGTACCTGGAGAGACGCGGGGGGACCTGCAGCCGCAACGCGGGGACTGGTTTTTGGGCTGTTGCAGAGGAAGAGGAGGATCAGAAGCTCACAGACGAGCCACCAGCATAATCAGGCTTTATGGCCCAAGAGAACTCGGAGAAGAGGAGACAACAAAATGAAGCCACGCCAGCGCTTCGTGCTGTCTCTGACACTCAGCTGAGGCTGTCAGCGCTGCTCAAAGCCCTGCCGGGGCAGGGAGGGCCAGGGGCTGCTCCTCTGAGCCTGCCTCCCCTTCCCTCTGTGAGAACCACAGGGGGCTGGCTCCTCGCTTTCTCATCAGCCAAACCGAAGCCTTTCAAGATGTAGGTATCAAAGTGCAGTAACCCCAACCGCACATTGATTATTTTAACATAAAAGCCGTATCCGATTTCTCCAGGAAAGCATTTCACATGGGTTGAAAAGTATCGTGTTCCCCGTGATGAGTCCCATTTTTCTCGCTGGGACGCTGCCGGAGCCTGCAAGCGGCTGCCCTGGTTTTAACGTCGTCCCCAGGACCACGGCAGGGGTGGGACATGGGGAAAAGGCCGGGGCAGGCTGGGTGTGCCTGCAGCCCGGCCCTCCTGGGCATCACCTCCCCAGGGGGGCAGGCAGGTGGGTGCCACGAGCCTTGCTGCTCAGCTTCACCTGGGAGCATCACTTCAGCCTGTTCATTTGCCTGCGAACTGGATCGCTGGAAAGGATTGCTGCCTCCAGACAGGAGGGGGATGCAGATGGACAGCCAACAAAACATGCGATTTGCCACAGCACGTAGGAAAATCAAGCTGCTGTTACGTTCCCAAAGCCATTTCTCTGAGTGTGTTTCAGTCTTTCTCTTTGAAATCCCTGCAAATACTTCCGGGCACGCTTAATTACTTTTCCCAGACGGTCCATAAAGCATCAGCCAACCTCCAACGGTACAGGTAGGGAAACTCTGTGAGGAAGAAAAACCTAAAGCAAACGGTGTACTTTTACACTCTGTGAGGAAGAAATCGCGTTTTGGCCACACGGCCAGTCCTTCTTACATCAGCCATTTCTACCTAGAGTTACATACTGCTGTCCTCTGCAGAGACTCACCAGGATTTCACATTGTAGAGGTTACAATAAAGAAACTTAAAATAAGGGAGTTTTGCTTCTTTTTGCCTACCGGACACCCAGCTCATGTGCACTGCTCCTGGCTGCTTCGTACCTGGGCAGAGTGCTGCCTGTGCCCCTGGGACGCCAGCACTTATAAAAGAACAAACGGGGCAGGGAAAGCTGCCCAGGGAATTTAACACAGGAGGAGGAACCAAATACTCCTTACTTTCAATCCCTTGCAGTGAGTTTGTTGGACATAAATGAATATACATCCCCTTTCAGGTACCTTTATTCATGTTCACTCTTAACAAACACCCAGCTCTGAAAATACTTCTGACTTCTTCAGCTCCTCTCCAGCATTTGTTGCCCTAATTTGGTAATTTCTGCAAGCTGCAATTTGTTCGGCGAGTCCAGACCAATTTATTCCAGTTTGCATTGTTATTGCACACAGCAATCAGCCTCGTAAGTTGTAGGTATGCAAGCGAAACTACTCCTTGTTCTCCTCCGTCTCGGTTCAGGCTGCCTGACAGAGCTTCACTCTTCGTCCCAAGGTTGCAGGACAACCCAGCAGCCAGAACATTTGCTGAATCCAGACACGGTTCTGGGATCTACTGACCTGTTGTTGGGGTTGCTGCAGTCAGCAGGAGGAACGGGATTTTCCCTGTTACACACGCTATTTCCTCAGTAATTAATTAGACGAGACAAGCTGCACTTATTCCGTAATTCAGTCAGATTCTCCCTTTGCATCGCCCGCTGCCGTGCACTCACCTGGCAGCACGGCAGCTCCCCAGCCAGCGACCCGTGCGTGCATCAGCGCTCCAGGTTGCACATCAGGGCCTCATCCTGAGGGACCTAGTGACAAAAACTCCCAAATTGCTGCAGACATACACAGGACAGGGCTCTGCAACTGGTGCTAGCAGGAGCCGGCCAGCCCTGGTGCTCGGCGACCTCGCACCTCGCAGAGGACTCATGCTCGTGGGGCACATCTCTCGCGGTCTGTTGAAATACCTCCAATATGCAATATTGATATCGCACCAGCTGAGGTGGGGAGCAGCTCAAAGTTCGACCGGGCAATTACAACTCCGGCCATTAGCACAGCGAGCTATTAAAACCAAGGCAAAAAAAGGACGGTGGCTGCATTTACCACGCTGCTTTAGTTCTCAGAAGGCTGGCGTTTAGAAGGAGACGAATCGCTTCAATTTGACAGCGAGCTAAGCACTATTTGCTGCGTTGTCTGAAAGCCTTTAGAAGGATTTGGATGCATTTAGGGGTTTATTAGGATACCGACACAGTTTGCCTGCACGGAGCGAGAACGCTGGATGGCTGGCATGAATTGATACTGATGTGCATTAAATCTAACACTGATACAGTGAGGGGCAGGAAACTTGAAAGGTGAAAGGCAAGAGGCTTCATTATAGTGGCTTTTTTTTTTTTTTTTTAAATGAGATTTCTGTCACTGTAAACTGAAAACTCAGTTGCTTTGCAGGCTCAGCAGTGATTAAGGTTCAGCATCTCTTCTCCACATGAAAGGAACACTCTCATACTAGGTCAAAGAGAAGAATATTGAACACAAATGCTGCATCTAGAATTGACAATTCCAAGGGATAAACTTGGTATTTGCACTTTTCCCCTACCTCAGTGGGAACATCTCTTCCAAGTCCTCCAAGGCTAAAAGATCATTTTCCTTTGGTTTGAAAGGAGTTCCTTCAGTTTCATCGGAGCTGTTGATCAAGAAGTCTAAACTATCATCACCTTCATCTGAAAGAGGTCATTCACACTCGGATAGCCTGTCTATGTTGGAGAATTCTTGTTGATTTTTTTTTTCTAAATGACTTTTTATGTTGTGTTTACAGCTTTTTTTTTTTTTCTTCTTCAAAACTTCTTTTTGCCACACTTCAGGCACACCTTTTAGGCACACCTAGAAAACTGACTAAGAGCAAAAGCGATTTTTTCTTTTAAGTGAGGATGAATCCTCATAAATTCATGAGCTTGAAAGCTATAAACATCAGCATGCTTCCCCATACCTTACAGCAGCCTTACCCACTAGAACAAAACCCTACTCGCTGCTGAGTAAACAATATTGCACTTCTCCCCCTACCCTTAAAACTAACTTGTGGATTCATCATCTTACTTTCCTTGGACACAAGTGCAAAGGGGGGGATTATTTTTCACAGCTGACAGTGGGAATGCAGAGCCCAGGAGGCAGATAGCCCAGGAGACCTGACAGGCTGCTTGAACTGTGCCTGAAAAATGTGATTCATCTAAATGCTGCAGAGACAAGGGGGAGTAAAGGATGAGCCTAATTGGTTCTGACTATAAAAGTCAGATCTCAGTTCTCTCTAGAGATGCGCATTGCAGGAAACACTATTAGCGAACCTGCATTCTTTTTAAAAGGGCTAATTTAATCGGGCTCTAAAATAATTTAAAAATATGTCACTGTTAGATTTACATGCAATATTTGACAGTAGAAGCCATCAAATGTTTGCCTTAAAATGACACCGAATGAAGGTGATAAATATTAGCAACAATCGAGTGGTCTCATGTACCACAAAAGGTTCGGAACAATTTGTTGAGAACTCACTCAAAACCCGATCCCATCTATTATGCACAAAATGAAAACACGAGACAAAAGCTCAGCGCGTAAGGGAAGTTGCCTACAATGAAGACACGGGAACGATTTATTATCAAGTGACAGACGAAACGAGTCTGGTGTCAAAACATCCTCCTGTGCCGTGCATCAGGCCCCAGGATCCTGGAGGCGAGCTCCGTGGCGCCAGCAGCAGCTCCCCTCCAGCAGCCCCAGCGCCGCCGGCCAAGGGGCAGGGGCACAGCCACGGCGCCCGCCTGGACCTCCGAGGGGAGCTCGCTTTTTCAATCTCTCACCTTCCATAAGCACTTCATTTATCAGAAAGAAAGGGGGAAAATCCATTCGGTGCTGAAACGGACTGCCACCTGCATTGCTTCCTAATGCGAGCAAATGTCAGCGGAAGGGCCCAGCACCAGACTTTTCCGCCGCGCCAATAAATCAATCTCAGAAATATTGTTTAAATCCTACCTGCGGTGTTAACCAGCAAGAGCAGCACTTTTTTCTTTTCTTTTTTTTTTTTTTTAATATGAAATTCAAACAATTCAACAATTAATCCAATTTCCTGGAAGAGCCCAGATGGCCATGGTGTATTTCAGGAATCAGATCAGCCATAAATATATTAGTAGTATAATAATCATAGTGTTATTGCACTCTAATAAAAGAAAAATAACTGGAGTACATTGTGTACAGTATGGCACTAACAAGTTAAAAAAAAATGTTCCTCAGACCTAATCCTTTTATAGTTTTGTGCGTGGTGGTGCCTGCGTAGGGGGATTGGAAATTGTGCTTCTGAAAGACTTTAGACTATGAACCCATGCAGACATCGTCTTTGTCTCCTGGAGTGCCGGCGTCCCATCCATTTATCAGATGAGCTGTCTCACCAGGTAAAAATAAAGCAGTGCTTTGCGTTTAACAGGATGCAATCAACGTACAGAGCATGGGCGCTGGCTTGCTGCATTGAGGAGAGTCTTAAAAAGTGGGCGAGGAGAGCAACACATACAGCAGCATGAACAAAACCCATTTCTTTCTGCAAAACTTCCCCTCCAACAATTCCCCAAAAAAGAACAAAAGTAAGGAAGCTTTCAATCTGTACCACTTCTCTCTTTTATAATTAAAACGAATAGCAGCGAACCGACTTACTCAATTGAAACGGCCAGAATTCTGTCCCCTTTAAAAAATGGCTTCTCACAAACTTTGATTAGCTGCACAGAAATACAGCAGATGACTTTAAATGGCATGAAGGTGGATTTATTGGCAGCAGTGTCAGGTTTGCACTTAGCAAGGAATTGGCAGATAGCAGAAAATGGCTGGAGAGGATTCAAACTCCAAGGACTCCGAGCTGTAAAAGGATTTATTTGAAAAGCAAAGTATAGCATATTTACTTCAGTTAAAATTAATAAAAGCTTTTAACTAAAAACATGAAGAAATTAAACTTCCACTGGAAAGCAATCGCGTTGCTTCAAAGGTATGCTCACAGGGATATTTATCACGTTCCTCCCCCGCCATGTCATTTATTGCTTCCAGCGATGGGGAGGTGTATCGATCTCCTTGATCGGGCGTACCTTCGGAAGTCAGATTAAACCTGAAGCTGCACGAAATTACTTAGCATGCAGGAAATAAAACGCTTTATTTATATCCTAAATCTGAAAAAAAAAAAAAAGGTAGTATATTCATTGTGTACGAAAGGCAGAGAGCCTGGAGCCCCAGTAAGCACGGAGCAGAGAGGAGCAGAAGCCCTTTGTGCAGGTATTCAAAGGCCTTGGCCATGCTCTGCGACAACAGAAAGAACGGGGTTTTGTGCCAAAACATGTTCTCACTACTGAAGCATCACCAGCTGAAACCAACACTTTATTTGGTCTTGAGGTGGACTTTTTATCCCAAGTTCTGTTCTTTCTTTACAAATGTCACAAAACCGCTCGTAACAGTGCCTAAAATACCAGCTACCGCACCGAAGCCTTGCTAACGCTAGCAGCCCTGCCACCGGGGATGGACCAGCAGTAAGGGCGACCAAAATGTTTTCCAAAAAGCCAAACCCCACCGAAGCAGGCTAGGGCTGCTATGCCAGGGGCTGCTGCTGAGCCCAGCAGAGGCTGCCCCCGGCCCCCACATGTCCCCGAGCCCCAAAGAGCACTCACGGCTGCTCCGTCCGCAGCTCCCGGCTTGCAGCAGAGACATCGGACACGGCCCCGACTTTGTCGAGCTGGATGTTTCTGAATTGTGTTCGGCCAGAATGGCTCAGGGAGGATGCTCGAAAGGCAGCGCGGCTTTAAAAAGGGGAAAATGGGGAGAGGGGAGGGAAAACAGAGGGAAAAATAAAAAGGGAAAAAGGAGTTGGGAGAAAAAAAGGGAAGAGAAAGGTCTTGCGTTCAGCAGGTCGTGCCTACCTCTGCTGCCACAACCTGCTTCGGGTGTTTCTTCTTCTTTCCTCCACGGAATTATGCTGCACTCTGCAAACCCCTTAGAAGATGTCCTGGACCATGATCTGGACTGGCACAACAGCAGAAATATTGAACAAAATTCAAGTCAGAGACAGTAAGGAATTTTTTTCTCTTTTCCCTGTACTACTCTGGATAAGAAGAAACTGTTGGCACCTACCAGCAGACCTATAATCCACGAATTTATCTACAGCAGTGCGCAGAGAAATCCATATATGAAGGACAGTTTGCTTACGTATCTCTTTCTGAAATAATTCTCTTTTCACTGACTTAATCCTTTATTCTAGATTAAATTGTAAATTTCTGCAAAATAACTTCAGAATAATGTACCTGGATTTGTCAGCAGCATAAATCATAATTCATGCCATCATTCCTAATGCCTACATGGAAAAGTCAATAAAATGCGGGGAAAAAAAAGAGAAAGTTTCCTTTGTACTTGACAGCCCCAGTCCTACCATGTTTAACAACATTGCTGGTACTGTTACAGCAATAAAATCACCAAACAAAGCACTTTTTTTTTTCCTTTTTTTTTTTTTTTTTTTTTTTAAGAATTTCTTAAACATTTGACAGTAAGGTTATTAGAAATTCACTCAGGTCTGAAAAGTAAGATATTTTTGGGCTCAAATTCACAATTTCTGCTTTGGAACTGCAGAAAGGTCAGCCACAAGGGCACACAGTGAGGCCAGACCTTGCACGCTGCCCCACTCTGTGCCTGTAGAAGGTCACCCAAACTATTCGATCCCATGGACGTGTCTGCCTGTATGGAGAAAGAAAGTAAAGGCATTTTTGTCATGAAACTTGCCTCTAGGCTTGGGTCCTCTTCAGCGTTACTAACAAAGAAATATTCAGACAATTTAATCAAAAATGGAGGAAATCCTAAACTGTGACAGATCAGCTATAAAACCACACACTGCAATACGGACACACTTTGCCATTCTTTTTAAGCCATCAGAATTGTCTTCGTGAGACCAGATTTTCTCAGTGTCAGACTCGACACACAGAGACTTTCATTTTTCAGAGCTGTAAGGAACTTGACAAGTCAACCTACAACAGTTAATAGCAGTTTAATCTTCATGCATAATAATCACAAACCTACATTGTACAGGTTTGATAATAATAATTGACAATAGGTGTATTTGAAGTATACATTTCTTTCCAAAATAGATGCGTATGTAGGGGGATGCGTTGTAGAAATATAATACACTACATGGCTGAGCCTAGATAAGCTGGTGATTCTCAAACGTCAGCATCATCTGAACAAAGTTAGGGTTGAAATCTGCTCTCTTAAATACCTGTTCATCCTTCTTATGACACTGATTCTAAAGAGCTCAGTGACTAGTAGATAAAATAAGTATCTAACGAGGTATGACAGAAACTCTGATGGAGCTAAACAGCAGAGATCTAAATTCTAATAAATAAATGAAGTAAAAAATTTACTGCCAGCAACTATGTCAAGTTAGCCATAGGAAACTGCAGCTCTGCAGCTGGAGAAAGGCAATACTCGGCAAGCCAGAGCAGCAGTGGAACTCATCCAGCTTTGATTATTTATGGTGTGATGATGAAGGAACAACTTTCCATGTGAGGAACAGCTTTAAAGTTGAACAGGGAAGCTGAAACAGAGATTTAATGAAAAATCAGAGGGGAACAAAACTACAGCTAAAAAAACAACAACATTCATTTTAACAATTTAAAAATATAATTTACGTGCAAAACCAGATGTTAACTTGTCCGACTTCAAGGTAAACAGCAAACTGTACTCATGACAACCATTCAGCTGAACTGCAAACATGAGCTATTTAATGTTGCTGTAAATAAGGCTCACTCCATACCTCCAAATGCTATCAAAACCAACACAAATTCAAAACAAACACTTTTCGAACAAAGGACAGCTTTGCATTAAATACAGATGTATTTTCAAAAAATCCCAACCTTTCATGATCTATCATAATAGCCTGAAACTTAAGAATGCTTTCAGGCTCAGAAAAAAAAAAAAAAAAAAAAAAAGAATTAAAAAAAAAAAGTGCTTCTAATTTTAAACATTTACAAGAACACTGAGAAACAGCTTAAAACCATGCTTTAAAATGTGTTTTTCAGGCTTTAAATTGCTGAAAGCTGAGACCCGTTTACCCATTTGGCCTGGACTAGAGAAAGGAAGAGAAGCTCAAGAATTTGATGAAAGCAAAGCACGTCAAGTACATGAGAATTTCCAGTTTAAAAAAAGCAACCTGCTCCCTCATCCCAAACCTCCCCACCAGCACTGCAACCCCCTCTCCAACGTGCAATGAGAGCGGTGAGACTTCTCCTGGTCGAAAACCACCACAAACCAACTCATTCACATCACTGGCTCTATAGAACGAGCTTATTTTTAACAAACACTTTTGGAAAATATTTTGGAAGGACTGCTTGGCCATCGTTTGTGCTGTTCCCGAACAGGAGGAGCTCAGTGGCAGAGCTGCATTCATTTCAGCTCACTTTAAACTACACTCAGGAACGGGCAATGTTGCAGAAAAGGTGATTTAAGGTCTGTTTTAAATGATGAGCACAATCAAGCCTTTTTAATGGGTTTTGCCCAACTCTTAAAATGCATACTTGTATGCTGGGAATGAACTTCCCTTTGATTCAGTGTTAACTATGGGAAGGAGGGACTGTGCTCACATTTCTGTTTCGCAGAAAAGAGCAAGCTCTTTGATTTTGAAAGTTAAGGGATTAAGTTGGGGGAAACAAAGAACACAACACACTCCTAAATGTAAACACTCTGCTACATTAAATACAGTCTCAATTTCATATGAAACACTGACTTTAAAATTAGCTATTCCTTTCCAGATATGCCTTATCTTCTCTTCCATCTAACTGGTGAGGAAAAATAAATTTCAATATATTGTAGGCATTAAAAGATGGGTAACACACAAGCATAAGAAAAAACAATGTTTTAAAGCAGTTCAGCATACAAAGCAATACCCTAAAGCAATGAAACAAAACAACAACAAAAAACAAAAAAAACAAAAAAACACCACAATTGTGTATTTATGAGAACAGATAGTAAGGAGGCTGTAAAAATCAACAGGGACTCTCGCACTTCACCAAGCAGCCCAACCCATGAGAATTTTCCTTTTGTCTTTTACTTTTCTCAACTCGTCTTGTAGTTCAACACCAGGCAAAGCACCATGCCACAAGAAATGACATACAAAGCTTTTGGCTCATCAAAGCTGCCTTTACTGTTTAAAAACAAAACACATACACAAAATATCCCAACAGCTTCTGGAATCCCATTTGAAGTACCCAACATTTGTAGATCTCGTTCTCACCAACACAATTTCTACAAAAGCGAGGCCACTCGGGGCATTTTAGGAAGGATTCTTTCATCACTGCAATCCCTCAGTTACAGTCTGACCACAAGATGAAACAAACGGAGTAGTAGTTTAGAGACAGCATTGGTGTACTTTTCAGTTTGCCCTGATATTCTCTGATTTCTGCTGAACCGTGATCAGTTCACAGAACCGCAGGGTGGCTGAGGCTGGCAGGGAGCTCTGGGCCCAGCAGGCCCAACCCCTGCTCACGCAGGGCCACCCAGAGCAGGGAGCCCAGGGCCATGTCCAGGGGGCTTCTGAAGGTCTCCGAGGAGACTCCACCGCCTCTCTGGGCAGCCTGTGCCAGGGCTCAGTCAGCCTCAACATAAAAAAGTGTTTCCTGACGTTCAGAGGAAACCTCCTGTATTTCAGTTTGTACCCATCGCCTCCTGCCCTGTCACTGGACAGCACTGAGAGCCTGCCTCTGTCTTCTTCACACCTTCCCTCCACGTATTTATAGATGGTGATAGGATCCCTCCTGAGCCTTTTCTCTTGGCTAACCGGTTCCAGCTCCCATATGAGAGACTCTCCAGTCACTTCATCATTTTTGTGGCCCTTTGTTGGACTTTCTCCAGTACATCCACGTCTCTTGTGCTGGTAGGCCCAGCACTGGACACAGCTCTCCAGGTGCGGCCTCACCAGTGCTGAAAGGGAAAGGATCACCTCCCTCCACTAGCCCTCAGTAACCACTGACCTTCTTTGTGGCAGGGGCGTGTTGCTGACTCATGACCAACCTGGTGTCCACCAGGACTCCCCCCAGGTCCTTTTCTACAGTGCTGCTTTCCAGCTGGGAGGCCCCCAGCATGTCCTGGTGCCTGGGGTTGTTCCTCCTCAGGTGCAAGACTTCACACATCTCTTTGTTGAGGTTTCTACCAGACCGTCTCTCCAGCCTGTTGAGGTCCCTCTGGACGGCAGCACAGCCCTCTGGTGTACTGCCACTCCCCCCAGTTTTGTGCCATCTGCAAGCCTGCTGAGGGTAACCTCCTACACTGTCCCCATTACTGCTTCCAAAATAATTCAGATGCACATAAGGGTTTAAGTAACAGCAGTTTAAACACAAATTTCAAACCAGATTTAATGGCTTCAATGAACTTTTCATAAAAAATGAGCTCCAGAACTCCATCTCCTCACAGCCCCAACTTAAATTGTCTCCTTGGGGATGTGCTGAAATGGTCCATTAGGGGGAACACCACATCCACTACAGGTGTGTATCCTGGTAAGGAAACTGCTACTGGCTCCTGATATTGGAAGGTGAAGGTGCTGCAGGCCACTCCTACAATATGGTAAATCTGGCAACACAAGTGAAAAAAGCTCATTAGCTGTATTATCGACTCAGAAGCAGGGGAACAATTTTCCTTTGAAGCTGAAGACTGGGCCAACTGCATAGGTACAAAAAGAGATATACCGAGAGTGTTAAAGGCAGAGCCAAAGGTGTTTGCGCTGCTGTCACAGGAGGTGCAAGGAAAATGCTTAAAGTTCAATGTGAATCATGCAACCTATTGCAGAATGTCAAACTTCCCTGAAGTAACAAACTCAGATTATTTTTAGAACAACCTCTTTTTCTTTTTTTTTTTTTTTTTTTCATAAAGCAGTCAAGCTTTGAGGGTTCCATCTTCACAGGTGGTGACTAACTCTTGTCTTCAATGCAAAGGGCTACAGGCAAAAAAATACATGTACATTTTTCACTTTAAAGTCCAGAGATCCCTCCTGTTGTAAGGACAGAATATAACTCCTAGAAGACCCGGTGGCTGAAAAGACTGAAATCAAGAAAACAAGATTAAAAGCTTTTAAATTACAGATAATAAAGCTCCTGAACACAGGCTGCATATATGCACCTTTAAATCATCTACAGAATTGTACAGAAATACCAGTTTAGCACAAAATCTGGAAGCACAGTTGGGACTGAAATTACACTTTCAGCCTGGTTTGCCATTTCATTCAAGATCGGGATTACTTTATGTAAACTGATTTATTTCTGCATAACGTACAGTGTAAGGTAATTTGAGTATCTTCTCAATTTTAACCATTAGCATTGAGTATTTACTTCTGCTAAGTTCCTCATACATGAATATTAAATACAGTATTTCATAACCAGCCTGCACGTACCCATCTGGAAAGACAGTGGATGAATACATTTGCTATTCAACAAAACAAAGGTGAGCAAAGATTGTAATTGCTAACCAAAGAAACCACCATACCAAACAAACCTCTGAAGCAGTACATCTCACGAGTCAGTTTAGCAATACAGCACAGTAAAACTGCACTTCAATATTAACCATTATTGGAAAGTTCAATAATTCCTTGTTTCGAGACCAAACTAAAGATTGTCCATAAAATAGAAGGGTCTTCACAGTTATGATGACTCTGCCAATG
The DNA here is from genome assembly GCF_040182565.1 of Anser cygnoides. Taxonomy (NCBI): domain Eukaryota; kingdom Metazoa; phylum Chordata; class Aves; order Anseriformes; family Anatidae; genus Anser; species Anser cygnoides. The sequence goes on along the minus strand of NC_089874.1, from coordinate 16,406,920 downwards.
ACTACAAAGATCCTCTTTCCTTCCAAATAACTGTTTGCACAAAATGCAGTTATATCCAGCTTTAGACCAAATTTCAATCTTTTTGCTTGGTGTACCACAACCTACATTTTGCACCTCCTTGGCTGCTTCACTGCTTCCTGACTGAGTCACTTCACTTTTAGATAATGTATCAGCATTATTCTGATGGTGAAAGTATATCTGTCTTTTCAGTTTTGGAAAAGCATAAAACTCCTCCTCACGGGCATTGCATTTTGCTAAATGTCTTCTTTCACTGCGCTGTTTCCAGAAGTGTGTTGCATGTTTGATGAGTTCCCCCTTAGCTCCTTTACTTCCTTGCAAAACCCCTTCCTTCACTCTTCCCTGGATTTCTTCTCCATGAGAGCACAACAAATGAAACTTCATTTCAGCAAAAGACTGTGCGATGAACTGGCACCGACCACATCTGATCTGTAATTTAACCTCTCCGGCATTATGGAACAGGTCTTCCAAATTGCACTTGTTTCCCCTGTTAAAAAAAAAAAGAAAACAACACTATTTCAGCATTAGCCATACACAAAAGAGCTGATAGTTTCTGTCCATACACGTTCCAAGAAGAGATGACATCCACAAAACAGTCTTTTGATTAAAAACAGGAACTGTTGCTACAGTATCCAATTTATTAGGAACATATAAAAAAAGAAATAAAATACTAATAAGGTTGATTAGGAAACAACTGAAGCTGAATGTTATTTGACACTGCTGAGTTTAAGAATTGCCTCTAAAATGGCAAAATAATCTCTGTAAAAATAATCTTTTATGACACTAACCTTTAAAAAAATGTTATTCACCTTTTATTAAAAGTTCCTGACTTAGTGAGGTCAATCCAAATACGCCTAGCTCTGTGCTAGAAAAGAACAAGTGAGAATTACCAGTAGCTGACTACTCACAGAAACTAACTTGCTTGTACCGATTGATCTGAAGTCAATTTAAGCCAAAACCACGGGTCCCACCTCCCACTCAAAGGTGGAAGCAATGAAACTTCAGAGCTTCTTTTCTTTTTTTTTTTTTTTTTTTTTTTCCTAAAAGTTTGCACCACACTTTAAAAAAGTTTAAATAGGTCATTTACAACCGGACAGCCCCTCTCACTGATTCAGGACAGCTCTGCAGTGTAAAGGGAACAGACACATATAAGAGCTAGCATGTTCCTTCTTTAAGTTAAGGCAATCAAAACCAAACAAAACCAAACAACACAAAAACCTTCTCAAGAACTCTAGGAAAAGGCCCACATGTTGCTGTTTATTAATACACATGTAATTATAATAAAGCGTACTTCAATCAAAGCAAAGCACAGTGGGGCAAACAAAAAAGCTAACATTTATACTGTGCCAAGAAAATTCACCTCAAATTCATAATGCAGAAATAAAATAATGCCCTATCCATCTCAATATGGTTTATGCTAACTTTTTTACTTGGCAAAGTGATTACAAAAGCAGAGGTAATCAAGGCACAAGACAGATTAGCTCACAGCACTCCAGAGAAGGAAATGGGATAATGATATTTAATAGTGTAAACAAACTACAAGCTAATACTGGAATATGAATTGCTTTTCACTTATTGCAGTTGGTTTACTTATCTTCTGGGGAAAAAAATCACAAAATGGGTAGAATAAAAAGGTTCAAAAGATAGCGCAGATTAACAAAAAAAATAGGAGAAATCAACTGATCAAAATAGCTCTACTGGTGGCTTGGGTATTACTAGAAGATATGCAAAATTACTTTGGACATTCCAGTGTCAGTAATAATTTATATTCTACAAATCAGCTGAAATATATTAGATTATCTAACGCATTGACTAGATTCCACAAGAGAATATTTAAACCATTAGGAATCTCACTTGGGCAAGAAAACAAAAACTAAACCAAAAAAAAAAAAGGGATGAAAAATCAACAGTTTTCATTGTGGTGACGTTTGTGAATTTCCACTGGTAATCTGAAATCCCATTTTTATTAGCATTTAATCAGTGAAAGCACTCACCTTTCTGTTGCTTCTTCTGCCTCTTTTATATTTGTGTCTCTGCTCCTCAGAGCATCTTGCAGCTGTTGCTCGCTACTGGAGGGCTCGGTGCTGATAACAACCCTGTGTACTTCCCTTAGGTGACCAAAATAGACTTTTGCGTGGCCGAAAACTTTAGCACAGAATTCACAACACACAAGCTTTTTGGGCTTGCCGTCGTTGTGGTGAAGTTTCATGTGCGTGCTCAGGCTTCCAGAATGAATATACGCCTTCCGGCAAATTCGGCAGCTGTAAGGCCGTTTGTTCGTGTGCGTGTTCATGTGGTCCTGAAGGTGGTGTTTGAACTGGAAGTTATGGTTACAAACGTGGCATTTATGCCATGGCTTAGGTACAGCTGAATAGGCATTTCTACCTAAATCGATTGGTTTAACCGATGTAGTGTCGTTATGCTTGTAGCTTAAATATTTACTGGCAAGTGAACTGTTTACAAAAATATCTCGGTCTAATCGGTCGGGAGACTTTGCCTCTACTACGGCTGCAGAGGTCAGTGGTGCGATAGCCTGCACAACCACCACTGGTTTTGGTCTAATACTACGGTATTTTTTCACCGCCTCTGCTTTTTTGTCTTCAGGTGGCTGAAGATCAGCTTTCACCCTCTCTTTTCCTTCTCGAAATTTATTAACGATGCATTTCCTTCGCTTGGTCTGAAAAGCCAATAAATCATCTGGGGCTCTTCTCTTCCTGCCTCTTCTTTTCGAGGGTGTACCATTCATTTTTTTAAGGCTGTCAACATCCACTTTACTGGATGGAGAGAAAGTATTTTCTCGAATGGTTTGTTTGGGGGCTTGTGTAAATGGTACAGCTAATCGTTTATCAGATCCTTTAGAAGGAACATGAAAGGTTTTCACCGAAGCTGGTGTCTTTTCACAGTCAGATCTTATCGAAGGGCCGGATACATCCATAACAGTAGTACTCTGCTTAGATTTACAAAACACTGAATTTTTCATTCTTGAGTAAGGCAAAATAGGAAGTTTTCCTTTTGGTGTTGACGGAGTCATCTGTATCGGACTGCCAAAAACTGCTGGTGAAAGGACAGTAACAGAATTTGCAGAATTTGTGGGTTTTTCTTTTAGTTTCTCAGACATAATGAATGACTCCCTTGTGGTTTCAAGTGCCGTCTTCACAGAGTGCAGACTAAGTTTCATGGGATTACTTGAACTCGCTGGCTTGCTCAAAGAGTCTTTAACTATAGATGGTCCAGAAACATTATTGGCAGCAGTTTTTGTTTTGTTAACCGAAGGAGATCCAGATTCTGCGGAATTACTTTCACTCAGTAAGGTGGCAGCTGTAATTTCAGATGAATCACGGCCTGATAGCATCACTTGCTCTGATGAATCTGAACTAGAACGAGTTTCAGGACAGTCTTCAGCTGGGGTAGTCATGGGGGAAGTCTGCGATGAGACCTGTGCTTTGGTAGGAATCTTGTTCTGTGTACCCAAAACAGAGACTTGAGCTGTTTTTTTGTCACTCAGCAGTTTATTTCTCACAGACTGGTACCTAGGGATAGGCAGCTTTAGGTTTTCGGAAAGGGCCATGTTTGATGGCTGGATTGGCTGCGTTACGGCAGGGGTAACATACGGCAAGGCCAAAAGAGAGAAAGTCCCCTCGTGACCAGCAACCTGCATGACGGCGTAGTTTTGAGCTGGCACCATCAGTGGCTTAGAACCTGCAGCTGAAATTTTTGGTGGGTTTTGTTCAGGCACAGATGACTGGAGACAAGAAACCACTCCAGATGTTAAAATTTTTGGTACCATTTTGGGAGCGATGGTCCTAAACTGACCTTTCTTCTGAAAACTTCGTATTATATCCGAAGTAGATTTGTGTTTATCTGTAATAATAAAATAATAGACGTGTAATAAAGCACATGATGTTTCATTTTGAAAAATTACTGTTGCAAAAATAAAATGGCTTACAAAGGATACTATTACATATAAACTTATTAAAAATATTAAGCACCTAAATGACCAATAAATTAACTTTAGAATTGCAGAAGTCCTGTGGACAAAACAAAAATACTCCCTGAAGCATATACATAGGAATATATGTGAAATATATAATGAATATATACGTATGAAAAAAAATATCTTAATCTAATCTTAAATGTATCTTCCATTCTAGATTAAAAACTACATGACATTTCAGAATATATGTGCTTATGAGCTTCTTCTGCCCTGGAAAATCTGAGCTAGTGTGGTGTCAGTATTCATTTGGAAGAACTGACTGGAAATGGACAGTATTTAAACCTTTCATGATGCAGAAACTTTCTGAGCACCTGCTCAATCACACCTTTTCATTGGCATCATGTTACCCTTCAAAATTTCTTAACATTTAGAATTTGTGGCTTTTATAAGATACAGACTAAAGCTTACCTGATGAAGTTGTTAAAAAATTGCCGCTATAATACATTCAAGTGTGTAAAAAAGGACGTAGGATTTACCATTGCTAAAAACCCAATCACACACATTGTTCATACATTTTTAATGCACACTAGAAATATTGTTGTATAAGTTATTCTTTTTTTTTTTTTCTTGGAATATGCAACTTATCTAAGTTATAAAACAGTTCTTTACTGTTTCTACTTGTGTTGGTAAATGTCACAAGTATCTGTAGTAGAGAAAAACATGAGGGTAATTAAGGAAAACCAAAACAAAAGGAAAAAGGTGTAAGATTTAATCCACACTCAGCAACAGAGATAAATGCTAACCTTTTACACACTCCATAAAAAAGGACTTGATATATAGTTAAATTGAACTGCTACCATATCATATAACAGCCCCATTACCCACTCTCAAATAAATTCAATTACCAGTGCTTCCAGTTCTCAAAAACTGGGATAGGTTTTCTGAAAAAAACAAAAATAACCCAACAATCTCTCTGAAAATTCATCCACATAGACCCCAGCCATAAATGCAATTTGGGAAGGCAATAATGTATTTCAGGATTAAAAAATAAGTAAGAGAAGAACCACATGTGAATAGAATATGTCAAAATAAATACTGGAATCCCAAAATATTGCAATGAGATACCTCCACAGAGATGTATTCCTGATTGTTTTAAAGGTTTGTATTATAAATGTATTTATACATTCTTCCAGAACTGTGAATTACCACCAGCACTGGAAACTCCAGTAAGTTTATCTTAATACTGGATGTTCTTTCCAGACCTTCCACAGCTCGCAACGCACGCTGTAAGTTACAGAGCTATCGCATTTCATGACCACAACTCCTGGACAGACCCACGTGCGCACACATGGTGTGCACATGGGCCGTAAAACCACCGCCTCCAGGACACGCCAGATCGCTGCACAATCCCACACACGGCCAAGCTCCTCCACAGCAGGTCTGATGCTTCTCCAAAGTCTTTGACCTGCAGCATGTTCATACTGTAACTGTGCAGAGCGCGGCGCTTTGATCCTTTTATTGCTATCCAGAGCATCAAAACCCAAGTCTATTATACATCACCTCGGTGCCCCCAATTAAGGGAAACTACCGGGCACCAACTGCACTTCATTCTGCTGGAGGCCTGTAGAGATGTTCAGAAGTTCCAGATATCCTACTGCACACACGAAATCCTGCACAAATATGAAGAGATCCCTACACGTGGGGATAAAGCCAGGCCTAGAAAGTTTGTGTAACCCAGAAAAAGCAGAGACATTCTACTTTTATTCTCCAAAAGCTAGAAGCATGCGCTGTTTTTCACTAAGAACATCTATTTTGCTAATCTTCAGTCATTAAATACATAAAGAAATCCTGATCTTTTTGACTGCTAAGATAGCTAACAGTACTGAGAGTTTTTCTGTACCTTCTTGTTGCTGCTTTTAAGGCAACATCTTTAAGAGCTTCTGAGAAGTATTATAATGAAATATATTAATACGAGTATTAACCAAACTGCATTGGTTAATGTAATGTAAATGTATTAATATAAGTAGTAACCAAACTAGACCCCAAACTTCAAAGCTAGTTACAGGTCAAACTGCACAGCCTGAATGCAGAACATGATCAAACACGTGTAGTTTTCTTTTAGGGACAGAGTCTGCTCTTATTTTCCAGATTGTACTTGCCATTTACTGATATTAAAGACTCTGTCCAAACCAGCAGCTATTTACCTCGCCACTATAATCAAGATGGAGCAGGTTCCTCTTCTTGTCTGGCTTTGGCCTCTCCCTTTATATTTCAAAATTTCATTCATTGATCTGCATAAACTTTTCAGCAAAGTCAGGACTTCAGCAGCAAACTCCACGTGCTCAGCAAATGATGGAGAATTGCTGTGGATGTGCCACCTCTACAAAGGTGCAGAAATGGCAGCTGCAGCACCAGGAACTTTTAATTTGTGGTTAGGAGGAAATATTCATAGTAATAATGCATTACACTGGGTTTGAAAATAAGTATATGCTTCTCGAATACATTGACTTGCCTACTGCAAATTCAGGCAGTAAAATCACCTTTATTTAAAGATATACATGATTTCCTCAGTAGTCCGCAAGAAAGCACACTCGGGAAAATCAGCCACAGAACGTTGTTTTAAACAAGGTCCATTTAGATCAACACTCTTCTTCCGCAGTTAATATAGTGCTGAGCATTGATATAACTATTTCAAAAGGGATTTTTATACAAACACTCCTTTTCCAACTGGTGTAATTTTATCATAAATACTTTTTCCAGGCAGGCCATGTTTGGTATCAGCCCTGACTACTTTTTTTTTCTTTTTTTTTTCTCCAAGTTTACATTAGACCGTTTAGTGCAGAAATATTCACTGCAGTGCCTCTGGTATGCAAAGGATACTCAGCTCTGTACTTTCCCTCTCATCCCACACAGCTGCTGTAGTTAAACAGCTTAGCCAGTGCCTAAATATAGAGATGGGCTAGATGCAGGCTAGCTGTCTGATGATCTTTCAGGCTGCTAAGACTTTGCATGTAGAAAGCTAATTGGAAGACCTGGTAGAAGATTATTTAGCACCTTGGATGAGGAAAAAGGACCCAGCCGATTCACAGCCTGGAGGTCCTACTGAATGCACCAAGCGTGGAAGTGTCACCAGTGACCTAAATTGTTTTTTCTCCCATTTATACTTGGCTAGAAGATTCAACAATACCCTTCAGACACAGATCACTACAATCATTCGTATCTTTGCCACTCTGACACTGAAGATCTTGAAAGACTGGGACATGCTCTGGCTGCCACTGTTCCAGAAGACCACCTGGACGCTTAACACACATCTTTCCGTGTTATTCCACCTCTGTTCCACATCACCTTCCAAATTACGTCCATCAGTTCAAAGGGCTCTTTTTTGACAAGGACTTGGCAGTTGCGGCCTGAGGAAGAACCTCCATTCCTACGCAGACACGTGAAGTCTTGCATATAAGAGGGGGAACTGGCAGCTAAGTGAGGCCCTGCATTGGCATTCTTGAGGATGAACCTTGCTTTTAGACCACATTACTTCTAGAGGTACATCACCGAAGGCAGCGATTTTTATACTTTCTCCAAAACAATTTCATTAAGAATAAAGGAAATGAATGAACACATTAGATTCGTTATCTGAATGATGTGGAGCTCACTTTAACTGATGTGTTTTCAGTCTTTCAAACAGGCATGCACTTGGAGCAGTAGGTAGACACTTTTAAATAATTAAGTACGAGGTTAAATCAAATGCAATTCAATCCATTTGCTTTAAAAGTCTCTGCTGAAAGATTAATGGTTACCACACTCATACATGTGAATATCAAATCACTCTGATACTTGCAGGATGTCATAAGCTTTCCCCACTTTTAAATTATCTTAAAATTGTATAGGACTGGCCAATGATACACCAATAAAATTCAATGATGCATCAAAGTCTCTGATAGAGCCATGCTGGAAAGGATTCTCTGGAGGAAGGAAAGCCTTCCACGGGGCTGCTGCTCATTCATGGTTCCCTTTCCAAGTCATTCAGGTCTACTTCAGTCCAGCCTAGTTTGCTTCTTTTTCCATTTCCTTTCGTCCTCTCTATACATACTGCATCCAACATTGTGAACTCAGACACTGCAGAAAGCATCAGAAGAAATCCTATTTCCCCCTGAATCTCATCTACTTCAAACATTAAAAAAGTATCAGAATTCCAGAATTTAGAATTAACATCAATACACAGAATTCCACTGTGTGTTGAATGTTAATTGCTTTTAAAAAACTTTGTAAGCCCACCTCACTTGCTCAGGTGTGTGCTTCATTTGTGTACGAGTGGACAAGTGGCAGAATACACCACAGGAGAAGGATCACCCTGATTTGAAGGGAAAAGCAGAATACAGACCAAAAAGATTTGTGACATTTCAACCTGCGTTTATGTTGCTGAGGCTTTTGCAAACTTCAAAAGGAAGAATATCTGTTCTTCTGGAAAGAAAAAATGCGTAACAACTTTCTAACACAGTAACGCAATACGAGATTTATTTCTGTCAATGCTAGTTAATCACTCATTTTGCCAGATCTCCATACACACTAAATACCTGTGGATACTGTCTTTCCAGCACAAGTTTCTTGTTTTGGCTGACCCAGCATACTTTGTTGGACACAATGTTTTTCTGCAGGATTAGCATGCAAAAAAACACCACCTGCAAAAGTGCTTCAGTCAGTTATAAATAGATGCCAGCAAGAAAGAAAGAAAAAAAAAAAGACAATATAAAACATCAACTTTCAGTTAATGCATTAAGAAAGCTACTGCTTCTTTCTTTGCCATTTTTCTATCCTCAAAAAAAATGTTTTAAAATCTAATATATTACATGCTGAATACAAGGCAATAGTTTAATAAAGGAGTAAAGATGTTTGATGTGGTAAATAGATGGGATGCTTTAGCTTGAGTGTCACGGCAAATAGTCAAAAGTATCAAAACAAAAAGCTCAGAAAAATGAAGTTTCTGTAACTTTACTGAGATTTTTAAACATAAAGGGCTAATATAACATAAATCCTATGCTGACTGACACTTTCCGTAACTCACACAAATCAGAAGTATTGCAGTCACTCTAGAAAACAGATTTTGGCCTTCATAGAGTCATAGAATCATTAAGGTTGGAAAAGACCTTCAATGATCATCTTTGATCATCTGGTCCAACCATCACCCTACACACCTGTAAGATAGGAGGTTGGTAGGAAAGCCCACAAGTCAGAAGTGTCCAACACAAAATTCTGTAAGAATCAATATTCGTTTTTTTCTCTTTGCCAAATATTGACCATTTGGGTAGAAAGTTCCATCATGTGTTTTTGCCTCAGATACTTTATTAAAATTCACTTTAACAGAAAACATCAGCCATTCCCACGTATGACAACATTTTTAAAAAAATCTAGTAATATTGTATTAGAGAAAGACCTTACATCTGACACAGCAACGTCTCATCTTTCTGAAAAGCTGCCCAAATTCAGCTCAAGTTGTTAAGCTCCTGACATAGGTTCAACAGATACTCCAAGCACCTAACTTCTCCGATCGCTGCCTTCTATTAAACGCAGTCCTGCTTCAGGCTGACGAGGGTTTTTCCTAGAACTATAGCTTTGGGTCCAAACCCCCAAGCTGGAAACAAAGAAATGGCCTCTCACTCATTAGCTTTTAATTGCTGGGCTCACACAGTGTGGAAGAAACTAGAATCTAGAGAAGGGCAGCAGGAAAATGAGAAGAAACCTAGAAATAAGATTTGGAAGGCATCTAGGGCAAGGAATCAGGCTGTGATAGGGAGGTCTCTTCCAACCTAGATGATTCCGTGATAAATGGGTAAGGAACATTACTGTTACATGCGATTTGGAGAGGAGAAGAATTAAAACCACAGGGATAATCTTGTATCTTCTATTTCTCATCTTTTAGTGCTTGATTTTTAATGAGTCATATAATTACGTCTACATAGGAGGCCTTTTATGCAATTTAAAATAAATTAGAAAAATAAACAACCTAAGTGTTCTAACGCAAGATTGGAAAACCTCGGTACATCATTCGCACAAAGACTAAGACACAGAATGTACAAATACATCCAGAAAACGTGTCCTGGCATACCATAGGAGGAGCAGGACGAAAAGAGCTTGTTATAATTCTGAAAGGGGAAATGAGACCCCTTAAGGCTATATACAATCATTTTTGATTTTGGCCTCAATATAGTTTGCTAGTTGTGCACTACGCATTTTGCCATTTAGAAAGGCCTTCTTTGCTTTAAACTCTGTAGAGTTTATTATTTTCCAAGATTAAGATTACAGTGGGACAGTGCCTGGATTCCTTATGTGGTCTGCAAAAGACTCTTCCGAGCAGAAGAGAGCGTTACGGCAATAAAGTTGCAAAATAAAAACGTATTCTGACATTAACTTCATTAAAGTGGACATTCAACATTTTTCAAATGTAGGAATAAGCTAAATTGATTTTTGGCATAAACAGTTGTAGTCATGTTGGAGGGAGTTCATCTAGTGATCCAAGAACATGGGTTCATATTTAGGAAGTTCTTAGGTTTTCTACTTCTTTTTTTTTTCTCCTGACAGAGATCCTTGTTGCACTAACATCCATATCTCAATAAATGCCAATGTTTATACCGATCTACTTCTCAATAAATTAGTACCTGACATAACTTACAAAAAAAAAAAAAAAGAAAAAAACAGTAATCCATTCTGTATTCCCAGAATTGTTTTCCTCTGCGTTTGAATGTACACTAGGAACTGCTTCATGATTTACGATTTCTTTCTGCCAATACAGCCTTGCCAGCATCTTGGCCCCTGTATCCCTGTCCTTAAAGAAAAGTGTAATGTGAAACAACAACCACACAGAGCAGATCTGTTAATCAAAAGTTAACACATCAAGAAATTATTGCATCTAGATGCTGTATTATCAACATTAGCAACACTAATAATAAAATTGTTTTGGATTTCTCATAGATTGGGATTTCTCATTGTAGAGTTTAAATGTTCTGCAGCAGTCTTGAACATTTACCTCTTTGTATTATCCCAACACAGGTAACTTTTAAAATTTGCAAGAAATCCTATTTCTGTGGGGAACAGCAAATGGCCAACAACTTTAAGGAAAACTTTGGGTTTTAATGTAAATTGATAAGCCACATCTGGGTAAATCAATATTTAAAAGCAACATCTTATGCAAAACGTGGGCAAAGCAAGGCTTAACACGACCTCTTATAAAAAAGCCATTTATGTGCTACTGTACAAAGGCATGAAGTCTTGAAGTCTTTCCTAAATGTCAGAACATACACAAGAGATTTTTAAACACTCATTTGCAATTAATTTTAAACCCGTTTATTAACAGATCCATATGTTCTTTTAACACCTCTCATACTGTGTTTGGGAAATTCAAAAGTTTTCATTTATTTATTTATTTTTTGAAGGCACAGTCTTTCTGTTTATAAGTTACTGATTTCATACTAAGGTTAACATAATTAATAGATTTTAAACAGATCACAACATTTTCATATCAAGAAAGGAAAACTGCCATGAAGAGCTTGACATAAAGCATCTGTGATTTGTAATAACTTTCTCTACAGCTGACAAAATCACACATACCTTTTTCTAACACAATAAGCACGTGGAAATAATGCTTATGTGGATAAATCTATGCGCTGAGATGGTACCTGGCCTCCTCAACCACAAAAAAAAAATAAAGAAAATATTATTATTTCTCTGTTTAAGAACAGAACACCTCTGATAGATGCTGTTACATACGTGATCAGAGAGAGCGTGTTTCAGCTTCTATATGCCTCTAAACTAGTTCCAACAATCAACCACATCAAACCTAGAGTGTGTGTTATCCAGCAACCATGCTGCTCTGACATGGCTCAGTTAAGCAGAAAAGAAATGATTTTGGTAGCAATGCAGTTCCAGTGTTTTATCTTTGTTCTTTTTGTCCAGTCCTGACGTTCAATGCAGGATACCATCCCTGTACATCTGCAAAACCAGGCTTCAGCGATGCAACCACCTGGGGGAACTAATTGTTCAGAAAATAGATAAAGGGAAGGGATGCAATCACTGGTCATAAACTCATAATTCATAAACCTTCGATCGCATTGTCAATATTAATTAGGTACTCTAAGAGGCGGGGACAAACATAGTTTCAAAATACTAACTGGATTTTTAAAAAATATTTTCTGGGAGAACTGCCAGTTGAAATTTCTTTAAGTGAGCATCAAGAAAGATACAGACCTAAACTAACTCTCATTGTGAAGTTGATGTCAGATGTAAAATACTTTTTAAAACGACTATCAAGATGTTATCAACCTGGACAAAATCCCGATATGCCTAATATAAGTGGCAATTAATAGACTTATTTTTTCGTTAAGTGCAGGAAACAATAATGAGCAGGTCTGACTAAAAAAAAAAAAGAGGAAGACAGAACTCTTCAGAAACTATGCCGCACAAAAAGGCCAAGTAAAACCATTTTATGAATAAGTCATGAAACATCTTCTGACTAGACTCTTGCTCCCCTTTCAAATAAGCTGAAAACAGAATCAATCTTCTTACCAGGAGTTCAACCCTTCTCCTTTCCCTCCATGAGACAGAAAACACCTACTTCTGATTTCAGTACAGGAATTAAGATTCTTATTCCACAAACTTTTTATTTTCCCCCCAAATACTGATGTTCAAATGGAGAGCACAAGAGTGAAATTCTTACTCGTTTTATAGAATATCCATTTTTACGTGAAAATCAAGAGCCTTTATTTCTGAACACAGCCTTATGTAAGACAATACAAATGATGAATTCATCACTTCATCTTATGGATTGTCCGTAGAGCAAATTTATATTATTTGAGACATTAAAAGCATCTATATGGTGACTTCTGTATTACAAACCTTGAAAAGTGATCCCCACTGAAGATGAAGAGAGGATCAGAAGATGATCAGACAGGGCCTGGTCTATTTTCAATCTTCCAGTACGAGCAGGTATGCCCCAAATTTATGACCAAATTATAGCACACTTCCTTAAACTTGGAGAGTAGATTCTGAAGGATTTTATAAAGAGTTCATTTCTTTTGAAAATAACCCAAGCCATTGAGCTTTTTTAACGGAGAATCTCTATCTAAGGGTTTTATTTGGTCTAGGTGTTCTCTCTCTTCTTTTTTCACAATCAAAATTTCTTCAGAAGACGACTCTATGGCTTTGGCTGAAATATGCAAAACATTGCCACCTGTAGTCATTTCCACTAATATTTATTTTTGTTTTAATCTTTAGAGGATCTCCATGGTCCTTTAAACAGATATGGATTTATTTATTTTTTCAAAGACAAACAAATGAAACAAACATCTTCAGGAAGACAATGGTCCTCCTGACTAAGACATTGCTTTTCATAACACAAAATTATCACTTGCTGCAGAACCTGAATGTGGCTAGGCCTTTCTGGCAGTAGGATGTAGCAGAAAATATTTAAATTACAGCACCTGAATGCCCTTTTTTTTTTGTTTTTTATCACCCACGTGCATAATTCAAATTGCAATGCTTATTGACATTACTATGCTTGCCCATCCTAGCTACTGTGTTACGTAAGGCAGCACTGGTTCTCAAAAGAACACACTGGTCATGCTGTAAAGGAATTGATTGAATACATTGCTAAGTGATAATGCATCAGCAAACGCTTGTGATGGGTGCCACCATGCAATGGAATTAAAATAGGAACGTAGTCACCAGGAATGTGGGCCAAAAATGACATCCTTAGTTTGCTGTGTGCAGAAATTTCAAATTAAATTCATGCTTAGCTGGAGTGCTCACTGTGCTGAAAGCAGCGCGACGGCTCTTGCGAACAAAAGGAGACCCTGGTTGTGCGAGTCCAGCAGAGGGAGTCGGACGTAACACAAAGCTGCCTCCATCCATCCCTGGAGCTGGGCAAGTCTGTCGTAAGCGCTTAAGTCTATCTGAGCCAGTGGGGTTTCATTTATTTATTTATTTAGATATGCAATTCATGTCAAGTAGCCTACAGTAATTTTCAAACCTGTATGCTGGCCTACAGATATAATTATTTTGTGACACTAAATATGGCTTCTACTGAAAATCCCAAATGTCACGAAATCTTAACACACGGCCTTTAAATAACTTTCCAAAGTGCTGTGTTAGTATGGCAAAATATTCTACTGTGCAAACCTTTCACCCAAAGTTTTGTATAATCTTGAGAATGTGTGAAAATCTTAACACAAAACTTTAAGGCTTCCTGTTAAAATTAAACTATCTTCTGTAGCTGCAGTATAATTTTTCCGCAAAATTGTTTTTTAAAATAGTTCAGTGATTGTTTTAATCTAGTTAATACCCTAAATATGTCCGTGTTACTAAACACATCAGTAAATATAACAGATGCTCTTTTTTTTCCACAGACATCTGAAAATGAACCACGGTTACCAACACATTTTCTCATCCCAAGCACTACCCTGAAATCTTTGTCAAACTTCCTTGCTTTCATCATTACTCAGCTCATCACACAAACCATCTGCATAAATAAAGATGTAAGCATCTGCTGTATGGCAAATGGTCTCAGGGGCAGATGTTTTTATCCTTGCATTCATGTCACTGGCTTGGATACATTATTTGAACAGATGTACACAATCTGAAAGTGTCGTGTCCCACAGTGAAATGTCTCCAACTGCTTTCTATCAAAGTGCATAAATGCTATTTGCACCTGCATTTATGTTAATGATAAAAAGGCAGCAGGGGTTCCAGCAAAGTGAGAGTTGATGCTAAAAAAACACATTTACATGGTTAATTGAAGTTTGAGATCTTCTAGCACCACAAGACCATACTAACACTGATATACAGTGTATTAAACTATACAATGACTTCTTGATATAATGATTTTTTTATTAAAATAAACATATCTAAGGAGCAAAACTCTATCAACCTGTTAGTACACTTTTTCAATGTATACTAAAAAAACAAGTATTAAATCAGTTCCTAGATAAACCAGGACAGCCTTCATTTTGCATAATTGTACAATATACACAATTATTTCACATTAGAATCATTTAGCAGAAGTGTTTTATAAATCTGACTGTGCCACTCATCCAAAGGTATTTTAGACCTCTAAGACTCAATGGTATTGTGTCATTACAGAGCAATATAAAAAACCCCAGCACTTGCTCAAAAGCAAATATCAACATGGGTGTGAATGACAGAACACGTTTCCATGATGATCTAATCTTTTTCCTAGCAATTATGAGATCTCAGAAGTTAAATATTTATCATTACTCAGAGAAGTACATCTCTTTGCACTGTGTTCAACTGATCATTGTATACACGACCATCACCTTATACAATTATTTTAAGCTGAGGAAAATCCATGTCCTGAAGGGGTGCGTATCAAATGACAGAACTCCTGCTATTACATGACAAATGGTAGCAGTGAAGGGTTTACGTTGTCACTCAAAGAACTTGCACTAACCATTACTTCCACACTCAACTGAAAAATAAAAAGCACTCACAGTACAGAAAGGCTGACAAAAATGCTATCCTGAATGTAACTAACTGATGGATAGGTTCTGCTTCCAATACCATTCATTTTCAAACCTTTTATTTGTAAGAAATGTACCAATGTTATTGTTGCACATAAATCATTATAAATTGTTAATAGCCTCAATATTTTCATTGTCATAACATTTAAAGAAGCAAGGGTTATGCTTCACACAAGAACAAAAAAGAGTGATAGTCACAGAATACAAAAAATATACTGAGATTAATACATTTGTAGACACCATAATTTCACAGTGATATAGCTCTTGGTTAGGATCTGGTTATGATTTCCAACATGACCCCCCACTTCCAAAGTTTAGAACATGGCTCTTATCATTCACTCTGGGTGAAAGTGGGTAACAGGATACTAGCTGGCCTGGATTTTTCTTTAAAAAATGATACATTTTCTTTAAAAACCTTGGAGCATATAAGGCATCAGTTTCAAGTCTGCAAACAGCTTCACAGTCTATATTCTCCTCCTGTTATTCAGAAATTACGTCAACATATAGGTAACATTCAATTTGACTACATGGGTCAAATTCCTTTTATTTAAAGGAACAATAAAGATTTTAAGTATTAGAATCAAGTATTTCAGTCACATGCATATGGTTGTAGACCCTGCACTGCAGGCTGGATGGCTTTATACGACAGTACATACTGCTTCCCTTGAAAGAATGGTCCCACTAGGCACAGGACTACATCAGCTGAGATCAATTCACATGGCATCCTCCTGGATTAGCTTCCTCAGAATTATTACAGTATCATAAAAACGCTCAGCCTTTGCAAAACAGGTAAAGTATTAGCATACATGGCAGCAAAAGCTCAAGCTTCCGGATAAGTAATATAGAGTGCTTGTCTTAATTAACGTTAAGTACTAACAATGGAAACCTAACTGACAGCCTAAAATGGTTCTGAAGGGTCCATTAGAGCTTATGTCATAAACATCAAACATTCACTTACATTTAGGAATTATCATAAAAATGACATCAAGTTAAAAATCATACTTAAACATTAGCACTGCAACAAAGAACAACAGGGAAACGAGATTATAGTTATGGCCAAACATTTATTTAGAGGCTTGGGTATATACAGTTGCAGTGCAAATATCCTCATCAAAATAACAAGGGAAAAATTCAAGACGCTAACTCTACTGAAAAGTGTATCAACAGAAGATGACTTCTGAAGAGACAAAACACAGAAGAAATGTAGTTGAAAACAAGAAATAATATTAAGGATAGGAAGGCTGGAGAAAATACATTTAGAATCTAAAAATAAGTTAATATTTTTTTGTGTATGTTAGTTTTAAAGCACAACTTGCACATAGATCTGAGCCCACACTGTATGAGGGTTAAATTTAACAATGATTTTCAAACATGTAAGGATAACAATAATTGTAATAAAACCCGAATAATTAATTCTGCTCAAACAAGAACCAGAGTTATATAGTTAAAGTTTCAACTAGAGGTGGTAACAGCAATTAGCAATGTCCTAAAGAATAAAACAATCTTAGTTACTGAAATTGTTTAAAGTGGTAAGTATTCTTTATAACAGCTTAGTCATAAGAGCTTTGGTTTTTGAAACCCAAATTACGGTAGAACAGTAGGCATCACTTATGCTTATTATTTAGGCATTTATTAATGAGGATATAATATTATTCTTCCACATTTTGAACCACAAACGTCTAATTTCTCAAAAAGAACAGAAAGTATACTATACCTGCAGAAAAAGTTAAAGGATTCTGCATTATGCCCTCTAATAGATACAGCAACGTTCCTGGAAAGAAGAAATAGAGATACTGAGAAGTTCCGATCCATTTTTAGAAACTAAAGAAAGTTACTAATATTAAAGTATGAGCAGACTTGCAAAAATAATCCATTTTGGAGGAAATTTGTTTCTGGTAATGCTCAAGTTTGAATACAGAGAGAACAAATCGAACAAATCACATGTAAGGAGGTTACTTATTTTCATATACACAAGGGTTTTGTTTGTTTGTTTTTAATGTTATTTAAAGCACTTTTCTGTAGTGGTAAATAGATAAAGAAAACCTTGTGTTCTTACTTTGAGGTCTCAAACTAGTTTTAAAAGCACTGCATAAAGAAGAAAACTTATCACTGTAAGCAAAACTTTTTATGAAAGTAATGCATTCTTTTGCATTTTCATACTTTTTCTTAACTCAATTTAGTGCTTGTAGAAGGTGTCAATGACTCAAATTAATTCTGATACAGAGAGTACATTCATGGATCAATACAAAACCAAAAACCTCCTTGTATGCCCTAGCAATTATATTTTGAACTTGGTGTGAAAGGCCAATATTTGCAGGTGATAATTTAGCTTACTTTCCTTTCATTCACCTATGCATTGAAACGTTCAACATTATACCAGGTGTTGTACTAGATCCAAGCCTTACAAAGCATAATCAAAGAAAACAGTGAAGAAAACACAAATCAATTGCATAACAACACTGAAAAGTAATTTGATTAATTCAGTATACATTTTTTTTCCTGACTGCTCTTTTGTCATGAAGATTGACAATTTTTTTGTTACTGTTAACATCCTGTAATACACAATGCAAATGTAATGCCATCACATATGCTATTTCAAGCAATAATGCTACATGTTTACCTTGCAGATTAAATATCTTAGAGTGATGAAACTTTATTCAGATGGTGGTAATTTCTGGGTATTAGCAGCTTCTGCTGAAGTGCAGGGATCACGAGCAATGACTCATTTCCACACTAATCTTTTGATTATCCAACTGAACAAAGTAAACTTAGAACGAGCGCATTCAGCACTTCTGTACTAATTCAGCCTTCAATTTAATTTTCAAAATATATTTAAGTCTATATATGTACTAAGACTGCATTTATGCACCATTAATACCTTTTTCTTCAACAATTCTGTTCTGTACTCTCAAAAAAATTAGCCCACTACTGCTATATAATAATACATTTTCAGATGTTAAGCTGGTTCATTCATAAAAACAGAAAGCAAAAACAAAAAGCTCCCTTAAAAAGAAATCAACATTTTTCACCCCTTAAGAAAGGCTGGGTTTCTGTAAAAACAGGACAACGGAATCAGTTTTCCAGAATTATGTTTCACTATGTAACCAACGTGTGCCTATACCTCATGCAAACCACACCTGAATTTTAAACCAAGCGTTTCTCTGAACTATTTACATGCACTCTCCGTATTTCAATCCTGGGTACAGCTAACTGAGGTTTCTTGTAACTCAACACCCCTGTTAAAGCTGCAGAGGAGGCGCCATGAATTCCAACATTTAAACACATTCTGAAGATGCACAGACAACATAGGACTAACTAACTATTTTCCTTCAAATGTCATAGAGTGGCTTGGGTTGGAAGGGACATTAAAGCCCATCCAGTTCAAACCCCCTGCCATGGGCAGGGACACCTCCCACCAGACCAGGTTGCCCAAAGCCCCATCCAGCCTGGCCTTGAACACCTCCAGGGACGGGGCATCCACAGCCTCTCTGGGCAGCCTGTGCCAGTGCCTCACCACCCTCTGAATAATATCTGACTGCAAGGATTCCCTATAACCGACTGATAAGCAGAATCTTCCATGGATGCTACAATGAATATTAGCTTGCATTTGCGAAGCAAATATTACACTGCCACCTCTCTTGAGCTTGACATTGGTTCTTATCACAATAATTGATACACAGTTTTTGACATAACAGAGCATTAGATCAAGCGACCACTCAGTCACTGAAGAGTTGGCTATTTCTTTCCAGTGTGATTTAACAGTCAAGAATGAAAGACATAATATAATTACAATGTAAAATTATGTTATTATCTGCTTAGATTTTCTTTGTCATAAAATGTTCTGGCTTTTGGAACAGCTGCATCATAGTTTGTTTTGGCTGAATACGACTAGCACATTAGAGACAGGAGTCACACATGGTAATACAACTCTAGTCCTCCTGATGCACTTGGAGGCTTTGGAAAGTTAACAGACAAGTCCACTGACACAGATGGAGCTCAAAAAGCTTTGGGGTTTGTTTGGATCAAGGACTTCCTACCAGCACATATCCCTACCATTTCCCGTGAGCAGACCCAGCTGCAAGAAGATGGAGTTTGTTTATTTTCGTGGCCAGTCTAACAGCCAGTACAATCCTACATGAAGAACTTTCCAGATGTGCACTCAAGAGCCCCCTTATGAGCATAAGTACAAAAAGGTTGTTTTGGGATAAATACAAAAATAAATACCAATTCTGAAGCAATTACCAACCACAAAAATAAGTCTTGATGATGTTTCCTTACTATCATGCAAACGGCAAAAAGCAACGTTGAGGTTCCCGGCAGGAGACGACGGCTCTGTGGGCAACGGCAAAGTACAGAAGAGGCAAAACCAAAGCTGTTTCTAGGAAGCTCAATACCAAAGCATGAACGAAAACTGAGTGTGGCTGCTCCGAGGAGACCTCTCACACAGCAAACAGGTGATGCTCTTTGGTACCCATATCTTCTGTGCTGAGGGACATGCAAAGAAGCTCCTGCCCGTCAGTCAGCATCTCCTGGCTCGGCTTTGCTGATGTGCGGGAGCAGGAGGAGCGGCTCAGCGGGCCTCTGTCCGTGGTGCTTAAGCAGCCAACCGCTCCTCGGGCAGATGCAGCACACGAAGGGTTCAGCTCAGCTGAACGCAGCTTGGTGCCCTGGTACCACAGACACAAGCTCCTCTGAACCTGCAGGAACCAACAGGCCACACCGATGGAATCTGGGAACGGGAAAACACTTCCAGGGACCAGCGTGGATTTTACATGATTACATTATTTTTTATTTTTTGAATCAACAGTGATCTTTCTGATCGCCGACTAACGCTAGCCTGGCAACCAGTCCCACCAGAACTGTACTATAAATACAACGATAAATGTTCCTCTCTCCTTGACAGTTTCTGACATTTTTCAGTCGGGCTGCAAAACGTTTAACAGCTACTCAATATCCAAACACATCTGGTGGTGCCCTACATGTATCCTGCTATCTGATCAAAATGCTCTGGAATTCTGAATGAACAGTACAGAAATTTAAGGGTACAACATCTATCCAGCTATCTATACCTAGCCTCAGCAGAACTTTATTTTCATCTGCTTCTAAGTTTAATTTGTCATGCCTACTTCCCTACAAAACATGCCAATATTCAAAAAAGCCAACCTTAAAAACAAACTTATTAACTGAATTTTGTACCTGTTTTACACTTGTACACCCAGAATAGGTTGTATGTTGGCCACCACTTGAGGATATCCCATTGTTTTTGTCAAATAATGAAACTGAAATCATTCTTACAGTCTTCCTTGTTTATTAACGGACTTTGCAGCACTCATACAATACCAATACCAGTTCTTTTCCAGCACAAAAGATGATATTAAGTATTTCTGTGTGGCATTATCATTGATTTTACCCCACCTAACCCAACGATAAAACTTAAAATTCTATATAATCTTAAAATCTGTTTTGTTCAGCTTGTAACCCTGCAATAGGACAATAAAAAATAATCTAAATGCAGTACTCCAAAGCTCAAAATAGTTCCTTTGGAATTTGCTGTTGATGGGTCAGAGATAAAAATCTACTACCAAGATTTTCACGTAAGTGGAGTTAAAGTTGGACAGAATTGAAAAATGTAATGCCACAAAATAAGCTATCAAGCTACTACTCCTTACATTACCTTGGAATGAAAAGATAGATACCAGAAGAAACAAAAATATCAAATAAAGTGAAAAAAAATCTTAGAACTACCCTGTAAATTAGTCTTTAACAATCAAAGGAAACAGAGCGTGTAATAATTTAAAAGTAATCTTCACAGAAAGATACCCACAGGTCTTTTATATGAAATTGGTGTCCTGATAGACCCACTGGCTCTGAATATCAGGTGAACCCAATTAACCTAATTTGATGCTTGTCCATTCTGGGACATTTATTTTAGATGTTACACAAAATCCTTTAGGATACTAGAGAGAAAATGATAAATAGGCTGTAAAGGTTATGACATTAATTTTACTGTCATTCTCATGCTTTAAGCAGGCATCAAAACTAAAAATCTCATCCTCTGGGAAGGGAGAACTATCTGAAAGTAATTACAGTACTTATTATCATAACAGTATTAAACTAAACCACTGTGACCCTAACTGAATTTATTTTTGGTACGTTTTGTTAAAAGAACAAAGCTTCTCGATGATGACTATACCTTCCAATGCAGTGAACATTAGTTCAGGTACCAGAAGAAAGCATTAACTCAGATCTTATAATTTCATATTAGGCTTAATTACATTCCTAGTTTTAAATTAAAACTTGTAAAGAAGCATTAGTTAAATAATATTAAGTAATTTCATTTCAGAAGGAAAACATTTAGCCAAAAAGAAAAAATTAAATATTTAACACAGTTTAGAAAATATGTTCTAACAGAAGCCTATGAAATGTCAAATTATATTTAAAAAGCAATTTCATTCACTTCATTTTTCACACCTGTTCTTTCCCATACTGTGCCATCTTGTAAATGACAGTTCCATTCAATCATTATTTCCCCAAATTTAGGAACTTTTTAAAAACCAAGTTCCCCAGAAAGTATGAATTAGTAATAGCTTCCAGGAAATTTAGCAACATCTGTAAGTATTTAAAGGTTGAGTTAGACCTGAAGTAGGATTAAACCATTGAAGCTATGAAATATGACAAAAACGCTGAGGAAATAAAAATGACACACACAAAAATTGACTAGTGTAACACACAAAGGTATTTGTTCAAGCAACTGGTTTTGCCAAAAGCCTACAGTGCTTGGCTACTTTATAAATCAAATGCAAGGCATCAAGCCAATTTGTTTAAAAAAAAAGAAAAAAGGCCAAAATGACAATAGCTAGGCAATAGGCTATTTGCATTTCTGAAAACCTGCAAAAATATTCTGCATTTCACTATCCAAGTCTTCAGTCACATGTCTTATTTGTTCTTACTCAAAATTTTCTATTTTAATTGTATTTTCACGATAGGATTTCATCCTACATCAGTAGCTCCTCATCCTACAACTATATATCCGAAGAGATATACACACACTAAACCAGCAGCTTTCTTACAAGAGAAATTACACACTGCTTATGTTTCCATACCTAGGTAATTAATCAGGGAGAAATGCGTGTCTGTAGCAGAATTCTTTTGGCTGAGACCATTAGGTGACTTCAGCAGACAGCCAAAAAGAAACAGAAGCCTCACTGCAACTGGTCATTTTTCCCAGTACGAACCCATCAGAACTTAATCCCAGGCTATTTTTAAATTTTTGATCATCCTATGTGATGGGCCAGTCAGAGCACGTTTCCTGAACTTCAAGCCTTACATGCACCGAATGCCTGGACAAAAATTCTTCACTTCATACCCTGTTACGTGATCTATATAATGGTTCTCTGGCACGCCTGCATTATGCCCATCTGTCAGAGTGGAACTGTGCCTACACAACAGGTTCCATGCTACTTTCAATAATATCACGTTGATAATAAAAGCTTACTTACAAAACAATACAGCGCATCTTCAGCTTTCAGCTACATCTTTTGGCTTAAAAGAAAAACCAAAGGAAGGTGATTGTTTTCCTTGAGGAGAGAAATCTTTTCAAACCAACTTTTTTCAATTGCATGAATAAAGACTAGCACATACACTGCTAGCAACAAGGACACTCCATGATTTTATTTATTTATTTATTTTTTACTGTTGCACACAGCTCAGGAGTCACAATAATTCTTATTTTACAATTATAACCACCTCCAAGAGAGCAAGCTCAAGGACCTGAGAAGAATTATACAGAAGTTTCTCGAAAGTGTGCATGGGAGAAGACAGCAATATCAATTGAATGAAGGAGCAATATCAGTTCATCATTTTATGAAATGTGGACAGGAGAAATCGTAGCTGAACAGTCTTTACGACTGTAAATTACCCTATTTTCCATTTGAAAAAAACAGCATTCTGAAAAATTAAAAAGAGCAAAGAACAGCAAGGTTGCTATTATGCCTAGCATTAGACAATTCATAGAACATCAAGAAATAATGCTTTGCTTTCCTCTAAATTTCCACAGATTGCCATTTCATATTTTCATTAGTAAATAGCTTCTCAGTAGTACTGCTTTGGACACCGTGAGCTGAAGTCTGGATGTAGAGAGACACCTTTGCTATAATGCTCTATTACAACGTTAAGGCTTCTGATTTTAAAGTAGCCCTGGATCTTACTGTTATGAAAGTAAATGTGAAGTGATGAATCAGTAAAAATTGCTACACTTTGTTCTTGATTTTGAGGGCAGCTGGAAACAAGTCTTGGAAAACAAACTCATTTTTGCAAGATAGAAATATTGACAGTGTACATTTCACGTACTAACAATTTACATTCAAATTATTATTTTTTTTTAAATCAAGAGAGACAAACATCTAACACTTATTTGGCCACGGGTACTCCAGAATTTACTTTGAAATTCAAACTGTGCAATTCTTTCTTCTACTGCTTCCCCCTGTGTTATCCTAGCCCTTAACTAAGTATTCATTTATTGTTTTGGTCCAAATCTCTAAGACGTTTTGCCACAGTTCTCAGTAATGCAGTTTCACAAGACAGAATCTATATATCTTACTGTTCTGTTATTAATATGTAACGTCACTCACGGTGGAACTGCAGTACACCGTTACGGTTTTCAGCCACAATACAGTTTGCCATGCCTGATTAAATTGTGAGACTTTTTGACTTTATTGATGTTCACAATTAATGACTGTTTTGGCCAAATAAGCACAGAACACATCATTTATTTTCCACTACGTTATTTGTTGCAGTACCTTTGCTTTGTTTTCAGTTAAACAATATCACAAGTACTAAACAGTGACTGCATTACGGTCAGAGCACAGCTTACTTAGGGTCAGACAAGCACCTGTCGTTGTGCACACTGGTACTCACAGGATCATCCGGGCTGGCAGGGCCCCGGCAGGTCATCCAGTCCGACTCCCCTGCTCAAGGCAGGGTCAGCACTGAGCTTAGGGCTTTGTCCAGATGAGTCTTGAAAATCTCCAGCTCAACAGATGCCTTTCAGAAACCAAATGACATTTACCGCTTGACCACAAAGGATGACCTGAAAACCACAGTAACGTTGAGCCTATGCCTATAGGACAGATTGTTCCAGCAATTCCTGCTCCAAGGCTTTCACCACGCTTCAGAATTAGCTGTAAAGGTACTCAAAAATTCCTGCATTTCACGCTATGCTGAAGGATTAAATAGAATTTGACTTTATGAGAGGCAGAGAGAAAAGAAACTTTGTAATAGTGCCACATCTACTTTTTTTATTTGCTCTTACGCTAAAGATAAACAGGTTATTTCAAAGAGCAGAATGAGGTTAATGTGTGACGAAAGTACTAACAAAAATAATTAAAGATTACTAAAGGAAAGAACAAGAAAACAGAACTTGCATACTACTTGCTCACCCCAGCCCTGCCATCTTCCTCAGCTTTGACAGCAGAGGAATAAACTATTACTGGTAACTTAATAAGACTTTTCTGGTGAAAATTAAGTTTTAGGACGCTGTTAATTATCAGTTTAGATTACAGAAATAACCAACTTATCAGTTTAGAATACAGAAATAACCAACCAGGGCTGTAATTTTCAGCATTACAGAGCAAGGAGAGCAAGTGTTTTGTTTCCTTAATTTGGAAGTCCTGACATATTTTGGAGATATTTGATACCTCACAACGGACTCACACAGTCAAAACATATTTGAATGTCTCCGATAACAAAGCCATAAAATTCCATTAATATTCTATGGATTAAGACATGAGCATAGCACATTCACCTGCACAATCCCTGACTGAAGCTTGAAACATGACATGAAAGTCTTAGCAGAAACGTAGCTGGCGCTCAAATCAGGCGAGGACCCAATGAGAAACAATCAATCCCTAATCACTTCTTCTATTTGCACTGGGGTATTTTGTGTCCTTTGGACACTGCCCTGAATATAACTTGTTGTGCCCTTCCGGAAGGATTCTGTACAGGGGTTTTGTTATTTACAGTCTGGAGATGTTGTTAATGCTCTCCTTAGAGGACAGATAACCAACAGCTGACAAAAATTCAGCAAGCAAAACACCACTCCGAACTTTGCAAGGTGAATTGCCTTTGCGATTCTGACTCAAATAATGGAGCTATTTCTGACTTTACAGCTCCGGAGCTGAGTAGTACTAAGTTTTGCAATGGTATTACCTGTATGTAAAGTGAGCATCGTTTACAGTTGTTTCTGTAAGAATTTCCATTATGGAGTTTCTTAAAAAAAAAGTCAGCTAGACAGCTTCAGTCAGAAATGTACTTTCTCTACCTGACAAAAACATTTATAATGCTTATGCAGCAACATCCCTCACACAGAAAATATAGTACATTTTTTAAAAGCAATTTCAATGTGTCCTATACAAAACAAGCGTTCCAGAGCTAGAAAAAAAAAAAGAAAGAAAAATAGAAGGAGCATACCGTTATATGGAAAAGACGACAAATTGAGAAGGCAAACCTGTGTCTGATCTAGCAACAGAGTACCTAGGCCAAGGTGGTATATATCACCAGTATGTTAAAATTCAAATTGCCTATCAACTAATCACTTTTAGGAGGCTTGGTTGTTCAAGATCCATAAAAAAGGGCTCACCTTATCACCAAGCACACTACATCCTACACACTACTAGGCCTTATAGTTTCCCTCAACAAAAAAGCTCTTCGTAAAAGTTATGTACTGGAGCATTTGGTTTCTTATTTTGAAGGAGGCACAGCTGGTCCTTGCAGATTGCACTGTGCTGAAAAATAACCCAGGTAACTGATCAGGTGTTGTACTAAGAACTGCTTCAACTGCTTTCATGCTATGCTGATTCCACCTCCAAATTTTGTATACAACATTGCTAACCTGGACTGTGCTTCAGGGTTAAGGACCTTTTCTCTGGAGAGCTGAGTGCCTACTATACTTTAACACCACATACTTTCAAAACCAGAGATGCAAATATAATAGTTGGATTTTCTTAATGATGCAGAACATTAAAATCATTGTCCAACTAGGAATTATAACCTATGTTTCCTAAACACAGTCCTATCACCATTCACCAGAAAGAGGGACTTAACAGACCACTCTTGGTGACTGGCCTAAGCAACTCAATCCTATACGAATTCCACCTTTTCTGCTTCCTCAGCATATAATAAGCTATTCTGCATTGGAAGAATCCAACATTAAGTTTACAAATTAGAACAATCTCACTGAAACACCCTCTCAAAACTCACAGTTCCAAATTTAATGCAAAATTAAAAGGTTAGGTTGTATATAAATTCCGTGATAAGCACCTGTTGTGGGTTAATCCCAGTAGACACTCACTTCCTCCTCAACTAGTAGGACCAAGTAAAAGGAAAAGAATAATAAAAGCAAGAAAACTTGAGGGTTGGGATAAAATGTTTAATAGGTGAAGAAG
The DNA here is from genome assembly GCF_040182565.1 of Anser cygnoides. Classification (NCBI taxonomy): domain Eukaryota; kingdom Metazoa; phylum Chordata; class Aves; order Anseriformes; family Anatidae; genus Anser; species Anser cygnoides. The sequence goes on along the minus strand of NC_089874.1, from coordinate 16,380,005 downwards.
TGGAACGAGAAGAACACAGAGCAACACAAGTGACGCAAAGGCAACCACTCACCACCTCCCACGGGTAGATGGACACCCAGCCAGCTCCTGAGCAGAAGATGGCAGCCTCCCTGAGCTCCCCTTCTTCCCCCTCTTCATTGCTCAGCATGATGTTACATGGCATGGAATATCTCTCTGGCCAGCTTGGGTCACCTGCCCAGTTGTGTCCCCTCCCAACCCTGCGTACCCCCAACTCTACTCACTGGGAGGGCAGTGTGCGAAACAGAGAAGGCCTTGATGCTCTGCAAACTGCTCAGCCACAGCAAAAACATGGCTCTGTTGGCAGCATTGTTTTGGTCGCAGATCTAAACCACAGCCCCATGCAGGCTGCTCTGAAGAAACTTAACTCCATCCCAGCTGGATCCAGTATAGCATTAAAGAGCACTGCATAACTTCTGTTGTTGTAGACAAAAAATCCCCAACACACAATAGATTTATTCAAACTTATTTTGCAAATTTAAGACCAGTTCAACTTCCACAGCTGCAGAACCCTGGTGAAGATCGCTGCAAGAGAAGCGACCACCCAGCTGTGTGCTGAGCACATGCAGAGGCAGCAGCACCCTCCCTCCCTGCTGCTGTACCCAAACTGTTACACACAGACCCCAGCAGAGCAGTTCAGCTGTTGTGCCTGCATTCTTTGCTCAAACAGTCACATCCATCTCCTCTTCTGGGAAAGGACGCATCACTTTGAAGGATTCTCCCGCCTGGAACGCCCCAATTCCCTCGTTTCAAGCTCCCAGAGGTCTGATCCGACTGACAAAGCAACGGCTGGGCCAAAGGGTCTGATATTTATTTTAGAAGCATGAAACAGTATATTTTTTTAGACGACCTGGTATAAACACATTTCCTAATACCAACTGGAAAATGTAGAGAGACAAAAATATTCCACGGGCTTATCCAGGTTTGGTGATATTGCGTGATTGATTAGCATCCAGGAGCAGCACAGAACAGCATCTGTTGTTCAAACTGGTGAGCCACTCGCCATGTAGTGTGCTGGACAAGATTTGCAGACAAAGCATAAGCATGTTCTATGAATTACTTAAATATCTTTTTTTGTAGAATTTATAACTGTCTGTCAGCACGTTACTTACTGATGAAACATACCTGCTCATTACAAAAAACCTTCACGCAGATAAACACGCAAAAGAATAAATTGAATTCTAACCTGTCCTACTTCACTGCCTTCATTCACTTATCTTATGTTGATTTTATTGTGCAAATAGTCCTTGCCAATATCATTTTCATTTCTGTATCCGCCACCCTGCTTGTTGATTGAAAAATGTTAAAGGCACAAAGCTTCAAAGGCAATGGGACATCCTTAATGAAGTATCCCCCAAACATGCTCATGGAGGGGAAAAAAAAAAGGAAATAAACATGTCAAAATTATTCCTGGCCACTGTCCAACAACCAGCTGTGGTGCTCAGACGATGCTAACCCTGGGAACATTCTTCTTTCTCTACGGGCCTCCAGCTTTGCCTTCTGTTCCTAAGGATATTTGTATTCCTAACTCACTCAGTTTAATCTCAAACTAAGCAAGACCAAGCTGAATTAGTACTTCAAGAGAAAAACAATTAAGCATGACCAAGATTTTAAAGCAACTAGGCTTTTGTGGTGTGACAACCAGTACATTTTCAACCATTTCTCACAAAAATCATGCTATTTGTGGAACACCTATGCTGCCTAAATCATTTCAATCCTTCAAGTTCTGAAACTGAACTTCCACCTGCTTAGGGTAATTAAATATATATATTTTTTTGATAGTGGGACTAATTCCCGTATTATGGCCAAATTCAGACTTTAATAGTGACCTTCAGTGGCTCTAAGTTTCATCAGAGTTTAAAGTATCATACAGATACTTTATAGATACAATCATAGGAAGGGTTGGGTTGGAAGAGACCATGAAAGATCATCCAGTTCCACCCACGCACCCCCCATCATCCCTGGAGGTGTTCAAGGCCAGGCTGGATGGGGCTTTGAGCTACCTGGTCTGGTGGGAGGTGTCCCTGCCCATGGCAGGGGGTTGGAATTACATTATCTTTAAGGTCCCTCCCTTCCCACCCAAACCATTCCACGATTCTCTGAAAGACAGTTGTGTTCTGATTTTTTTTTCAGTGACAAACAGCATGTATTCTGAGATTCTCCCATCAGGCATCTTCTGATCTAGGGTAAATCCAAGAGAACAGGAAAAGTCTATCTATTTTGAGCACCAGTGGCAAATAACCCAAGTCTATCAGAATGCTAGTCAACATTTTAGCAGTACTTGAATTATACATAATAAAATATCAAGTCACTCAAAAAAGCAACATAAAAATTGCCCTTACAAATCTAGTCAGGAGGCACTCTGTAACTAAACTTCAGTCTGCGAACTTTGAAAGTGAGAAACCACTGCACCTAAAACCAAAACGTGTGCAGTTCTGCAAAGCATGCCATTACACCTGCTGTGGTATGTTTGTTTACACATTACTTTCTATAGCCTGTTCCAAACTGAGGCACGTAATATTGCCTTAGACAAGTCAAATGAATTAATTACTATCAAACCCTAGACGTATTTATGCATTTTGTCATAACAGTAATTTACGTGTCTACTCAAGGACAGAACTTGCAGAACTCTAAATAATAACACAGTTGACTACATCGTCTGAAAGCTTAAAAACCCACCTAATTCCAATTATTCCTTGATTTTATTATAAATTGTTAAAACCAAACACACCTTTTCTCCTCAATAAACACACTGAGATTAGGCCCAGTTCTTCCCTGCATCACCACCATGTTCATCACTTGGCCTCCAGCACATTGGAGACATCTAAATCAAAGTTTTCTTTAAGTTAAACCACTAGAAGATCAACATGCACACACACAGAGGACCACACAAGATCAACATCAAGTGTACATCCTTTAACTTGTCTTCTGCACAAAAAGCAGGATGTAATTTGCATAGGACTCTGAAACCACATTCTTTTCAAAGAAAATTCATCACTACTGAGGGAATTTTCTACTGCAAAAGGTGAAATTTCTAATGGAGAGCCACGTCCATTACAATCTCAGCACTTCACAAAGTAAATTCAAAACAGGTTACCTTTAATTACAATACAACATGCAATTCCTCACTGTCTTCATCTGAGTAGGAGTGAAATTAAACAGGAAAAAGGAAAGAAGGTCTCTACATCCTATTAGACGGCAAGCAGGCTTGCTTCACTACAGTCGTACTCACTTTCAACTGAGTTCACCGTTTTTTTCATAACATGAAGTCAAAAGCAAGCTGTTTTGAAAAAAATCTTTAACCAAAAGCACCACCTTGCTGCACAGGACGCCCAGAACTCCTGCCATGTGTTTAACACATACCCAAGCGCACGTGTTAAGCAAGCACTCTTCAGATGAAGTTTCCTATGAAATCTCAGGCACCTGGAGATCAAATAAAGGCAATGATAAATGGGAAAAGGTTTAATTTCAAGATATCAGCAGTATCTTTGACCTGTTTAGTTATACTCACTTGGTGCTGCATGGTCCCCACCCCTGTATAATACAGTAGTCATATATGTGACTACTGTATCAATACTCAAACACAGATTCCAGCATAAAGTAATACGTGGGTAAGAACCTCTGAGCTCCACAACAAAAATACGCACATCTGATAGCCACGTTACCAACTACCTGACAAAGCAGTTAAGAACTGGGCTGCATGCTGACTGCATTCCAGTTATAACTACAGCATCATACTCATGAGAACTTCCCAATAAAAATTAAAGGAGACATTTCCATTAAAATACACTCATCTTAAACTTCACTAGCAGAGCAGCACAGTTAACACGAACACCAACTGGTCTAACTTCTATTTATATAGAAAAGCCCAGGCTGTGGTATGTATGAGAAAAACTAAGAAAAGGGCTGGAACTGCTAGCATTTATTACCTTTATTTATTTCTTCCAAGTATAACTGCACTGAGCTCAAACACAGTTATGCATTCACCATACTTGTCAGTCACTCAGTTACTGGGAAAACTTCTGATTATCTGAGTTACAAGCATAATACTGCATCTAAATTAAGCAGAATTACTTGCAGCCTGAGAATTTCACACAGCAGCCAATTAAATGCATGAAATAATACAACAAGGATTATAACAAAAAAATGCCTGTAGCAGGGTAATACGCTAGCGCTCTTGAATGAAGTATCAGAACTTGGGTTTATCATCAACCCAAGGGTGCACAGAACCTCCAGCTACCATCTCTGACATTGTTATTAAAAAAGTTACAATGTGCTGATACAGAAACTCCTCACACCCTAAAACACCATTTGCATCTTGCTGGACACTGTGAGAAAATGGCATAAAGGTGATGGACAGCAAGCTTTACTCGCATTCTGACAGGTGCCTGCCTCCTCCAGGTGAAAGCTGAAGAGCAGCTTGAATGTAGCACACAGAAACTTTCAGTGCCTTTGCAGACCAGATCACTTCAGATCCCACACGTCTGAAGCCATCATTTCTCAGCAGTACGCAGTTACTTGTATTAAAAAGAAAAAGAAAACCTTGCGTTTACTGTTTATTTACCTCAAATTGAAAATCAGAAAGAAAATCGGAAGAAATATGGGATAATTGAACTACATGTCAACGACAGAACTGAGTAATATCCTCTAGATTTTTTTTTTTATAAGATATGCAACTACAGCAAAGAAATCAAAAGCAAAAAATAATCCTGAAAGCTCAACTAAGTAGTTCTACATTTAAGCAAGCTTAAAATGATTTGCCAATTACATGGTCAGAAGTGAGACGCTACAGTCAAAATCTGTCTTTTTAATATCATAACCTATTTTCCAAATGAATTAAGAAAAGAATATTTAATGTGAACTAGAAGTCATTCAACGAAGATTCAGCAAATTCTAAACCCACACACTTCATTTGTCATGTATTTGGCTGCTAAATCTGACTCTGAAAGACTGATGTGTTACCTTACTATTATTTTTTAAAAGGATTTCTCTTGGGATTGCACAGCAAAGGAATGAGTGTGTAGCCTATCTTACACAGGAAGGAGAGATTTTTATCCTTAAAAACAGGAGGTTCGCCCACATGATCACCTGGGACAGACTTGGCCAGTGCAAGCAGGCTAGGAGGTTATAGGAGCCTGGGAATGTTTAACATCAAGAAAGTAATTACAGCCCAGCAAGATCAGAAGGAATTACACAGGAAATGTGAACAGTAACCCTTTCATGCCAAAAAAAATCATGAAAAACGGAGCTCTCTGCTGCCAAACTACAAGGCTGTACAAACCCATTGCAAAATGCAGGAATGGAAAAAACACTACATATTACTAGGCTATAAATTCCCAACGATGTGATAAAGCTATACTTCCAAGAACAGAAGAAAACCTCTGGCCTTTCCTGTTGCCATGCACATGCTCTGTAATTAAAGCTCAGAAGAAACATGAAAACATTTCCAGCACCACGTAAGAATGGTACGCTGCCTCTTCTAAATTTTTTCTTTTAATTTGATGCTGACCAAACAGTCTCCTCCCTAGAAGGTGGTCAAACATCTTGTTCTTATTTAGTCATGGGAAACTGCCTTCCAAAACAAATAGCACATTATCCAAGCAAGAATACAAACTCTCTCAGTTATCTATTTTGTAAAACTCAATCTCCCAAATTCTGAAATGCACCCCATAGCTCAACGCAATGGGTTCAACTTATCCTGTGCATTTGATGGTAGAAGGATTTCTATTCTCTAGAGACACAAATGGAATTTGAGTAGTCTGAGTGTAACGCAATCCACTTACAAAGCCTTAACGTGCCAGTTTGGAAACTGAACAAGATCATACATATGAGCTCTTCAAACAGACCTGCAAAACATTTTTATTAAGGAAGAGACTTTTTTTTTTAAGCTCTCCACTAAAGAAAATTGTACTACTTTGGATCTATTAATAGATAATGCTACAAAGTATCAGCAAATAACCCTGATCAGACAAGAGACAAGCAATAAATCACCCAAGCATGTGTGTTTTTTTTTTATGAATTTGCTGATTAAAAGTTATGAATATATTTTCATTATATTAAACAAAAATAAGATCCCCTACAGTGAGTATGACTGTATAACAAATCTCCCAAAAAATGGGATATAAAAATACTTTTCTGATTTAAAAAAAAATATATATTTTATCTTATTTACACAACATGCTTCTTTGTCATTTCAGTTATGAATCCAGAACAGCACTACCACTGTGATCACAAACTACATTTGCAGTGTATCTCCATACCAGCACTTTAGCTTTTCCTCCATCTTGTCACTCAGATAATCCCCTCTAGTTCCACTTATTACAGAAGTCTTTCTTCATCTATTCTACTTTATTCTCATTTTGTTTCCTCTTCCTTGCCTTCAAGTCTAAGATGTGTCTTTGTCATCACAAAGTGCATGAAGAACCAACTCCTGCATGACTGATACGTATCTTCAGCTGCCCATTCAGTGGAACCACTAACTAAACACACACAGCTTATGGAAACACCAAAATATTAAAAATAAATACACAAGTACATAAGAATTTTGAACTGTGGGCATGCAAACAGGGCAGATATGGTGTAAGGAAGAACTAAATCAAAGCCAAAAAGTCATTGCACATCATGGTTTGCACAAGTAGCTAACTGCCATCCTTTAGGAGACGAAACTGAAATATGAAACAATTATTTCCTATTTCACTGAGATGGAGGCTGAAAAACCGGCAAGCACCATGGCCTCATTTTGGAGGCAAAGGACACTACAATAAAGTTCCACTTTCTCCTGTGCAAAACCTAATCCCACTTCTAAGGGTTGGTGATTTGCAAAACCAAGCCAAGCTCTCCCGAGTCAATACACGTTCTTCTGAGATTACAGTCACTGCTCCTAAACGTCTGCCTCCACAGAAGATTAATTTGTCAGCAGTACAATGTCTGTACAATATATTATCCGAAAAAGTGCAACCGTAGATGCAGCTACACTAAATTTTCCATGGCTACAAACTCAATCCAAATCTGTCCACAACAGATTACACTGCCGATCAGTCAGAAAAGTATTTCCGTATTGCGGCAAGACGCTCTGTCTTCAAAAGGACTTGTGCACGTCACGTACAAATATTTCCAGCGATGCTGCCATCACTTTTTCAGCTGAACTACGACAGCGCCAACCTGGATAAAACCTCTCGGTAGTCCAGCAAGGTTAGCTGACCAGGCTGAAGGTCTGCTTGCTGGAAGCCAAGAGCCAATTTGTAGGCCTCTCACCATGCAGATAAACTGATGGCAACAGCGCTGGGAAACGTTTCCTGGACCTCCCTCGTGCAGGCAACACAGCAGAAGCTGAGGATTCCCTTCAATACACACATCTTTAACTGACTCTTCTCTGGACTCTGAAGCTGCGTTGTGGCTCACCAGCATGCACTGCTAACAGGAAATTCTTCTGCAAATCAACCCAATTTTCCTCCTGACCTCTTTAGAGGACCTCTTTAGAATTTTTATCTGAAAAACGGTAATTTACCGACGTAAATGGAGAGGTTACCGGCATTTGTTTTTATTTCCAGAAAGAAATACAGCTAATTTTAAGTGAGGACAGTAAGGAATGTCCTATTCTGGGCCTGTGAACCCGGTTTATAATGAAAAAGGGAATTCCAAAGATACTGGTTTTGAAATGTATTAGGCTTCTAAATTTGCTTAGAGATTTCAACACATTTAAAACTTTTGCTTTTGGGGGCACCTACAGACAGTCAACTCCACGTGTCAGCCTTCCCATGTAGCCTGGTCCGTATTGCAAGTCAAGACACTAAATATTTTCTCCATCTCAGTATAAAACAGTTCGCTAAATATAATTAGCGAAGACTGAATTGCTTCCCTCAGATATCTGCACCATATATAAATAAGTAACAGACAGAGACTGCTAAAGAAAACCTGCAACCGTTTTTTGTAAATACCCTCCAAGAACGTATGTATGGTTATTCTGTGCCAATCAAGTCTCAAAAATTTGCATAGGTTAGTATTATCTATTAACATTTAATTCCTAATAAGTATTTTGGAAATGGTCTCTCTCGTGTCTGATGTCTGAATGTTGTAAGGTCACAACTCAAGTAAATTGTTTTCATTAATGAACAGCACTCATTTTTAAAAATTTAACTCCAGTTAGACAAGAAAAGGCTTACACTGCCCAGAATAACTATTTCTGCCATTACTGAAGTGTCCCAGGGTTAAGAAGGACACAGGACACTTAGCCTGCTCTATTTCCTTGACAAAGTAGGGCAGTTCCAACAGTAAATAGATGTCACATTATGACATTATTCTGATTTCATGCATTTCCCATGCTCCGATCAAAGCCCATTATTCCAAAACTTCTGTAGATCAATGTTGTTGTTGTTGTCTTTTTTTTCCTCCTGTTTTCTGAAATGAACAGCTTCCTGAAACTGGAATAGATGTATACAGAACAAATAATTGTATAGTGAAGAGTTTCCATCAACTTACTTAGTAGTCTTCTTAGTCTAAAGAATTCTCCCGCTTCTGAAAAGTTGATCAGATAAATCTCTCAAAGATTCCCAAATTCTATAAATGCTGTTTGATTAAAAAAAAAAAAAGTAGCTGTTCTATTTTAGCCTTGCAGAGGCAAATAAGCTTATGTGTACTGAAATTAGAAAAAAGTCACATTCCAATGAGCACCAATATTACATAATTTGAAGATTTTTTTATACACAAAATGCCTCTGAAAAGGTTTTAAAACTATTACCATTGGATCAATTACATATCACCAACCAAAGGCTTTTATGAGAAATAGAGTGTGCCTGAAAACCAGCTTACTTTTATGCCAAAGGCTACTGCTAGTGGTACAGTGCACTGTTTAAAGATACGGTCAGTTCCTGCTTCTACCGCTATGCACAGATCAGATATAAAACAGAATTGTAAGCTATTTTCCCTTCTGTGACCTATCAACATCAGAAACAAATTATTTGCATATTTCAAATGTTACCAACTGTTAAATGCATGAAAGATACAGGAATGTCACAAAGTGAGAACTCTACTTACTCACTAGTGTACATTTTATTTTTCAAGGAAATGTGTTTTTCTGCTTGCCTGAAGCAAGACCACAGAACTACCAAGGGGCTGCTCTCAGCATTCTAGTAGGTCCTACCCACTGTCTGTAAGGGCCAAAACCAGACCTCAAAACTGTACACAAGCACCCAGACCTTACATTATTACATGCGTGTAAATGTATTACATTTACCTATTCCTGTAAATTTAAGGAATTTTTACCCTAAATTTGTCAACTCTTCAAAAGGTCTCAGAAAAGCTGCATTTTGCTTTCCCAGCATACCACCAAGTTTGAGCAGAAATTATGAATTAATGTGTTCCAAACAGAATAATTATTATTGTTTTATAAAGAACATGACAATTATTCTGAATAACTAACAGTATATAAAAGCATTATCACAGGTACCTAAGCTTGACTTAAGAGACTATGAAAGTTATGGTTTAAAAAATAATTTCAGTTTCTTAATACGATCCCTGGCAACTGAAAAAATGCTCAGCTGCCCAGCACTTGTTCCATAAGTAATAAGAAGCCTCTCGGTAGCTGTACCTAGACCCCATTTGGCTTCAGCTGACAGAGAAGATACAGAAACCAGCTCCCCTTGCAATAGACAGCTATCTTCACAGGACACTAGTATATAAAGGCAAGTTTAACACTTACATAGCATTCTGAAAAATAAACACGGGTGTGATCCTTGCAGGTCTTGATCTAGCCTAAAAGGAATCTATGGTTTCATGCTTCTTGTATAGTGAAATTTCATCAGGTAATAGAAATCTTTAAAAAAAATTGTGATTAAATGATCAAGAATAAAGTCTTTAAATACAGAATCTGTAATCTATAGTTTTTCTGCAGTGTCTGCAGCAAACAAAGGGATTTGACAGCCAGGTGAAAAATACCCAGCAGAAATTAGGTACAGGACAGACATAAATGATGCTAATCAAATTGTGTTAGTTTCAGCATCTCATCTTAAGCAGAAGAGCATTCCCTCAACTGGTCAGAACTGTAAAATCAGGCACTCGACAGGATTTACCTGCAGTCTGGATAAACATCACAGCAGTTGTTGACAAAAACTTGGCTTCCTTTTAGGGAATCAAAAAGACTTCACTCAATCGTCTTGGACCAGATGTGACCACAGTTATTTAAGGGCTTGTCACTTTGTCACTGAAATTGACAACCTAGCCAAGAAACTCAAAAGGCTACAGCTAAAAAGCAAGCTGGTTTGTCCCGTTTCCTTTTAGCATGACATCTACATTGTTCATCAGCAAAAAATAAGGAAGACTTGTTCCTAAATGTGAACTGCATATTCCAATCATGACCTTATAAGCCCCGAGAACTGAGCAAGTATACTACATACCTTACAGATATGAAGCTTCTGACAACTCATTCCACTGCCCTATTTGCCTTTAAAAAAAAAAAGTCAGATTTTTTCATTATATTCTGATTAAGCGCACAATACTATATATATTCCTTCTATTTCAAATTTCATCTCTCCTGAAAATGACAACAGCTGCTACAATCACCCCATAAGAACCAAAAGACCCAAAGCAGGAGGCAGCATGGTTTTTATAAAGCACAAGATTAAGGAGCATTATCTCAAGGAAAATCAGAAGATTTATTACTATCCTCCTCTTCAGATTACTGTATAAGCAACGCTTTTTCATCACAGGAAAAAAAAAAAATCCCTCAGGCTCCACAAAGTATTAAGTACATCATTATCCATGTAAGACAACAGAGTTGGCACAACTCTCAAATATAGCACCCTGTGATCAAAACCACTGCAAATTAGTCTGTGCTTATGTTCTCATAGTCTACAAACTGTACTGCTGCAACAGATAACAGATATTCTTGAAGCGCACATAGGTGATGAGCAAAAAAAAAAAAAGATAAGAGAAAGATAAACAAGCAACCATTCCACTAACAAGTTACACAGTGTTTTCAGAATTGTCTCTATCAAGAGAAAGATAAAATACTTCCAGTCCAAAAAATAAAAATAAAAAAGGCAGTAACTTTTGAAGCGTTCTTCTCATTACAAAAGCAAAAAGAAAGAAACCAAGGCAACAACCTTCCCCAGGATCCCACATACATCTGGCACCCACTTGCTTATGAAAAGACTGGCAACACGTAGCAGTGGCTTTTAAATGCATATTTTTGAAAAAGTGATGATCCCTGAAAAGTAAAGCTTACTATTTAGATGTTCCGACCATAAGTAACAGTTGAAGTTGACCATTATTTTAGGCTTATCATCCTGACAGAGTACCTCTTAATTACTGAAGTTTTTTTCTGTCTTGACAGGGGAATTCTGTGTTTAAGAATCACACAGAGAAAACGTTTCAGTATAAATCTTGGCTACTCTAAACCAGAAAAATATCCCACAGGTCACTGAGCTACCATCTCTAAGATGAGTTCCCCATAATTAAGGCATCAATTATAATTTCACAGGCATGAGCTGTTTTATAAATAAACTCCACAACATGAGCTAGAGGAAAGAATGCCTGTGTCAACGCACCAAGCCTTGCAACATGGCAAGGTTTGAACTGAATGCCAACTCTGAATGTTATAACATGGATTCTAGCACGGAAAAAAATAGGAGGAAGTCTTCCCCCTTACTGCCTTCCCACCCAGATTCCCACAAGCTTTCTGAATCGTTTTATTCCTGTCACAGCATCTCCCTGACATCTGCTCTTTGCTACTCTAGAGCCAAATACAACAAATTTAAGTCAGACCGTTGCTAAATACACACAAAAAAGTAAGAACTGCAGCCTCCATTAAATGGATTGAAAAGGACATGGCAGTGGGAATGAGCAAACGCTGATCCTATAGTCTTTTCCTGCTGAACACTGCCTTTTTAAGCTTTTGTTTATCACTGGGGTTTGTATTTGAGCTTGTAAGAGACTGTAATTGTAGTTTCTAGGACTTGAACCATACCAAGAGAGAAAACTGGCACAGAGACAAGCACGTTCATTTAATAAAGATACCCCCACTGCTATCTTTTATGATTTTTTACATAGTTGCTAGAAGTTGTCTGGATGACACCAAAAGCCAGTGTTAGCTCATCTCACCCTCCCGAAAACCTCCATCACTCTAGGTACTGAATAAACTCACGAACTGACTTGGATTAAAGTACTTCAGGAACACCTACTCAAGGCGTGAGTTCAGGCAACACAAAAATCAACGCCAAATAGAACAATGTCTCACAGAACCATTAGGGTTGGAAAAGGCCTCCAAGATCATCTGGTCCAACCATCCCCCTACACCAACGTCACCCACTAAACCATGTCCCTAAGCACCACGTCCAACCTTTCCTTGAACACCCCCAGGGACGGTGACTCCACCACCTCCCTGGGCAACCCGTCCCAGTGCCTAGCTAGTCTCGCTAGTGGCAAGCGACAAGAACAACTGCCCTGAATAATGTCTGTCCAACTTGCTGAGGACCCCAACGTTACTGCCTAGAAGTTCTTCCCCAACGTCCCCACCGACAAGACAGTTAAAACAAACCAGCAGATATTCCCAAGAGAACACCCCTGTGTCCTAACACAGGGGAAGAGAGCAAAGGAATCATTAAGATGCTACAATCTTTTTTCCTGTAAACAAACTAGGAGCAAACTGAATTCCTTGACTCCCGCCAGCAATACATGGTTTTTGGGTGAGCTTTAGCAGAAAAGATCCCAATGAAAAAAATGTCTCAAATAATAAAAAAAACTCAAGGTTTATATTCTCCCAGGGAAAAAAATAACCTGAATCTGTGTCATTAAATATTCTTGCACTCTAAATTATCCCATTTCTGTAAGAAAAATCCTAAATTAAAATCATCCCTGGAATGTAGAGCTCACTGTTTTATCAACATTAATATATCCTTTCTCCATTTGCCAGCCTAATTTCCCAGAATGTTCCCGTACTCTTGTATCGTGAACCAACAGAATAAAAGCTCCTGAATTACTTTTTTCAAACCATTCATCATTCTGGGTATTTGTGTTACATTTCATCTTTTTTTTTGCCTTTGAAAGGTTAAACAACCTAACTTTTTTCAGTTTCTCTTCATACAAGCAATTTTCCACCCCCATACACACCACTCCTTTAGCTTTTTCCCTCAATCTCCTCTCCTCCACACCTCCCTTTTTCCAGGAGGTATCCAGCACCACATGCTATACGACGGCATGATACTGATTTTTCCCATAGTTTTTCATTTTCTACACTATTTTCCACCACACGTTTTACCTAAGCTAATGTTTGTTTACTCTGATTTCAAGTATAAAGACAACTCAGAAGTTAACCAAACTCTCAGGAACAAGATTCTTCACTCACAGTCCCCTGCTCTGAAAACGTGCTATCACGAATGTTTGAAGTCCCATTATTTCAGGCCAGGTAGCTTTGCTCTCCTCTTCTTCAGCATAATTCCTTGCTCGTTTCTAACCCATTACAGTCCCCAAATCTCTGTTATACGCTTATTAGGATACCTTTCCAGAAAGAAAATCACTGATTTATGAGAAGATAAAGACAAAATAAGCAAAGGTAACTACGGAATTGCAGACTTTTCACCATCAGGACTTCCATTAGGCAGTAACTGTGCTTCTGCATAAGAACAACTCCATAATGCGACACAGCAGACTTGCCCTTTGAAAAATTAAGATTTTAATAGACAACGTAACACGTGTATATATGAAAGAGAACATTCTACATCCCACTAACCTTACAAGAACTACAGTAAACACCCCTGAGTTACCTTAATAAAACATCATAGATACTATATTGTCCGTTAAAGGGAAAATATCCAGTCAAAATTAGGCAAAACTTTCCAAGAAAAAGGCACATCTGAAGCTGTGAAGTCACAACTGCCTATGGCTACTTTTCTCTGAAAGCTAAAAATAAAAAATAAAAATAAAAGTCAAAACATCTCAACTGTTTTTCCTCTGACAGGAACAGTATTGTAAAGTTTGTTTAATATTGCCATTTAGGGAAAAACATAATAGTGATTGACCCAACTCTCTGTTCCTAAACACTTTACTAGAAAGAACAAACCATTTTTGAAAATAACAGAAAACAGCTGAAGGCATTTGGGTGGTCTCAGTTTCAGTCCTGAAATGCAGATCAGTACTTCCTTTCCAAATCCAGTAACAATTCATCTTCCTTCTTCAGTAAAGCCTCCAAATTGCTTATGACAACAGCAATAAATCCCACTAAATATCCATATTACTAATTTAGGAGATTTTACTGACAGATTAGTAACTTAAAAGTGCTTGGTTCATCATACACAGAGCATATCTGCACAACAAGCTATGCAGCTTTTTATAGACTGGTCCTTTTGGATTCTCTAACAGTATTTTGGGGGGTTCACGTACTTTTAAGAGAGTGCATGTCATTAACAGAGACACTGAACTTTGGATTGAACACTGATATTTAAACTCTACTGTCTCACTTCTAAAAATATGAATCTACCTTATTTCTTCACCACCTGCTCTGTTTTAACTGAGCTAACAAAGACCAAGAACTGTCAGAATCTCATGTCTTCGTGTATGTAGTGGTACTTTACTGAAACAGCAGCCTGATACAAACCTGAGATTACAGGCACTCACAGAAAACTGACAGACTGTAACCTCACTTAATGAGGTAAAACCACTCAGGGAAGGCCAAAAAAAGCCTGAGATTAAGTTTTGTACTGCTGCTATTTAAAATCAATGACACGTAGAATTCTGAAACAACTTACAAATCAGTAACAAGAAAAACCCTGCTTTCTATTTCTCATCCAAAAGAATCACAAACGTACACATAAGAAAAGCAAAGTGGCAAAGAAGCATTACTACAGCAAAAATCACATTGGTTTAAACTGTAATCTGTCACCATACATAATTTATGAGAATGTTCTTCCTAAGCAACAGTCCTTAGAAAAACAGAGTTCCTTTCAGTTGTCACTTGCAATGGTCAAGTAACAAACCAAGTAGTCAGAAGATGCACCCTTGGGGCTTTATTTGGTTTGGTTTCTGCTGTTTTAAAGAGGGCAAGTGAAACCATTAAATAATTCCTACAGATATTCCAACCTTCACTTACTGGTAACATCCGACTTCGTACGGGAGACTGAGTAGGGAAATGTTTCTGGCTGACCTGCCAAATTCAACCAAACAGCAAAAATCCTCTATGAACTTAGAAGCCACCTATCATCCCAAACCAACTCCACGGAGAGGTCCAGGTAAGCGTTTCAGGTGTGGTGTCATTCTCCCGACAACCCTTGCACCATTTAAATCAAACATTTTCTGAGCTGCTTTTCCATCTCAACGCACCTGCCTTTCTCAGCAAGAAGCCAAGCAGGCCGCAAGAACGCTCCTGTTCTTTCCACCTTCCTGCCTCCCCACAGACTTACTGTGACATGGGCATTTTAGCAGGACTGGGACACTGCAGCTCAAAAGCTTGTCTGAGCACGTGACCCCTCTCTGGCATTAAACATGATTATGTTTTCTAAACCAACAGTCTTGCTCTTGGCCTTTCTGAAAAATAACACAGGACTAAGCCACAGAACGAAACTACAGGACACATACAGAGACGTTAACATCCCATTGCATCCACTAAAAGTTACGCTTAGAAAAAAAAGTAAGTAGAGATATAAACATTACTCACAGTACTCAATACTGCAGAATTTTACACTTTATATAATCCCATGAAAAAAGCTTAACCACAAACGAAGTGACGACAATGCATCACAGCTCCGAAAGATGCACTGAGCTATGTATTATTTCCTTTCCATTTGTGCACTGCTTGTAAGCATATTGACAGCTCAACGCTAAGCCTGTTTCAGTGTCAGGACTCTGGCCAGCCTGCCCTCAGGCAGGACTTTCAGTACAGTACCCCCTTCAATAAAATGGCAAAAAAGAACCAAGAATAGAAAGAATATTTCACAAGCTTACGTGAGGAAATGGTTCTTTCCTAAAGCAGTAAAAAGACTGAAGTGACAAACCAAAACCAGCCTCTACTTGTTTAATGCACAGCACAGTTGTACCACTGTTAGATGTATGGTGTTTTGATTACACTTTTGGTATTAATTAGTAAGAATTATCAAATTATGATGTATCGCTACACAAACTGTGATAACGTTTCCTAAAACATTTAATTACGTTATAAATACCCAGGAAATCAGTCCTTAAATCATAAAAAAAAAAAAAATAAAAAAAAAAAATAAAAAAAAAAATAAAAAAAATAAAAAAAAATAAAAAAAATAAAAAAAAATGCTTGAATACCACTCCCACTGAGTTTAATCAGCTTATTAAGGACAAACCAATACCTGCAAACATTGTGCTATAGGAATTCAAAGACACAATTAACAAACATCATGTGAGGAATAGGATGGTTTCTACCCAGCTGTTCTGTGCGTTTTCATGAAGTAATATAGAGAAAATAAAAGATGACATGATTCTACAAATACCATTTTAAGTTAACAGTAAGAACCCGTTTGCTATGCCAACAAGAGAAAGCAGGGAAGGAAAAAGTGACTAAGTTTTTATTTCCAAAATTTTTTAAAAAAATCATTAAAGCTGTACACCATAGGTATTTTTAATATTTACACTGTACAGTAGTTTACACTTCATTCAACTCTGGTAATAACAATATGCAAATATACTTCATAAGTGCTCAAGTATTATCCAAGCATAACTGTTCTGTTATTTGTTGATATTTGTCTTGTAAAACCATATGTTCATATTTTATCTTTTTTTTTTTTTTAAAGTAAAAAACGTGTTCTGGTTCTCCATAAGTCAATGTTTCATTTTTATTGTTATAATTAAGTCTACGCAAATAAGGACAAAATTTTAACTTGACTGCAGATAAGGATAAGCATTACAAAATCTTTTAGTGCTGCTGAACCATTATTTTTTATGGAAATTTTGAACACAGTTCCATTGGAATATACCAATATACCTTGACGACACTATAGAAATGATTCAAACAAACTCAACACCATCATGTAAAGCATGGAAACGAAAATTGTCTATGTAAAGAGGAAATTGCATAAATTGAGTGAATTTTTCTTTGACCCCATTTGAACAGAACATAGAACACAAGATTCTGAAAGACTTTGAGGTATTTTCTCAGTCCACTTTTACAATAGCATAGAAGCACACAAACCATAGGAACAGGACACATTCTAAAATTTCCATTCAAAGAATGCAGAACTAAAATGCATCAGCTACGTAAGGCTGTCTACATCTAATCTTTTAACCTAAGCTAAACACACAGTAGCTTACTAGAATTGAAAGGAGGTAAGCTACCTAGATCTACCATTAGAAAGAGGTGCTTCTTATGAAGTGTCTGAATACTGAATTCAAACCGTACCTTACAATATGCAATCTCTTTGTGCTCAGACAAATACAGATTTAAAAAAATAGAATATTCTGCAAGCATATTAAGTGTATTCTTTCAGAGTACCCACCTTTCACATCCTGTTCCTGCTACAGCCAATAAAATACTTCATCCATCTTAATCCCTGTTTTGAAGAAAACAAAAAACAGAAAGTCCCAGTATCTCAGGAAATGTATTTAGCAAAGGATAGAAAATCATATTAAATAAGAAAACAGAGGCATAAATTTTAGAGAGCGGTAAATAAACAAGAATTCTGCTAAAACATATTTCTTCTCAATAGATCAAATAGAATGACATCTTCTTTGAGGCTTACCATGTGTTTACAGTGATTTGAATTAGAAATTACAGTAATAAATACTTCAATCAATATTGTTAAAGTAACTGATGAAGTTAACACATTCCTGATTTGACTACTTATTTTTTTTAAACTGTAAGTTTCTATAATCGTAACTGTACTAATGTTTTCAGCAAGCTTCAGATCGAAGTTGTACTTCTGTCACTTGACCATGCATTTCATTTTGACCTGACAACATCCAACTCATTAGGTACAAATAAATGCATGAAACTATCACCATTTTCATATAAAGATTTAAAACATTAAACCACTTCCATAAACAATATTACCTCTTCACATAAAAATACTGGTAACACCCCAAGTCACTGATGAAGAACATTCTGTTGGTCTAACGTAGCATGATCATTGAACCTGTACATTAAAAACATGTATATATATATCAGTTACTAAGTATATCTGAGGTTTCATACGAGAAAGTCAAAAATACCTCATCATACACTGTCTTCGCTATTTCCAACATTCTCACAAATGAGAAACTGATGCATAGGAAACCAGTGTTTCCTTCATGAATACTTTGAAAAACACCTTAGTTACAGAATATCTGGTTACCTCAAAGTTTATTACTTTAGCAGCTCGGGCAAAGGTTAAAAACATTTGCATACATTGATAGTTTTATTCTGACGCCCCAGCTACGTTTCAAGAAAACCTTATACTGGATCATTACAAAAAATATTAAAAACTTGCACCATAGCTACTATAAGATTTTTCCTTCCTTTTCCTTTCTGATTTTTAAGAAACTTTAACTTTGAAAAAAGTCATATTCTTTTAGCAAGTGAGGCAGAAAAAAGATATGCTCTCATCCCTTACATGTACACTTTGTTTTGCATAAAAATAGCTTTAAAAAAGTTAACTACACATAAAACTAGTACTAGAAATACATTGGTATGGTAAGATTAGACTAAAAGAACAGGCAGCTCAGTATCTTGGTTGCCGAATGGCCTTGTGAAAAACAAGCCGTGCACAAGAGCTACTGAGATTCGAGGGAGCTGTGAATTTACCTCATCTTATCCTTCTATTTGGTCTTTTATTATGGAATAATGGCACGAAGGACCATTATTAACGGCATGTTACAGGTTCAAATAAATGAATACAAGCGAATTTAGGACTGTAATTCCTGAACTACGCCAGGTACGCTGCGCAGCAGCGAAGGACTGACAGCTGCCTGTGACTTGAGGTTATTAAATAGCTCCAGATAAAGCTAAAGAGGATAAACTAAAGCAGCTGAGCACCCAGCAGCGACGCGAGGCGCACCGGACTGCCCTGAGAGGCAAAATTTGGCACCCAGGTTGCAATGCGGGCACGGAACCGGGCAAACCTCTGGCCAGGGGGTGCCTTTGTGGCCAAGCTCCCTCAGAGGAGGCTCCATCCCACCCGGCGGGGCGCCCGCCGGCCCCGCCGCCCCCTCACGGCCCCGCCGCCCCCCCTCAGGCGCGAGCCCCCCCCGCCCCGTCCCGTCCCGCCGCGGGGGGCAGGGAACTCACGCGCGCGCCCCCTCCGCCTGCTGCGTCACGCCTCCGCGACGTCACGGCGGCGGCGCGCGGTGGCGTCACCCGCCGAGGGAGTCCCGGCGCGGCGCAGGCGCGGTGGTGGCGCCTCGCGGCTGGGTGCAGGGGGGGAGGGGGTTGGCGGGAAAGGCGCTGAGGGGGCGGGGGGGAGCGGGGGGGGGGGGGGGGGGGGGGGGGGGGGCACGGGGTTGGCGGCAGCAGGTGGCGTGTGGCGGGGCGCTGCCGGGGGGCCGCCTCCCCCGGGGGGCATTGACGGCCGTTCGTGCCTCTCCTTCTACATCAGCCATTGCTTATGGGGAGGCTGAGGGCAGCATGCATCTACCTGACACAGTGCCTCAACTTCCCACATACCTGACATGGCACCTCGCCTTTCCCACACACCTGACATGGCGTCTTGCCTTCCCACTTACCTGACATGGCGTTTCGCCTTCCCCATGCCCGAGGTGGTGCCTCGCCATCCCACATACCTGACATGATGCCTCCCTCACCTTCCCACGGACCTGACATGGCACCTTGTCTTCCCACATACCTGACATGGTGCCTCACCTTCCTCACGCCTGACATGGCGCCTTGCTTCCCCCACGCGCCTGACATGGTGCCTCGCCCCCCACACACACCTGACATGGCGCTCCTCATTCCCACACCTGACACAGTGCCTCACCTTTCCACATACCTGACATGGCACCTCACCTTCCTCGCTCCTGATGCGGCCACACACCTGACACGGCGCCTCGCCTTCCCACACACCTGCCATGGCGCCTCACCTTCCCACATACCTGACATGGCGCCTTGCCTTCCCCACACACCTGACAGGGCGCCTCGCCTTCCCACATACCTGACATGGCGCCTCGCCTTCCTCACACCTCACGTTGCACCTCACCTTCCCCACACCACTGGGGATGTGGAGGGAGCCCGGCTGCCAGCTGGCCCCGGAGCTGAGGGGCTTCAAAGGGGCGGTTGGTAAAAGGAGGCTGTGGAAAGCACAGGGGTTGTTCTGGGAAGCGGGCAGGAGGGACCTGCAAACGCTGGGTCGGAGGGAAAGAGGGGAATAAAAGTGTCACGGAAATAGGGCCCCGTGGAATTTAAGGGGAGGCTGAAGGGGGGGATGAGTTAGGTAGGAGGGAGATCAGAAAGTGCAAATGGAGGAAGTGTAGGATATGTAGATGAGTAAAAAACACTCGGGGAAAAAAGAGATTTTTTTCTTATTATTCCTCTAACCTTCTGTTCTTCAACAAAGCCGATTCTTGCAGGGGGAAATAAATGACTTCTACCTGCAGGATTTCAAAGATTAATGGAGCCACCTGCTTTCCCAGAACCATCCTGTGATACAGGGCTGCCTCCATCATCGCAGCCTGCTCTCTTGTACGTGCTCTGCCAGGACGCCCTGACCTCCTGTGAGCCCACACCTAGCACAGCTGTTTTGTCGTGCCGTAGTGGTTGCTGGAAAGGGGGATGACAAGGACCCAGCCAGCCACTGCTGGAACAACGAGTATGGGAATTTCAACTGTCACAGCTCCTGGGAAGTGGGAGCGGGAGAAATGGGGTTGGGCTAAACATTTAATTCTGCTGTCTTTAGCTATCGTGTGCTTAGAATTACGCCGCTGCTGTGGTGTTTAAGTCCAAGAGCATCAGAAATGGCAAAAATAGGGGTCAGAGTAGAAGAGGATACAAGGAACAATGGAATTCTTTCCAAATTTCCACATCTCTCCACATGTACCTGAGGCTGAAATTTGAACTTTGCCTTTCCAAACCACAAATGAGGCATAATTAGCATATGATGGTTGCTGATATATTGCATGCCACCTGGAGAGACATAAAACATTCATTCTGGTGTGCAAATGTGTTTGTGCCTTTAGTAGCTATTAATTTTCATTAAAAAATATAATAAAATACTACAATAGACTTACCTGTTGCCAGTGAAAGAAAAAAAAGATACTTGATGATGATGGTGAGACAGTACAAACTTCCAGCGTGGACTGTTTTATTCACAGAAAAGATCAGTTACTTCTAGTAGAGCACATTCATTTTCCTAAAACCACATTTCACCATAAACTATAAGAACTTTGTAGCAGTGGTAATATTTCTTAATCTGGAATATCACGTTTTAAAACAATACTGGGAAAAAATCATTTTAACTCTTGTTGAAGGTAACATTTTGAGTGGAGTAGCACGTCAGCATCATAGTTTATGATACTCTGAACTACTGCTTTTTGAATATTTTATGGAGAAGTGTGCCAGGGATCTCAATTCCACTTTATAAGTTTGTTTTGAGAATGACATTTTCTTAGAAGCAATATAAGTTTATATTTACCATTGAAGTTAAATAGAACTTGGTAACCAATGTACAATCAATACAACAGAAAAAAATATTAAATCAGTAGTACCTGATGAAGTTATTACTTTCTCTTTTAACAAACTGTGATGGACAGAGATGATAATTGTTTTAAAGATTGCATTGGTAATCATTTAGAATAAATAAATGTAAAGAAATTTCTCCTCCATCCTTTGTATAAATTATAAGAATGGTAATGGACTATCACGTACAATAAACTGAAAAGTGTGCCTACATAATTAAGAATTTTATGATCATATGAGAAACTTTCGTATAGTATAAACTTGCACTGCTTAGAAGAGTATTAGTAACTTAGGGTTATAAACTGGCTAAAAAATTAATGGTACTAAATCTCACATTCTTTTTTCATGCTTAGCAATGTAGTATGGTTTCATTAAATCAATAGATATGTTTGCACAGTAATGCTTTTGCCATATATCAACACAAATAGGAATGCCAATACATTGTAATAAAAAGTGAACCACTGTGTTCTGTAGTGCTGTGAAATGAAGCCTTTATGGGGAGAGTAACTTGCACAGACAACTGTAATACCTCCCTCCCTCCATAACCTGTGAAGGTTTAGAACATTAGCTTGCTAAATTTAGTGTACATGGAGGAATTTTATACCATATTTAGGGAAAATCCCAAACACTCACAGTAAGGGTTTACTGCACAGAATTAGGTTGGTTTAGACCAGGTAGAGAATAGTTTGGGTTAGTTTGGGGTTCGATAATTAAGCGTGGAGTACTGCAGCAGCCTTTGACAACACCGTTTTTGTAAAGATTAAGGTATTTCAATTCACTGCAGTAGAGCACAGGCTCAAAGAGTTTGGGGAGCTTGGGCAACACCAAACACAAGCATTGAAAAACCTCTAAGTACCAGGCTTCTCCTGCATCCCTCAGATTAGGCTTTCCGGTGACTATTTGTACCCCTTAAATACCTAAGACTGCTAGGCTTTAATGTCTCCACTGCAGTTCCCCTAGTTTTGAAAAAGCAGTGATAATTCTGACTTAAATATGGTGAAGATGCATTAATAAATATGAGGAAAAGTCTTTGAAGTTGAAAAATATAATGAGGTTTAAGTCTATTCCTTTTTGTCATCATTAGCCTGTCAAACTTATAAATGCTGAAACACTGCTCTTGGGAGTGAGGGGAGAAATGCTACTTAAGATAATAAAGAAGGCAAGATCCAGATCAACTAAGGAGAACAAACAAGTAAGATAAATGGGGGGGGGGGGGGGGGGGGGGGGGGGGGGGATTCCCAGAGAGAGTATATCTAAAAAGATGCAACTCGGTAAAATTAGAAGAAAGAAAGAAATGCTTGGAATTGGAATTCCCAGTAACTGGAAGGGCAGTTACCAAGAAAGACCTTCTCATAAAGTTCAAAGTCAATGGGTGTTAAGAGAACACGTCAGAGATGTCTGGTCTGCAGTTTATCTCCTGACACCTCAAATGGATCAATGGTGCACTGTGAGTTTCTGTTTCTTCTCCTCGACTGTAAGAGGGACCTGTGGCAACTCACTCAGATAGGTGAATCCCACCTCTGCAGCCTTCCGATACCGCCGGTGTAAGGGGATGGCTGAATGAGGGTTTTCAGATCATGATCTAATCTTAAAACCGACTGCACAAGAAGACTGAGACTGGGCAAAGATCCAGACGTGAATTAGATGATAGACTTCGGTCTGCTGAAGTGGAAGAAGATAGACTTGCAGGAGTAGAAAGGGTCAAATTTAGGGACAGTAGGCATAATAGTCTTGCACACAAAAGCACATCCCATTCCAAATTCTGGAATTGATCCAAAATACTTAATTTTCATATTTCGCCTTTTGTAACTATATATTTCCAGACTAAAGGTCAACATTTTTTTTGTTATTATATTCATTTGCACAGAAGCTGAGAATCCATCGCTGCTAGCGGGTAGCCCAGTAGCCAAAATGACAATGGTCATAAGTGGTGGATCACCCACCTAACAATAAAAAGAAAGCAAACACATGGCAATTGCTCATTTAGTGAACCTTTTGTTCTGTTAAAGAAAAAAAAAAAAAAGATGGGGACACATAAATGAGAACTGTATCATAATACGTAAGTGCATAAAAGCTAAAATAATATTACTTGACATTTCCTAACTTCTCAGGATGTGATTTCTCAACCTCTAATATTCTTTCAACATAGCTTTTATGTTGTGATATGTGGAAGGCCAGAATTTATGTCCATTATTATTGCTTCATACAAGAGAGTAGGAACATATTTTAAGTATTTATTATTCTTCTTTTGAGGTGACACTTTCAAAAGCTTCTAAGAAATCATAAAGTAAGAAAAATCTCTCTTTGAACTGATTTTTTACCAGCTTAGAATGACTGATTTTTCAAAGACAGCAATAGATTTCAGCAACATGAAAGGTTTGACTGGTGATGCCAAATAAAAATTATTTTTTTAAAAAAAACAACAAGCTGGTTGTTCTAAAGTTTTCATTTTATGCCCAACAAGTTGATCTCTGTCCTTCAAGGTAATAAAATACTGTGACAAGCCAAGAACACATAGTTCTTGTCTCTTTTTTTTTGTTGTTTTTCTAAATGAGAAGCCAAGGAAACCCACATGACTGAGATGAAACCTGCAGGCTTGCAAGCAGGAGGAAGTAAGCTCAATTCTCTCAGCATCACAGTCTTCTCTCTTCTCTTCTCTTCTCTTCTCTTCTCTTCTCTTCTCTTCTCTTCTCTTCTCTTCTCTTCTCTTCTCTTCTCTTCTCTTCTCTTCTCTTCTCTTCTCTTCTCTTCTCTTCTCTTCTCTTCTTCTCTTCTCTTCTCTTCTCTTCTCTTCTCTTCTCTTCTTCTCATTACAGCTGTGGACTAAGAAGGTTCTACAAATAATTATATCAATGGGAAGTAAAAAAAAAAAGCAGAACATTTTGGAAACAGAAAAATAAGAGTCAGATGTAAGTATGTAAAGAAAATAAAAAATACAAAAAATGAGAAATGAACTAATACTTAAAATATGGGGAAAATAAATTTTTGTAAGCAGAATAAAGAGAAGAAAAGGGAAACTGAAAATAGGCACAAGAAATTGGTGGAAAAGAGAAACTGAAAATAGGCACTGAAAATAGTTAAATGAGAAGGACAGAAATGAATGATTCAGCAGTAGCAATGAGAATGTTTTGTATCCATTTGGAAAGCAATTTCCATAAAGGCTGGACAACTTAGAAGTACCAAAAGGTTAATAAAAATGGTTGCTCCTAAAAAGTAGTTAAAGAAACATTTGAAAAATGCGTAGAGTCAGAAGTCAGTCGGACAGTCCAGCTGCTATACATCCCAAGGGATAAAGGGTATTTGTTAAAAAACTTCCTGTAGCACTTGTCAATGAAGCCTGAAAAGAGGGATGCAAATAGTAGAAGACTGAAAAAAATCCCAATATGGTATCTTTTTTCCAAAGAAAGAGTAGAAATTACATTGTAATTGCAATCCAATAAATAATACTTCATATATCTTATTCTAGAAATGCAGGATACTAATAGATAATACTGTACTTTAGAGTCTGAAGTATTACATTCTTATTTAATTTAGGAGGAAATTCTCCACTCAGAGGGAGCTGAGGCACTGGCCCAGGCTGCCCAGAGAAGCTGTGGATGCCCCATCCCTGGAGGTGTTCAAGGCCAGGCTGGATGGGGCTGTGGGCAACCTGGTCTGGTGGGAGGTGTCCCTGCCCATGGCAGGGGGTTGGAACTGGATGGGCTTTAAGGTCCCTCCTAACCCAAACCATCCTGTGATTCTTTTGGCTTAGAATTTTGAGTTAGTTCATGAAGTCAACACATTGATAGTGAAGAGATGCTTCAATAAAACATGAAAACAGACCCCTTGGGATGAAGAATACAGCTCAGAAAGAGACATGTCAAGGCAGTGGCTAGAGCAGGAATCCTGCATGGATACCTCTCCTTCGAACACCTGGTGATCCATGGTGATGATGCACTACTAGCTTTCTAGACTCTGTATTATATGTTCTCAGAAAAAGTTTCATTTGTGTGTGTTTTTGCAGCATGTTTGGGCTGTAGTACAAGGATATGCCTCTGTCTGTTTCAGTATAAGAATGCAGAAGACCTGCTCTTTGCGTCTTCACTTCTTGCAGGTACTTGTCCCAAGATACAGGCTGCAGGGCACGTACTGGAAGTACGCAGGTAGCATACATACAGCACTGTCTAGCAGAGCTTCAGTATTCAGGGTAAGGGAATCGCTCTTGAATCACAAGACTCAAGGAATTGCTCTTGAATCACAAGATAAACCATGTAATGGTCTATCTTGTAATGAAAATGACATCTCCTGGGTTGCTTCTGGACTTGATTCACAGCATCCTACATCATCCTATCTGTCTCTGCAAAATGTGTGGGCGCTGTATGTGTGGGAGACTCTACTGAGAGGAATTTTTTTCTGTTTTGTTTTAACCTCAAGAAATTTAAAGTATTTCATTAATACCTCTTCTAGTAGTTCTTACATAATATTTCTTTTCTCTCATTGTAAAGAAATCATTCAAGTACTTTCTCTGTACGGTACCCAGTGAGCAAGAAAACTACGTTTTCCTTTTCCACTGAGGCGAGGAAGCCCTGATGTTATTGCAGGGATTTGCAGAGGACCCCGGCCAATCTGTTCTGCTCAGACTGTTAAATAAGATGGAGACTCCTCTTAGAAGCAAACCAGGTAGGGGAGGGGTCCTGGTACGGAACAGCTGAGTGTCGCTGACCTGTGGGCAGTCTTATTTGGAAAGTTTTTTTTCTTGTCCGCTCTACATAATGTGTATTTAAAGTTGTGTTTCTTGTTGTTTTCTTTTACCATTACTGGCAATCCGTAACTTCTACATCCCTTGATTCTGTGTACTTCACTACACAAGAGAGTTATAAATACAGCTAAATTTATTTGGTTGACTTCTGTGTTTATACAGCTCCCAGTGAAGTGAGGCCACTGAACTAGAGAACCGACTCTCCAACCGGTTCTCAAACACTGCAGCATCGCACTGTCATTCTTGGCACACGAAGCATGACCTCTTGT
This sequence comes from Anser cygnoides, assembly GCF_040182565.1. Classification (NCBI taxonomy): domain Eukaryota; kingdom Metazoa; phylum Chordata; class Aves; order Anseriformes; family Anatidae; genus Anser; species Anser cygnoides. The sequence goes on along the minus strand of NC_089874.1, from coordinate 16,353,388 downwards.
CCCGCAGTGGCCAGGCATATTACCAAGAGCTTTTATCATAGCCGAATACTCCACATTTAATTAGTAATATTTTTTCACAGCCATGCTTCTACAGGGCATTTTTATTTTTTGTTTCCATGAGTACATCTATGGCCCACAAATAGAAGACAGAAATCAAAGGTCCTCATAAAAGTTTGCATTTGTGGAAAAATATAACATGGGATAAAAGTCTGAAAAGGATATTCAGGTTTTACATACTCCCCAGATGAATTAAAAAATCATGGGAACCGGCTTCAGTCACTATGGAGTATCATGCGCTGAAACCTCATCACATCAACACATCACCAGCTAAGTTTAGAGTGAACTTCTGGATGAAATCAAGTGACCCGTGACCTTGGCAGAGATCTAGCTTGGAGATTCATAGGGAAATAATTTCTGGCTCTTAATTTAAGACAAGTCCAAAGGAATTGAGCCCTAGAAGTCCTACGGTTAAAACCCCGAAATCCCATTTTGATTTGAATAGTGAGCTTCTCTTTTGCTAGCAGGTGTGTTTGTAAGAGTTAGTGAGGCACAGATCTCCTGCTATTTTGCCCTTAATGTGGAAAAATCAATCACCGGTTTTATACGGCAGGCTTCAGATAAAACACACAGTACCTTGGTGGTTATGAAAAGGCTTTCTTTTTCCAAAACTTTGATAAGAAGAGGAAGTTAAACAGAATTTTAACCTTTTTTTTGTGAACACATTTGAAGTGGCTGAGGTCCTGATTTTCACTTACATCAAGGCTTCTGCATTAAGTTTAAAGAACCTTAAATGGGCATACGCTGTAATTAGAGCCTAGTCCCCTGTCTCTCCTAGCTTAAGGTATGTAAGGACTCTGAATCTTTAATGTCTATAGATGCAGCTTCAGGGGAAAACCTCTGATGTCCACAGATTCAGCTCTAGGGAATAGTGACAGCCTGGCAGCAGCCCAGAAATACAATTAAACAGAGGTCTGTCCTCTGAAACCCCCTAAAATCACTATGTTTAAAAGCATTCACAGTTTATTTTATTCTTTATATTTGCTCTTTTCAGGATTAATAACATGCATATATGTGAAACCAACTATTTTAGTGTTTAATGAATGGTAAAGAAGCATAATAATTTTCATAGTTTATTATCTGAGCATTTTACACAGTTAACACATTTAATAACATTTTATTTTTCATGTGTATTATTTGTATATAGGTATATTAAAAAGGTATTAGTGAATAATGTCCATCAGGAAAAACCTTAAGCTGAACTTTAAAAAAGTAAAAAGCAAAAGTAAAAAGCAAAAAGCAAAGCTGGTTTACATGTTTTATTAATAAGGCAAATGCTTAATTTCAGAAGGTGGGTGTGTAAAAATGATACAATACTCATGTAGTACGTTGTGATCCTCAAATAGAAAAGTTATACAAAGACAAAACCTGATTTTAGTTTTAAAACCAAACAGCATGTTCTTTAAAGGACAGCATAAGGCAAGAAAATAAATTATTCTGGTAGGAGCAAAATTCACGAACCTTGATTTCTGATATGTTTTCCCACCTCTGTCCCATTCAGGACCATTGTGGCACTCCCTGTTTTGCAGGGAACACCAGTACCATGGTTGGGACAGCGTGGTGTTTGGCTAGCCTCTGTGAGCTTCCTTACTGGCCAGCCAGCTGCTGCCACCTAAAATATGTACAAAATTATGTTTGCAAATCCCCCAAGAGATTAGATATTAGATCTCTTTTCTCCCCCTGCCTGTTTATTTCTGCAAAACCATTAGGAATGTGATTTTCTTTGAGGTTCTGCCCATTTTAGATGTAGGTGAAGTTTTCCAGTGGATTCCTGTGTTACTAGCAGGGCACCGACAGGCAGGAAAAGAAAAAAAAAAGAGAGAGAAATGAAAAGCAGTATTGCAAATGTCTCATTTCCTTGGGCAGCCAGGTTAAGAAAAGAAGCTTATAGGGCCTGTGACCAGCCAGCTCCTGGCCGTGAGCAGTCTAGCAATGAGAGGAAGGAAAAGACTGCTAACACCGAACTGTGATTCTTCAGTGAAAATCCTGTGCCAAGACATCTGTGTCCTGAAGGGGAAGAAATGAAACCACGCTGGTAATTTGTCTCCTGGGTTAAGGGCAAAATATGTCACCAGGAGGATGCAGGATATCCTAGGGAATTCCTACCAGTTGCAGTCCACATAGTAACAGGAACACAAATGGACGGAGATTTAATACACTCACTGAGTGACTTAGCAGATGTAGGAGAGAGGGAAGGAGATGCCTGGTCCCAGGAACTTTGCCGTATCTCAGGTACAAGGAATGGCAAAGGCGGAGGACGGATCCTGGCTATTATGCCAGAGGCGCACCGGTGCTGCTGGGAGGATCCATTTTGTTTGAAAGCCATTGGGATCGTTTCCTTGATGCCGTCCTACTGGGACTTGAAATCTGCTGCTTCTGCTTGCCACCACACTGGATCCAGGGCAGCAGGGCCTGCTGGGCGCTCTTGAGCAAAGAGGGAACTGGGTGAGAAGGGGGCTTTTGCTTGGCACAAGCAGTCTAGCTAGAATTTCCGGCTTGTGGAGTAAGGGAAAAGATAGATGTTAACCTGAACCAAGTGGTAAATAACATCGTTTGTTTTAAAGCTGTAACTATAGCTAAATTTATCTGGAGAAAAATATGGATTAAGAAAAATGGACAAGAACGGAGTACTGAGCAGATCTAAAAGCTGATGTATTTCACTGCTAACAGTCTATATTTCAACAGGAAAGTGTACAGAGGCAACCTTCTTTCAGTCAGCATGCAAAGAGGCATGGAAAACAGCATCAGGTAAGTACTTCAATTAACGTGGAAAGCAATCTTACCCACAGCATTAAATGGGCTGCCAGTTCATTTGGCTCACTGTACGTCTTATGTTGGTTTTACTTTCAGATGCATTCAGATATTTACTTGGTTTCAAAGAGCAAGTGGAAAAAATTGTGGAGGAAATGAGCTCTTGGTTAGGCAGTGCCAGGGCCACCAATTATGAAAGGTGGTAGGTTATTCTGAAGTACTGAAATACGTTTTTCCTGTAATACCCTTCCCTGTGTATCTGCTAGGAAGTAGGGTATTGGAATAGATGAAACTTTGGTCAGATCAATTTTATACATCCTTTTGTTCATACCTGAGTTACTGGGATACTGGTATTTAAAGTTGTGTGTGTTTCATACTGTAGTCAAAGGAATAATCTAGTAAAGCTCTCCCTGATACCAATAATAACATAGCCTGCTGTTTGTTTGATTAAAAAAAAAAAGGCAAAAAATATCTTTTCATTCATGATCACTCATATTACACAATTTAAATCCCATGAAAATGATAGTCAGAGCATCGTACCTAGAGATGAAAAGTAACAGAAAGTAAGGCTGAGAGTAAGGGAGTCAGAGCTGAGTTCACACCTGGAAGGAACAAAGAGACAGTGTAAGTTTTGGTATCTCCATTTTTTTTTCCCAAATGTCACACCAAAAGGTTATTTAAATCATCAATAATTAATTGATATTGACACTCAGTGCAAGATTTTCAAGCCTTTAAGATGTGACTTTTTCTGTTCTAGCTGCAATTGGTCAAAGTGGTATTTGTTTGTGAAATATTTTGATCTTCATGAACAGCATCATGAAAGAAATCAGTACCTAGTGGCATCCCTTTTTTTTTCAAAATACATTGTATAGCATACACGTGTATTTTAAAATAAAAGGAGAAGAGGACAGAATAATGATTTTGCTATTTCAGTTGTATTCCTGGATGACTTTGAGAAGAAAACTAAATTTCTAATGTATGTATCTTCATAATATTTTTATGAATTATCTCCTTTAGACTTGAAAATGTAGTCAGAACTATGTTGAAATTTAAAAAAAAAAGTTTACTTCTTTTTCAGAAGAAGTTACAGTTTCAGAAGAAGTTAGTTACTAAACTGAAGTTTACTAAACTGAAGTTTAGTAACTGTAATTAATGAGTCTAGATCTGATGCTTTCATGCACAGTGTAGTAAGCCTACTGATTGTGCACAATGAAACGTCACTGAAATAAGAATGTTATTTTTTCAGATATTGTTGAGGTGGTAGTTGTCTTTTTTTTTTTTTAATATGTATTTATGTAGGAAGACATAGCGTGTTGTATGTTATATATAAATAATTACATCATTCCTCCATGCGGAGAGATCATGCCTCTGAGTTTGCAGTGGTAAAATTCAAGATGCCACAATACACACAGCACAAAACCAGTGTATGGGAGAAGGGTTGTTCTGATATTTAACTAACAGTTGTTATCTCCACAGAAGAGAGAACGAAACAAAGTTGTTGTAGGGATACCCCTAATTAGAACAGGCTGACAAAGAAAGTACACAAAATTAGAAGTCCTTTTTACTAAACAATAGACAGGAAAGATGCAAAGATTGGGTATGCCACGGGGGACACCGATGGGAAATTCCTGGATAAGTCTGCTTGGGGTTGTTACATTGGACTAGTTTATTCATTCATTAAAAGTGCAATAATTTAACAATATTAAATAGAAGTGCACCCCTACCACCTTTTTTCCCCCAGACTCAAGGTGCTTTTCTTGTTAATCATACCATCTCCACTGCTCTATATGAATAAATCCTTCAGTACTCCATGAAGCTATTTTGTAGGGGGTTTTCTACAAATAAATTTGAGGATGTCTACCAGAAACTACAGGAATTTGTAGACTGGACTTAAAACTATCAACTCCCAGGATTCTTCTGCTGGCATCTGAGCATTTTGCCAGTGTGGCTTTGACCTGCTGACGGGCAGCGCGGGGGATGCTGCTGAGTGCCACAGTCGTGTCTGTCAGAGTGTGTATGCATTGGCAGGCGTGCAGGCAGACAGATTTGGCAGCATAGCTTCACAGGGCTCCTGAGGACATGGGAATACGCTTAATGGAGAAGGGGCAGGAAGACGAAGTCTGTAGGGCTGTTTTTTCTGGAGTCACCGCACAGGATAGGAGAGATGCCTGTGGACGCAGGGCCGCTGGATAGGTGGCGAAGCAAAACTCAGGTGACAAACTCACCGCAGGTTGTCAGACAGAGGACACTTCCTAGAAATCTGTCTTCAGAAGTCAGAGCTGCAGCACCAGAGCAGCCGTGTGCCCAGTGCAGAAGAAATCTTCTGCCCTCGCTCCTCAGGAAGTGCCCGCTTACTGCCCGCTAGCAGTTAACCAGGCTGGGGCTGGCGGAGCAGCTTCTGGGCTTGTTGCCACAGAAGATTGAGATGTTCCTTTGAACGGTGCTGCACTGCCAGGTGTATACACAGGAGGAACTGGCATCTCGTCAGAAAGCGGAGAGGAGGTATTTGTCTCTGCTGATTTTTGGGAGCACCTCTTCCGCTTCATTTGCTCTGACAGTGCCTTTTAGATGCCTGCGTTCAGTGACTCCTGGATGGGACTAAACGGACCGCTTCTCAAGGACCAGGCTGAGCCCAGGACTTCCACAGCAGTCCACACGCATGCATGGCAGGGCATTAATGGTTGCTGCCTGGCACCTGTGACTCAATCTGCCTCAGGCAGCAACAGAGGTTAAAAAAAAAAAAAAAAGAAAAGGAGTTCCCACACAGCTCTCTTACACAGATGCCACTTATAAGCATCAAAATGTCACCGGTCCTTTCAAGAGCCAAAAATGAGTCTAAAACTTGTTTGGTGATATTCTAGGTGAGCAAGGTAACAGTTCTTTTGTAAAGGAAGGGTAAGGATGGCATGTAACTATGCAGGCTCTGGACACAGTGGCAACAGAATTTGCTCTGAAGCAGGCTGAACACTTTAGAGAACTTTACTGTTAATCCTCCCTTCTCTGCACATCTTCTCTTGTTTTTACATCCTTATTCAGCCCTAAATAAGAACCTTTAATTTCACTTCTTACACTTATACGAATGAAAAAAAAAATCTTTGGGACAAACTCTGATCCCCATCCCACACAAGTAAAACAAGATTAACTGGGTTTACTTTAATGGCATCAGTAGGGACTTACGTTACTGGAATTCATCAACAGTTAGATCACTTGGCTTAAGTCAAATGTATAAATAACAAAGGTATTTCCAATGCTTTCTCTGTAAGCTGATTTCATTTGGCTGTCCTTGGAGTCTAGCTTTGCCACGGAGTTCAAAAAGACCTGGATTTCACCCCGAGGTGTTCCATCAGCGTAAATCTAGTTTAAATGACACAAGAATAAGCCCTACCGGCTTCTGGTGAACTATGAAAGCATCCCTTATATTGCAAGTTTGGGGACTTCGGTACACCTGTCCAGTTCTCTGCCGTGGCTGAAAGGGAACACATTTCATCAGTGAGGGGAAAACAAGAGAAGGAAAAAATATTTGTAATTCCGAAGAACAAAATTGCAAAGCGTTACTTAGAAAACACACACACACACATCCTTGCATAAATATCCTTGTCTGTGGGTCAGGGCTAACTTATACTGTACTCTTTGATGTGGGATTTTATTTTCATACCACTACAGACAGACTTTTTCAAAGCAACGACTAGTATTTACTGCATGCCACAGCCATTTTTAGAAAGAATTACCACAAAGCACAATTTTAAAAGAGCTTTCATGTGAGACCCATGAACATCTAGATCTACTTACTGAATAGTACACATTTCTATCAAATATTAAGCTATATTTCATTTTTCTCATTTAATAATATCAAGTTATTACATATTTATTTTCCTTAGTAGACATCAAAGCTCCATACTTTTACTGCATGTTATGGGAGGGAACAAAAGATCGCTTGATTCTGCACTACCTTGGCTTTATGTGTTGCTCTTACCCTGCAGAGTAGATGCAGGCTACTATCAGGTACTTGAGCAGCTTTCTATGCATGACTTGCAACTGGTTTGCCCCAGACAGCTGCATGTGAAGCAATCTGTAGGAGAATCAGGGTTTCACACTCAGATGAAGACACTCATAGAGCGAGGACCATGCCTGTACCTGGCAGAAGTCAGCATCGTTCTGTTCTTAACGGAACCAATTTTCATTAGGTAAGGATGTGGTCATAGGGGTCCTCAAACTGGTAAAACTGAGAATTTGCAGATGGAAACTACCAGGGGGAAGAAGAGTTTAATATCCAACTTCATTTGATTATGCTGAAAATCAATTGTCTCCCTTCATTAAATCTGATTCTAAAAGGTAGAAGACAGATACAGCAATGTAAAAGAGTAATTGCATCCCTTTGTTCCTAGTCATGAGCATCACTCTCTCCTCAGTCCTGGACTAGAAATCTGTCTTCATATAAAGTTTCAAATAACACATACTGACCCCCTCTCGTTGCAAATCCACCCTGCTCTCTCAACATGCACAAAATATGTTTCTTAGTCTTTGTTTTGGCTGCAAGTTAAAAAAAAAAAAAAAAAAAAAAAAGATGCATTTAGATATACAACATCCAATTTGACCCCCATTTAACTGGAAGCCCTGTTTGCTCAATAACCTCATACATGTGCGTAGGCCTTCTAATAGGCAAATTTATAACACTGTCATGTAGCGCAGCACTGCTTTACTCAGATGTATAGCTATGCCAATTTCCAGCAGTGGAAAGGATAGCCTTTGAAGTCGACCATTTGCAGCGTCTCCCTGTCTGGGATACCCAGAACTATAGCCTTTCTAACATGATTTCCAAAGCATGGACAAGCCACCGAGTGTAACAAAGTCCCCTAATTTTGTTCTTCAACTCTGTGGTATCCATCCTAGTGACAAAACACAGAGCACTGGAGCTGAGCCGGATACCTGTGCCCCTAGCTGCTTAGAGCTCTACTGTAGAGCTGTACTGGCTTTGCAAAAGGTAGAAGGGACTTCAGCATCTTGTCTTCATCTCATTTTGTGCAGCTATCCTCACCATCCTTTTATTTTATTTATGTGGGGGGGAGGAGGCAGATTGGTATGGGCAAATGTGTGTACATATTATCCACAGTGTTATTTTATATAACTCAAGCCCTACCTGCTATTTATATACTGTATATAGGGACAAGACACTTTCTAGCAGAAAATTGAAGATGACAACTGAAAAACCACTTCTAGGAGAAATGCATGTTTTCAGAAATGTGAAAGCGCTATCTGTTGAGGAGCAAAGCTCTAAGCAATGCATGTCATTTTCTCCCAGACCCTTTCCCTTTTGTCTTCCCTCCTCTGCTTTTATTAATGCTACTTCATTACCAAAGAAAAAAAAAAAAAAAAAAAAGCAGTGCTTCAGGGTAGACCTGAGAGCCACAGTTTCTACCAGCCTCTTCCTTCCTTATTCTCAGTAGCAGAAGCTACTGCAAGGCTGCTTTGTACTCGAGAAGTTTGTACAATGCCCCAACTCTGCAGCTTTCAACTGTTCCTCATTTTTCTAGATTAGTGCCTTAATTAAGTCCAAATGTTTTTCATTTTCTCCCTTATGGTCCCTACTCTGAAACCTGATGCTGGCAATGGACACTGTCCTCCCGTGACCTTTTCTCTTCCTGTTGCTGCTGCTGCCGCCTGACTTTTAAATGGTGAGCAATTGTGAAATGGTGAGGGTTGCACACTCTGTCAGTCTCCGCACACACCTGCAGGGCTGTTAGCTGTGGGACCGAAGTTGACACTGGTCAGAAATCTTGTTTGCTCTTTTCTCTCTCCGCAAGGCAAAAGAGAACACGTTTTTAGCTGGTGGATGAAGCACTTCATGCCATCCACCTGAGTCACTCTCAGTATAAACTCCTAATACAGTGCAACAGTAATTTATCACATCGCATAAAATGTATAAGCCAGGTTTCTTAAAACCAGCCATTGATTTTGAGGCGGTTATTTTTAGGCACCAATCTTGATAATTGGGCCCATAATTTCGCACAAATTATTTTAGCAAATCACATGGGTGCCTGTGAAGGCAGAAAGAGAGCTCAAAACGTTCAACCCAGAGGGAAGACTTAAGTAAAACTGAACAGCAGAAATATACAAAGACTCATTTAAATGTTAACTTGGAAAGATGAAGGGCGAATTTTGAAAAGTCAGTAAATCAACAGAACCGCACTGAAGACAACAGAGAAAATATAAATCAGCTGAGAATCTGGACCAAGAACTTTAGGAAAGAAAACTAAAGAAAACAAATATGAGCTTGATCCTCATCTTATGGCGTGAGTAGCCTCGGTTACTGGAACTACACTCATATAAAATTGGTTTATGTAGTAGAAAAATCAAATCATATGTCAATTGGAATTGCATGACTGATGCCAAACATAAAAATTAAGCATGAAAACCATGGTCAGTGTAGAAACTGTTACAATGTGAAAAAGATGGCAGTAATGTCTTGAAAAACGTTTGCATGGCATCACAAATAAGTTTCTTTATATCTGCAGAAAATAAAAGAGAAAACTTGTAGCACTTTTATATTTTATCTTAATAGAGATGAGCAGTGCGTTCTGCCTCTCAAATAAAACTTTGTATCACTAATCTTATTTCTGTCTATGAGGTGTAATAGGATTTGTAGGACTCATGCAGATGTGTCCATAACAATTGTAAGTACCAGAAGAAGAATGATGTACAGGAAAGGTAATAGTTTATTTTTTTCCATGCACGGTCTGTTCATTGTTTCCCTCTGGGAGACAGATATACAGATTGTATGAACAGAGTGAAATTAGTACCCTTTCCTCTTTGACACATTTAAAATTATTGGAATTAAATCTATACTTTACTAAGTGAAATGTTTCAATTTAATCAAACTCTGCTGTCATGACTATACTTACATTAAGAGTTTAAGAGCCCTACTTTGCCCTCAGCTAATCCCTCACATATGAGGTTTTCATGGTTAAATTGTCTCCTGTGTAAGTAATCAAGTACATATGAACTCTGCTGCTAGGGAAATCGAGCATAAGTCAAAATCTCTAAGAAAGAAGTGCTAAAAAGAGGGGAGTTAAAGAAAAGAGGAGGAACTGGCCTCAGCCACCATGTTCTCCTGATTGGCTTTCTTACATTGCAATTTTCCCCAGTGAAAATGTTATAGAGGAACACAATCTCCCACTGTAGCGTGAATTTACATTCAAGCCATGTGCTCCTGCCACCACCCTTCATTCTTCTAATCATTCTCTTCTTTATATTTTGAACGGCAAACACCTGTCATCTTAAAATTTTGAATACACATATCATTGATCTAGTCTCCAAATACTCTTTCTATGTGCCAGTTCAATATTGTCCCTCTAGCAACTATAGTATTTCTCTTACAAGGAATAGAAGCAGTGATCCAGTTGATCCTTTCTAAGTTTATTTACTACAGTTAGAATAGGTTTGACCATGTAAAAGCATAGTGTGGACTGATGTTAAGAATTAGTGACCCTCAGAACACTATGAAGCTGTACTCTGTGTAGACAACATAAGGAAATTAATGCTGATCTGTGGAATAAGGTGCAGGACCTAAAAGATTGCATCACTGTGTAAGAGTCTGCAAGTGTCAGGAAAGTGTGCACAGCAAGAATAAAAAGGGTCAAAACAGCATTAGCAGTCCATATTTAGTTATTTATTTATGGTAGAACCAGTAGAAAATGTTGTCACCAAAAATGCATAGAACATAAAATTGAAAGCAAAAGTGTCAACTACAAATTTTAAGGAGGATGGAGGCATACTAGCCAAAGCAGTACCATCACAAATTCCAACATTAAAAAAGCCACAGAAAGGATGTGATAAATAAGTAAAATTTAGGCCTCTTAGTAATGAACTCCTACCTAAGGGAGGATGTGAACAAATTGCAAAATTGAATGATAAATGGAGCAGTTTCATAAAGTTGTGTCATAGAATCATAGAATCATTGAGGTTTGTAAAGATCTCTTAGATGATCTAATCCAACCTATAACCTAGTGCTAAAGTCCACCACTAAACCATGCTCCTAAGTTCCAAACAGCCCACCTCTTAACTCACTAATAGGAAAAACTATTTCTAAGTGAATTTTGACAGTTTTTTGTCTCCTGTTCCTAAAAATCTTCAGTGATGGAAATACTGTGGCTTCCCCAGCCCCACCAATCGAATTTAGTTCTCCTCTATTTTTACCAGTAGGAAGTTTTACCTAAAGCTGAAAAAAAAAAAGATACAATCGAAGATTTTTATTTATTTATTTTTATTTTTAATGTGGTCTTTCATGTATTTGAGAAGTTATCACATTCCTTTTGCCTGTATCTTCTCTCTGCTTAGGCTTTCAAGCATGTTTTCCCCAGTTTTCCTCCCAGGTTGTGCTTCCTACTGCTAATCATTCCTGTTGGTTTCCTTTGGATTGTTCTGAATTTGTTTACACGCTTTTTGAAGGACATTGGATAAAACTGGGTATAATGCTCCAGCTGATGCCCTAGCAATGCTGAGCAGAGCAGGACAAAACCTTCCTGTGCAAATTTATACACCTGTTTACATGACCCACTACTACTCCAAACTCCTTTTTGAAGAGCTGGCAAGTAGCCAGGCGCCCCCACAACCCGTATTTGTGATCACACGTGCCCAAGCGCAGGGCTTTGCACTTGTCCCCGTTCATTTTCATTCTGCCTGTTTGCAGACCATTTCTTGAAGAAATTGCGTCAAGATCGTTTTGAATTCTAATCCTGTCTTGCAGCCTACCTGCAGTCCCTCCACTTCCATGTTATCTGCAAATATGTTAAATATATTTCCTTATTCACATCCTCAGGGTAGATATCAAGCAGAATGTGATCCACAATAGATTCCCATTGAACCCTTCCAAAAATATACCTGTACTGAAACTACTGATACATTTTTTTCTGAATACAGTTTTCTAACCAAGGTTTGTTCCATGCCGTAGCAGTTGAAACCACAGATGAAGTTTTTCAGCAGGTGCAACTGGTCTGAAAACACCTAACCTGTGCGGCAATTCCTTAACCTATTCTCTGTTCTAAGCTCAAATCATACCTTAATCCTTAAATCATACCTAAATCCTTAGTCAGTGATGTCTGGTTAGAGCTGATCACCTGAGTGAAAACTGATGCAAAATGATCTAATTCATCCCTCTTGGCTTTATAGCTTCCCTTCATTTTTAAGAAACTGTCACTTTCCCTACATTCGCCCTCATTACTGATGAACTTGTTAGCCTCATGTCTTTTGCTCCTCTTTGCATCTAATTTTGGATCTGAAAAAAACAGAAACAGAAAAAAAAAAAAAAAGCAAAATTCTGGTCCTACACAGTCAGGTTACTTTTTTTCAGTGTCCCAAGTAGTCTGACTTGGTTTCATTTTACTTCCTTTAGGCTTATATAATGAATGACCACAGCTTAACCAGTTTGATCTCTTTTACATTTTTTATAGTTCCTCTGATGTGGAATAATATATACTACTGTCCTTAGAAATATTTCTTTGAGGAATTTACAGCTGTCTTTAATGCTTATGTTCACTTAGCTACCAGCTCTCTAGTAGCCTATTGAAGTCCCTGTGCTTCTAGTCCATTACTGTCCTTTGTTCTTCTTCATTTCCTTTCCAGGGATCACATGCCCTTTGACTCCAAGGTTACTCTAACACATGCTGTCTTTCACCTTCGCACTCTCATATAATTCTTTACTGCTTAGCATCAAACCCCAGAAAGTCCGATTTCTGATTCCTTCCCCCACTTTTATAAAAAAAACATTGCCAGTAATTCCAGGACCTCACTGGACAGTCGGTGTTCTGCGGCATTATTTCACCAATGAATACTTGGATTGTTAAAATCCCCCATTAATATAAAATCCTGTCCTTGGGCTGAGTCTGCTTTTTGCACATAAAAAGACTCAGATCTTCCTTGTTTGATATTTAGCAATCCCTGCAATCAAAGCCCTCTTACTCTTTTCCCCTTTTATCTTCCCAGAGAGTTTGACTTCCTCCCCATCCTGGATCTCACGGCACACATACGTACCCGTGACTGCAGAGCTGTACATCTCATTCCATCTGATCTTGCTTGAGCGAGCTAATGCTTTGTTTATTAATATTCTATCACAGTTTGTGAGTACACCAGTGAAAACAGTACCCATTATTCAAAACATCCTTGTGCCATTAAGAAGATGCATTTGTTGGGAAGTCCAAGGACTTAAAAAATGAAAAAGAAGGAGAGGATGCCTTCTGGGGAAGAAGGAGACTCTCAGAAGCACAAGCCAGAGCACAGCAGCAAGGTGGGTTCACACCACTTACTTCAAGGCAGGAGCTAAAATGGGACTGGATAAGTGCTCTGAGAGATCTGAGAAACCAAGTGTGGCTGCGCTTATTGGACACAGCGGCAGGGAAAGCCAGAAGCATTCACTTACACAGAGAGAACCAAAAAAAATAAAATGAATGTATTTAAAAAGGAATATTTTCCACTACCTACAAGGAGAGAAATCTTTGGAGACGTGGTTTGTGCCAAATATTTTCCTGTGCTTGGTGCATCAGCAGGATTCTGGCAGGTGTCCTTAGGAAAACAGAGCACATGTTTGTGCACATTCTGCACCTCCTTTGGGAGACGCTGCTTCTGCAGCCGGCTGGTTGGGTTGTGTTTGGCACCCACACCGTTTCACAGGAAAATACAGAAAAAAGGCAATGATGGCGGTGTGGGTACGAAAGTAGAAGGTGATATTTTTACCTGGGAAAACAGTAGAAGAGCATGACCAGAAGCGCTGAGCATCAAGAGCCAGAGCTGCTGGGCTTTACCTAAAAGCCAGCAATCGGTTCTGTCCAACAGCAAGAGCGCATCTGGGAGCAATATTAGGCAGGGTGCGGATGGGCCACTGCAAGGCCATCCCCAGCACATTTACCGCAGCAGACAAGAAGGGTTAAAACTGGGTTCCCTGGCTGTGCCTGGAAGGCAGGGAAAGCGCTGGCTGTCTGAGCCGTCCCACCCCAAACCCACAGGGTGCTATGGGGCAGATGTCCTATGGCGATGTCCTGTGCACTGCGGGCAGCCCTCGGTGGCTTACCAGTAGCAGTGGCAGCTGGCAGAGCAGCTGGGTGCTGTAGGGACGTGGCTTTGGTTGGAGTGCAGTTCTCCTCCAGCATATCCAAAGCCAGAGACCAGCAACTTACACAACGGGTACAAACAGGAGCAGTGCCACTGTGCTCACCTAGAGAACGGGGCTTCAGCCTGAAATCCTGGGAGAAAAATAACTGCGTTCAGCAGAAAGCCGAGGCTGTGTTGTGTGACCATAAGCCCTTATCTGGAAGAGCCTAGTAAACTTCCTATAAAAATTTGGAACTTATTTTTACAGCTACAGATATCTGATTTTAAAACCAAGTGCAAAGCTGGGAAAGATTTATAGGTGCAAATACATTTCCTATACCACAGAAATGCAGAGAGCAAAATCCAAAAGTAAATTTCTCACGGGTCAGCCTGATAAAACAAAACAACGCAGCCTTGGCCACAGTGATTGCCAGAAGTGCCAGCACACGTTAGGCAGAGCACCACCATCCTTTTTCCACGCTCTTCTCTAAGTCATCACAACTGATCTTTGTCGGTGACAAGGTACTTGGCTAGGTGGACCTCTGGCAGTTATTTTGTTCTTCTGAACTACTCATGAGAACAGGGTGTACAGAAGGTAGTGAAATATATGAGCAATAGTGCAGCTGCTGCAGCACTTCTCCTTGCCCTGCTAAGATGGGGTCCTCGTTGCCTGGAAATATTTCGTGTAAAGGCACCAAGAAATGATTCCAAAGGCACCACAAAAAATGTGCTTAAAAGGACACGTGAAAGTCCACCGAGGGACTGAAAAATCTAAGAGAAGGGCCAGGGATGTTTTATATTGGCCTTAAGTAAACAGTGCCATTGTGGGAAGTTAAATATGGTAGCATCTGCCAAAAATACTATTCAAGCAAAAGAGCCTATGTTGGTAGCGAAAGAAATATCATCCACTTCTCTCCTTCCCTGGCATGAAGCAGGCATAGGTTTGTTTATGCTGGCTATATAAACTTTGTTTCTCCAAGAGAATTACTCCCAATTCCTGAAATAGCCTCATTTGAGGATATTAGAACAAAAAATATGATCCCGTGTAGCGACTTTATTTCAGTGCAGCCAACTTTTCTCCATGCCCGGGCGTTACGGATAAGCTGATCGCGATTTGGATGTGTGACTGACACAGAACCAAGACGGATCAGTCAGCTTTTTCAAGAGAGCCTCATACAGGCAGGGACCACAGGAGGGTGAGAAATCTGAGTCCCAGAGCATAGTGTAAGCATAACAAAAAGGTTTACAACCAACCTGAGAATATGAAATCTGTGGAGCATGATTTGCCCCTCAACTGAGTAAACACAGTAGCTGTGCTTTACAGCTCTGAATTCAAGAGGTCATTCCTGCCTGAAAAAGGACCAGCGTGTGCTTAATGTCCATGGAAAACCACTCTGTTCTGAGCTTCAGCCAGTCCAACAAGCAGGTCGCTAAGGAAAAATATCTTTAAAACACACAGAGATTTACATGCAGAGCAACAGCACTCGTGTGCCTAGAGAACTACAAAGGGGCAGAAAAGGCACAAAAAGTTTGCCCAATACGACTGCATCTGAACGATGACTGTGAATGTGCTTCTTACATAAAATAGATATATAAATAAATAAATAAAATTGCACAAACCACAATTTCTTCTGTCTGGGAACTAACGCAGCAGCTGAACTAACCTCCTGCATGCATCCGAGTTAGCCACTTCGCAACGAGAACATTACCTTTAATCCAACGGGGAGATCCCCACTCAGTTCTCTTCTGAAAGCTGTCCTCAGTTTAATGTTTCATGATTCAAGCTGCCCTCGCACCTTTATGAATATAATATGAAAGAGCTGGGAATGAACTATTTGCCTCTAAGATTCATTGCTATCAGATAAAACCATGATATTTATGTGGCGTATGATACTAAAGAAAATTATTCTAGTGGGACACAGCTCAACACTGGCACAAAGCATGAAAGAGACAATTTCTGGAACTGCTGTGAAAGACTGAATAAATTTATTATTTTAGTATCGTAATAAACAATGTATACATTTGAATTTTATTCTGTAAAAGACCATATGCTAGCATTCATTATATAAGATTTTTTTTTTCTTTCCTCCCAAGCATTTTATTCAGGTAACGGCTCAGAAATGAACAATGGGGACATAAAATTTAAACTTTTACAGTAAGTTACACAAGAGCTGAATAGAGTGAGTGCATGTGGAGAAAAATGCAAAAGACCTTATTTTCTCCACTTAATCATTCTGGTTACATTTTCCTATTGTTCTGACTTGGAGATATGCAGGAAGCAAACAGTATTTATAGCATAAACTAAATTTCACTTGCCATCCTTTATGCTTTCAAATGGAAGACGTGAAAATACCACAGGCTGAGATTTTTATTCATGTAAATATGTACTGTTATGTTTCAAGTGTTTTTCATGCCAGGAGAATATAAAGAATTGAATTTGACAGCTAATTTCTAATCAGGTCCTTTATCATACATTGCAGTGCGGTAATAAATCCTACTCCACCTCTCCCTTGCACTCTTTTCATTCTGGTCACTGCATTCCCGTGGCTGTTTTCATGCCTTAGCCTCCTGGTCTAGGCTCTAATGTGTGCTTCAGTATCCATCCTCAGAGCTCTACCATCTTGCAAAGCCCACAAGCATCTAACATTTAGAAATATTACATTAAAGAAGGCAAAGAGGTTTGTAATTGGATTTTTCTCAATGTAGTTCGTACATTTGGTGATGTATATCCTTTTAGCGTGTCTTCTGGAATGATTCACATGAGAAAATGATTAGCAACTAACAAAACAAGTTGGTGAGACCTTATCTGGAATACCATGTCCAGCAAGACCCCTCTAGTTTAAAGATGACCTGGGAACAAGTGGGGATGATGGAGAATGGAAGTCCTGCATACGAGGAGGTCAGAAGAGCCTGACTTCTTTACTGTGGCAAAACAAAAGTTGATATGGAATTTCATTGCTCTCTGTAAATACTTCATGAGGTTAAACATAAGGAAGGAAAAGATCTTTTGAAGATGAAGTACAGCGTTGGCACAAGAACAAATGGGCATAAGCTGCCCATGAATGTGTTTTGACTGGAAGCTGAAAGGCAGTTTTCTAGCCAGTTGAGCAATCGACGCTGGACTTCCAACGCAAGTATGGAGGCACAGAAGGGGCTGTACGACGGAGAGCGAACAACTGATGAAAGGCATTGTGTGATGTGGCCTGGGGCTGGCGGGGGACTGGGCTCAGAGACACAGGGGGTCCCTTCCAGCCCTCTGTTCCTTTGTTTTAATTTTCCTCAAAGGTATTTGGAGATTCCGCATGGTGATGTCTCACAGCTGGGAAAGGATACGGCTCAGAGAAGAAAAAGAAATAAGCAACGTCTTAGCTCGCCAGATGTATGTTATTACTTTATTCCCAATTCGCAGGAAATGAACAATCATTTAGTACTGACAGGTACATACTGAAACTTGCTATCTTTCCTTTAAACCTTAAAATAATGTGCTACAGAAGTTTAGCATTAACCTTAAAGAAGACTGCACATTTTTGCCAAGGTTACTGTGATATCTTGCGAAACCTTTTGGGGAAAACAGAAGAAGGAGGCAGCAGGCAGAAACTGTATAAATTGCTGCCAGCAAGGCTGAAATGTTAGTAAGGTTAAGAAAAAAAAATCATCCAAAGCTCATAGAGATACCTTAGTGAAAGGTCTTCTGGGAGCCACAGCAGGTTAGGTATGTCTGACTTTAATTGGGGTGTAACCCAAATCACCTTCTTAATAGACAATTAGACCTAACACAAAAGTAATGGTAAAAGCAGCAAGTGCCTCGCTGAATCAAAGCACTCCGGATTGTTAACTGCATGAAATAAAGAGGGTTACAGCTATGCAAGGGGAGGTCATCGCAAGATCTAAGAAGAGGTCAGTATGTTTTGCATTTGTTTTGCATTTGTTTACGGGGATGATTCATTCTGGCTTTGCATATAACTTTGTAGCGTTCGCCTCGGAAGAGGTGAAGGTTATGTATGATATCGACTACACAAAAAGTCAGGCCAATACCTTACAGTGTTGCTAGAGAGTTCAGCGTGCCTCTCTTTAAAAACAGGGAAGGCTGGACTCCCCTCAGGAGCAGGCAAGTATCCAGCTCCACCAGCACTGTTTGTCTAAAGAAGGAATCTGAACGGCATCTGAAACCCAGCAGACCAGAGTACCACCGCCTCAAACTGGACACTTTATTTCACACAAGGTCCCACTAGGGCCACGCAGAGGGGAATAGTCAATTCTTTTGACCCGATGGCTGTACTCTTCCTAATGCAACCCCGTATGCCGATGGGCACGCTGCCAATGCTTGTTCAACGTGTTGTTCACCAGGGATGCCAGCTCCTGTCCTGCCAAGCCACCACCTACCCAGTCGAATCCATCCTGTCTTGCTGCATGGAGTTATTTCAGCCCCGGGGCAGGACTTGCATCTCCTTCTGTTGAACTCCATGAGTTTCCTCATAGCCCTTTTCTCTCTCTCCCCAGTTTGACTACAAGTACGCTGTGGTAGAAAATCTTCAAAATCATGCTAAAAGTTCAACTGAATGACATCAGTTGCGCTCCGTTCATCTACAGAGCCAGTCATCTCCTCAAAGAAAATGATGTTTTAGCACATTTTATCCTTAAACAGTATAACTTCTTTTTCATTCTGAACTTCACGATTAAGTTCTGAGATTATTTTACCACCTTTTTAACACCATCCCTCCAACACTATCACTATATATCAATTTCCAGTATATCACTAACATGACTGGTTTTCATTTTTTGAGACAGGTTCAGCTACCCAAGACTTTCAGATCTCAGAAGGTGTCCTGAAAAATCATCCTGATCTTACGTGGTTCACAACTGCCTGCAAACACCTTTAAAAAGAAGGTAAGCAGAGGCCATAGCCCTTCTTTATTAATTCATTTTAGGTGAGCTAGACTAACAAGATACAGGTAAGAAAGCCAATTTTGCTTTTCGCTTTCCTTCCTTGTACTTGTCCCCTGTGTGTACTTACATTTGTTTCACTAGAATCTGTAGTCTATATTCCTCTTTTTATGCTGTGCTAGGAGGAATATAAATGGACTAGCACCTTTTTTTAAGCTTATGCACATTCTCATTTTCTTTTCAGGACTTTTTTTAATGGATATTCACGTGGCTTTAACCAAAATGCAGTCTTGCAAATAACTGTAAGGCTGAACTACCTGCAGGTAATTTTTAGTACCCTCAGAGGAATGCAGTTAACTTCAACGCATCTCCAGTCTGAGTTGGTGCTTTTTGAAGTAGGTCTTCATGGGGTGAACAGGAAGACTATGAGGGTTTTATTATAGTTGGCTTCCTTTACTGCATTAGCGTTTATATTTTCCCAGTAGAAATCCCCAAATTGAAAATATAGAGGTGTCAGCTAGCACCACTTTAGTTAAGGTTGTGTCAACATTTCCTATAAACGTTGTTTTTCTAGGGTTTATAACTAGACCGTAAAAATGTGCTCAGCACTGAAACTTGGCGCAGAACAGTTCAGCCTGGGAGAGAATTTTCACAATTAAAAAATTAAAAAAGTTGGTTCAGCTGTTTTTAACTAATATCCATGTAATTAAATAGAAATTAGTTGATTTAGAGATGCATTATTCTTCAGCATAATTCAAAGCCAGCTTTTATTTAAAAAATAAATTCATCATTGGATTATTCTATTGATGTTGTCTTGTTGTACTTGGTAATTTTGAAAAAGTCAGAATTACTGAGCTATTGCACACTAGGAAATGGTGACTACATCTGCAAATACTGGTTTGTATAAAATTCTGTGCTACACATAAGGAAATATTTTTAATAGGCGGAGCTAATACGGCATAATACGAAGTTTGCCCAATATTTCCTATTATAAAACCACATTTTCAGACATTGCCAAACTTTAACATTTGTGGATGAAATTTTATATTCCAGGTGTATGCCTAGGGCTGAATTTTTGGAAAAATTTTAGTCAAAACTCTTTACCAGATTCTGAGAACTCGAATCAAGAAAATGTTTTGTTTTGTTCCTATTACAAAAAAAAAAAAAAAGCTAACAAACTGCTTTTCAGAGAAGTCTGATTTCCTGGGGTTTTGTACCAGTGACTCAAAATGCTTGAGCAGAGGCAAAGTGATGTCTTCAGTTGTGAGATGCCTCTTGTTTTCTTGTAGAAGACTGTCTTATTTAAGCCAAGTCAGAAACTTGTGAAATAAAACCACGTTTTTCCCATGCTCAGTAGAGACGTTTTTATTTGAGCAACTAACATCTCCATACATCCCGTCTTTCAGGAGCATATGCAGGTTTCTCAAGGCTTCTGGAGCCAAGCAGAGAAAATGCTGATCATCCCCAAAGAGTGAGGGCACACGCTCTGTCCCCTCACAGCTCCTCCTGGGACCAAGCTAATGTGTCCATCTTCACCATGGGCTGAACATACTAAAGCCAAAGGCAAAAAAAAAAAGTGGATTGCTCCAGTAATGGTCGCTCCAGGTAGAAGTAGGGGATGGGTGCTCGCTCTCAAAGCAGCACTTCCAGTAATGTCCTTGCTGACATATGGGCAGGGTAAACAAGGAATTATTCATAGAAACTGGAAAAGATATAAAAACTTGACTGAGATAAAGAAAAAACGCAGATGGTGGGAGAAAGAAGCAGCAGAAACTGGTTGTGAATGGGGATTCACTGGCCAAAAACAAAGGGAGGGAGGTGATCATGAGAGTGTCAGGGCTGTTCCATTAAGAAGACTAAGGCTGGGAGCCAGGGTCTGGTACTATACTGAATGTTGCATTACTTTCAAGAAGCCAAAACTTCATTAGAGCATACTATTAGTGTCATTTTTACATATGCAATTGATGTAACTGAAGTAAAGATATTCAGCCAACACTGAAGAAGAATTTCTCCACACCTGTGAGGAGACAAAGACGGTCTTCTGAGTGCAAGCAGAGGACGAATGCTCATAGGGCAGCCTCATATAAAGCTTAAGTCCAAGCTATGGATTGTCCTAGAATCTTCATTCCAGGTGAAACACCAGAATTCGGTGTCCTAAATGTCTTTCTTTTTTTCTGAGCAAATAGCAGAACAATAGCAGAGTGAAAGATCTAACAGAAACCTTCTTTGGTGTTGAGCTGTGTGAGTTGGAAATACTGTATATCCCAATTAAATACAGCCAGGCTGTTTGAACTGCTCTGTTTCAGTAAGCAAGTGATGTATCACAGCAACACCTGAGGGTACTGCTTTGATCACAGCCTGTCAGCATTTCCACTGTGAACTTTGTTTATTAGAGGTTGGCTGCAAAAAATCCCTATATCCTGAAATTTCAGTGCAAAGCCTGTGACAGTCACCGGTTAAGGGAATCGGGATGACAGCGGCTCACCCAACAGTATTCCTCTATGGTATTTTTGTTTTAAAATCTGAGGGTTTTTTCTCTTCTGAAAACTAAAGTTTCTATTTCATCCCAGAAGTGCATTAATCCTTACTGCATACTGACGAAGAAAATCAAACATCTGAATTATTAAGAGAAGTGCTTGAATGGATGAAAAAACTCCTCATCAAATTTTCATTCATTCATTTTGTACAGTTTTCAGGACACAAACGAAGCATTCCTCATCCTGTCTTCATACTGGACTCTAAGGTGGTTAAACCACATCCAACCAGCATAAAAGACCGGGTGGGGGAGAGAAGAGAAAGGAAGTGTCACATCCTCCGCTGTGAATAGCTAACACGCTAGCAGCCGTGCTGTGATGAATGCTTAAATCCTTCCTCTGCCTGCTTTGGAGCAGGGCCCTGGGATCAGGTCCTTCTGCTGAGTACCTTAATCAGCGGGTCTCACTGCCTGGGTCTCTCTCAGCCTTCCCTGCTGAAACTGCTCTGCTTTGTATGAACTAATTAAATATTCAGAGGATTGGAGTGAAAAGGGATCTGCGGCTTGGGGTGGGGGTGCTCATCCAAGAGGCCTGCTTCTAGTCCCTGTTCCCATGAATATTTAATCACTTTATACAAAGTGGAAGAGTTTCAAAAGGAATCCCTGAAATTCGTGGCTCAGCAGCTTGGGTATTTAACAGAGGAGAACCTTGGGTTCGAGCCCCTTTTCGGTATTATGCAGGAGAAGGGATTTACAAGTAAAACCCTGAGAAGTGCTTTGACCACTACGCTCTTCTGGACACAGCTTCAGAGTCCATGTGTGAGACGTGGCATTCAGCTGGGTTAGGTACCCAGCTGAGTGGAAGGAGGGATGTCATGCTCACCTCGAATCAGCCGTGCAGCATGTCTCCTGCAGGCCTGTGCAGGCGCTGCCAGGCTTCCTTTGCTGGTGCCCAGCACTGTGATACAGCATGAGGAAAGCAAGGTACCCACCCAGGCTGTGCATTGCAAAAGGGACAGAAGGGAGCTAAAATTTCAGAACTGCAGTACTGCTACAGCTAGGTCTGTCTGAGACTTCTGCTTTGGGGCTGTCATTTAGTGATGTAGTTTTGCACCTACCTGATGAGAGTTCAGCTTTTTCCCTCGACAGCAGTGATGTTGTTTGCTTGCTTCTAGTAATGCACTACTTGAGGAGAAGACAGGGTCGGAGTGGATCCCCTTGGATTGCATGGGAACATTGCACCGGGCAGCTGGTATTGCAGTATGCTCTGTACTGTATTTATCCTTAAGGGACTTTAGAGAGCCTGGGATCTTTTGTCACTGTAATATTCATGGAAAAATAAAGAAATATAGCTGTAGGTGTTTGGCCTCCTGTTCTGGGATTGCAGCAACCTTCCCAATATATTTTTATAACTGCACAGGAAAAGGTAACCATGTTATAGGCTGAGTCAATTCTACCTATACCTTAACCTGTATAGAATGTAGATACAAACATGTTATATATGTACCTGTATCAATGAAAATCTAGTGTTTACACAGTCTAGAAATGATCATGCCTTGACATAATAAAGCTTTCCTCCCTGGCTTCCTGCCAAAGATTGTTTATCCTATCACTTCAGCAATTAAAGAAGAAATTCATTATGGATGGAACTGTAGCCTGGATTCAGAGAAATACTTACAGATGTGCTTAACTTTCTATGAGTGAAATCCCGCCCCTTTTCAATAACATGCTCGATTTCAGCAAGTTTCTGAACCAGGACCCATATCTTGATGATGGTGGTTTGCTGAAGCAGTCAGGGCACACCAGTATTACCTGGGGATTACTGGTTTTGTACCGGAGCTTGATAAAAGCGGACTATGGTTTTCTGCTGTGGGAGGCAGAGGCAGCCAGGATGGTGTAGGGGGCCCAGACGGGCTCCCCCACCCCGCAGTGCCCTGACCTGCCATGGCACGATCCCTTCGGGCCATGCTGGGCAGCGCTCACAGCCCTGCCCAGCTGCAGGGCACGGCCTCTGTGCCACTCCGCAGACCCCCAAAATCTGGCCCTCGGGGAGCATCGTCGCCAGCCCTCACTCCTCCTCTGCCGGCTGCGAGTTTCTGTGTGAGAAAGCCGTCGTGTTATCGGGTGAAACCGGACCCGTCGCGCCAAACGGAGGTGACCAGATGTCGCGGTCGTGCCAGGCAGCGCAGGCCTCAGAGGGGACTCGCCGGGACACCACCATGGCGCCCCGAGCCACCGGTCCCCCCTTGCGCAGATGGCCCACTTGGAAATCCCGCCCCGCCGCCGCCGCATGGGAGATGCCGGTCGCGAAATCTGCTGCAATCAGCAGAAGACAAAACCTCTCGCAAGCCGTGCGACCGGCGATAAAAGGGAGAGGGAGCGGGAGCGGCCCCACGGAGGCCCCTCAGGAACAATGGCAATCCTTCAGGGAGCCCGCGGCCAAGCGCCTGACAAAGGCGCTCGCTGCCCCCAGACCCCAGCTGCTGCCTCGCCACAAAACAAGGGAGCGCAAATTTGGTTACTTTCATCTAAATCCTCTTAGGCGGCGTGAATGTGAGGAGTGGGTGAGCACCCTCACGCTTTGCACGCCCTCCCTCCGCCATCGGCGCGGGCAGCCCGGAGGTCTGGGTGACCATTTACTGAAGGTTTGTTCGACCATTTCACGCTGCAGCTTGGTAGAAACGAGGCCCTTTCTATACGCTGCAGCGGGCACAGAGCGGGGAGACAGGCAGCAGAGGGGCACGGAGAGAAATCTTGCTCGCTATGTGCTGTTTTGCCGGGAAGACGCTGAACTTTTCGTGTGCTGAGGAGCCAGATGAGCAGCACAAGTCATTAGTCACCCAGGTATTTACAGTGTTTTTCCTATTTCCTTTCTCCCATGGCCTCTGTGGTCAGCAGTATAAAATTCCTAGGCACTCCCACCTAAACACAAGTTTCCTGTTTATGCTCTCAGTGGCTTTTATGTTTAGCTGTTAAAACCCGTTGTCTAAAGTACCATAAAACAATATGAACAGAGTCTGCAGGTGAGCAAGTAAAAAGAAAAAAAAAGAAGGAAAAAAAGAAAAGCCACCATGACCAAGCTGCACAGACGCTCGCCCTGACAGGGAAGCCAGGGCCACGGAGAACAAAGGAACAAAGGCCGCACAGGCCGGGGCGAGCGCGCTGCCCGAGTGCTGCGGGACGTGGTGGCAGCGGGGCTCTGCCAAAGGGCTGGGGTGGCCGGGCTTCGGCGCCCCCGACAAGGTGGAAGTGCCTGATAAGAGAAACTAGAAGTATCAATGGCTAGCAAAAGTTAATCGATATTTGTGTTAACAACCAGTGGAGTTATTACACAGATCTTTAAGCATTACGTATGTAAGTCCCTCTTTATTTTTCCCAAATCTAGGCTTAAAGCTGCCAGTGAGAACAACGCTGAGATTCTCTGGACCTGGAGCAAGGGAGAAGCCCCAGCTAATCATCAAAGTTGTCCTAGGAGCCAGTGGATATTCCTCTTCTGCTGCAGATTTTTGTACAGCTTGGTCAGTCTGCAAGAACATTTTCATGTTGTGCTGACATCAGAACAGCCAGTTAAAGGCAGTTTGTTGTGATCGCACGTGGCCGATATCACTGAATACGCAAAATTTGGTAGCAGTCACACTACATGTTTAGGCAGCTCTTCTCAGAGCCTTCAGGTAAATGGTATCAGAATATATATACATATATCATATTATATATATAAAACAAGGTGATATTACACATTGATAGATGCATTTTTATTTTCCCCCGAATATGCCAACTGTTCAATAATAACATTCTCATTGGCTTTTATTACCATAGAATTAAAAATAAATAATCATAAAAAAAATCAAAATAAACCCTAATCTACCAAAAATATCGTAATTAAGACTTACATGATTTCTGTGACAAACTTTTATTCATGACAGTGTGATGTAAGGGCAAAGTGTCAATATTGTCTTTGAATTTTTGGTTGATTTGGCTTGCCAGACACTTACAGCTATTTAAACATAGCTCTGTGTATTTAATTATATCATACATGATGTCATTTTTTACTACAGACACACTTGACGTTTAATTTATTTCAGCCAGTAATTACTAAACAATAATTAAGCTTTTACAACTATAACTGCTTTTCACTATCCTTGTATCCTGTAGAGCAAGTTACAGCAGAAGCAGCAAAGTTTATGTTTCAGATATCAAGATTTATTTGCCTTCAGGTTATACATCAGTAATTTTATGGAGTTTCTATATACAAAGGAAGGACTGGGACCAAAACAACACGTTAAAGAATCTGTGTAATCCCTTACAGAGATTAGAGGGAGTAAAGAATAGACTGACTGTGTTAAAAATAACGACATACATAGGGAGGCTTTTTTATTATATATATGTGAAATGCATATTAGCTGAGTATTACATGTATATTATCTATGTATCAAATATAAATTTATATATATGTGCGGAGTCTAATGGGGTTCTGAGATGTCTAAGAGGGCTTCATATGCAATAAGGTTAGCATCTTTTAGACATCTCTGTAAGGGTAACTCATATAAGTGGTATCTCACATCACAATTTTATTTTCTTTTTTCTAAACACAATTGTAGACAACAGATGATCTTTTTTTTCCCAAACATTATTAGGTTGTCCATGTATGGTGCGTAGCGGAGCAGTGGCTGTTGTTCTTAGTTCATGTTGAATGCTTGATTTTTCCCTATGCTAAGCCTAAAATTGTGCCCCTCAGACACTGCCCTATGGAAATGGCGTGCTATCTGAAGCGTGGCATGGACTAAATACCCGTCTGTGGCTGGAGTGCACCAGGTGGGCTCCTGGAGCGTGTTTTCAAGCATGTGTTTCATCTGAAAGGCATGGGGTTCATCTCTTCCAGAGCTGCTCCGCAATTCAGAACAAAGCACGGTCACTGGGAACAACTGGGAGATTTGCTTTGAAAGTTGGTTCCTGGTCCAAACTAAGTAATGCTGATGCCCCAAAGTGTTCCAGCTTGGACCTTAGTGTCAGAGTGGTTTTGGATCTTCCATTTAAGAACACTGACGTCACAACAGTTTCCAAACCTCAACTTTTGATAACTTCTTCATAGCCATAATCACATGAGTTCCTTCCCTGTCTTCCACACAGCGGTCCTCTGGTCCCCAGCTGGCATCGCACTCTCTAAGAGAGAAAAAAGTCTATTTGAAAGCACGTCTCTGGCCTGGCCATCAATGGAAAACAAACACAGACTCTGCAGACCAAGCTAATTTGTAGATGTGATGAATCATTACAAAAAGTGAGGGAGGAAAAGAAAAAGAGACGGGAAATTTTTAAAAAAGTCAACAGAAAGGAAATGCTTGAACACAGTCTTGATTCAGCAAATCCCTTTGGTTTCGTGCTCAACATCACAGCGAAGCCGTCGGCACCTCGGCTCTGCGTAGGCAGAAGGTAGCTGGGAAGTGACTCACGGGCACAGGAATACTGAGGGGAAGCCACTGAGCAGCGGGTGTGGGAAATTTTGCAGGGAAAAGAAAGTCTCTCAGCTCGCAAAAGGCTACAAAGCTCCATGGCTGTTGAAGGGACAGTTCTGGATATTTTCAAGCTAATAAGAAGCAGCTCCGCGTGCAGTGCTGTGCACATCTGAGCAGCAGCACCATTCTAACAGCAGCTGAGAAAGTAGGCAGGGAAAAGGCTACTTTAAGGAGAGCAATCAGAAAGCTATACTGAATTCTACAGGCAATAAAACTTTTTCCTGTGCTGAGCCAAAAGCAGACCTGACAGACAGCCTTGCCTTACTGCTAGTTCTCCAGAGAAAGCAAACAGGAGTTTCCAGCAGAGTGCATTTTGTTTCCTCTACGGTTTACAGGGCTGCTTTGTGGTGAGTGAAGACCCTTCTGGTGGCTCTCCCACTGGTACCAGTGACAATATGTGAGCACGTCCTTCACTCCTCAGCCCTTTAGAAAGCACGACCTGTCACAGAACTCCTAGTGCCAGTAAAAATACAAACCGGGAATAGCCAATCTGTCGTTTCTCTGTCAGGTCACTAACGTGCTGCACTCTGGGAAGTCAGAAGGCCCCCTGCAACGTCGGGTGGTCTCCAGGTGGGCAATGCCAACGTGTGAGTTGGGGCAGAGGAAGGCAGACCCTGGATTACCCTGTAACCTAGGGTCCCACCTGGTTTACAGTGTCCCTGCTGTGGCCATGCTCCCCACCCATCCCATTTTCTAGGAGGGTTTCCTACCTCTCAGTGTGCTGCGAGGGGCTATGCTGCCCCATGTCTCTCTTCTGCGCTCTGGGATGGCACTTCCATGTCCATCTCAGCCCCAGAGGTGCAGCAGCACCAGCTTGAAGGGTCCAGCCGTGCCCTCCCTGGAAAGCAAGCAGTTTAGAGGGAGAGCAACATCTTTTCCCCATCCCATATTCCCTGATGGTCTAGAGGCTCATCCCAGGTGAGGGGTTTGTGTGGGCAGGCAGGAAGGAGGTGAGGGGCAGCTCCAGCTAACGCTGCAGCAGACAGCCCCTGCACCCACAGAGGGGAAGCCGTGCTCCCCCGTGCGCAGGCACCTCTACAAAGAGGGCATTCATTCACCCACTTCCTCCCCAGGCGGCATGATCATCCACGGCAGCTCACGAGACTTCCTCCCTCTTCTCTTGCTCACCACAGAGCTGCTTCTCACAGCACCACGGCTGGCAGTTTCAAAGAAGAACATTGTTTTCGGTTCCACTGACATGGGAAAATGGAACACCAAGAGGGGTTTGGAGACAGATTGGATCTCCCCTAGAGGTGCTTGGCCTGGGCCCATTTTTTAACTGTAAAAAGTGAAATGAGTAAATACACATCCCCTCCTTCATATAGACACACTACCCTTTCATCCCTGAACTTCGCAGATAAAGAGGAAAACACAGAATTTCCACTATTCCCTATGATTATGACTATTATTTTCACATTTTGACTCAACTGATATTGCGGGTGGTCCAGCTCATACACGATGCTTGTCTTGTTCTACCCCTGAGCTACAGCTGGGAGGATCTTCTGCAATGAGACATGAAGCCAGGTGGACACCGATATGCAGCCAAGTTCGACTCAAGTTTGTAGAGTCACAAACCTTTCGGCAGACGTGAAACAATTTCTGCTTCCAGGTGGGAGTCAGACAAAACTCTGTGGCTTTGTCTATTTTTCTGAAAATCCCCAAACAAGGCGTAGCTCAGCAGTTTGAGAGAAGCTTGGCTCCATCCTGGTGAATTTAATAGGGAACAAATCCGTGCAACCCAAAACTTCACAAAATAGCTTCAAGAACCCCTGAAGCTAGGACTGCTGAGATTAATTTAGTGTCCCAGATTACTTCCCTAGTCTAAGCGCACAGTGGTGTCTGCCGGCCAGCTCCCATGAAGTCAATAGGAGTTTTGTAACACGTTCCATTGCTACTTTCCATTATCCATGGGTGGCTTCTCCGTTGGCAGATAAGCTGCATCCCAGGCCTGCGCCAGCTGAGCTGGCTCCAAGCAGCTCAGTGGAGCCGGGGCTCGCAGCTCAGCCCTGACCCACACAGCTCCGGGCAACCACGGCGCAGACACTGGAGCTGGCTGCTCCGCTCTGCTGTGAAGCCCAGGGAAGCTTTCAGAGGATTGGGAAAGGGGAAGGGAGGGTGACAGAAAGCAGTTTGATGAGAGATGGGCATGGGAGAATTCACTCTTCACTCAATTCACAATCGGCTGCATTTATTTTTAAACTGGAAGAAAAGGATGAAATGCAAAAAACATCTGTTGGCCAAGCTCAAGCTGATGCTGAACGGCTCTAATATATACAGTCCTGCCTTGATAAAGGATACCACATACACTGTATATACATTTATACATACACAGCCACATGTTGCATGGCAGGTTATCTGTGGGATGGTGTCTTGGAGCTCTGTCAAGTCAAGGAGGAAAGCAACTGCACAGATCCTGTGGCAATTCAAGAAGAGATTTTATTGATAACGAATCCAAAGGAAAGAGTGCTAACAAATACTTGGAGTAAAGTGAAAGATAAAAAATAGTAAGCACAGAAAAGAGAGGAGCTCAACATGTCAAAGACATATGAAATAGATCCCTTTAATCATGTATTTTTATTTCCAAGCAGTGAAGCTCATGGAGCTCTGCACCTCCCAGCCTCCAGTCTCCTTGCTTTCCATGAGTTTGCATGACAAGAGAGCTGTCTCTACCAGTATTGCACAGACCTATTTTTCATGAGTGGCACTAGCAGCCTTACTCCAGTCCCCCAACTGCAGCGGTATAATGTTTTTTTCCCTCTAGACTTTTATATCATACAAGATTTTCCAAAGATGCATAACTGCTCTAAAAATATCAACCCACAGCTAGCCAACTTTCAAATGAGACAGACACCAAAAATTGCCTGGGCTAAGATATCCTGGCTTTTGCTGCATTTTACTGAGCATGCAGGAGCCCTGAATTGTTCCCCGCTGAATTCAGAGCCGAAGTGCCAGATCTGCACAGAGGTCCATTTTAGGGCCAGATCTGGCACCTTCTGTCTCTCAGAGATGTACAGCTGCTGACACTGGTGCCTTCTCAAACCAAATTGTGGGATAAAAGAGAAAGGCACCAGTGAAAGCAGGTCTCCCCTTCCAGCACGGTGCAGGGTTCACACCCTGGGGATGTTGTGGGGCAGGAGGAAGGGTCGGGAACTGCCCTGCGCCTGTGGGCAGCAGTGAGCCTCAAAAGGGCTCCTCTTGTCATTGCTCCAGGCTTCAATCCACAAAGCTGCAAGAAAGCTCAGTAAAAATTCTGAAATTGCCTGTGAGGGAGCAGCTCACGATCCCAATCACAGACACCCAGGAGAAGACAGAGAAGGTGACTTGGGGCTCTGTAGCAATTTCACCAGCAGGTCCTGGGAGCATGTTCTGCAAAGTGCTATTGAGCTACAATTGCCTTCTGCTTTCTGTGTGGGATGGGGCACGCTAAATCCTAAGAACAAGGGTGAGCCAAAAGTGTCCCCAGACTGCAGCAGCGAAAGATCATCCTAACAAAACCACTCCAAACTGAGTGAGCCCACAGGAGAAAGCTGTAACCCTTCAGTAACCTCACGTGCACAACTTATGTCAGATTTTTTGAACAGAAAGACTTAAATCACCTCGAGCTGAAAACTTAATTCAGGGTCAAGCAACAGACAGAATCCCTCTTCTGTCCCTGTTCTCTCCTCCCAAACAAGTTTCTCCTTAATACATGGCTCCCAAAGTATCAAGAGCAAGAGGGAGCACAAGTAACCATCGGCTCTAGGTGTGTGGGACAAGAGGAAAAAGAGCCTCAGCCACAGACGCTGCCAGAGAGCTGGCGGTGAGTCCTGTCAAGCAGAGTGAAAATTTCAGACATCAGCAGTTTGGTCTAAACCCACTGTTTTGCATGTGGGTTTTACAAACCCAAGCTTGTACAACAGATGTCACAAATAGTCCCCAGACATGTCTGAGAGACAATTCGCAGGCAGCTCCTGCCTTCCTACACATTTTATGGATTAAATCCATAATCCGAGAGTTTGATCTCAGTCGTGTAAATGTTTGAACTAAATGCTTGATTTGGACCTGGCTCCCCATCCTGTCTTATTTCTGCTTGGGTTTGTTGGGAATACAAACCTTCAGACTGTGGATGTGTCATCTATTTTGTTTCTGCTGACTTTGGCATGTGAACGTATCCTGCTTGTAAAGATGACAAGGCCGGCCCCCGCTGTGGCCAGCTGGATGTATCTCATAAGGGACTACCTCCTGTTGAAGTAAATTGTTTTTTTTCTTCAACAGAAGCCAGGAGACTTCTACAATAAATGGCCCGAAATATCGGAATGCCTGAAATCTCAAAGAAAATAAGTTGTCAGAGCAGTACACGTTGGGTCTGGGGAGTGAGCAGTGGCCTGCTGAATTAGGCCTCCCTAATTATGGAGGACCCACAGTTTTGGACTGTGGGTTCATACTAACTGTTAGGGATAATTTTGACAAAACCCACAAAAAGTAAATAAGTAGAGTAAATAAAAAGTAAATAAAAGTGAATAAAAAGTAAATAAACCATCTGTATGTATGGATGTACTGCAAGGTGCTGGACCTACATAGATGCCTTGCAGAATGAAGAGCATGCTGAGAACCAAACTGTTGTGTTGGGTGTGGTAAATGGCTCCTGCATCCCAGCAGTCCTGCTCAAACCCTGTGTGCCTGGGAACAGCAATGGCCATAGTACATTTATTGGTATAATTTCTAAATGTATAGCTACCATTTTATCTTAACAGAAACCACGACTGTGCACTCCTCGCTTGTATGTCGGACACCTCTCCGTAAGGGCAGTGTCTCTACATCTCGGGGCAAACAGCCCTGCTTTTGAGTGAGGTTTTGGGGAGGGAGCGGTGTGATCGTTCTACATGAGAAGTGGGGCCAGGCTGCTTCAAGCGAAATGGGAAGCGGCTGAAGCTCTGGCAGAGCTAGGTACTGCTGGTTCTCAAAGGACTCATACTCACAGAGGAAGACTGCATGGTCTCCCATGCACTGTAACCTGGCTGACCTTTTCTTCTTTGAAACCCACGGGGGGGGCACATCAACCAGATATGCATCCCTGACCATGTCACAGCTCCAGGTAGGCCTGTCCTATGCAAGTTTATATGGCTCTGAAAGCAGAGAAAGATGTTCTGCCTTGGTGGGACTTCCAGGAGTCTGGAAGAGAGCTAATGTAGCTACTGTAACAGAGATGAGCACCATAGCTCACCGTGCCTCAACTTCCCCAAGTCAAAAGCAGTACAGCCACCCACCAAATCAACAGTATGTTCAATACGTTCACATTTTCTCCTCTTCTGTTTTTTTTTTTGTGTGTGCTAGATACAAAATGCAAATGGCTCCAAGAGTAATGGCCCGGATAAGAGGCAGATGTTTAAGCCCATGTGCACATCCCTCTCATCCTCACTCTGTTTCATGGTGGCTATGTTACCAGTTAGAGGAGCTCAAGGAAGGTCTGAGAGAGTGCAAAGGATCCAGATGAAATTGTACTTAACGCATATTTGAGTAATTATTTCTGCAGTGACATGATTCACTTTTCATTCTTTGTAAATTCCTCCATGATGTACTCCTAGGAGTCCACTATCTGTTCCAGAAGCTTTTGCATCCTCTCTTTAATGAGGATCAGATGCATCCTTGTAATTTGGACCAGCTCATTCAAGTTTGGTCTGCTGCAACCCAACTCTTAGAAATATGTTCTACATTCATTTGGGAAGAAAACGACACAGTAATCGAAAGCACAAAGAGGACTTGGCCCATTGGGCCAGTGCCGCGTTGAACCTAGAAGCAGCTGAACAAAAAACCTAAAAGTTTTTGTTTTATGTAAAGGGTGAAGGTACCTGCCCAAGTCACCTGTGTTTCAGCATGTGTCTGTATCCTGAATTAGTCCCATCACTTTCTAAGCTGAGCTGGATCCCAGCTTCTCTTTCTCCTCTCTTTTCCTCTCCCTGGCATGGAGGTGTCAGCCCCACGGACTCAGGCCCTGGAAGCCCTGATTTGTCTGGAAATAAACCAACCCTTCTTTTCTGCCATTTTGCCTCTAAATTTCCCTTCTGCATTGACGACCCGCTGTGAATACAGACATATGTTTTTAAAGAGACACAGTTTTGTTTTGCTGATCGCAATGTAATTAGAAAGCTATTTGGCACATACAGGAACTTCTGTACTAATTTGGCACTGTCCCATCCTGCTACTGGCAGCATTGGTTCTGCTCCCCGTTGGCGAGTCTCCTAGATGTCTTACAGCTCCTGGAAACATCAGCCATGCCTATTCAGGGAATAAGTCTGGCAGGATGCTGACACCTTGTGCAGTACATCCAGCAGCAATGTGTCTGTGTGATGTTGGCTCATTATCAGACTCCACCACTGTATCTTCTGACGGGGTATAGCAGTATAGAGACAGGTGCATGGCTTGCATTATGAAAGCCAGCGTGACATTTCCCATTGACTCAGCTTCAGTTACAGTGCTTTATCTGAGTTATGCTTCAAAACGGGGTCCTATTTCAATTCCTCGTTATGTTTTTGCTAAGGAACTTCCAGGAGAAAGGCAGGATTTTCCCCTTGGTCCTCACTTGATTTAGTGGGACAGGACACGTCCAGCTCCTGTGTTATGATGTTTCAGATTTCAAAGGTCTCAGACCTTCATTGATGACCCATGGGGACATGGGTCCCTCTAACCTAATGCAGTCTCTGGCGGCCCCCTATCACTTAAAATAGCAATGAAAAACCATGCGTTGCTGTTTCCTGTGTGGCAATTCTGGAAGAGAAGAGCACATAACCTTCACAGGATAATGCTTATATCACGATAACTTGGACAATTGCTATTTTCTTCCTGCTATTTGCATATTCTAGCTGTCCCACTAATTCAAAGAGTCAATGCTCTCCATGTGAGCGCACATTCAACACATGAACTAATCCAGTGTGCTGAAGTCTTTGCCTGCTCTTCTGCAGGACCGAACCCTCCTTCTTGGGGTTTTTGAGTTTCATTGTCAACAGTCCCTTGATATCCATCTTCCCTGGTTGTCTGCTGGGTTATTTGAGCTTCTTCCAGAGACTCCTCACTGCCTTCTTCAGAGAATTTTGGAACAAGGACATTTTGAGCTATTTTCTCTTTCCCAGCCCTTCCCTCCATTTTCTCAGTCTCACCTTGCTGTGATCACCTATTTGTGCCGCCTCGTGCCCACTGAAACACTATTCTTGCAGCTCCCTTCAGCTGCAGGAGCTTTTCTCAGTACTACCGACACTAACCACTCACATATCAAGATCTATCAAAACCAAACACATGCAGATTTCATTAGATATGTTCCTTTTGCCTTTTTTTTTTGAGACTTTAGCAGTCAGATTTTCAAGGTTCTTTCAACAGGTATGAAAACAAACAATTTACTTCCTTCTTTTAATGAACTTTGAT
This sequence comes from Anser cygnoides, assembly GCF_040182565.1. Classification (NCBI taxonomy): domain Eukaryota; kingdom Metazoa; phylum Chordata; class Aves; order Anseriformes; family Anatidae; genus Anser; species Anser cygnoides. Next base: position 16,319,239 of record NC_089874.1, on the reverse strand, counting down.
TTTCACACAGGATTACTGTCAATGGTAAGTACCACAGCAACCAATACTGGGATAAGGTTGCTAATAAATGAGGAGGGTCACACGGTGGAGTTTAACTCCTAGCACCCCCCAGCTCAATCTAAGCCCAAACCCCTGGGCCGGGCCAGGCCTGTGCTTCTTCCAAGGGAAAGCACCAGTAACTTTCATCACCCAATTCTACAGGTTTGCTCTACCCTATGTAATTCATGATTCTCTCTATCTGCTTTAAATGCACTGCCTTTTAAATGCAGGCGTCCCCTTGTTTGCCAGGACAGGCGGAACAGGAGTGTCTGACTTGCTAAGATGTTGATCCCCTGTGCTCATGGAAATGTGGGAGGAATTAGGTCCTTCCTGCAGATTTGACTGCCTTCTCCAGGAACCTAAGCTTTCATTTAAAAAGCTAATGAAGTGTTTAGCCCTTCTGGTTGCAAAGATAACCATGCTGCAGTTTGCGTTGTGAGGAGGTTATCTTGTTGCGTCGAAGCCAGGGAGACTGCAACAAAACCACAGAGTTATGAGCTTCCCCTATTCATCTTAAAAGCTGTAAAACGATGCGTCGGGGATGCTGGCGCACCACAGACCTGGAGACGGAGGAAAACTTTGCAGAGAAGAGGCTGTCTGAGCGGTTGACACAGCCTGGAAGGGGCGTCCCATGCAGTTGTGCTCTCTCCTGCCTCCTCTCCGCTCCTTGCTCCTCGCCGGCACCACTCTCCTGCAGCTTCGTCCCTCAGCCCTTCCTCGCATGGCTCCTTTATGAGGCCTGGCTGACACCGCTTCACACATGGGTTTATGAATTCAGACCATAAATATGGCAGCAATTAATAAATAGGAGAGGGAAGGTAGGCCATGACCCTGGTTGGAAAATGACAGAGGGGGAAACTTTGGCAGAAGCAATTGGAAATATCCTGAAAAGGGGAAACGGGGCCAATGCTAATGAAGAGTCTGAGTGCTCAGACACCCCTTATGCCAACCCAAATCTTTCCAGGCTCCCAGCTCCTGGTGCACCGCCAGAGAGACTGGCGGGCTCCTAGATGCAAGTGACCAATTTCATCATCCTCATCTCATCTACTCACTTTGGAAAGGTGAACTACTCAAATATCCTTTTGTCGCGCTCACATTTTACAAGCAGTATCCGAAGCCACGTGCAGTACCACGGCTGAGAAGTGCACGTGTGGCTACGCACGCAGCCACCTCTGCGCACCAGGGTAGGCGCACTCTGGTTCTCTTCTCAGCGTCTCTCTCCTCTTCAGCATCTCAGGCACATTTGCTGCTGCTGCTGCTTAGTATCTTCACCGAGCTGCTCACAATAATGCTCGGCTCTTTTCCCCAGAGATTACGGTTAATTCAGAAGCCATCAGTGTGTCAGAGTAGTTTAAATTATTTCTTTCAAATGCATTACCTTTTATTTCAAGTTCATCTGCCATCATGTTAGGACAACCACCGGTGGTATTAGAGTTGCCTGGTGTTTCAGACAATCCTTTGCAGCTTTTCCTTCTCTGATCAAGCTTTTATCAGCAGCATACTTTGACATTTCATCGTTCATCTAATTCTTAGCACTATTAGTAAATGCAGTGCTTAAACAAATGCACTGAAACTATGATCACAGTCTTGAGACATAGGAAATAATTCTAAAAATCTCTTTTTAAAAAAGCAAATTTGCATATTCCTTATCTGAAAGTCTTTACTTGCCTCCTCTTGGTTGTAAACAGATCTCAGAGTAACCAGGAAATTACTGCAATGTATGTAAAACATAGTCACCCACACATGGATTGATACAAAATAGTCCTTATAGACTTCCTTAGGGCACTTCACTCCTAATGTTTTTCAGCCTCAGGCTTCAGACGTTTATTCCCACTGCCAGCTTGTCTCTTCAGCAGTTGTTAATCCAGGACAAGACTTTACCTCACCTTCTTGTTACCAGACTTCTCATGTAGTCTCATGGGCAGAATCCTACTGAAGGCTTTTCAACACCCTAAATAAATTATATCCATCATCTTGCCTTAATGCACTTTTTTTTTTTTTAATTCAGAGAATTCTAGTTTAGAAGAAGCATAATTTACTTCTGTATATACTGATATTTTTCTATCAAATTATAAGGATTCTTCTGCTTACAGTTTTCTCAGTTTTCTATGTGCTGAAGAATTTGATTCAAAAATTATCCTTAGCTCCTTTTTAAACATGGGCTTCCATCAGTAGCTCAGCTTCTACTTTGTGTGAAGCAAAATTCTTCCAGCTTTTTAATCCCTGCCTTCAGATATTACTGTAGCCTGGTCAGCTTTTGGAACCGACTACTGCGGGGAAAGATACATAAATTGAACTGAGGGCTTTCGATATTTTTTTTAACAAAAGATCATTTACAGATGACTATTATACTTCAAACGTTCTCCACAGTTTTAACAAATCTTGTTATAATAATTCACTGGGTGTTATGCACAAGCTACTGTGGCACAGTCGTTTTTGTAAATGGCTTTATTGGGAACATTACTGCAAACTGAGGAAAACAAAAGCTCTGTGGGAACTTTAACTATACCAGGTAGAGTACTGTACTTAGCTATGAGGACTATTATTAACCCAGTTACAGAAGCAGTTACTTGAATAATGAATGAGCTATTACTGCATGCTGTAGGCTGTGAGATTTGAAAAGAGAAGTTGAAAGTGTTCACTCAGAGCAGTGGAGGAAAAACAAGGAAAAGGGAAGGCTGGCGTTTTCTTTTGTCAAATATTTAAATTGTCTTTTAGGTTAGTTTCGGAAGGGTATTGATCACCATCTGAGGACAGTGATCTTCTTCCCAAAGACTATGATAAAAACTATTCCATGTGGGGAGCTGCACCACTGAGAGGCTAGGATATAGGTGGTTAGCAATCAAACATAAAACTCCTAAATTCTTCTTCCCTGCAGAAATGGACCCACTCTCCTCTCCTTCACTTCTATCCCACACAAAACAATTTTTTATCCAACCCCAGGAATGCCACAGTCAGGCTGTGCCAAGGCAGTCACTGGGCAGTCTGGAATTAGAGCTGGGTCTGAGCCCCACTGCCTAGAAAGATGCCCAACAGCACCAAAGTGTCAGAAATTCAAGAACTCCAATGCTCCAGCTGGCTCTGGGCAGAGCAAATGATGCAGAGGACCCAGGGATATCCTGACCCCAAGCCTCAGGTGCTCTCTTCAGGCCGTGTCTGGTCACTTTTGGTTGCACTTTCCTCCCAGTGATCACCTGGCCATCCTGGTTCTGTTTCAGGAGCTGCCCAAAGGCTGTGTATTTAATATTTAGTCCCATAAACCCTCAATGTGCCATTTATGAGAAAGGACCAATGCCATTTGCACCCGCCATACATAAACAAGTTCTGGCTGGAAGGCGATGGGCATTGGTGCGTCCTCCCACCAGGAGGTGTTTGTTCGTGCGTTTTGTGCAGAGTGACAAGACTCACCTGGGGACTGAGGGCGCCCTGCCCTGGCCATTAGCAGAGGGGTCACCCAAGAAGAGGAGGATCTGCATCAGCTCAGCTGGTGGCCTGATCTACAGGAGGAACGTGAATGGGATCTCCTATCTTGTGGCCTGTAACCCTCTCCAGAGATCCTCTGCTGCTGGTATGGTTCTGCTTCACACAAAAGTTTTAAACCATCATGGAGGCAGTGTGAGGATGACTCTTGACGTCTGGACGTCTGGTCAGACATCCACCTGAGGCCTCAGTCCCACAGATCTTTCAACACAACAAGCTGAGAGTCCCCTTGAGTACTTCATGGCCATCTCTTTGGGCATTTCTGTGATGTCTGGTCTTTTCAGAAGGAGAAAGGAACTGGATCTAGAGCTCACATGTCCCAGACAGAGGCCAAGTTCAGGAAGAATAAGATGAGGATGAAATAACCACTTACCTTTCTGGCTCCTTCCTTCCTTCATTCCTTATCCCTATCATCTAGCCAAAAAAAAAAAAAAAACCAAGGTGAAACAATCTGAGTGCCTCGAGCTAAATTCACAGACCTTTTTGGGGCATTCAAAACCACATTTCCACGTAAATTTACTCTTCCTACAAAGATTTCACCCATTTCTCACCCATCCCAGGTTTTTCTTCTGACTGGTTATGGCACATTTAAAGCCCACCAATGAGTCAGTTATTAACACTGCTCTGCCTTGGATTTTTTGGAAACCCTTCTCTGTAGGGCTGTCCTTTAACTGTCCTGAGATATTTCAAGCTCCATGCAATCTCATCTGCACCCTGCCTGCCTTTTACCTTTTGCCATCTCTCCGTTGACATCACTCATGCACACTGCAATCGTCCCTTTTACTAGCACAGCATCACATTTTAACTCAACAGTTAAACTTTTGCCCAGGTGAAAAATAACCGTTTACACCCATTTGTTATTTTTGATTAGGCTGAATTCACACACAGCAGTTTTGCACTCATAAAACTGTCAGTGAGGAGGAAAGTTTTCCTAACTTAAAGTGGCATTATAATTTCTCCCTTCCCTGTCCACATGGTAATAAAGTATCGTGTTCACTTCCCAATGGATTCACTGAACACCTTGAAGGCAGCCTGTTGCCAACAGGCTGAAAAAAATCCCTTTTTAGTCTTTTTTCTCTGTGTTTTTATTTCTAGGACTACTTCTCCTGCAAACACTCCCTACAATAATTTCATATTTACTGTACTTTTTAATCCGATATTGTTTATGTTTCTTCTTGTGGATTCACAAAGGAAGGATTTCCACTTTCCAAAGAACACCTGGTTGGCCCCAAAAACCTGCTCAGTCTTTCTGTTTGTCCGTGCGGCAATGGGAGCTGCAGGGACCCAGCCCTGCTCCGTGTGTTTATACCTCGCCAAATACGGTGCCTGCTCCTCTCAGTGGGAAACACCCTGCCATGTCCCACGGCCAGCTTTAGCTTCATATTTATGCTCTCGTAGCTCGTTCCCCTGAAGAGGTCGACATAAACATTCACCAAACAGGATGTGTTAGACAGCAATCTAGATCAGATCAAATGTGATGTAGAAAGCAGAGGAGCTGCACTGCACGTCACTGGGAAGACCTCATTGCTTTGAAACTTCTGGCTTCGATGCACATTTTTATTAGGTTCACTTGCCAGGTTTTTTTCTCCCATCTAAACTCATCTTGCCTCCTAGAAAAGAACTCAGAGTTTATACAGTGACACAAAAGTGGTTTAAAGTAAGACTAGATTAATTTTTATATCGCAGTCATTCCAAGAAACAGCGTAGCTAATATTATGCCTGAGGGTAAAACATATTTGGATTGCTTTCATATTTTAATGAAAAGTATATTCCACTGAGTATTAACACTAAACAACATTACCTAGAGATATGTTAATAATAGTTTTGTAGCTTACCGGAAGATTAAGATTTGACAATTCCCACAGAAGCACAGCATTCTATGTAAATTCCTCTTAAACCCTGACAACAGAACTACAGAACTGATAATTTATTTATTTTAAAAATGTCAGCAGGGTATGACCACTGAGATGAAACATCTCATTTTCAAGAACATCTTCAGGGATGATGGCAAATTACAGGCACTCACAGTGATGCACTTGGCATTAAAGAATACAGTGTATGATCAAATATGACAAGTAGAGGACTGTGTTTTTTGTTGTTGTTGTGTTTTTTTATATAAACAGAACAATAAATTTGCTTAAAAGCTGGGTAAATTGTGATAGGACGTAATATTCTGTACTATGATGTTCTAGTCCAGTGGCTCAGAATAACCAAAGAATCTTATTTGGTTTTTACTTTAGATAATTTATATTCTGTCATCTTCACAGTTCTCAGACTGTGTTAGTTATCAAACACGATCTGGTATTGCACTAGACAAAGAAATAATAACCTAATAAACAGCAAAACAGTTTTATGCAACTGGATTTCTTTCACTCCTACCTCCTAGGGAAGCTGTCCTGGAATTTCCTGCTGCTACTTTATATAAGACATTGGTGTGGATTTTATATCTTTTCTCTTATATAAAGTACATTTTTTTCCCATTTTATCATAAATTTTTATTCAAGATTTTTTTTTTTCAAATTAAAAAATCTCAGACTTTCCACTGTGTCACAGAAATAATCCTGTGACCAAAACATACCAATGACACACATAAGGTTTCATTTGCTGAAATAAAAAACACAGACACTAAAAAAAACAATCCTCTTTCCATCAGAGCAACAATAAGCTGAGAATTACCCCTTTGGTAAACGTGCACCCAAGGATCACAGAAGATACAGCACCATTTTAAGGGCTCAGTGTAAGATTTCCCTTACGAAGAGTGACATACACTACAGTTTTATTCCTTTTGGCAATACTGGCTTTGCAGAAAATACCTTTTTGCCAAAAAATTTAGACACAGAGAAAGAAGTGCACAGTGCTGCGCAGCTCCCAGGTAAAGACCCTATCGCATTTTAAAGGTTTTCGGGTCAGCCCTTCACTAGGGGCAGGTCGGCATGGCCCCACTGAGCAGTGCCAGATGGTACCCACTGGGGCTTCGGCTTTCCGTACTTCAGCAATGTCTCTATACTGTACAGGGGGTTACAGGTTAGAAATACTTTTAGCTGCATTGAGTACATGATTGCATGAAAAATGCCTGATGCTGAAACACAAGTGTGCTGCCTGCAGAATGATGTTTCCCTGTTAGGCCACCACCATGACACAGGAAGACGATTGCAGGGCTACAATAAAGATATCTTGGGTTTAAAATCCTGTTTCATGAATCTTTAGCGTCTCACGCCCACACAACAGCCAGGTGAACCTCGTGTACTCTGCCCAAACACTGCCTCGTGTACTCACACCCAAACACAGAGCCCAGACGGCTGAGGAAATGCTTCTCCATGGCTTCTGCCTTCATTTCAAGGCAAAGGGCTGGCTGGGACAAGGCATACACACCTGGGAGGGTGGCAGCATCCCCGTGAGGGCTGACTCCTTCAGCAGGCAGCTGCAGCAATTGCCTGGAGAACGGATCTGTACAATGAGTGGAGGGAGGGCCCGCATGTGAAGACAGAGGAACAGAGCTGTCTTAGTACTTCCAAAGACAATCTGAGATTGTACAGAGATTGATGCAAAAGAGCAAAAAGTTCTTCAGCAGCATAAAACAGGGAAAATACAAGCGAGACACTATGGATCCAGACTTGATGGTTTCCCACAAGGGCGATGAGCTCAATCATGACAGACGATGGGAACAAGAGCTGGAAATCATGGTGGAAACAAAACTCAAGGAGTTCAATGCACTTGGTTCAGAGAAACTGCATGATCTCATCCCTGTTCTGAAAAATACTGGCACAAAAAAATGGCAAGACGGGTGCTTGAGAAAGAAAACAAAGTGCTCAGATCAAGTCTAGACTCATTAGTCTGTCTCAGCAGTATTCAGGGTTTAAAACAGATTCTGAAGAAAATCATAATTAAAGGCATGAATGTGAAGGGAAAATGTGGTAAAACACAACAGGCGTGATTTTAAGGCAGCTTCTGCCAGATTGTCTTTGATAAGACATTAAATCTACCTAAGAAAGAAAAGGTTCCAGTTACGTTCTCTGGAGTTCAGTGGGTTATTTTGCTATGGGTTGTATGGAAATTCTTTCTTCAGACTGGACAAGATGGGGTCAATTGCAAAAGCAAAAGGTGAGTAAGAAACTGGCTTAGAGATAGGAGCGTGGAAGGAAAAGGAGGCAATGAGTAATCCTGCAAGAAGTATGTGGCTGGAGGGAGGTTACTAGGCGAGACTCCAAAGCCTTAATATTTTGATAATGACCTTGTCAAAACCTTTGGAACTGTGCTGATAAATTAGCTAGTGACCTAATGTTAGGGAACATCATGAATACAGAGGAATAGCAGAGTGCCGTACAAAAAGACGTAAATGACTCTCGGGGCTGGACTAAAGGAAAGGGATGAAATCCTGTAGTACCAAAAATGAGATCACGCACTTGGGAACAAATTCCCCAGTTTTCACACAGACCCAGTGCTGGTTTCAAACTGAGGGATTTGCACAGTCATGCCAGCCTAACACAAGTATTATCTAATTCTAATTAATAAGAGCAGGAAGGAGTCTCTAAACCATGCTTAAATTATGGAACATGAACCAGATAGACATCAAAACCCAGTTTCCCACCTCTAGCGTGCATGTTTCACTGGCAAAGCCAGAGGAGGGAACATGTGGTGCTCTGCTCCAGGGTGAAAGGGCAGCCCTCAGCAGCACCTTCATCAACCTCCTGCGGATCAGCCTCGAACCCAGGACCAGCATGGCCACTGGAGCTCCAGCCTGTCACCACTCACTGGATGGGCACCAGGCAGCCATGGAAGACTTGGGGGTGTCGGGACTGCAAGGACAGTCTTACCCCAAGTTTCTTGACAGTTCTGCTCAGGAATAGGGGCTTTGGAATGGTTCAGTAACAACACGTGGTCAAAACCAGAGCTCTCACAAGCCCCCAGTAAGAAATAGCAGTAGCTATTTTTCTCCCCTAAGTAGACATGGCAACTTTCATTGCTTGGCTTTTTTTTTTTTTTTTTTGTTAGTTTTCGTGTGCCATGGAGGGCATGGGCACAGATGACATTTTGCAGAGCAGTTTCTCTCGAGGCCCTGTAAAGCCTCAAGGAGAACCACTAGCCAAAACTGAAGTGGAAGCAGACTCTGAATTTGTTCTGTTGACATATTGCCTTGCCACCACAGAGGCAAGCAATTGAATCCAGATCTAAGCATATGTGTTTGCAAAACAACAAATGCATTTCCCAGAGCTAGAAATACTTTGCATAAGCTGAATGGAGGCGGTTTGGGTTAGCTTGGCTATAGATCCACCAGAGAGCCAGAATTTGGGTCTTCACACATGTTAGAGTAGAGGAAAATGAGCTTCCTTTTAGCTTGCTGAGTAGCTACTGAATTGTATTTTAAATATTCTTTATAGAACATCTGTAATAAGTAAATCTGATTCTATAAAATAGAATATCAAGTTCTAGCAAGGTGTGGAAAGAATCAGCTGTGTACATGAATAAACCACCAAGGCATTTGTAACAAGTCACAGAATAACCCACCCAAAATTCTTGGGTCAGGAAAATAAATTTAGAGGATATTTTTCAGCTTTGAAGGGAAGAGCGTCATAGCTTTATCCAATTTCCACATGTTAAGACCTCAAAATTAGAGTAAAAAATGGCTGTGCGTTACTGCTGCAATACTAAGCCTTGTCTATAAAAAATGAGCAGAAAGAGTTTGTCTTAAGAACGGAAATTCTGATGACATGGTATCAGCAAGGAGCTTAGTAAAGACCCCGCCACATCTATAATACATGGGCTGAAATCATGGCTTAAATTTATTGTTCAATTACAGCTTCAGGCTCTTGGAGTTCACTGCTGCCAAGAAATATATATGACATTAAATTAGGGAATATTTTGTTAAATATTTTAATACATTTAAGTACTTGTAGCATTTTATTTAAGCATATTATTCAAAGAACAGAAAACATTGCTCTTTCCTAATTAAAGGTGTGAGTCAGCAAAACTAATGAAATGCTTACTCCGATGTTGGAGGAAACCGAAGAGGGAGAGAAATCCTATTAGAAAGTACCCTATTATCCTGGCAATGCCTGCCTGAGTGACATCTCAATGTATTTTTGCTGAGTTAAGCCCTACAAGGCCCATCCACTTATGGCACAAGATTTCATTTCACCATTAATTTATTTGATTTATCCAGAGATTAATAAGTGTGTGAGATGTTAGTTAAAATTTCAGAGCACATTGGGAGGCTCTGTCAACTGGAGGAAGGCTATATTAGCAGGAGCTTAGATGCTGTTTGAAGGGTGGAGGGCCACAAAATTCAGGTGGGACTGATTACCAGTGGCGTGGGATGGACCATTTTTGGTCAATGGAGCCTGTAGTGAAACTTATAAAAAAAAATAATAATAATAAAATATATACTGACAGATTTTGAGGGATTTTTTTTTTATTATTATTATTTTTTTACTTCTTATGATCGCAGAAGCAAGACGTGCAGCTCTGGAGAAGTATAAGGAGTGCTAAACTCTCAGTTTGATCTCTTACTCATTAGGTTGGTCACACACTGGAAGACCTCGACAAGTGTACGGTTGGCCAACTACATCTAGACTAAGCAGGTGTGCTCCTCAGTGCACTCATGATTTGTCACCCAGAGCATCGAGATGCTCGTTACCTTTTTCTTCCTTTGGAAACCAGAGCAAACCGAGAGGGCTGGTGTGCCTCCAGGTCTCACTCCTGTATGGTTTTAGGGTAACAAGAGGCTGTTGTAGCTAGATGTGAGGGGTAGGAAGTGCCCTTGGTCCTGCAGTTTAGATGGAGGACTATGGAACAGCTAAGCCAACGCACAGAAGTGGAAAAAGAGTTTCACAGTCACCCTAGCTCTTTCAGTTGCTGGCTGAATCAATCATTAAAGCAGCTTGGATGGGATTTCTGAACGTTAATGATTTGCAAGCATCCAACTTCCTTCATGGTGTTCAAGGAGGAGGCATGGTGTTATACAGGATTTCTGCGATCTAAGCTCTGTTAATGGGAATCCAGCATTTAAACTGGGAACGCCTCTCACATGCAAATTTTTAATAGGACTTCCAAATGGCAACATTATTGTCATTCGTAATGAAGTACATACAATTACTGCTAAATGACCAGTCAATACAAATTAATAGCATCTCATTCAAACATTCAGGAAAGTTGCATTAGTTCCAGAACATATCCTGCAGGGAACAATCTCTCACAGCTGGGAGGCCAGATTCCCATCTTTCTCAAGCCCACACAACTGCAGGAACAACTCTGCTCACTTCTGATAGGCCTGAGAGAAACACATTTTCAACAACCTGCCCCAAACCGAGGCTCCTACCCCGTGTAATTGAGGGGTAAATCCACAATGCAGTATTGCCACTGGAGTGCTATGCACAGCCATATCTACTTCATAGCCTCCCTGACACTCTCCATAACCTGTCACCCTAAGCTATAATGGGGTTATGCTTTAAAGCTGAAGAGGATGGGCAGAACCTCTTCAGACAGAGACAACAAGCAAAAACCAGATTTCTCCTTCTTGGAGGGTTTACTAAACACTACAACAGAGGGTGACACAACCACCTGATTCTCAAGCCCTACCCATTTTATTTATTTATTTATTTATTTGTATGGCACCACAGCACATCAGTGAGCGCCACAGACTTTTGCATCTACAAGTGCTTCATCTGCCTTGGAAGAACTGAACTCAGATCCTCTGCAATAAAGGACAATTTGAACCAGAGGTATGTTCTTTAATTGCAGTTACAGGCATCTCTTAACGCAATAAGTGTCTGGTTTGTGTTCAAGATAATCAGCTTTTGTGGAAAAGCGTGTATCTTTCCCTTGGGTTTCAGTAACACTCTCTTGACTGTGAGGGCCACATACAGAGGGGATGATGCTGTTCACTGTAGCCGTCCTTCTAGGAGACTTTCCAGAGTCCAGCAGTGTTGCTACTGTACAGATCTCCTCCTGAAAATAGCTATATTCTGAAGTTTAATTTATCTTCAAATATTTTATGAAAACCTTAAAGAAGCTGCTCCTGAAAGTAAAGCTGGTAGAAGAGTCTGGTAGGATTTGAAATGCACAATTCACTGAGAGTCGGGAGAGTCACTTGAAGCAAACCTCTCTGAAGTGGGTACGGCCATTGCTCTGGATGAACAGATGTTTGCCTTGTCCCTGTAGGAGTGGAGCACATTCCCCACCAACGCAAAGTCTCATCTTTCTGAAGAGGGATTTTCTGAACATCAGCAGCTTGTCCAAATGCTAATCCTGAAATTACTGAAGTGATTCTCTAAAGACTGTTATTTTTCCATGCATGCTAGAGTGTTGTCCTGAACACTGTTTGTCTTTTCATTTATCCACAAACCGCGCATGAGATTTTCCTGTTTCAGGCATGATTCTGTACTTTTGAACTTAGTAAGAATGTTATTATTGAAACAATGTATATATATATTATATATATATAAATACATTTTTTACAGTGTAGAATTGCAGTGTAACAACTTAGACTTCAGAAAATACCTAAAGCTGTAAAAATGTTGGACTAGAAACAGGCAGGAAGAGCTTCTGATTTGCTCAGCACTGACCATGAGTGCTGCAGTGACAGAAGATAGACATGGAGAGTGCAGTGAGAGACCAGCAATCTCTTTAGTGAACTCTTCCTCACTGTAACTGAAAATATTCCAGATAGCACGTATCCCCAAATCCATTTAGGCTGAGACATAGATCTCCTCCTCCTAGCACCAGAGCTGGATTTCTTTGCATTGACAGGATCAGTGTTAGTGCTATAAGCCATCATAACTGTTAGCATAAAGCCATATTTCAGATCTGAAGAAGGTCACCTTTATCTCACAGTTAAAAGACTCAGTAGAATGTTTTCAGGGGATCAGCAATGCAGGATTTACCTGGAAGTCAGAAGAGCCGATGGTAAATGCCACGGACTAGGCAGACGGGTCCAAACATCAAGGTTTTCACTGTATGCGTGTGAGCACTGCATCCCCGGTGCCATAGCTTCCACCATGTTCCACATCTTCCCTTTGCACCATGTTTTGCTTTCATAACCTCTAACTTCCCTCTTCAAACATCACCATTGCATGGACATGGGTTGGTTTTACACAGTCCTTGTAATTCCTCTGTTGTCCATCAGAGGAACACCAACACATTTCTCCATAATGGATTTTCTTAGGAGTTTCATTGAAGACCAACCTATCTATATGGCCAGACATCTGACTTGAGCTTCTCATCATCAGCATCAGCAGAATGTATTAGAACAAGGCAGGAAATATCTCGACATCTTACCTGCATTGCTTTTCTCACAATACAATGAGAATGGTGTGGATTCAAGACGCTGTTACGCTCCATGATTTGCAAGCAGAATCCTATCGTTTCTGGAGTTCTGGTTTCATATGCTAAATATTGCCTCCCTTAATCCTGAAGACTTTCCCATACATTTTGTATGAGAAAATGTCTTTCAGACAGGTGAATTTACTTACTGCTTGAAGAATACATCAGTTAATGGGGTTGTTTTCCCATAGGAACCACCAGGATGCTGCAGCTCTACACCCCCACCTTTAAAATACTCATAGTCTATGCTAAAGGTGAATGTGCAGGAAGCAGTGACCCATAATGATTCATAATTTTCTGGGAATAAGGAACCCAAGACAGAGTAATCAGCACGGGCAAATACCTCAAGCACAGCAGGTTTGCTAGTAGCCACCTGAAAGGTTAAATACTTTCCATCAGTCTTGAACCTCATCCAAGCAACCCTGCCACCACCGTGAAGCCACCATGACAAATGAGACGTTCCTGGTGAAGAGTCAAGGATATTCCTTATTGATCTCATCACTATCCCAACATGAGAGTGGGAAAATTGGGAAATAATCAATGCAATGAATTTCTCAGAAGAGATGATCTGAGTGAAGAGCTTTCATAGTCCTTCTTAACTGATAGGGTCAAATAACACTGCAAATTTTCCTTTGCGTTTCCTGTTTATTCATTTATTTCTTTGCTCTTTTGCCGGTATTGGAAAATGGAAACATTTCCTGAGAACAAGACGGATCCTAAAGGGAAGTAACTGCATTGTTCCTGCTGCTGGAACCTCGGAGCCTTCCACAAACATTTTTGCAGGCTGAAGGGGTAGCCAGGCAATAGGCATTTTCAAATAACTGCTATCTACCTTAAATCATCCAGCCTCCCGAGCAGCTCCGTGTACTCCCAGCCTCAAGTTTTTGGCCTGGGGCGTGGGTTTCTTGGGCCTCCTGGAGCGACTCCAAATCCTCGCCGAGATGACGGTGCCAAGGCCTTAAGTGCTGCAGCCCTGCTTCTATCCCTGCACAGAGCAGGGGAAGAAAAGTGATCTGGATGCTGCCAGGCAGACCACAGCGGCTTGCTGAGCCCACTGTTGTTTCATTTCCCTGAAAATAGGAGTTTGCTTGTTTTCCCAACTGTGTTTTGTACTTGCCTGTAACGCTGAGTTGTTCCCAGACATAAAAAGGAGACCCGGGGTGCTCCAAAGCTGTGGGGCAGGTGGCTCCTCAGGAAAAAGGAAGACCTCACGCTTGCTTTCCCGAGCTGGCAGCAGTCCCGCAGCAGGTGGGTCGCCTCCCACCCGATGCACACAGCGCCTCAGGTTTGGATATCCCTGGGATCCCGGCGCACTGGGGACGAAAACGACAGCAGCAAGAAGCATTTCTTTCTGCTGCACTTTCCTTTCTTCATCACACTTTCCACCTCCCACTGCAACGTGTCTGTGGCACAAGCTTTGCCAGGCTGGATGAAGAGAGTGAAAGCATTAGGGGCACGTTAAAAATTACCGCCATCACTCAAAAACCTCAGAGATGGAACACTATCAGCCTTTAAAGGTTATTATGCAGAAGTAAACTGCTGAGTGCATAAATATTGTATAGACCTTAAACTATTGAACAGTTATTGGAGCTGGGATTTAATCTCTTTCAGCCTGACTTGACAAAATAACAAAAAAGGGATCGTAGTATGAAAACAGACTGCAAACCAGTATGATGAAACCCTGGAGTTGATCCAGGGAGCCCATTCTCCTTCCACACTGGTAACTTATCAGTGTAATTCGCTGACTTTAATGAAGTTGCTTTTTATTCACGCCCAAAGTAAGTGGGGAAAGAATGGTGTGCGAAGCTTTTTGCTGATCTCTGAAAGGCAGCACAACTTGCAGTGGCTGGACCTCTTCACCTGGGATGCTGTTGGCATCTTCCACATCGGAAATATTCCCAGTGCCCTTCCTCTGCACATACAGGCTCCGAGAGATTTTTCGTTTCATCAGAATGAATTTGATATTTGCAGTCCCAACAATCCCTGTGTATTTTCCCCCAGAATACACAGGAAAATTCCCTGTGTTTTCCTGAAGGAGTGATTTCTACTGACAATACAACCTTTTCCATCACAGTAATGGCTTTATTCGATGTGTGAATTCTCAGAAATGTTGGGGCAGACCCCAGTGTGGTTTTCCACCTCGTGTGGTAGAGCTTCTCCCAGCTGCTCAGAAATCCCCACACCATTTCTCAGCTGTAAAAACCTAGGACGAAGCCACTGATCTACAAACTGGGCTTTGCAAACTCTTCCCTTTTTTCCCTCTTTCCGTGTACCCGGGGATGAGGCTCTGCTGGCAGCCTCCAGACAGCTAAAATTTGCT
Organism: Anser cygnoides; assembly: GCF_040182565.1. Lineage (NCBI taxonomy): Eukaryota > Metazoa > Chordata > Aves > Anseriformes > Anatidae > Anser > Anser cygnoides. The sequence continues at coordinate 16,304,082 of NC_089874.1, read as the reverse complement.
GCCTGCTGCTAAAGATACTAAAGTGCTTCCACCTTCTCAGTGTAGAAGGAAGCTGCAGAACAGAAAACAGCCTGCTTTTAAGCACAGACTGACAAATATATCTTTTTCCCCCCTTCCTCTTTTTTTTATTTTATTTTTTATTTTTGTTTTTTAATCCATGTGTAGTGTAAGCAGAAAGGTCTGCTTTCTTGGAGTCACTCTGTCAATGAGCTGACAAGCTCTGACCCTCTGATAGGAAGGCAAACTCCTCTAATCTATGAGAAAATAGTCTTGCTCAGGTTAAAATGAGGCTTGTTTCTAGTTCCTATTTTCACTGCATAGACAAACTGGGTTTTCTAATAAAAAACACTGGAGCAGACTTTGCAGTAAAGTTTGAAAATCCTTTTGTTTAGAAGAAATGTCCCGTTCCATTACTCTTAAGAGCTATCAGCCTTGGTCACGGTGAGGAGATGTGCCCAAGGAGCACTTGTAGCAGCACTGCTTGCAGAAACATTGGGCAGGATTAGACCACGTCTGTATGATGGTAGTGTAGCTTAGAGCTCATTGCTTGAAATTAGACTCCAACTTACTTCTTGGGTTCTCCTGGTAAAAAAAAAAAGGAAAATGAACTGCTGTGATTTACAAGGTGCTTCAGCTTGTAGCACCTTTCAGCCTCCTGATATGTAAGATATGCACACATTTAAATCTATGTAAACTGAAGTAAACGAAGGTGGGTTGAAGGAAACACAAAAAAAGGATACAACTTTCACCAGCTTGTGCATGAGGGCTGAATACGCCCCATGGGTCTCAGCCCTGGCAAAGGGGAGAAGCCTCAGAGGGTGCAGCATCTCCACCCTTCCCCTTGCCAGGACAGGACAAATCCCTTCCCTTCTCTAGCAGACCTAGCCCCATTGCCACTTCTGGGTTTCTCTGCCTTCCCTGAGGAATGGGGAAAGGTTTTTATATTCACCACCTCACACCTTCATCTTTCCTTACAAGGACAAAATAATATTTCTTTTAATACCACTGAAGAAAAATCTGAATATTTCATTTGCTCATTACCAACTTCTGGTGTTTCCTTCCTTCCTGTGTATCTCTGAACTTGGGTAAAGAGAGCAACTGCTTCATTTTGACTTTCTGCCTACTTAATATCCCTCTCCTGTTCTCATGCAACACAGCATTGAAAATATTAAGACATATTTTCTGCACTGGAGCGCCTGTTTCCAGAAGCAGCTGGTGCAGAAACATTCTGTTAAACTTAGGCTGTGTTTTATTTTTAAAGATACTTCTACCCAATGTAAATTTTGACTCTGGAAATTTCCTTCCAATGTTTAATCAGCCCTTGAGAAATGCACTCACAGCAGCTGTTCTTTTGAAGCTGGCACAGCAGATCGAGCTCTGCGTTAGATAAAGTTTGTTTCCCATATCTCCCTTCAAAATAGTCAACATTTAAAGGCTGAGTTAGATATCTTCCAGTGTCAGCAGTGCTAACAACAGCCCACTCAGCCTGTGCCTTCAGCTGTATACTTCCAGCCTTTCAGGACTTTATAGTGCTTGAGGGGTTCAGTACTGAATCATGTACTAATTATAAAATTGGCATGGCCTTACTATCTTGTTCAGGTTTTGCTTTTTGTCTGATTTTCCTTCCTTCGGTTTCTTCTTTTGTTCATAGACACCTGCTTGCTAATGTCTACGTATTTGAGGGGGATGTTTCCTCTATGTCCACGTCGTATGTGCTCAGGAACAGTTCCACATAACACTGAAGTTTTTTGAAAAAAAAAAATTAAAAAAAAGCCTCAGCCCTGGGTTGTGAGAAATCCTACACTGCTAAAGTTTGTCTGACAATCCTGCTGAATCAGGCTCCACGTCAATGATGCTGGAGGCAGCTCAGTCTTCTTCAGGCCAGATCCCTGCCTGTGTAGGGCACTGCTGGGAGAGGTACTGCATGCCCACATGCATGCATACTCAGCCCTAGGGAGCTGGAGGTACCAGTCACATCACAGGAGCTTTTTTATAACAGGTCCTCTGAATCACTCATTTTTTATACAAAAATCTGAGTATAATGTAAAAGACAGCCCTATGCTCCCTCCTTGTACTATGCTCTTTCATTGTAAAATAAGTCTGGTTTTATACAACATGGCATTAGGTTGGTTTACCTTTTCCGTAATCTTAAATTCCCATAGAAGTGGCATTCAGTAATATTGATTTCGTACTGTTATTTATATTGCCCTTTCCATATCAGAACAGCTCAGTGTATCTTTATCAGCAAGGGCCAACACTTTTGGTCCTGAACAAAGCAAAATGAGTAAAAGCAGTTTTACTTTTAGAGGTACAAAGATCAAAACGCCTCTCCTGGGATCACCTGGGGTGGAGATGTCCAGCAGCATAAGGACTTGGAAACTTTTAAGACTGTCCAGACTCCCAGCAGTGTGTCTCTTTTGAGACAGATGAATGTAAGTAGACTACAGGTGCCAGCAAATGTTAACTATTGTTTTAGGCTGAATTTCTGTTTGGCTGCTGATCTGCAAGGTGACCTGCCGATAAGTGCTGTCTTCTCACGTATGGTCCTGCAGATAACCAACGGTCCTGCCCCCTGAGTACACAAAGCAGAAGCAGAGCCCCTCCATGCTACACCTACGGAGGGAGATAATGGCGATGGCTGGCGAGAGCATGTCAGAGGCAGCAGAGGCCACGGGGATGATAAAAGTGGGAGACATGAGAGCCAAAGACCTTTGGTGCAAGGCAGGATCCAGGAGGACACCCTGATATTATTTTGCAAGAAGTAAACTTGCAAAGTATCTAAGAAGTCTTCTTTCAGCTTTTTTTTTTTTCCCCTAACAAGTCTTCAAAATAAATATTATTCACTCAGTGTTTTTGCATTAGAATGACATACACAGTTTAAGAAACTTAATAGGAAAATGAAATTTAGTAAAACACACTAATTCCGTTTAGGAGCTTGGCAAAAAAATTATTGCATATATGCATTTAAAGACTCCTAGCTTGGGCAAATCACAGCCTAGGATGTAGCACATGAGGACACTTAATATGCTTTGTTCTCACTCCAGCATGTGTTTTAATGGTCTGTAGTACCCAATAATCTACTTTCTGGTTTCCTTCCAGGTCTCTTCATTGCTATCTCCACTTGCTGCAGAAATCAAGTACTTCTGCACGTGGGAGGCATGGTGCAGCACGGATTTATCACGGAAAAACAGAGCACTCCTTGCTGAAGACGCACAGCTAATGCCTCTGAAAGCTACAGGGCCTGTTGGAGGGGAGCTAAATCATATACTGGTATGTATTTCATCTCACAGCCATAAAGAGTGTGGTTTGATGAATCTTTTCCTGCACTGAAATGCATTATGGATCTCTTTTGCTGCTCCTCCTAGGAGATGAGCTTTGCAGGAGGTTCGGGCTGGGATAACAGCATGGCTTGAACAAACTGCCTCATGCAGGTGTGCAATGCATGATCTCTCTCCCCTCTCCTCCTCCTCCTCCTCTCTCCTCTCCACTCAGGGAAGAAACCACGAGTGGACATTTTTGGTTGCATACCACTGGCCGCAACCTTCAAGCTTGCCTCTCATGCCAGCCCTTTGAGGGGCCTAGTCTGCCGAGGCCAGAGCTGTGGGGTCTGGCTACAAAATCCAAGACAAATCCCTTGGAGCAGCCCAGGAGCAGGGCTCAGACCAGCAGGCAGCTTTGGCCAGCACCTGTCTGCTGCTCCATGGGCTCCTCCAGCTCTGCGTGCAAGGACAGGCTTCTGGAGATAAGCTTGGGGGCAGCAAGTTCATTTCTTACTGCACATGAAGTGCTGCAAGTTCACAAACGTGAGCACATTTTTGGCTTTTCTGGGGAAGCACGAGTCCGCGGGTTTACGATTCTTGCCTCACTGTGGCGCGGTTGGGAACAGTTGTTACGTATCAGCCCAGATGCTTCGTTTCAGAGGCAAACGGTGTGATTCCTGTATACATTTGCTTTCTCAGTTTGTCAAGCACTTAAGTGCCTTTCATCCTGAAGTATCCTAAATGATAATATGCACTTATATATCTCAAGTTCCTCTAATGAACGAGGTTCTCCATAAACACTAAGTAATTAGGCCTCACAACAGCCCGACAAGCTGGGAACAATTCTTTGCAGTTGTGCCAGCGATAAGCAGAGGCTGTGTACAGACAGACAGGCAGACAGACAGACAGGCAGCTGCAGAGCTCCCAGGCCTGGGCTGCCAGCTGCACCCGCACCACCACCGTGGTCCCGGCATCCCACCCAGCAGCCACGGACATGTTCCTCTCCCAAACTGGGTGAGCTGCACCCAGGATGCTCTTGTCTGCAGGAAGCCTGGTGCTGGTTGAGGCCAGCACTTCCAGGCCTGCATCTCCCGACGGTTTGTGCGGTGCTGGTGAGTCCAGGAGCTGGAGGACAGGAGCTTCGTTGCCTTGTCCAGGCCGGTCCCCAGAGCAGCACCAGAGGGAGATGCATGCTCAGAGGAGACAGCCCCAAGCTGCAGCCAGTGTCTGCATACAGAGGCTTTGTAATTATGTTTGTCACAACACAAAATCATCAAATCACAGAGTATCCTGAGTTGGAAGGGACCCACAAAGATCACTGAGTTCAACTCCTGACTCCACACAGGACCACCCCAAAAATCAGACCCTATGTCTGAGAGCATTGTCCAAACACTTCTTGAACCCCAGCAGCTCGGTGCCGTGACCACTGCCCGGGGGAGCCTGTCCCAGTGCCCGACCACCCCCTCGGTGCAGAACCTTTCCCTAGCACCCAGCCTGACCCTCCCCTGTCCCAGCTCCATGCCGTCCCCTCGGGTCCTGTCGCTGTCCCCAGAGAGCAGAGCTCAGCGCCTGCCCCTCCGCTCCCCTCGTGAGGGAGCTGCAGGCCGCCATGAGGCCTCCCCTCAGCCTGCTCTGCTCTGGGCTGAGCAAACCCAGGGCCCTCAGCCGCTCCTCATACGCCTTCCCCTCCAGACCCTTCACCATCTTGGTAGCCCTTCTTAGGACACTCTCTAATAGTTTTATGTCCTTCTGATATCTTGCTGCCCAAAAAACTCTAAGAGAGGCCGCACCAATGCTGAGTATAATGGGACAATTGCTTCTTTCAGCTGGTTAGCCAGACTGTGCTTGGTGCACCCCAGGGTATGGTTGGCCCTTTTGGCCAGCTCCTCACAGAAAATAGCCCTCAGGTAAGAAAGAGCACAGAAGACACCATGTTTTGCACACAAATGGCTTTCCACCTTAGCTATAAGAGTGAAAACTGAAAGGTTTCTGCTTCCTCCCTGCCTGCCCACTCCCACTGCCAAGGCGCACTGGGGGGCTGTGGGGGCCCAGCCCAGCCCTCACCCACAGCACTGGCGCTGCAGGTGGTGGATGGGGCCCTGGCACCACTGCTGGGTCCAGGGGGGTTAAGGCACTGGACTTGGTCATCACAGCCCCCCCAGGTAATTCGTGTCCATTTCTGCCGGAAAGGGAACTTGGCAAGAGGCTCCTAGGCAAGCAACCAGCCTCAGACATGTACTCTTCAAGGAAATGAAAAAGGGGAAACTTCAATACAGCCAAGAGAGCATTTCCCATCAGAAAACATTGCAGCTAAAGGGGAAAAAAAGAGTCCTAAGCAGGTCTGCTGCAAACTTCTCTTTCCCTGGCTCTTTTTCTACCTTCTCAGCACTGCTGTCATCTGTCACTGGCAGCTCTACTGTGGGAATTTCCTTTCTCTCTGGTTTTCTTGTAGCACTTTCAGCACTGTCACAATCAGGGATTGTATGTACCAAAGCTGTAGCTTTCAGCTAAAGGAAAGGACCTCTTCTGCAAGGTCTCTCTTTGTGTCTTCTGTAGTCTCTCTTCCAAAGATATAACAAAAACTATTTTCTCAAGTTAAACAAATTGGCACAGCTCAGCAGCATGCAGCTGCTACTTTTCCTCTGGTGGCATCTCACATAATTCCCAGGTACTGTATTATTTGTTGGACATTATCGTCCTATCTCCGTGCTTCTGCCACTTGCTTTTTTGCTAACTCACAGGATTGAGGTCTCCTGCTGAAACGCACAGACCAGACCATGGCATTGCCTGCCTCCCTCCTGTGATGAGTGTGAAGAAATAAACTTATCCCTTGCTCAGTTTACAAAGCCCTGAAGTTAACCCCCACCTCCCAGCCCCGTACAGCAGCAGAAGGCTCTGCCCTGCCGATTCAGCAGCAAAGCAAAAGCACCAGAAAAGCAGTGCAGGGAACCTGTCCCTGTGCACTTCCCAACTCTGTTACACCTTTGCTGGTGTTGTCGCGGTGCCTTTTTGGTGGCTGGCTCCCGACTGCTCTTCTGCCCCACGGGCTCTTTGGGAGCTCCTTGCTGCAGCTTTTAATTGAGCTTGCTCTTTTGTTCCCCTGCCAGCTCCCCCCTCCGTTTCCTTCCCTCTCTGCCGAGGGCTTTCCTGCCCTCCCAGCCCTGTTCTCTGTCTCCGCTCAGCTCAGCGAGCCCCAGGGGCCTGCCTCTGTCCCCGGCAGCAAGGGACACCAGCCCTGTCCCCCGCCCCCGGCACACGCTCAACAGCAAAGCTGCTCTAATGCTTTTTGTTGCCTCCTTCCTCTCCCTCCCCCCCTCCCTCTCTCAAGGTGGGATCTGTCTTTCCTTATAGCAGATAGTGTGAGCGGAGAGAAACCAGACTCAAGGCAAAATTCCCATTAACTTCGGAGGGGGCAGGATTTCACCCCAAGTGTTTCATGTTCTGGGCGCTGGACAACAACATGAAAGGACTCCGCACTTGTAAAACCTGAACCGCTGCAGCCATTCGAGCCAAGCAAACGCAGATGCAGTTGCTGGTGCCCCCTCCAAGCCCCTTGCCACGGCCACGCATGCTCCTTCTGAGACCAGTGAAGGTCGTTAATCTCCTCCTAGCTGTTTATTGTGCCCACGTTGGCAGCTCTTGCTGAGCGCCGAGTTCCTCCTGCACAGCCTGGGCCGGGCACTGACTTTTACTGCTGCCGCCGGGCATTACCTCCAGCCTCACTGTCTTTCAAGCGTGCTCCCCTTCAGTCCAGTCTTCCTCATCTTGTTTGTGTTGTTGCTGCTGCTGGGGCTTTACAAGCCTCTGGCTGCTGGGGTCCTGCTGGCTGGTGCCCCGCTGCTCCTCTGTCTTCCTGGGACACCTCATTTCCCCAGCACCGATCAAACCAGTTAAAATTCCTGAGATCTCGCTGTGTCCTCTGTGCTTGCCAGCTCCCTTCTGCTGACTTGTCTCTGGTTTTGTCCTCCACTGCTGCCCCAAGAACCCAGCTGTGCCCTGCTGCAGATCACAACGAGGCCTTTTGCCTGATGGCTGTTCTTCCCCTTCACCACAGCCCTCTAGTACCTCCATATCCTCCATTTATTGTGGCGAGCTGCTGGTCTATTCCAGCATCGTCCTCCCTGTGCCTGCTGACAGCCTGTCTGTCAGCTTCCCCTGGGGTCTTGATTTTTCTACTGATCGGTCTCTTGCTGAACCAGTGTTTAGTCCCCAGGAGGGCTGCTGCAGGAGCACAGCATTTCTGAGTAGACATCCCTTCTGTCTGTGCAGTTCTTGCTCCGGGCTCTTTACTGTCATTGCTGCCTTTCACTTGTTTGTAGGTACCCGGGGGAAGATGTCTTGGGCTCAGATTCCCCTGATACTGAGCCATTTGAATTTTACTTCACTGCATTGCAACCTACTGTCTGAGAATAGCATGTCAGGCTTTGAAAGTGTAACTTGTGCTTCGTGATCTCAATTCTTGCTTGAATGCCCTCCATTTGGCCCATTTAAAAAAAAAAAAAAAAAAAAAAGGATTAACAGTTTACTACTGGCGTGTAGTTCCTGTCCTTAAAATGGAACAAGTCACTTCTGGCCCTTTTTTAAGGCTGTATTCCCCTGTTTGATGTACAGCAGCTGAGCATTCCAGTCTGGTGGCAGAGCTGCTCACTGGCCTGACTGTGTGTCCATCTCCTGATGACAGCCTGTCGGGACTACTGCTCTGCAGTAGTTCCTGGTCACGGATGGCCTCATACCAAGCAGCAGGGGTGGTTTCTTTGGCAGCATCCTCTTGCAACTGGCCACGGGTTGCCTTACTCTATAGCACCCTGAGTTCTTCAGTGTTTTGTTAGATGCCTAGGCATTCCCAACACACTGTCGTCGTGTGTTAAATACTATTTATTTTCCTGAGATAAATGCATTTTGGATGTTGTTGCAATGGCAGTACCTTATATGCCACAGTAGTACTAAAAATAATCGTGTAGTTGCTTGGCGCGGTTACGTGTGTCATCAGGACTTCTCTGGAATACTTATCGTGAGGCCACCCATCTACTCCATGTCCAAGGCTGAAATAAAGGACCCAGTGAAAATAGAGGGTAGAAAATCTTCTCTCAGCCTTTTTCTTTCATAGGGAACGCTGGAACTCTGCCAGCAAATGCGCAGCAAATGCTGGATTTTGCTCTGCTTAACTGCCAGGCGTCCTCCTAAGGCAGCAGGCTGGAGCTCTGGTTGCCCCACAGGGGCTGAGGCTGGCACTTCACCAAGGAGGCCCTCCAGGTGCCTGTTCCTGGGCTTTCCAGAGCGAGGAAAGACAGCAGCTTGTCGGCACAAATGGCCAGATTTCTTCTTTTGGCTGCGGCTTGTCACTCAAAGTTCTTCAGAACTCAACAGGTGTTAAACGGAGGGGATTAGCGGCGAGCTAAACCCATTTTGCCGTAATATTCTCCTCCTGACCTTCATGCTGAGGTTGCAGAGCTCAGCGACGCTTTCCCGATCGCTTCCTCCGGCGTCCGGCGCTGTCTGCAACGTGCCTGCCATGCCTGGGAGCTGCTGGTGCCGGGTCAGTTCGTGCTGCAGCTCCTCCGAGCCTGGCCGGCCGCCCAGGGCATTTCTGCCAAGCCTCCCTTGCCAGAAGCTGCGGCCGGCACTGGTAGGTGGCTGATGGCTCATCTGTCTCAGGAAGCCAGGACGGGCACTGTGCAGCGTGGCAAATGCAGCTCCATGCACTACCAGGGAGCGTCTCCTCGGCCATTAATAACTCGCAATGCTCCGTTCAGCCGCTTCGGGCCAGCGCGGATGCTTTGTTTACCTGATGGCTTTCTCGCAGCCACGGGCAGCCCCGTTCTGTGCTGGGATTAGAGGATGAATGATGCCCGTTTTTGCAGGCCTGCACGTCCTTTTTCACCGTCTCGCCAAAACAAATGGCCTGCAGCTTGGCAGTCACGGGTGCACCCTGCGGAGCGGGGCAGGGGAGGCTGTGTCTGGCTGCAGCACGTATTCCGGCCTCTCAGAGGCTGTGGTCCCCCAGGGCCTCCTCCCAGGAGGACCACTCGGACCCCGCCTGGCCTCCCACCTCCTGCAGAAGCTGGGGGTGCTCCAAGCCCAGGTGGCAGCAGTTCTGGTTTGGGATTTCTGAACGGTCACCTGCATCCCCTTACTGGTGACAGGATGGGTTTGTGGTACAGCCCAGCTCTTGGTCACCCTTCTGCATCTCACTCAGCTCTTCAGCAGTGCCCCATTCACCTGGCTGCACCACCAACCTTATTCAACCATTTTTCTGACTTCGCGGGAGAGGACAGACAACTTTCTGTGGTGTCTGACACTGCAGACTGCCTCCTCTCTGATGACTTCTGTTCTTGTTGCTGTTGCTATACCTGCTGTATTAGGATATGAAGCAATATGTTTTCTCCAGCCCTTTCACCCTTACTTAATGACTAGGTATTGGGTTTTGGTCTCTGTGTTGCTTCCCACAGCAAATATCTTGGACCATGACACTGCAGTCTCAGTCTGTGTCCTTGCTATTTCCTGAGGTCTTTTAGTATTAGGCTACACAACTGTCCTGACCTGGTGTTATTAATGCTTTCATTTTTTTCCCAGGACAGACTGGTGGCCCTTACTATTTTGAGGACCACACATTTATCTATGGTTTTGAACTGTTTCTTTCAGCAATCACTCCTACAAGCTGGAAGCACATGTATCTCGAGTCATCCTGTCATTAACTGGGGAGTCTTTATCGTCTCATAGAGGATGCCAGATTTCTTATCTATGTACTAGAAATCTCAGTTTTCTTCTTAGGCAGTCACATCTGCCTGGAATAGGCTATTCATCCATCGCTGTTATCCACTGTTTCTGTGTTTTGGGAATTATTCTTTGCTGAAGTCTCACTCACTCTTTGTCTTTTAGAGTGTGTACTGAGAACAAGAGCAAAAGCAAGATAAATAAATTAAAAGGCTTTACCTTTGATTTCTTCTTTTCATGACTATGGCCATGGCTCTGTACAAACATTCGGTTTTTACTCCCACTCACCCCCTACTCGAAGTATCTTTTGCCTGGAAATTCAGCACTAATGTGTCCTGACTCTCTTCCTGCCTACTTACACTGCTTTATCTGGCATCTGTTTGTGAACTACACTGCACGCTAACAGCGTGTATCAAGCGTTGGGGCCAAAGCAGGGAAAATACAGGGGATGATCTACAAAGATGTTGCACCTGTGGCAAACATGGAGCTGTGTTCAGGGACTGACCTTCTAGTGCCTTCTCCAAAATATTCTGCCTTGCAGGCTGTTTTCCTCCCCCAGCTTCCGTGCAGGTTCATATATCCTGAGCCTAGCTTGAGACCTCCTGCCAGCATGACCTCCTACCTTGAAATCACTCGTTTTATTAAAGCCTTCCTCCAAGGTATTCTGGGTCTATTTCACAACAGGGAAACCAAAAATTCTAGAAGTTCAACCCTTTTCTCCTTTTCTCAGGGGGAAAAAAAAAATTTGAATAAAAGCAAGTGCTAAGAAAGAGTCAATTGATGTTTTATTCTTATACAGTGGTTTAAGACCAGAGTAGAGAAAGCATTAGATGGTCTGGTGCAATAGCACATTAGCAAGAATCAGCCATTCCTGATTTCTAGTTCATCCCAAGCTAAGAGCAAATATCATAGTATAATTATTTTAAGGAAAAACGAGGATAATAATTTGGGGGGGGGGGGGAGTGCAATTCTGGGACAACATGTAATTTGGATTTTGAAAATATAAAGCGCTTTATAAAAGTTGTATCCACCAGACATTGCCACTTGCTCCATCTGGGCAATGGAGGTGCTTTCAGGTCCTGCTCCAAGTGGACCTGGACTTGGACTTATTGCATGCCTGTTTTTAGGGCAGAACCTTACCTAGTGTCTTAAGCTAATAGAGTTCTATCTGTCTTCTGCAATGAGGAGAAACCGCAACTTCTCAGAAGCATGTTTTGGAAAAGTAAATAAAGAAAGAAAGAAGAAATTGTAAATAAGGAAAGAAGAAATTGAGTTTCAGTGAAGAACAAGGCTGGATATGGAGATTCTTTAATTATGTATTTTTCTAACTAGCAAGGAAAAAAAATCAATATCATAAAGAAAAAAATGAGTTTCAGACTGAAGGATTTGTGTCAACATCTGGACCTGGGGCTTGAAAACTCAGCAGCTGAGGTCATTCCATTTTATAAATCCAGCTTATGAATGGTACACACAGCATCTGAACAAGTGCAAAGCCTGGAGTCACATAAACAGTGTATTTCATTCCTGGACATTGAAATAACAAAAAGGGCAGAGTCAAAGGGCTCCTCTCAACATATGTGCTTTAAATATATGTGAAAGGCCCATGTGACACTCAAATAATAACACTGGGAATATGGAAAATGAGACTAAGCAATATTTATACTACCCTTTCTTTTTTACTGGGGTGAAGTGTTAAACGTGGTTAACGATAGGTTGATTGGGTCAAGAATATGGGCTCCATCAACTTTGCAAACTGCTCTGAATAAATAAACTGAATAAGATGTTTTCATAGGGTCAAATTCTCATTGTAATCTGAAGCCATTTCTACCAGAAAAAAATATGTTTACTTGTTAAGGCAAGTAAGAACTAGAGCACACTTGATTTACAGTGCAAAGGTCCACTGAAAAATGGACTTTCCTTTCAAATCCTTGGCATCCTTCTCGCCCATGCACCCTCCCATCTCGGCCAGGAGGTGAGAGCTACCTGCTATTGCACAGGGATTGATGGTGACAGGTGTGTATTTCACCTCCAACTCTACTAGCAAGACACCTGCGCTAGTCTAAATATGACAATGGAGAGCTGTATCTGCAGCCATATATTGACTGCTGAATAAGCCTCGTGCTTTTTGGTTGAAAGTAGCAATCACGGTAAGTTTAAGGGTAGATCTACAAGAAAGTGCTCCTACATCTTAGCCGATGTGTGCAGGTCTGGTTACCTCATTTCAGACAGTGACTGCAGAACTGCAGATAAGAAGGAGCCACATGAATGCTTTCATGGTCGGAACATGAGCATGCAGACCGCAGTTATTGCCAGCTTGGTGGTGGAAGGAAGGAGAGTGGAGGAAGAGGAGCTGGCCTGTTCCTGTAGCTGGTTCCCCTACACCACTAGGCCTGGCCACTGATGAATGCTCCTCTTCATGGGGGCTTTGCGTTCAGCTCAGCTTAACCCACTTTCACCTAAGTATCACAGAATGACACAGAACCGCGGAGTGGCTGAGGCTGGCAGGGAGCTGTGGGCCCAGCAGGCCCAACCCCTGCTCACGCAGGGCCACCCAGAGCAGGGAGCCCAGGGCCATGTCCAGGCGGCTTCTGAAGGTCTCTGAGGAGACTCCATCGCCTCTCTGGGCAGCCTGTGCCAGACTGTATCCTCACTGATGATGATATTATGATGGCAATATTTCTTTGGTAGATACTCATTACCTTCAACTGGTTGATGATCATGACTTTTTCAAAGAACATGCCAATGATTTATATGATTCATGTCACAAACAGTCTGTTAAGTTTGTTTCACCAAGCATTGCCATAAGGCAATCTTTAGCTGAGGCTGCATTTAAAATAAAAGCTATATTCTTGTCCACTTAGACTTCAAAGCAGTTTTTCAGCTTTGAAAGTAACAATAGGAAGCTCTTTTTCCTCCTCTGTATTTGTTGCATAAAGCCATTTATAACCCAGTGTTGTCTTTTCGTCAGCTTGGACCATGGTTCAGATAACAGTTCTATGACAAATAAGCCTCCCAGAAATCATGGACCAGAAAGCAAATGAGATATCATACATAAGTGATGGATGAAAGTGTGTTACTAAATGGTTACAGCCTTCAGTCCTGGTAGAAGAACTCACAATTAGCTAACACAATTTTCAAGGTGTTAATCTGGATCTGCAGAGAGAGAGGCAACCTCTGTAAGATAAATTTAATTTACCTGCATCTTCCCCATCCCCTAATTAGGGCCAAAGACAAAGTGGAAGAATTGAATGACTTGGGGGATTGTTAAGGAAAAAGGAAATCTTTCACTTACTGAGGGCTGGCGGTAGTCAAAAGCTGTTTTCATCTGATGGCTCATTTGATGGTGAACACAAACACAAGTGTGCAAATTGCAACCAACATAGCCCAGATGGCTTTCCTTGGGTCTCTGGATAAAACCAAGGGTACGGACTTAGGCAGAGAAAGAAAAATTTCCCTGTCCATTTTCTTCAAAATGTCAGACTATTTCCTTAATTCATACGTTCAAAGAAAAAAAATTCTAAGAAAGCTGATGAGAGTTTTTCATACAATTTGTCACTTGAGACCTACATGCTCATTCTTTGAGTCCTGCCAGTCATTTTGAGGGTTTCAGCACTGAGAAAAACATCTTGTCTCCATAACCACAACCAAATAATGTCACAGCAAAGGGGATACCTCTTCCAGTTTCAGATTTGGTCCAAGAATTTATCAGAGCTTTTAATAAGATTTCTGAGAGATTTGTTTTTAGTCTTTGCTGCCCTGAAAGCCTTTTGTTATTTAGATTCACGGGTTCAACTTTCCTGCTAACGTTAGATCGCAGTCACTATCTGTTAGGTGGATACTTCTGCCATCACCTTGACAATATGCGCTTTAGCTAGCTAAGCGTTTTTTCTTAAAAAGGTGCCACTTACAAAAAATCTGTCCTGCTTTTCCAATGTAAAGTAGAACATGCTTGCTTAATGCATGCCTTTATTATGGTCACAAAATGTATATGTCTTCCCTGGCCAGGAAAAAAAAAATAATGAAGCTTTATCCTGCACTCAGGAGGGGCTGTACGTCACTGTGATGCTACTGAGTTCAGCAAGTGTGCAATGTACAATTTTGGTTCTTTTTTTCTATTATTAATTTGAATTACATTTTTTTATTTGCCTTTTTTTCTCCACAAATCCTTGTTATGACAGCTTGCATATTTTAATATTAAGATTTATTCCCTTCCCATATCTTAATGTTCCCCAGAGACAGCAAAATGGCTTGACTATCAGTTAACATTAATTTTAAAACGGAGTCCAAATATTTAATTGAATTGGTTGTGTCAGTGACTTAATCACCTAATTGCTGGGGTTTCTATTTCTGTGGTACAGATTGTCAGTGAGTTGGTAAGACCAGTTACAGAGCTAGAGACTGGAAATAATCTCCTTCCAAATGGCATAAATAGCTGAATAACACAGTCAGACTAGGCCCCGAATGTATATCCAAATGCAAACTTTGGCTTAAACCAGTCAGAACACCATGTCTGTTTTTCTTTAAACTGATTTATGTAGAATACTAGGTGTCTATTTGAGTTATACATTAACATGATGGCATTATTAATACTATTCTTTTGCATGCATATCCTCAAAACCACATTCATGATTTTCTTTCTCCTAAACATAGTCTTCTATTACTTGGATTAAAGATATGGGAACAAACAGCTCATTTTTAAACACATGCAATCAATATCACGATCTTCAACCATCTGCAGCGCAGAAACAGAGAGAACCTGGAGGGATGAGGCTTTTTAATTCCAAAAGGAAATGTCATAAGAAGAGACTGAATTCATCTTGGGAAACTTTACATCCTGTATCTTCACCTTAAAGATGGATTCTAGATAAAATCTCATTATCCTTTCTATTTTGATTTAACGAAAGCCTGTTCTCTAATGGTTAATAACTGTTATCACTCAGAATCTATACGTTATTATCGTTATATATTACCTGCTGTAAATGTTTTTTATAATTGCCTGTTGGTGATTCTACATCAAGTTTGGCAAACTCCGTCAGTGCTAACCCAACCCCTCAGCACGGCTGGGGACTAAGCGTGAGCCAGAACACACACCGGGG
The DNA here is from genome assembly GCF_040182565.1 of Anser cygnoides. NCBI lineage: Eukaryota > Metazoa > Chordata > Aves > Anseriformes > Anatidae > Anser > Anser cygnoides. The sequence continues at coordinate 16,289,012 of NC_089874.1, read as the reverse complement.
AGCGGAGCAGGGAGCTGAGCTGTGGCACCGAGCGGGAGCCGCGGGTGTCTGTGCTTGGGCGAGAGGTGCTGCACCGGCCCTTCCAGTGCCGCCCACCTTTTAACACATTAATGGCCTTGGAAACGGCAATTCTGGGGTACATCCAGAGACGTGAACTTTCCCAAGTTGTGGTGTTAGGGCATGAGGAAAAGCCTTGTGGTAACACCAGGAGGACAGGCTGAGTGGGGACACTGCTGGGAAGGGGGACTTCCACGGCTCAGTGGTAGATAACTTGCTTTTGGGGTGTCCATCGCAGGCTGAAGAAGAACACCTGGCCTTGGGGACTATACAATTGCACATTCTCAACAAGTCCAGAGGCATCGAAGCCCAGCATGTGCAGCACAAGAAGCGAGGGGGAGAACCTGCCCATGTCACCTTGTGCCACCAGAGTCACCACACCTTCCGCGAGGACAAACGTGAGGCAACGCTCACGCTGTGGGGAACGATGGCACTGTTGTGCCATGTTGGCATGATGAAGTGCGAGTGGCACAGGCACCGCTCCTCACCGCCGCAGCTGGTCCTGACGGTCTGCTTAGGAACCAAAGCTGCCCAGCAGCTCGGCTGAGCTCTGCCGCAGGAGGAGCAATGGGGCAGACTTCTGAAACCCCACCTTTTGGGTTGACCTTACCGCGTGCATGCAAAGTGTTGTGAGACACTGTAGGCTTCGACACTCTTGGCTTCACGCATTTGGTGACCTTAAAAGGGAGAGGCTGGAGTGAGGTGTCGGCCATGTGGCTGCTTCGCAGGCTTCTCTGTGTAGGCCCACTCCTTTGCTAGACAATTTTAACTTGAACACAGCCAAACAGATATTGCATTGTTCTCACATTTTGTAAAATAAATTCATTGCCAGCCTGAGACCTTGTGTGCCAAGTTTGAGATGAGAGTGCATTTTATGGCTGCGTTATAAACCCCTGAAAGAAGAGGTTTATAATGTAAATGCTGACACAGGCAGAACTATAACTGAGTGAACGATATTGCTATGATATCTTATTTACCTCCAGCAAGGAGCATATCAGGAAAACTAAATAATGTATTCCTGTTGTTACAGATCATTTCATCAGTAAAACTTATCTCTGATTTTATTTGGTAGGCTACAACTACAAAGTTCATGCATTGACTAAGGAAGAGCAACAATAGCCTGTATCATCCTATGCATCATAAGGGTTACAAACTCACACATGATAAAGTGCTCCCATATATACTTAAAATTTATTAAACACTTTTTTTTAATAGAAAAGGACAATTCAGAAAGAACAGAAAAGCAGAACACTATTCAGTGTATTCAGCAAAACTGCGGCAGCAGCTCATTACAGCCATTGCAGAAGGGACGTATAGGTGCCTGCTGTACGTGACTGAGTACCCAAATATTAGCCAGTACTGTTTCTTTTTCAGATTTGAATAATTTACAGCAGAAACACCAGAAGTACTCTGCTGTAGCATGACATCTGCTTAATTGAACAGGAAAGCATTGCATTGAGCTAGCAAGTTAAAACCAGGACGACATTCACTCATAGGTAATATGCACAAAGCAGTCTGTAAAGGGTGGCCGCTGCCTGCCAGTCTCCGCCGGTAGCTACACGCACAATATGGGTGTTGTGGATGTAACCGGTGCAGGATTTGCTTGGCCGAGTTAGCTCTAGGTTGCTCCTGTACAAGAACCAGCACCTATGCTTTGGCATTTCTCTACTGTCTTCTTTCTGATGTCCATCACTGGGTTTGGAAATCGGGCTTTGGCAAGCTGCAATACAAAATAAACCTGCTAATTCTGAGAAGTGGTTTTTCAGGCACAACTGTCACGTTCGGCCTTGTAGAGTAGACAAATAAGCCTACCCATGCAATGTGTAATGTTTTCTTTTGTCCTTTATAAAACTGAAATGACTGAAATAATATTACAGGAGAAGATTTTGATATCCTCGTTCCAGTGTGCCTTGGCAGTCCCTGCACCGTGAATAGTTTCTGCAGCTCCGATGGAATGCCTCTTGGATGGAAGGTAGCCTTTACGGTGAATTCAGCTGGTCTTCTGCTGCTGCAGGAATTCAGGGGCACACTGTTACACGTTATAGAGGGAAAATTACACAAATACGTCCAATGACAAGTGTATATCGTCGACATTGTATCCAAGAAAAACTATTGCATACATTAAAGAATGTGTCTTTTTGGCACTTGCTGGAAAAAAAAAAAAAAAAAGAAAAAAAAAAAAGAACAGTCAGGACTTTGTGGTCTGGTCTCTTTTTAAATCTTTACATGATGAGACAGAGCAACAGTTTCTGAGCAGTTCTGCAGCACTTCCCTGTATCAGTCCCCTTCCCCGCTCCCCTTGCCAACAATTCTGTACAGCTTGCCGAGCGTTTGCTCGAGTTCAACAGTTACTGATAAATGTTGCACTTTTCCTCTTTGGCCTCTTTTTGCTTAGGGACAGGAATCAAACAATCAAACTGGAAAAGTCAAACTTATTTTCCTTTTAGTAACTTGTTTATTTCTCCACCTACAAAGCAAATGCATTCTTTGCTCTGTAATTTAATGTCTGCCTCTTTTTCCGCCAAGGTTGATTTGGTATTTCCTTTACAAACCTCAATTGTTGGCATTAAGAACTTGGCCACTTCAGCTCGACGGGACTAAAACTTGGCAAACAAATTGTCAGCTAGCAGTTAACTTGTTTTACTAAAATTTCTTTCTTTTTATCAGTAATCCATGACCAGTCTTTATCTCTGTAGTCCCCACCACACTTCTGGGTCCCCTGAAGGTGAATCACTGGAAGTGGTTGGCTTGGAAATGCTTCTGACTGCCCTTACAAACGCTTAAATGAGAGACTGCAGGACTCGAGCTCCATACCAAAATGCAGTCACCATTCTGTCTTGCAGGCAGCCTTTCTTACACTTCTCCATATCAAGGAAAAGTGTCTCTGAAGAAGCTACAAGGTAGGATCCTCAACAAAGCAGGAAGGGCAGAGAAGCAAGAAGGCACACGGTAAGTCTCAGTGCAAAGTCTGGGCTTGGTAATCCTGCACAGAGCTGGAGCTGCAGGTGAGCATCTTGTAGGAGACACAAGTCAGAGGGGCAGCCAGGATGGGAGCAAAGGGGTGGCCATGGGAGACCAGAGTGGGAAGCCCATGCTGCATGGATGCTTGCAGCCCTGCCGACATGGGCAACAGGGCCATGCAGGGGGCTGCAGCCCACTCCTTGGTGCTCTGGCATCAGAAAGGTCTTGGTCCACTGTTCATCTCAAGAAGGTCAATTACTGGCCTGAACGCTCCCTTACCCCAAAGCCCTGGAGCAGGTTGGTCCTTGTTAGAAAGGGAGAAATGCCACAAAGAACAGTTTCCACCTGTCTAACTCACAGGAGGTTGCACCAACTAACTGCTTAAAAAGAGTGGAGTGGGGGAAGGGGGGGAGGAAGCCTGGTTTAACCCCTGGGGTGGGAGCTGGAGCAGCATTTAATCGGCAACTCCTTCAAACCCTCCAGCCAAGCCCTCCTTGCTGCTAATCAAGCCCTCCCAGCAGGATTACGCCTTTTATCTGCCTTTATCTGCTTCATGTTGCAGCAGTGGCAGCAGGCGCTCCACCATGCTGGCTTAGCACCTCCTGCTCCAACTGGGAGCTAGAGCTGGGATTTCAGCAAACATCACCCAAAAACCGTGTGTGGCCTCACCACTGGTGATGGAGCCACGCAACGCAGGAACAGCAGCATTCAGCCCCTTGTCTGCTTGCTCAGGAGCAACACTGGTATCCCAAAGAAGACCAAGTAACTGTAATGCAGAAATATAATTTAATGGGATTTGAACCAGGCTCAAGAAGAAATTTAACAATTTAAATACGATTCTCTTCCCTCGCATTTCTCTCTCCTGTGAAATAGCAGCAAACGTGGTGCAGGAGTGTTAAATGAGATGTGGCTGGGACACAGCTCTTCCAGGGAAATGCTGGTTCCCACCAGGATTATATTTTGCATATATGTGAGGCTGACTTTAGGCAACTGTAGGCAGATCTAAATGCCCGAGTGAAGCAGGATGCACCACTCTCACTGCTGCAGGAGAACTTGTGAGTCAGAAAAGCAGAAAAGCAGACCAGCTTCAGCAAGCACACAGCGTGCCTCAAGCCCTTCAGCTCACAACACAGCCTGAAGCTGAGCAGGGAACACCAGCTCTGCTGAAAGCCTTCCAGAGAGGCTTTCTGAGAGGCTGAAATGGGTGCAGAGGAGTTAACAGAGGCCCCTCCTCGACACAAGCATGATGTACAGGCAAAGCTAAACTTCTAAAATTGGGAAGGTTAAAAATTATTGACAAAGAATATCTGATTTGAGATTACAAAGTTAAATTACATCTAAGAAATGTTTAAGCTTGGTGAATGTGTGTTTAACTTTTTATTACACGTGACCACTGAATCCCTAATACACCAACTAAAGGACCACAGCAATTAAACTGCCTTGCCAATTTTACTGTAAGGACTATTTGGTTTAAGCCACCATCTAACATGAGCATCGAAAACTCTAAAATGTCTGTGGGGAGAGAAATATCGATGTTATCTTTATCTTTAACGCATTTTGATAGTGACTATTCTGTGAAATAATATCCATAACCTATGGCTATCTGGTGAAATAGTTTTCTGATATCAAGGCCATCACTGCACTTTTTTCAGGATGCAACTGCTTCCTATTGAAAGCCACCAGATAAGCCTTCACAAGAGATTTGTGCTCATCTTTTGTCAACCTCTCATGCAAAAATAACTTTGATATTAGGAAGATTTTTGCCTAACAAGCATCTTTATTATATAAAGATTTAGTACCAGGTTTTATCTCTGTATCTGAAGCTTTGGGGACCCTTGCTCCTTGGCTGAAGACACTAGCATGAGTGGGCCATTAATCAGATTGAAATCATAATTCTTATTTTCCTGTAGAATGAATTGAAGGGAAAACACAATTTTGCCTTCCCGCAGCAAGTAGCACTGATACCGCCCCTCAAATATACAATTCATAACTTCATGGAGAGTGTGCCCAAGCCTACTCCCGTGCTGGTGAGAGTCAGTCCTGACCTTCCCTGGCCACCAGCCGACATCCTACACGTGTGTCTCGAGGCGTGGGTGGGCACTCACCCAGCCCTCCTCCCGAGTGGGCACATCACGGTAGCATCCCATCAGCACAGGCAGATCCCTTATTGTGGACAGTCCCTCTGCCAACCAAAGGGCATGGCCAAGAGCAGCACATTTGCCCAGAGCCAGCTGGTAATTAAAATCTGATCCAAGCAAAGAGAAAAAAAAAAAAAAAAAAAAAAAAAAAGGAAAAATAAATGAAGTGTTTGTCAGAGAACCGTGGTTAGAATAGGGTGGAGCTGCTCAAAGAGGCATAGTAAAAGATAATACTTTTTAGTTATGGAAAAGCAAGCGCAAATCCTGTCCTCCCCACCTCTGACCGCCACCACTACCTCGCTGAGGCTGTGCGGTCTGTGGGAGCTGGATTCACTGTGGAGGAACACAGAAATCAGAAGAAGGACTTCCCAACTCTGATCAGTTACGAGACCCCGGGAACTGTAGCAGAGACGACTGACTGCGGGCAAATTCCTGACACAGGTAATTGCAGTTTTTAAGGAAGCCTCTTTTATAACCGCAAATTTTGGAGAGGAAGGAGATACCCAGAGGCCTGTGGTTTAAATTCTGGATAGCACCTCCATTTTTGGTCTGTTAGCAATGACTCCTGGGCTGTGAGCAGCGAAAGGCCACTTGGGTTTACGGTGCACCTTAAGTTCTCTCAGAGTGGCATGGGAAAAACTGTTCAAAGCCTCGTGTGCCAGGACGGATGACATTCTTTTTCTGAATCCAACTGCAGTGTATTCCTTTAGGATAGGTGGCATAGCATCTGACTCATCTGCTGGTAGGGAGTGCTGCTAAGTGACCACAAGTTAAATAAACTTAAATTCCTCAGTCATGACTGAGGGATAATGAGGAAAGTTCCCTCCTGCCCTGCAAGGAGCTCCTGCAGGTGTTGGACATCTGGAACTCCCTCAAGACCTACTCGGAACAGACTGAGTAGATTATTGTGTTTTTGGATAAAACAAGAAATCCAGAGACCTTTACGACGAACAAACGCTATTTGTAAGTGCTAGCTCCAATCATTGTTCCTATGACAAATGCCTTTTCTTTAAGAGTTACAACAAAGTCTTTGGTTCTTCACGAAACATATGTAAGCTGAATAAGTTACCTGGTCAGGACAGTCCACATAAAACACCCAAATAAATTCTCAAGCATGTTAGTCATTTATTTTATCATATGTCAGGAAAACAGAACATATAAAGCCACATAATTCTGTAAAGATAGCTTATGCTGAAATCTAGCAAGGCATGTTATTTTTAGTAGTTGCAGATCATAAGTGGACATTTTACAGAGAAACCTACAAAAGTTAGTTGTGCTTTCTGGTAGTAATTACCTCCCACAAATATGACTCACTTCTGCAGTTTGAATGCAATGGTTTAGTGTCCCAAAATCAACAGTTTTATAAATAAATCTCTGAATCACAGACTGAATGCCTGAAGTGTTTAAATATTTCTTACTGCTCTGGGAAGTAGTTTTCATTTAACTTCACAACGAATTCCCAGCAAGCAGTACTGATACTAAAAGGGAATGAATACAGATCGAGCAGGTAGGCTGCACTATATAAGGCTAGCACGAGCCAAGTTTTCCCACTTTTGGCACTTCTGTTAACGTCAGCCGGGATTGCCCGGTCAGATGTGGAGGGGACGCAGGAGGAATTCATTTTGCAGCTTCTCAGCATCCCCTTCGCAGCAAGTGCATTTGGAGCTGCGGGGCGGCTTGCCAAGGGGACATGGGGGCAGCTCAGAAGAGGAGCCCTCGCCTCAGCCCACCGAGTCGCCACTTTGGCTAGTCGGATTTGATGCTGTAAAAATCACAGGGTGAACTTTAAAGACCGGCGTGAGGGGCACTGAGGGTTCTTCGCCCGCTGCAGCACAGGAGGCCGCGCTGGGCCCTGAGGCGACCCGCAGCGCTCCCGCCGAGGGCCGCGGCCTGCCCCGGGGGGCACAGCGGGATGGCGGCCGGCCGCCTGCCCGCCCCGGGCTCCTGCGGGCCGCCTCTCGCCGCCCTCGGGGCTCGCTGCCCGCCCGGCTCCGGCCGCCGACGCTCGGGGCTTCAGGAGCCGGAGGGCCCGGCCCGAGGCCTGCCGGTGGTGGGGCCGCGCCGCTGCGGCCATGCTGGCAGCCTGGCCCGGGGGTAGCGCTGGGCGGAGCACGGGGGAAAAAAAAAAATGAAATAAAAAGAGCAATCTTACCTGTAGAGCTCTACCCAAAGAGAAATAAGCTCTCCCAGGAAAAAGCATGATTTGTTTCGTTGATGTCTTTGTGGGGATTCTTCTAGTTTAGCTGCATATTGCACTCGGGTTTTCCCCAGTCAGAAAAAAAAAAAAAAAAATCACTCCTGTAGCTGATATTGCCACATAACACAGCTTTCTTGCAAAGATGTGACCTCAATAATACTAATCTGATTGGCTATAGAAGCAGAAATAATTCTACATGTTCACATGTAAAAGTCCTGATTTACACAGTTAAGTTTGCAAAAACACCCAGAAGACAAGAAGTGCAGATACGCTGTTGGAACTTAGAGAACTTCTATCTTCATCTAATTACAAACTGTCAGCTAAAGTCATTGCTGGTGAAAAGTTATACATCGCAAGTGACAGCACAGAACGTGCAGGCTTTTTATTTATAATTAATTAGAGAAAAAAAATGAAAGAAAAGGGAAAAGGCAAGAGAACAGAAGGCTAAGGAAATAGGAGCTAAAAAAAAAAAAAAAGAAAGAAAAAGAGCAGGGACATTTCTGATGTCATCCTCCAGCAATTAATCACAGATTACTAAAAAGTTCAAGCACAGAACCTGCAGCCTTATCTTGGTTTCTAAGTCTCAGTGCGATCTACAGAACAGCCCACTTAGGAGAAAATGCATTCACCTCCTGGCTGACTCATCCTCAGACATTTGCCTTTCTCCTTTATTTATATTTCAGCTACTATACATTTCAGCTACTATGAAACCTCTACTGCTTTGCAAAATAAACCTTTAAGGACTCGTGTATCACTTATTTCTGCTGCATGACGAGAGGGAGACCTGCTGGCCTGGCCCCCTAAAATAACAAATCCTCCACCTGTGATTTTTTATTTTTTATTTTTTTTCATTGGGATCAGAATGGGGAAATTATATTCTCTAAGCTTACTTCCAGAAATTGGAAAGTCTGGTAACTTAGTCAGGCTCGGAGTCATATCCATTTACATTTATTTCATCTAGAGATAGATGCTCCTCTGTTATTATGCAGGCAAAGATTAGAACAAAGCACATCATTACAGATATTAGGAAGCTCCATTTTGGATGACTATGCACTGTGTCATTTAATCAATTACGTGAAAAAAGTACGGTGATTCCCTGTGAGCTGCAGACTCCGTGCATGCTGCCAGCTTCTGCAATGCTTGCTTTCCACAGCCTGTGAGCCCCTGTGCAGTGTGCAGGCATGTGCTATCTAAGATTATCTGAATTGATGCAGCCCTTGAGAAAAAAAAAAAAAAAAGTTTCATGTTTCTCTTAATTCAACTTAGAGTTTGACATTACTATTTTATATAAAACAGCAGTGCCTAGAAGATATTAATGAGGATAAAGTGGCATCATCAGTATTGCATATTTTTTTCAGAAGGAATCAGAAAGAGGGAGTGAAGTAATAAAAATGATCTGGAACTCAAAAGTAGCAAGCGTGAGATTAGGAGCTTCAACCAACAGCAAGAATGAAGAGGAAACAACAGAGGAAGATGATTAACAGAAATGTGCTGATCGATGGCAGGATTACCGTAGCCCACCAGACAGCGTGGTCCTGAAAAGTGACAAACATGATCATAAGTGCAATGAGGTGTTGGCAGAGCAAAGGGGAAATAAAGGCCCTTGTACAGGACGTTGATGACACCTCATCTGAAGTCTTTTAAGTATCTGGGTTGCTGACACTGAGAAAAGACAAAATTAAATTTTCTTAATTGTTAAACTGGGATACGTGCAGAGGAAGGCTGCAAGGTTAAGCAGTTTATTTTGCGTGAGCTACCTTGCAGGACTAAAAACCTGCTAAATAAAGCCAGATAAGATCGATGTCTTTATATCAGAGGGTAAACATTAGAAAAGGAGAAATGTTAGCGACGCTTAAGGAAAAAAAATGGCACAGATATGGAAATACTATAACAATGAAACATGTTTGCAGAACTAAATGGGTCTGGAAACCCAGGCTGGCTTTTCTGCACACCTGAAAGCTGTGCAGGCACTCCAGCCTAGGAAGAGCCAGGTCGGAGATCTCTGAAGCTGCCCGTTCTGTCACTGCGGTGCTCCCTGCCCAGCTAGCTGGGTCTAGAGACCAAGTACATGGCAAAAAGGGTGGGCAGAAGCCGCGTACCTGCAGTGCTGCAGCCACCCAGCAGCTCACCTCTTCTACCTATCTTCCAGTCTTACAATGTGTCTGAAGCCATGGGGGTACTTTGTCAGCCTACAAATGCTCCCCATTTACTGCCGTGTCCCTCTTTAAGTGGGTTGAAGCAGGCTTTACTTAAGTAACCCTGGGAAAGACTATTTACCCTCTCTTGCATAATGAGCGTAAGAGGTGGAGGCAAAGGGCTCATAAAATACAAGCACCCCGAGCCTTAGCCCATTAGGGAGCAGAGGAAGCTCAGATTCAGCCTTCTCTGCTGCTCTTGCAGATTTCTGTTGCTCTCCCATCGCCTCCAAGAACAAACGAGTTGCTAAAGGTCACGTTTCTCGTTGGGGACTGCGAGTTCCTGCACAGGTTGTGCCCCAGGCAGAACCACGGCAGAGCACCCTGTGTCCTCACCCGCTCTCACCTCCCTGCAAAGAGGCCAGATGTAATTGGGTTCCTATTTTTGCTCTTGCTACAGAATGCCTGAAAAGGAAGAAAATTTTAATCGTGGAGAAAACGGATTTGGAAGAGAAGAAATATGCCCTGAGTCTGCTGAGCTTGGTGACTATAGTGGTATGCTGCATATACATTTTTAGACACTTAATGGAGATGCTCCAAATCTTCCTCCTAGTGTATGTGCCTCCCCACTGCTCTGTATAGACGCTGATCTCCTAAACCCTTCGGCTTGGAATCCCAGTCATGAAGCGCTGCAAGCAGGGAGCGTGCTGTCCCCAGTGCTGGCTGCCACCGAGGCGGGGGCAGAGACGTACCCGAGGGAGGCACGGGGCAGGTAGGCGCGGGGACAGGGGGATCCGAAGCAGAGAAGAAAATGGAGTCTGATTAATGCATCCACAACGAAAAAATGGACAGGGATTGTCCTTTGTTTCTTTATTTGTGACTTTGCAATGTGGATTTGATTACAGCACTTGAACTCAGCAGATTTCCTCCCTGCGCACAGTGGAAAACATTGATGTCCTATTTACAAAGAATTTCTGGGAAGCCTGTTGCACATACGTATCAACAACTACTTGCTTGGATGGTTTCTATTTAATAGCGTTTTGAAAAGCATATGGAGAAAATTTCTACTGTGGTGCATTTAACTTCGAAATGTGTTGTGCCTGGAGGAACAAGCTTTTAGGAGTTACAGTGCTTTTGTATCTGTGTAAAGTGTGCTGATGTATGGATGTGTATTTGGGCTCTCCTTTTATTGTAATCTCTGGGGCCCGTGTCTGGATTGTACCTTGCTGGAGATTTCGGTTTGTATGCAGGCGAGGCTTGGTAGAAGTTCGGTTTGCTAGAAATTTTTGCTCACGGCTTTGAGTTTTATAACATTGTTTATGACATTTGCTCTTTGGAACAATATCTGCTATATGTTCATTTTTCTTTTACTCCAAGCTCCAGCAATCACCCTAGAACTGTATTACGTAACAGACCACATTTGGCCTTGAAAAGGACAGTTCAAACTGTCCGTATTTGGGTCACGATCATTATTTTAATGTAGGTGCAGTGAGGGGATTTGAAGATAGGCAATGTCTCTACATTTTGAAAATGTCCTTTTATGGTATTTGTTTTAACTAACCGTTATTTATTTCTAGATCACAGTAGAAGCCTTTCAGAGCTGGCACATAGGAGCAATAGAGAGTATAAGCAAGACGTGTCTAGATTCTGTAAGGACCCAATATATCCCGCATGAGTAGGAATTATAGCCCTCGGACCCCACAGCCTTTGGCTACACTTGAATTTCTGATGATTCGCTCCTTTCCAAATATTTTCTGAATTTTTTAGCATGCAATGGCAAGCTCAAAGACACGAAAAGCAGGACATGGTTATTTGGACATTTTTAATTTCAAAATAACCCAGTATCTGATGCAATTCACTTTAAATAGTACATCCTCAAATTATTCTTTTAAAAGCTTCCTTAAAAAATCATACGGGACTTTTCTGTTTCCCTATTGAAATTTACAGTGGTCTTTTCAGCAAGGAAGAAACTAATCAGGGTGCCAAATCTAAAAGTCTTTACACGGACAGTTAACCAAAATAAAGTTAAATATACATGTTAAGTCCTTGCAGGAATCAGACTCAACTAACCATAAAAGAGAAGTTATAAAAACTGCCTATGCTGCCCAAGGCTGAGAGCAAACCAGAGAAGTGTGACTAGTTAGTAACTTATCTCAATTTCATCAAGTTACAAGCACATAAAGTACAGATTTCTCAGACAACACTGCGATTTTCAGGTGGGAGGCAATCCCTCCTGATCATGCCTAACACAAGATCTTACAAGTTACTTAACAGTGCAGCGTGCATCATTTGTAACTGAAGTGTTTCTCTTCTTTCTCTTTCAGTGAAACTCATGCTCAAAATCTTTGTAGGCTTAAAAACAATCATTCAGCCTGGTTAAAAAGCTTCGTTACCCAGTGCGGACTGAAAAATACCATGCCCTCACGACACAGCAGGTAAATATGCAGGACAAATGCATACTCACTACGTGTAAGGCAGCGTATTTGGGAAACGAGGGGGAACTGAAAGAGAAAAGACTGGGAAGTAGGCAGAAGAGGAAAGGAGACAAGAATAAGCACTAACAACCTGAGTCAACATTAACAAGAAAAGACTCCCTGAAGGGAAGAGGTCCCTTTCTCATGACTTCTCTGTTTATTGATTCAAATGGAAGAAGATAGATACCACATTGTGAACCTGTTTTCTAATTAGAAAACAAGCTACAAGATATCATTAAAACATCTGATTTTAAGAGTGCATGAAAAGCAACCTTACTGTTTTGACTATGACCTGTTTAGTCTGCTTTGAGCTTTTTAGAAGCTCAATATCAGAGGTTGTGGAACAGATGGAAGAAATAATGCCAGCACATTTTTTTCCTGTTAACCCAAATAATAGGACATGCAGTAGGTAGATAACACAGGAGTGGTAGACAAAAACCTTCATTTAGCTTCTAGAATTTATAAGCACCATAGCCTCTGTGATTTTTAATTACTGAAGATCAGTATTATATGTTCAGTGTGCAAACAAACAAAAATTTGCAGAAATGTGTTAAGCCTTGCGCATCAAAAAAGTCCTAGTTCACATTTTTTATTTGTCTATATCTTATATAGGAGGGATGATATCAGCATATTGCAGATCAGCTGAATATGCACTGTCATCAACTTTAACGTAGGCTTCAAAAAGGTTTTGAAGTTCTGTGGCATCCCTGGCCATGCTCACAGCTTGCAGCAATCACAGCCAAGTGGCATAACATGCTCCCACCACGCTCTCTAGGTCCAAAGAGGCCACAAGGACATGTGCTCACCCTGATCCCACACCAAAGCTCAGCGCAGGAAAAGCTGCTCGGGCTTGATCTGAGCCTGCAGTTCAAGGGAAGATGACAGATACCTCCAGGGCCTGACCCCGCACCCACCATGGGCTGTATTTACAATGATTTTGGGTCTCAGGCTGTATTTACAATGATTTTTACAGTCTCGGGCTGTATTTACAGTGATTTCGTTAGGCTGTCCATCAGAGCCTTTGGTATTAGCATACAGTACGCTCAGATCTAGGAGCCATTTCCAAACCAGAAGCAGTTCGTCTATTTAAAACCTGTTGGTTTGTGAACTTATCTCTAAACACTTCCACAGGAGAACAGTGAAGTGTCAAAAGCCCATGCTTTGAGTGACTGGCACACAGAGCATCCTGCAAAGGGAAAGCACCACATTTGCTCTCCTACTGTGAAAAGAAAAGGTTGCCACTTTTCCTGTAAAAAATAATAAGGCTATTATTTAAACAGCAGCAACATAGGATCTACACTTTTTTTTTTTTTTTTAATCGGAAGATTTTATCGATGACAGAAAAAGCCTCTTGGAAGGAGGGTATGTGCACGAGTAAGAGCAGAGGGGATTTTTAGTGTGGTAGAGCTGTGAGGAAGCCCCAGAGCCAGAGCCTCTGGCTGCAGCACATCAGCAACAGCCCTGTCTGGTAGCGACAGGCTAGGTATTAAAAGCAGAGTTGGTGAAGAATGCAGCTAAGACATAGAGCCATATGCAGGTAATGATTGATCTCCACTGACCGAGATCCAAAAATACCATCATCTTTACACATCACAGATATTTTTATTGACATGGTTAAAAATGCCAGTACCCAAAGAGCATTGGGTAATGCCTTCTAGAAAAGCACCTAGGAAGAAGTCGGTGAGTCAGAAGGTCAGATTTTTGTTTTTACAGTGATGTTAAAGACCAGGTTCATTTATAAGAGAGAGAAGTCTACACCTCCGAAATCTTGTCTATATTAGGGAATTTTACTCGTAAAACAGGGAAGCAAAATAACTTTACACATTCCACCAGCTAAGCCCCACTAAAGTTAAAATTGCTGGGAGGTTAAATATGCACATATTTCTGCTGCCTTTCAGCATTTTTGCTGGCGGATCAATCAAATGTTCCTCAGGCTAATTCTGTCCCTGCTTTGGAGCATGCTCAGAGTAGGTGGCTTTTTTTTACGCATCCATGTACTTAAATTGAACAATTTTTTTACTGCCAACGTATCAGCTGAGATTTTCCACAGAAAGAAGAAAAACCGTGCCAATGGGTGTGTGGCTTCTTTGCCAAATTTTAAGCAAGGAGTTCTGAGCCTCTCTATATGGGCAAAAAGTTGTCTTTTTGCTTAGTTGCTTTATAGACATTGATGAAAAAATTCCCCAACTTCTCACTTTTTCTACTGCATCCAAAAAAACCTCAGATTTCAAGAGATATCTAGAAAAGGAAAATTCTGCCTAAACAGTTAAAATTTAAAACAACCACCAGCTGAAATTATAGCCAAGTAAAAGCTGCCTCTTATAATGGAAATGTCAGACATCCTTAATTATAGGTCACCACCAGTTCTGCCTACAACAGAGTACGTTTATTTTCATCCATAGAAATGAATGGAGTTTAGGGGGGGAAAAAAAAATCCACATCTTAAATCCAAAATCCAGGCTGCTCCTTCACTGCCGCTCTGCTTTGGGCCAGCCGAGCAGCTACAGAATTCCCACCCCACTTGTTTGCTGTGGTTACACAGCCCTGTGTTATTTCCACTATCTCACACGCGGAGCCAGAAGAACTTGGAAGATGAAAAGGCTTTTGCTTTCAAATATTTTCCTTTTAAAAGCAGAAAGCTAAGTGTAATTCTATTAATGCATTATTATTTTGGAGGGACTGCTGAAGTCAGGAAATACCAAGTCAATGCTCTATTATATTCATTGTGCAGATGTACCACTTTCTATTCCTCTTTTCCTTGTTAAATATAACCTGTTGTGTCGTATTTTTATTACGGCATGTGCACTGTGACGGTTTCTGCAGCAATGCTGGAATCACCACCCAGGGGAGATTAGTTATAACTGAAGTGGATGGGCAAAAAATGAAGTGTAAAAAATGGCAGAAAGCAAGCCAGCTTGTGACAGAAAATGATGACCGTGATCTATTGGAGCTTCGCTTCAACAGATTCAGGACACTGCTCGTTTTCGGAGAATTTCTGGGCAGTCTCACTGATGTCGCACTACTGGTAGCTTTGTAATTTATTTAGTTATATTTTTGTAAAACCGTGTATCAAAAAATCTTACCCAAAACTTATGGGGATGATGGAGTTAAAATAGTTTGCAGTTCTCTTGTTCTTTACCTGTGCTTCACTATTCTCACACTTCACCCTAAGCCACTTAGGTAGATAACGGTGCTTTAGCAAAGCAAAGCAAACCAAGCGAGAGTACTGAAGCCACTAACCCTGACTTAAAGACTAACCTTTTCCTCCCAGGCACAGACCACTGTCTTGCCTCAAGGCTCCTCCTAATTGAGGAGCATCCTTACCTATGCCTGATGCTTTGGGAGGTCTTTCAACCTGATCTCGCTGCTTTGTTCTGCTCAACAGCAGGATAATGGGTCATTTCCCCGACCTGCTTGGAAGTGGATAACAGAGAGGTGTCACGGAGGCTCCCACGTTGTCAGTGTTAGCAGGGATTAAACACTAGAAGGCAGCTTCAGTGCTTGCCATTCGAAGCCTGGTTTTAGCCAGCACCTTGCCAACAAAGCTCAATTGCTGGACTTTCTCCCCAAAGCACATTTTTTCTTCTCTACTTGTTGGCTTTTGGTTGCTTGTCTCCGCCTTTTTGTGAGCAGCCTTGCAGGCTGTGCCCGTGACACAGACTTCCACCCACCCCTCCTTCCATCTGCAAGGCTGACTCCTCGCAACATCGCCTAGGGTTCAGTTTGGGGTGATGGATTTATTTCAGCTGTGTCACTCCAAGAGAGGAGGGGAACTGCTTTTTGCTTTTTACTGCCCTGAGATGACTGAAGGACAACTGCAGGCAGATTACTCTCAACAGGTTGCACTGAAACACTTTGATAATGACACAAAATATCACGAAATGCGAAATGCACTGAAAAAAAGCCAGATGCCACGTACATCAAGCAGGGAGAAATGGAGGCTACTCACCGGTGACTGGGTGCACAGGAGACACAGCACCGATGCTGGCTACAGACAGCTCTGCAGGGACTTGATAGTGACTAAGAGGTCACCCCAAATTCCTTCTCCAAAAGGAATCCTTCAGATGAAATCAGTGGGGAAGTTGGTTAGGGGTGCAAGAGCAGTTTTCAGGTACTGTGGGTCACGAGTCTCTCCTTTTATTTTTCATGGATATTCAAAGAAAGAGACTCTGAAAGCACTCCAGCCCTCTTGCTTCCCTCTATAACTTCCTCAGATCCTCAGCCGTAGCTAGGACTCCCAAGGGAGAATTTGTATTCACTTAATGCTGACTTGACTCAGCACAATGAGGTGAGGCTCCAGCCAAAACCCTCCCTGCGTCCATTTCGAAAAGCACAGCTTTCAGGGAGCAGCCTCCCCTGCCTTTTCTTTAATGCCCTCTGTGGATTCCCACTCGGGGCCCAGTTCGCTGAGCCCACTGCCAGGTGAGGAGCACTGACGGTGTGCAGCTCGCCAGCGGAGCGGCTGACAGCCCGTCAGACGGCCTCTGTTTAGTAAACACACGGCTAGAGCTCGGCAGAGCTGCACTGAAAATTTCATAATGGAAAATGATAACAGGGAGATTACCTTTAGCCTGCTGGAATGCGATCTAATCCCTAACGGGAGAGGCACAGAGGCAAGCCTGACACTCTTCCACATACACCTTAACCCTGAAGATATTAAGATATTTTAATATATATCTTAACATTTGTGGGTTATTATTATTATATTTATGTTATTATTACATCACGGCTCCTTATTATTTTGTGCATACCATTAAGGCAGTGATTTCCCAAACTCCTTGATTCTGTTCAGACAGGAAGGTTATACTCACAGCATCTAACACGGGAGTTTAGCTTTCAGCTGATACTGCTTTGCATCTTGCTGCAGTATGCCCTGATTAAAGCTGGCAAGTTGAAATATTCCTTCTAATACTGGAATGATGTTTTTCTTATAAAAGGATCCCAGATGGCCAGATAACAGAAGAGATGTCTCTTGCACTGAAATGAATAGTCAAAAAAGGGAGATTGCTGTATCCAAAATCATATGGCATCTTCTAACAGGAAAGGCACAAAGATGACTGCAGCGTATCATCATGAAACACATCCTCAGGCTTCAGATCAATGGCCTGATACTAATTAATCCCATGTTTTCTTTTTGAGGTCACATCTATGGTCAGGAGGTAGCAAGTGCTCTCCATAGTCCGGCCATACATTGCAGTCCAAGGAGCACTGGACCCTCTCAAAGGAGAATGACCCTTCTCGTGACTTCTGGGGAATGACGGATCTCTGTAATGAAACAGCACATTTACCTTTTATAAACTATCTCAGAAAAATCAGGGAAAGCCATATGGCTTAAGGAGGCATCTCCTAAAATTAGACTTCACTTAACACAGTACCTAATTGTAAGGATACAGAGCCTACATCTGCTGGAACTGGGCGTAGCATGAAATGTCAAATGCAGATTTAGATGCGAGTAGGACTGCAAAAGGGAAATTAAGTGTCTTCAGCTTTCTTTTAATTGAGAAAGAGAGAGGTTTCTGATGAATGTGCTGAGATCCTGATGGAGAAGAGCAAAAGGTTTAAAGAAATATGAATCTCCTCACAGAAGGGAAGTGGAATAAAAAGGATTTGGAGCTTTTCTGTTACCTATCCCCCCACATCACTCCCCCACAGAGGAGCAGATTTATACCCCTAGCTGGTGATTACCATTAGAGTAGATGCTGACGGAGCGAAGAAGTCCAAATGCATCCTCAAAAACTCTTCTTGGTTAAGGAATTTTCCATGTCACGATCTTGGTTAGTCTCTTAAAGCATTTGGGAAAACAACTCTGAGGGACTAAAAGTTGTGGGACATGATGTATGGCATTCTATATACTGTATGTCAAATAACCTAAAATCAAACTTAAATACCTGCCGAGACTGCCTTCCATGAAAATTCCAAGATTATCTTCACAGTGGAGGTTTGCACAAGCTGCAGGGTTTGGAGTTGGGAACTATTTAGAAAAAGGAGGAAAGAAAAATGAATAAATCACCGAGCACACATCTTCTCAAGGCACTGAAGGAGATGGGGTAACACAATTAACGTGATATGGGATAAAAGCTAAAACTCTGACTGAAAAGGGAATCGTCAATATTCCCGTTCTGTAATGTTGCCATCCGTGCTGGACATAGCTGTAGCTATGCAAACAGCATTGGCCATACAACTGGAAGCAGTAACCTCTTCAGCCACTTCAAAGAAACAGGATGAAGACTGAGTCTGCAGTTGCGGGTGCTGCACAGTACTTTTAATTTGAACTACTGCTGTTTTCAGTTTGCTAATACACTGGGATTTGAACGGCAGCCTCGGTGGCAATGGCAGTAATCTCCCCGGGAGGGATGGGGCAGGCAGATGCAGGTATAACCAAGGGATCATGAATCTAGGCCATAGCTTTGTGACCTTCCTAATCTTTAAAAATAGCTTTATGCATGTGTGCGTGTATACAAGTATATGCTATGGAATAACAAATATACGCTACAAAGGTTATATGAAATTGCTTTGCATATTTTAATACTCTGACATGTGAGAAAAGCTAGTGAAGGAAAGGCACTCTAAGCTCTTGTGTGGTAGGACATGAGAAACAGCAGTGAGCAGCAAGAAAAAGAAGGCACAACTGAACTTACATAAAACGTTTCAATTTCAGTTTAGCTATGGGTTTTGCTCTGGCACATTTGGTGATCCCTGGCTGGCTGGATACTCCGTCCAGTATTTTCTTCTGTGGGTGAAGAACAGCCTGTTTGCTGAATTTGGCATTTAACTCTAGAGAGTCGCGGCAATGGACAGGTCTGTCTGTTTGCTTTTTATTCTCTAGCCTTGCCCAAGTCAACAGAATGGGTAATCCATCATGACACCGCAGGAAAGTGACTGGGGAAACAGCACCAAAATTGCTTGTTTAGGATTCATATCAGTACACATCAGCTGGAGGAGAATGGAGACCAAAGCAATGCATATGTCCTTAAAATGCATTTTCAGAGGCTGTAAAACTAATGTAGTGCATCACCATTAAAGAGAAAATGTGACCAATTCAGTCTGACTCAGATTAAGACTACATTGTAGTTGAAATGTCTCGAAACAGACTCTGAAAAATAGTTGTGCCTAAGTTGTTTTTCCACCGGAGAAATCAACTGTAGTTGCAAACATAATTTTCAGACCTTCTGGAATTAACATTTAAGCAAGCAACAATGTTAAGATTAAAAATGTCAAAGAACCTATAAATACTATTTAGGAGCAGAGTAGTCTTCACAAAGCAATCATCAAGTAAAGATAAAACAGTCTAAGGTTAAGCAAGCAAGAAAGTGCAGTAGCCCTGCATTCACACTGAAGAGTGCTATTGTAGTGAAGAGCTTTTTTACTTTGCCAATTAATCTTACTCCTAAAATTAGCAATTAATCTATGAAATTCTTGTCATTATTTAGAATAAATGGCATGGCACCGAAGTACCATTATTATCAATTAAGCAAATTTCTTCTGGCCTCTTCTTCAAGATGCTACAATGAATCCAAAATACAAGCTCACCTGGCTGTAGGAACACACATTAAAATTTTAATTATACAGCTTTGCAGGGGAAGCTTTGCACAGTTAACCTCTCTGTGCTAGGAATGCCATAACGTTTTACAAACATTTGGATGGACTACAGATACTTTTTATTTTTTCCGATGGCATAACAAATGCTTTTGTTGCCTTTGGTGTTGTGTGATACATGGTACTTGATGTGAAAATCCACAGATACATGGCCTTATCAGGGAACAGCGACTAAAGACACTCAGCAAAAATGACAACAGCTGCATGCAAGGCAACAAACTGTAGGACTTTTCACCCTACAAAATCAGGAGTAGAAGTTGGAGATAATTTCATTCAACAGAGAGATGAAGTCATCTCCATAAACCTCAGCAACCTCATGACAGGAAAACCCATCACACTGACTGGTCTGACGTCAAGAGTAAGAGACGTGCAGATGCCTATGAGGTAGGTTCACAGCCTCAGGCGCCTCAGGCTGTACTGCCTAGATGCCCACCAACTGCCAAGGCAGTCTGGAGTGACTACACCGAGTCTGACATCCCAGCTAAAGGTGGGTAAGTCCCACGCAGGATCACCTACTACCGTTATTACACATGAATTAGTCATCACCTGCAAGAGATCACCTGCTTCAGTGAATGCCTACCAACAGCTACTGAAGTGGGTGGTGAATCTTTTAAATAGAAATAAAATTACCTAAAAGACATTACAAAATCATTTTTATTACTCCAGACAGCTTTTGTTTTTGCAGGAGAGTGGTCAATGACATGATCCTGCAGGTATCTAAATGCAAACAAAGCCCTCCAGTGCCACAGAACCGCGGAGTGGCTGAGGCTGGCAGGGAGCTCTGGGCCCACCAGGCCCAACCCCTGCTCACGCAGGGCCGCCCAGAGCAGGGAGCCCAGGGCCATGTCCAGGCGGCTTCTGAAGGTCTCCGAGGAGACTCCGCCGCCTCTCTGGGCAGCCTGTGCCAGTGCTCCGTCACCCCCACAGCACAGAAGGGCTTCTGGTGTTCAGACTGAGCCTCCTGTGGGCCACTTTGTGCCCATTGGCCCTTGTCCTGGCTCTGGGTGCACTGACAAGAGCCTGGCTTTCTTCTGTTTGCACCCTCCCTTCAGGTATTTACAGATGTTGATAAGATCTCCCCAGAGCCCTCTCTTCTCCAGGCTGAGCAGTCCCAGCTCCTTCAGCCTTTCCACATGTCAGATGCTCCGGTCCCTTCACCATTTTTGCAGCTCTTCATTGGACTCTCTTCAGTACGTCTCCTTTCAGCTTCTGGATGATCCTAGTTAATCAAGATTTTTCAGTTAAGCTCCCCATGCATGTGAAGAGATGCTTCTGGTCATCCCTACAGCTGCCTAGCTCACCACCCTACCTAACCCCCTGCAGATCTTCAAGCGAGGCTTTTTCCTCCCTGTCTCCTCTGCAGAAACTAATCTGAGACCTTCATTACATACCTTGCATCTGTGAAATGTTAGGTGTAATTAATCTTTAATATGAAAGCCCAGAAGTCGTTAAGTCCCTCCAGGCTACAAAAAGCCAAGGTTCAATTCTATCCTCTCATCAAAGAAATGTAAATCACCATCATCCACAAGCTAATTCACCTCCCTAAAGACAACAATTCAGGGGTACCAGTGAATGTTATGTTTTCTATAGAATAAAATAGTCATTGAACCAGAGAAAGATTATTTTACAGCCTAGTGGCTGAAAAAATTATCCAAGTGGTGAGAGAAGTAGAGAGTATTTCAAAATACTTCTCTTGAGGTGACACAGTTCCTGTCCTTTACTTACACAGTTAGACCACACCAATAAGAGAAAATGAGAGTTCTTCAGAATATCTAAAGCCCAGTGATATAGAGGGATATCTGCCCACCACAGAAACCTCTGTTCAAACCTTCCCAATAAGAAGAGGGAATTTTAAAATCATTGGGTTCTTGGAAACCCCGGGACCACCTGCTTTTCTTGTAGCAAATGCTCAAATCTAAGCTTTTAATACTTGGGTTAGAAAGACATTTTCAATTTGATCCCATATAAAATCTTTTTAGGCTTTTATTTTCATGAGGGAAAAAAAATATAATTATTTGGAAGGATTTGAACTAGTTTTTCCTTGCAACCAAAAACTCCTGATATGCATAACCTTACGTGAGAATTATGACTGCTTTATCAACACGTGATCATTCGTGCACTGAAATGCTGCTCCCTGCTCCAGTACACCAAACTCAGATATAACTATACCAAATTTTACACAGCTCTATAGTGCCAACGAATTTGATCTATGCATTTGACTTTCAATTATGTTCCGGTCCGCTTTAATACCATACGTTTGTATCTACCAGACAGACCCGCACATTGCCAAATACAAGAATTAAACTCACCATGCTGAGTTCACCAATGCTTCAACTCACATGTATTAGAATATAACTGTGTTTCTCCGTATGGTATTGAGCAATGATTTGTTGAGAGTTCTTAAACAAAATTAGGCTTCTATTTGGATTTATTTGTTTGACTTGGTAGACTTAATATATTCCTTTTTGTTTTCTTTACGTTAATTCTGTATATGCAGAATACACACTGCAAGCTCCAAAACTGTTACAGTTCCAAAACAACAGCTTTCCATTACGTATTGACAAACATTTCCAGCAGAAGTATTATGCACTTTGCAGGGAAAAAAAAAAAAGTGACAAACAAGACATAACAAATGAATGGCATCCAACATTCGAATGTTTTCCGACAATAAAAAAAAAATGTATATATATAAATGAGAAGACTATAAAATAGAATAATTCAGAAATGCATTTTAAGTTGGGATTTAAAGAGCTGAGTGAGCCAGCTGTACAGATATCATAACGAAGAAAATAATTCCAAACGAGAGCCAAATGAGCCATCGCAAAAAACTGCGAGACAGTAAACAGCAAGAGGGGTGTGGAGCAGAGCTAAATCAGAAACAGAGTGTAAGTTACAGAAGGAAACAAACGTGAACCATATGGAAAAATATCCACAACACATTAGTGTTTAATTAGATAATATAATGGATAAGGACACTTCTGCAGAGTCATCATAAACAAAGATGAATGGAAAATGTGCTACTAATAAAACTGGGTAATCTAACTGCGCTACAACTGTAATTTGATCAGTCACAAATTTAAAACAAAAATAATATTTTGATACAGTATTTTGCTACTGCATTTAGTAGTAGAAAAGAAAGTACAGAAGGAGACACTCTCAACTGAAGTTCCAGGTACTGTGAAAACAAACAGGGAAATCACCACAACTGTTTGCACTCTAACGCTTGTACCCAAATTCGCGTTCCAATTCACTCGGAACACACAAAGGAGCCACCTTTTGAATAAGAGTGTGGAATGGCCTTTTCCAGTTTCTTTTCTAAAATATATTTGACTTGTGTGAAGGCCCTATAACAGAGATAACATCTAAAGTAAATATTAGCATGGGAAAACGAACCTGTAGGGCCTGGTTATGTTTTCATACATTTACCTTATATAGGAAACCAACCTGACATAAGAAGCAGCACAGGTTAATTGCTTTCAAGGGAAAAACTATATGCAACAAGTAGGGCAAACAGAGAGCAAGAGAAACAAAATGGTTCTGAAGGCCTTTGTGATCTTCACAAACACTTTCTTAATAGGGAAGATTTTTGAGAAGTTCTTTGCATGTATGCACGTCATTATGGCTATAGATAGCTATGCACACACTGATGCTTTACGAGAGACTTCAGTAAAAGGATGCCAAGCAGGTACAGTCTGTCAAGGTGTGCAAGACAAGACAATTAATTAGGAATCACAGCTTCAAGCTTTAAATGAATAAATAAAACATGGTAAAATACAGAAACAAGAAAAAATGGAAGCTGAGGAGTGTAAAGAAGGGTAACTTCTCGTTATAAGTATCTACAAACTAAGCTCTAAATGAATGTGCGAATTTCTGCTGCCTTTACCATTTTTTTGAGACTGCGTAATATCCTAACGTACACCTTCAAAATATATTAGGTTCATTTGGAAGCAAAAATGGAAATCACAAGGCCATCTGGAAAGGCGCTAAGACTGCATGATGATATCTCTAAAATTCACTTTTTATCAAGATTACTTCCCCAGATAGCTGCACTCCAGCTGCACATTTCTGGGTCATTGCTCTTCCAGTAAAGTTTTCAACTACAATTTTTATAGAGGATCAAAAACATTAAAAAAAAGCATCAATTAAAACGTAAATGTTAGGAATTGAAATTCCAAGAAAATACATGGAAGTGAAAACAAAGTTTCACTGCTAAAAATTAGAAGAAAAAAAAAAAGGAAAGAAAGAAAATCTCCACAAACCATAAATGAAAAAAGAAACTATTCACTGAGTCATTTTCCACTGTAATTCTAAATTGATTCAACTAAGCGAACACCATTATGTCTAGAATACTCAAGATAGGATGTGAAATTTCATTTCATAAACATGAATAAGGAGTAAGCATACCAATAGAAAACTGATTATTTTTATTCAATAATATATACTCAAGAGATCATAAACCATAACAACATACATGGCTATTTTTAAAATGGCAAAACCAGTCTGTAAGAATCATCAGCTGAAAAAATTCCAAGATGCTGTGGTTTTCAAGCAGCCATACTCCAGCATGACTACTGAACTATTTAAATTCCTGTCTTCAGATGATGCAAGTACATTTCAAAAAAGGTGAAGTACAGCAGGTACTCTATCTATCTAACATTTCAATTACATTATGCCTGTTTAGGTAGCCTAAACTCCCCCATAAATTATGTCACTAGAGGCAAACTAACTTAGGAATGACCACTGTCTTAGAACTCCCCCTTTAAAGAATATAGATTTCCAAGCCTGCCCCATCCAGGAGAACATAGAAAATATACTGCTTTGCCTAGATTTTACAAACTAGTGCATTAATTAATTCATGCATTGACTGAAATGTCAGATTGTACCCCACAGTGAAAAAAAGGATTTTTCATTCTCACTTGCAGGGAGTACGTGTAATTTAAATTATGAATACCATGTGCTCGTATGTTGCAAGACACTACAAAGACAGCAGGAATTTTAACGAGTGGATTTGCAACTAGTATTAGAAGAAATTATTAGGCCAAAACGCTGTATTTGACTGTAGCTGCATCCTTAACTGTGATATCTTTTAGCAGGGTAAATAAAGGGAACTTTGTATACAAAGATGGGAGGTGCAAAGTTACTTGGAATTAAACATATCACACACACACCTCACTGACATACCCGTTTGCAAGTTGTGAATGAAAAGCTTTCCAGGGTGAATAGTGGGGTAACTATACCACTACATAATAATAGTGGGGTAACTATATCCCACTATATAATAGTGGGATAACAGGGAATTGGGATAACTGATAACATGATGCAAAACACCATCCTCTGCTTCTTTAGTTTCTAGACCTCCTTGGTATAAGATATAAAGATAACATATGCCAAGATTGCTTTGATTTTCTTTTCTCGTTTCTCTGACTGCAGCAGTAAAGAGGTAGGAACACTCCTGCCAGCTTCAGTTCTGCTCTTCAGAAACTACTGGGCAGCAGGAGTTGTCACTGGCTTCTCCTAGCTGCTTGGAAACCTCACGAGACCTGTGCTCAAACAGGCGCTACGGCTATCTGTAACGGAGCAATAACACCAGGAGACTGCTCCTCTCCTCATTCTGTTGGGAAACATCACTCACTCAAAGTGAAGAGGCAAGAATTCCTATACAGAAGTGAAAAGTGACAGGACTGAACGGAAGCAAGCTACCTGAAAGTCACTTAAAGAGGGGCCTGAAATTTTGTATGTGCTTGCAGAGTACAATTACAGATCTACCAATGTATTTACAGTTAAGTTATTATTTTTGTTTTTGCATCTACCTTGTAAAACATGAGAAGTTTTAAGGAACTGAAAAACTTAGCATAAAAAAATTGTACGTGATATTTCAGTGAAACTTATCCACAGAATTATAAAAAACATTCAAGAATCCCAAAACAACTTAAGCCTTTGTTTGCAAGCAGTTTGACAGGCACTGCTATCTTCTACACAAGAACTCAAGAAGCCAAGACGTTGAACTCTTAAAGCGGGACAAAGCCATGATTCTGCCTTACACTTTGCAATTCACTCTCTCAAGGAAGCTTTCCTGACATCTCATTTTTATCTTATCTTTCATGTTGCGGTCCTTAGCCACCTGCGTATTGGGAGTTCAGAACTCCCAGCTAACGGCAAATCAAAAACTTCTACGTGACTCCTATTAGCCCTCGAGAACACTTTGTACTGTTTGGTTTGTCACTCTGCTTTAAGCACTCTCAGGTAGATAGATCCTCATTAAATTGAGGAAGTCAACAGCCAATTCACACTGCCTAAAGATAGATATGTAAAATCCCTAAACGTACATTTACCAAATTTGGAAAGACACTAAATGAATCATCGATACCTGTAAAGAAGAGCAACAACTGTCTCCATGCAAGTACCCAAATCTATGACTAGTGTACACTTATAAGATGAATTTTGAAAAAAATCCCCCAGAACTTTACAGAACTCTGTATCCGCTTCAGCCATGTTCTCCTCTCTTCCAGGCACTTCAGATTTTACTGAATTCCATGGAAGCTTCAGATGTGAGGTGCTTCTGTAAACTGCTGGTGTTGAAGAGTTTTATTTCTAGAGAAATGCTATGAGGGGATATAGCACTGTGCGTGTACATAGAGCATGTAAACACAATGTACGATAGCTAAAGGGCCTCAAACTCAGTAGCGTATCACATACTTATTAAAAGTGTCCTATTAGCAAGACTGCTTTCACTGAAATCCAATTTATTTGGATAAAAGCATCCCCCGGTAGCACAGAACTGTGACTGCAACAGAGCCATCCCAGGACAGGAAGAGGAAAAAATAAATAAATAAACCAGAAAGCCTGGAAACAAATGGAAGCGTACAAAATCGTCTTATTGCGTAGCTAAGTGAAACGAAGGGAAAGAGTAAATAAACATTACAAGCATCTGACAGCAACGCGTTCGACTTTAATACGTTAAATAAGTTTTAGTCCGTTCAAGTTTAACGCATGAAGTGCGGAGGAAGGTGTCATCCGTCAGGGAAGGGTCCCGTCGCTTGTACGTCTCAGAAGCGAGACCGTGAGACCGCTTCTCCTCTCACAGGAGCAGCTCCGACGGCCCGGCGAGGCGGCAGCGCTGCCCCCTTCCCCTTCCCCTTCCCCTTCCCCTTCCCCTTCCCCTTCCCCTTCCCCTTCCCCTTCCCCTTCCCCCAGGCGCCACCTGAGGGGGCGGCGGGGGGCACCTGCCCGCTGCTCGGGGCGCTGTGAGGCGGCTCCGTGCCGCCCCCGTCACCGCGAGCCCCCCGTGAGGGGCCGGGGGCCGCTCGCCGCTACCTGCGGCCGCCGCTTTCCCCCCGCCGCCGTTTAAAGGCGCTGCCGTAAAGCGCCCGTCTCCCTTAGCAACAAGGTTGGGGCCCGGCGCTAGGTGTGGGAAGGTGATGTAAAAGTACAGCCAGTGTCGTAAACCAGGTCCGGGCGGGGAGGGGGGGGGGTGGGGGGGGGGGGAGGAGAGGAGGGGAGGGGAGGGGAGGAGGGGAGGGAGGGGGAGGGCGGGGGAGGAGGTGACTGGAGCATTTAGACACAGGCGAGAGGATCATGGCGGATGGCCCCAGGTGTAAGCGCAGGAAGCAGGCGAACCCGCGCCGCAACAACGGTCAGTCAGCCGCCGGGGCAGCGGCCGGGGAGGGTGTGGGGGGGGAGGGTGGGACGGCGGAGCCGGGCCGGGCAAGAACAAGCGGAGGGGGAAAGGGGGAGAACGGGGAGAGGTGGCGGGGGAGACTTTGGGGTGCGAGAAGTAGAAAGTAATGCCCCGCCGGGAGCCGGCTGGCCCCGCACCGCCAGACCCGTTATATCCGCTACCTGCCTCCCTCCTCCGCCTAGCGGCGCCTCCCCGCGCCGCCGCCTGCCCCGGACCGTTAGGCGCTGCCTGCCCCGCGCCGCCGGGGGGGAGCTGCGAGGGAAGGGGGGGCGAGGGGGGGGCGCTTTTTTTTTTTTTTAATTTTTTAGTTTTTTTTTTTTTTAATAAAGGGGGGACGCCTGCCTGCCTGCTGCCGCCGCCCGGGCTGGCCCCGGCTTCTCCGCCCCGCTGGGGGGCTGCGGGGGTGGGCGGGCGGGCGGCGAAGTTTCTTCCCTTCCCTTCCCCTCCCTTCCCCTCTCCTCTCCTCTCCTCTCCCCCCGGCTCTGGAGGTACCTGTTTGTATAATAATGGGTGGTAACGGTTTGGCCGGGGGCCCCCCTCTCTGCGTGTGTGCGACCCAGTGCTGCGGTCTATATAAGGAATTACATTTACGTTTCAGACTTAAGGGCTGCCGGGCTTCTTCTTTCTTTTCTTTTATTTTCTTTTTTTTTTTGTCTCTTTTGGGTACGTGTGTTACTTTAAGATGCCTTCTGGAGGTACACGGGGGGGGGAGCGCTCCGTACACCCACTCCGCACTTATTTTCTGGGTGGGGGAAAAAAAAAAAATAGAGAAGTAGTCGGGCGCTCGTAGCGACTCCTCGTAATACGATGTACAGCAGGAGGTTTTGTAACCTTCCTTGGCAATTTTAGGTTTTATGTGGCATTTCCTGTGCGGGGTCACAGATAGGAAGGCTCTCGCCCGCGATCCGAGACGTTTCCATACGCAGTGGACGGCCTCTGAAATATATCCGAGGCACGATTCCTGCCTCTGCTCGCCGATCCCGGCCGGTTCAGGCATAAAGTGTTTACAAACGGTGGCCTTTCCAGGGGCTAACGAGTCGATCTGATTGCTTTGAACTTAGGAGAGCTTTCTTAATTTCGCCGTGCGCGTTTCACAGCGGGTATTTTGGTTTACACGAGGGCGTTATTAATTCCTTGTTGTAGTGTAAATATTTGTATTTAGCTCAGGATTTGGCTCCGTGAAAGGTAAGTTTGGAAAGTGCTTTTCTCTTTACCTTATTTAAAATGTTGATGATCAGAAAAAGGGGCTTTTCTTCTTGCTGACGACATGTGTGTGACATGTGAGTCTGAACCACCCAGTGTCTGTGCAGGAGCTGTAAACATGTTTACCTGAACAGGAAAGAAAATGGATTTTTCTCTTAAAGATCCAGTGATACGAATATCATACTCTTAAAACATATCAACAGATGACTGGCGAGAGAGATTCTCTGAAAACCTAGCTTTTGAAGTCGACGGGGAAAAAGAGATTCTTGATCGCTGCAGCAAATGGCAACTTGTGCAGGTAGAAAAAAAGATGGTGTTTAGTTTTCTCCTGCATGCATGTCAGCCCCCTCCTGTCTGCTGCTTTCATTCTCAAGGGAGGGATTTATTTACCACGCTTGCTGTCAGTGTTTTTCCTTTGTGCTTAATATTAGAAAAACAGATTTGAGGCTGTTTAAGCACAAAACGTTTTGTCTGCGGCATGTATCACTCGCAGAAAACAAAAGGTGTGTAAGACAGGGTAGCGTTCCAGGTATCTTTCATCTTCATCACTTTTGGACCTCGTCGTTGCACCCTTCTTATTATAAAATCCCTTTGAGTCTGTATCGAGTAGTTCTGCTGTGTAAAATAGATGGCTTGTTTTAGGCTGTTTCTGGTTCCTTTTTTTTGAGGAATTAAAACCAACTTCAGTCATTGTGCACTGAAGCATCAGGATCGGTTAGATAATAGATTCTGGATAATAGAGATTTCTCAGCAGTGGGTTTTTGTTTGACTTGCAAATGTTTACTAAAGAAAATGGCTAGACAAATGTTAACCCTTTAACCTTTAAAATAGGTGTGAGACTTATTTTTCTTCTAGATCTCTAAACGCACTTTGCTCTCACGGATTAGTATCTTCCGTTAATCCAAGATCAGCGTACAGGAGATGCTTCAGCAACTGCCTTGTTTGTAGTGCACACTAAATCAGTTTTGTACTGTTCCAGTTGCCTCGTTTCTCCCTCGTACACACAGAGGGGGAGATTAGAGGGAGATGGCACTCGGTATCCAGCGTGCCAGTTAACAATGCTGGGCTGTGGCATTAAGTTATTGTACTGTAAACTTTCCCTCTGTTTATCTGTTGATAAGCTTAGCACAGCTATTCTTGTACTGTAAACTTTTTCTTTTTTTTTTTTTTTTTTTTTTTTTTTGTCTCTGTGTTTGAGAGCCAGAACTTATGGCTGCCATCCTGATGCATTAAGTGGAGCTGGGAAGACAGTCTTACCTCCTTAACCGGAGAGCTGGTCCCTTTTCTGCCTTCTTTATTGGCCGCTACAGGAGATCAGCAAACGAGCCGATTGGTGCTACCATTAGAGCCTTCGCTAACGAGAAAATCTGGCACTTCTCATACCTGAAGAAAACTATTCTGCATCGTTGTCCTTACTTCTGGCCAGTACACGAAAACCTCCACTGCACCGAAGCAGTTAGCGAAGTGTTAAGACGACAGCACCAGGCTGATAAAGCAGGAACACGGTGCTGGTTGGGAGTCTCTCTTCCTATCTACCTTATCCCTTCTGCTGTCAAAAAATGACAGAGAAAGGGGGAGGAGAAAAGAGGGACGTGATTTTGCCAGTCATCTGCACTGTCACGCTCTGCTAATACTGTGCAAACTTAATAAATTCAGTCTCAGCAAAAGTTTTTTTTTTATTCTATTATGAATTGGCTGGCAGGATCAGATCAGTTGCTTTCTCAGCATTTCTCGTATGTGTTATGATTATCTTAATTCCTATTAAAAAGCAAAACTAAAAGTAAGACATCTTGTTCTTCAGCAATACCGAGACGAGTAAAATGAGCAAAATGTTTAGAGTTCCCTGGCTTGAAAAAGATGTTACCAACTGTTAGTATTTATGTTCTGAAACTGTTGTAAATATACCTTCAGTTCTTTTTACCATAGAAAATATGTATGAAGAAGAGTGTATGAAATAGTAATTTCTGCATGCTGTCAGATAGGAGAGGAGAAGGTATGAGGCAGGCTTCCCCCCCCCTTGGTAACAGTAAGTCACTAAAAGGTTACGTAGGTTGACTTGTGAGAGTGCTATTTCAGTTGCTCTACACGTGAGTTTTTCCTCTTTTACTTTTTATTTTTATTACATAATCATTTCATACGTAGTGTCGTTACGAAGCTACGGCCTGTAAGAAGAACCCAAGTGCCTTTGAATCGGCCAGAAGTACGGCGTGTCTCTGTGAGCTGCGAGGTGTTAACTACTGGCAGGATGTCAGGTGTTAGCGGCGCTGGGGATACAGCATTCCTTGTCCTGCCTTTCCTCTCATGCCCCCCTCCCTTTCTTCTTCGCTAGGTATCGCGCTTTCACTCCAGCATTAATTTAAATTTGCATTTTGGGAATTGAGGAATGTAGCCCAAGTTAAAATTCCAGGCACAGTGAACAGGTCTACATGGACAACTGAATTAGCTGTTTGAATCTTTTCTCGTAGAAGGAAATCTTTTCTCATAGAAGCCAGTAATGCTTCTGTTTTAATTTTTAGCTACTGAAGTGTGATGGGAATACTTTTTAAAGTGTTGTAATCTTTATTTTTCTCTCAGTAATCAGTGCTTGTTATTTTAATGGTCGTGAAGCAGTGTTTGAAGGCAGTTAGTTACCTGAAGCAGGATTTTTTAAGGTGGTTACCTGCCTGAAACTGTTTTCCTTGCTTGCAGGACTATCGTAAATATGCTGCTGAAACAGCAGGTGAAGAGCAGTAGGTAGGTGGGACTTTCACTCGGGACACGGCCTTACGAATTGTAGATCATTCAGATTAGGTATTTTAGTTAAGTCTGGGGCTCTGACTCTGTGAATTCAGCTGCAGTGTTCTGTTGACAGCTTCCTGTTGTACCAGATATTCCTCCCCACCGAGCCTTTCTGCTGCCTTCTCAGGGCCTTTCAGCGGGTCCCGCTAATATCAGCGTCACCGAGCTGCGTGCCTGGGCCCTGGCTCTGTAACCGAACTCCTGCCTTGGTAGTGCGGGGGGAAACGAGCCCTGCAGCCAGCTACGTCTCCTTCCCAGCTGCGGGCGAGGTGGTTTTGGTGTCCTGTGACTTATTCTTGTGGAAGTTTTGCGGTGTGGGGGAGAGGAGGGGAGAGGCTGGAGTAATCTAAAGGGAAAATATCCACGCAATGCCTCTCCTCCCGTGGAAACATCTGTTTTAATAGGGTTTAAAATGCCAGTGAGGGATGGCAGACATTTCTAACGTGCGTGGAACTGTATCACTATGTTAAAGAAATAAAGCCTGGTTTTGTGAAGTTCGGGTTGTGTTTTTTGTTTTGTTTTTTAACTGACTTTTTTTTTGAGCAAGTGCCCTGTAGGGCAGGGAAGCTGCTAGAACTGCAGGATCTAGCCACATGGCACTTACGGATCTCTATTTCTAAACTCAGTCATGATTTACCAAAAATATAAGATCACTGCTTTCAACTCATTAGCCGTTTATGGTCACTTCGAAAACTCTAGCAAATTGATACTGCACGCCGATGAGCACGTGGTGTGCTTTGGTGACTGTATATCCAGGACTTTCTTCAGTTTTCAGAATGCGGTTCGAAATGAACTCTAAGTGCCTAATATCAAATTCCTGAAGTTCTGCTCCTACTTACCTACGTTTTCCAAAAGGGCTCACCAGGTAGGATCCTCGCGGTTACGGGTGAGCAAGCAGGACCCAGCTTGCAGCAGTGGTCTCAAACTTTGGTGCTTCGTGCTGGCAGCTGTTTGAGGCCTGTTATTTTTGAGGCCTAAATTCTCAAGTGACTTACCCAAGGTCACACAGGAAGTCTATAGCAAGACTGAATCTCAGCCCATTTTTTAATCCTTGGGACTACCCTTGCATTTGGCTTGATCTGGAGCCTTAAAGAGAGAGAACAGATTTATCATTTAGCAGTTACTATTCCTTTCGGTTAAAGTATGTAAACTTTTTCGTGTTTACTGTGTTGAAAAACATGTACTTTCAGCAAACAGGGCAATATGCGAAACTCAGTTTTCTCTTGAGTCATTTCTAAGTGGCAATAAGATAGTATCTGCAGTGCTGGTGCTTCCTGTCTGGAGCCAATGTTGATATAATGATGAGTTAGAGAACTAGAATTGGTATTTTTGAACATTTTGGTAATCTTATCTTACAGTGTAAGTACTATGATGTGCAGGTAGTCAAATTTAAAACAGAGAATTGACTTAGGACCTATGCTGTTAAGATTGGAATCCCTACTCTGATGTGTAGGGTGTTTCTGTGGGGTTAACATCTGGGCAGACACAATTTGTTCAGATGCTGGTTTTGTTGGGACAGTAATGTCTCAGGAGAGTCTCAGCGTAGGGCTGGTATTTCTAACATTTGAAAACGACTGCTAGGCAAATAAAAAAAAAAAAGCATAACTCCTGCTTAAAACAAAAATTCCCCCAAAGTGTGTAAATAAAGGTCAGGCTTCGAAAGCCTGCTCGAGCAAACACATGCCAAGGCCGAGCCCCAGCACTGCTGCTGGGGGCGCGGGGGCTGCTGCCCTGGCAGAGGACGTGGCAAGGGAGGAGCTGGAGGTGAGGGGCAGCTGTGGGATGGGGACCCTCTTGCCAGCGTGCACTTACAGCTGTGGGATGCTGCCATAGATGGGTTGTGATGGGGACCTTTTCTCGTGTCGGGGAAAAAAAAAGAAAAAGCAACCCGCAGAGCAATGGCATGCTTGTGGGTCAGGGATGCACAGGCGAGAGAAGGTGGAACAGGAGGGATGGTGGTCTTGTTCTTGGTGAAGGTCTGGCAGACCATGGTGGCCTTTGGGGCAGAGATGAGCACGGGTCTGGTCCCCTTTGGCTGAAAGAGAAAATAGCTTGGCCCTCGATTGGCTAGGTGATGCCTTGAAACTGTGAAATTCTTGGGGATTTGTATGCTGGTGGTTTTGTACGTGTGTTTTCTGTGCCTCCTGCTCCAATGTTGCACAAGTATTTCTCATTGGTCTCGATCTGCTTTTCTGGCTGTCTTGTGTCTGGTGTCTTATTTTTAAGTTATTGGAAAGAATAACAGAAGTTTGATATTTAAAAGCTGTTCACAGTTGTAGCTTTTAATCTTTGCTTGCCCTCTTCTTTTAAAGAATGGGATTATTTTAAGCTTTCCTCTTGTGATGAGCCTTAGTTTATTTATTTAGTAATCTATTTGGCCCTTTCTTGTGTAGATTAGAAGAATTCCTGTGTGACAGTTGAGGAGAATGGAAAGCTCTCTCCAGAAGAATGAGACTTATAAAATACTGACTGCTGTTAAACACAGCATAGCTTTATAGATCTATTTCAGTACTCCTGAGAAAAATACTATCCCCCTCACCACCATGTAAGCACCTTTCAGGTAGTAAAAATAAATGTATGAAGTCTTCTCTTCCAGTAACCGTGCCTATACGTCCGATTCCTTGTACGAATGTCTTACATGACAGCTTACCTTCACATCCCACGAGGGTAGGTGGTAGAGCAGAAAGAAGAAACTTGTTAAGGGTGAGTCTTTGCATATGGAGCAGCTGGGCGGTGTTTGGATGTCTCAGTTGGCTAGTGCTAGCCATGTTAACCAGCCTCCTTTAGGCTTGTGTGCTCGTCCCCCGAGGGAACCCTGAACAGGGAAGAAAGGAGGCCTTTCTTTTCCACTTTCCCTCTCCTTGTGCTCGTTTCTGATGCCGTTAAGGGAATGTGATGGTATCTTTTATTTTAACACGTTTTTTCAGAGCAACAGAAGTTAACTAAAAATATGCTCTCTCATCCTGGAGAAGTCAATACTGTTTGAAAGCAGCCTGCTTCAGCTCGCTCCTTTTTCAGCTGTCATTCCCAGCTGTCACAATCTCCTTGACGGGAGGACTTTACCCTGTTGTTGCAAAGCAGTCTGGTTAACAACTGCTGTCACCCAAAGGTTAAAACCTGAAAACTGGTATCCTTTGTCACTTCCCTTACAAACGTTTGCTTTCTGTTTGGTAGCATCTCCCTTGTTCCTTGGCCTTCAATATGTTCCATCTATCCTATTTTTGGAGAACTGTGTAAAGCAAGTGAACGCGTGTGATGATGAACGTGTTCTTCTTGGTGTGTTAGGGGGCTCAATTAGGGGAGAGAGAAGTTTGTTTTTTATTTAATAAAACAATTCTGTGCTGAGATTACACTCCATCCTGTCCAGTTAGGGTCTCTAAGCATGATTAGCAAACCTTGAGGAGAAGGACTCATGAAACTACTTCTTTAAGCACTAAGGAACCCATATGATTTTGCTATGAGAGAATGGCATGAAGTGTGTCAGGAAAATAAATAACTCTCCCTTTACTGCTTAAATACACCTTTCTAGTATGTTTTTTTCTTTGGGAGAGATGAAGGGGGGAGTAAATACAGATATTCTGTCTTCCTCCATGCTTTCCTGTGTGTGTGTGGTTTTTGTTGTTGTTTCTCATGAGTGAAGTATTAGAACTACATTGGAGGAGCTGGCAAGAGCACCAGAGGCAAATGGATTATAAACCTGGCCTTGCACCGTGCTCCTGAGAGGGACTTTCATGGACAGTGCTTGGAAAAAGGGGGTTGAATATCTGATGTGGTAGAGTATTTCTTGCCTATGATCGAGCGTGCCTGGCCTTGCTAGGATCAAATGCTACTTGGGCAAGTGATGCTAGATAGTACCTTCAGTTACTGTGATATGAAATGTTTTCATTACTTCAGCTAATGTTCATTTCCAAATTCTGTCTGACAGACGACTGACAGATACTGAGGGCAATTTTCTGTTTTGTAGAGACATCTGTCCACCGAGGATATATGGGAGAAAGCAAAATGAAATTATAAAACATCACAAATGTGGCATGATTGAAAAAGGCCTGGGGAAATCTATTCCATCTGAAAAAAGTGCGAACTAAAGAACAGAATATCATACCTTAATTACAGGGCTTGGGTTGCTTTTTCTTAAACTGGTGGGTTTGACCTAAAGGTTGGGTTTTCCTGTCTGCTCTTTTAACAACTCCCCCCACCAATATCTAACACTTATTTTTTTCCTTAATGTCCAAAAACATAAGGGAGATGAGTTGTCCGTTTTTCCTAAATAACACTTGCATTTAAACAGTTTTTCCTTGATACTTTGAGGAAATTCTGCCTTATGTCCTTTTGGGTATACATCAGATTTTCCTTCTTCCCACTTTCTGTTCTGCTTTATTCTTTCTCTTAAGTTCCTGTGTAATACGTAGGGCAAAGCATGTCAAGTTCTGGACTGGAAAAGGAGATCTCATTCAGAATCTGTAGCCTATTTAGTCTTCCATCCGATTTTGCATGTCTTCCCGTAGATTTCCCCGTGTTCCTAGTATTTACCGAATAGCTGTATTGGGAATTCAAGCAAAACAGAACTAGTCACATACTATTGGATTCATTCTTATATTATTGTTCACAGGAAGGACCTAGGTACAGTTGGCCCTGCAAAGAGCGTGAGGTGGTGAACGAGGACTTTGAAGCAGAGTTGGCGTTGTAATGACTGGCTTCCTTCCCTGCTGCTGTCCCTTCCCCTTCCTTGCAAAGCGTTTTCATTTGAAAAGCTAAGGTGTGGTCATCAGGCATATCTGTTTTCAACTTCCAGTAATTTTTAGCTCACTGCAGAGCTACACCATAATTACATATGCAAATGCAGTATTTTTTTTTTCCCCTCTCACCTTGAACATGTGGGAGAGAAAGATAAGGTTGCAGAGTACCACCAGGGATGGTGCTGCCGCAGAAGTGGAGAAGTACTTCCCTGGGACTTGTACCGCAGGGGGAGTTCACAGCTTCTCTGCTTCAAAGGCAACAAAAAAACCCTGCTCTTGCCAAACTTAAACTTTAGGTGAGAGCCTTCTGAATGACTTGCTCTAATACATTGTGATACATTCTAGCTGTTCTGGGTGCTGAGAGTAAATTTGTTTGCAATAGGAATTAATTTCATAGATGTGTATTATACCCAATAACTTAATTTTTTGATGATTAATCTACTGAATGCTCCCTGTGGTAATGTAGGGTAAACTAGTAATGGTACTATAATGCACACAGACTAATTCTGTGGAAAAGACAGTTCTGACAAGTTTTTCTCTTCATAAGACTTACTTCTGCAGATTTTAAAGTTGTCTGACATACTGTAATCCTAAAACTCTTAACTGTATTTACAACGAATACTAGAAGTAACCTGGAATCAAAATGCTGGGTAGCTGTTTCTGCCTCAAAGTGGAATAAGAGAAACAAGAACCAACATTGAATGGGTACTTGTAGCATGGGAAAACAAGAATTGTTCCCCTGACATAATACAGTATAACATACCATAGTTTTCCACACTTCACCACGTGAGATAAAGCACGCCTTTGGTGACCAGCCTGTGTGGCTGGGGAGGGACTTCTGGGAAGGATGAACCAGACTGGTACCTGAGCGTGTGAGTGACTAAAACTGGGTGGTAGACTTTCTGTTTCTGTGAGCTAAGCCAGTTCATGCAAAAATGAGAATTTTAGCTTTCAAATTGCAAAGGGTATGAGTAGACCTAGATGAATAAACCTCTATTGTATGTCATGATTTTTATGGTCCTGACAGAGGATTCTTACAAGGTTTGCACACTGCCTGTAGATCTGATGCTCAAAAATGTTTCTTTTGCCAGTCCTATATTTGACTCTGCTGAGGGACTTCCCGTCAGAAAAGAAGAGAGTAAGAATTCTATCAAATGTGGGCATTTTCTTTATTTTGGTATGCAATTACAAGCCTTATCTATTTACTTTACGCCAACTTAAAAAAACAATACACACAAACCCACAAAAACCTCCTTGTTTGCAGTATGATATGCAAATCACTTCGCTACATTTGTTCTTGCATATTATGTAAAAATGTTTTGGGATATAGGGAAACTTTATATTTTTTAAAAAATAAGTCTGAGTTATTTTTCAAGTAGGTAAGAAAATAGAAATGCTAGAATTGAAAACTTGCCAAATGTCTTGTTCTAGTAACTTACTGTTGCTTATCACATAATATTAGGGATTGGAAGGGACCTTGAAAGATCATCTAGTCCGATTCCCCTGCCAGAGCAGGAACACCTAAATCATGTCACACAGGACATATTTATATTATTTTATATTATATTTAGCTTGTATTTAGGCTTATCTTTAGCCCTTATTTAATCTTTCTAATTATAACCAATATTTGTAAGCATTTTGAAGTTGTTGTACAGCAAATCACAAGAATAGAAAGATATTTGACTTTTCAAGTTAAGATGTGCCCTCACCATTAAGGCCTTCCAAGTTTGTGCCTCAATGCATCTTAAGAGGAATTCTACTTAGGCTTTTTTTAATTTCTACCCAGCCCATCAACCTCTGAAGAACTTGTATGCCTTTATTTGACCGCAGAAGAGTCAAATGTCTTCTCGTTGGTCCTTGGGTCTACTGTTGGAATATTTTGTAGCCGAAGTGTGTGCGCGTGTGCACGGCCATGTGTGCTGTTCCCCTGCCTTCCCTTTTGTCTGTGGAGCTCCTGGCTGACAGCAGATTAGCCATCTGAATGTGGGCAGCACAGAGTAATAGGCTGCGCAGAATGCCCGAGGCTTCTCGCATACAATAAAATGACTCCATTAGAAAGCAAAAAATGACAAGCCTGCCACGGAGGGCATCTGTGCTGGGGAGCTGGAGAGAATAGCCTTTGGTTTATGATCATGTTAATGGGTGTAAAATAAACCTAATTTTTTTCAACTGTCAAAAGTATTCCTAGGTGCTCTACCGACTAGCGCTGAAGATCCTTCTAGTGGGAAAATACCACGAGCTAACTGGATGATGTGCTTACCGCTGACTGCTCCTGCCTGGTATATACACGTGGGGGAAGGAAGGGAGTAATAGTGTGACAGCTTGGTTTCATTTTCACTGTGCAGGTGTCTCTTTTCTCCCTTCTTGTTAATCTTTCTTTCTAGTGTTTTGATTAGTTGCAGGATTAGATAATCTACCTTGCAGAAGTGTGCTGGGTTTAAGTCTTCTGGAAGATGTGCTAATACAGACTTGAAGGAAACTGGGCCAGAAATATGGCTGGCTGAGACAGAGGGAATCCAGATGCTGGAGGAGGATTTAAAATACAAAGCTGTAGTAATCTGGATAGAGCAGAGGTACGAGTCTGTGTGCAGAGCACAGTAGCAGGAAAAATAGGTAGGAATCCTGTCAAGATTTTGACAGCTACACTTATCTGCTGTAAGAATCTGGTGTTTAAGAAAGCTGTTTTTTCTACAGTTTACTGTTTGCATAAGCAGTAGTGGCTGCTGTTGCCCTCCTAAACTCCAATTACAGTTTTCAAGACTTTCTGGATTTTGTGGCATGCAAGCTCCTAAAAGGTGCTCTACAAAAAAGCACACTGCTTTCATTTGTCCTAAATGGAGGATCTTCCTTGATGGCTCAGGAAATGAAGACAACTTCTGGTGAACACGGACTTGCAAACTAACGCAAAAATAATTCAGCATATAGATTATGGAGGAAATGTCCAAACAGGCTAAGCTTGTCCTAAAATGCTTAAGTTTTAAGAAATCTCTTGACTGACATTTGTTTTAGCCTGTATTACTTGTTGGAGTCTTCTTAGTATATCGCTGTAGATACAACTGATACGGACTCTGGAAATCTACACTTTAGCAACAAAATGTACAAATTATACGGAATTGTATACAATTGTAATATATTGTACTTTTAATAAATGGGAGTACTATTGGAATAACCCTTGTGTTACTTTTTGTGTTCTGCCAGGTCTTGTGGCTGTTCTGGACATGTATTCTGTGTGCTATGTGGGCTGCGTCCCTTGGAAAAACTCCTCTTTTTCTGCACTTCGCTTTTCATACCAGCTCTTCTCCAGCCTCTTCAATTCATTTTCTTTAAGGGGTTCCCTTCTTAAAGTTATTGATAGTGTCCCTTCCTCTCCATTAATAAAGTGCTTAAACCACCCCCCCTCCAAAAAAAGGAACAAATGAGGGTGGATTTTAGATTATTCTGCAGAGCTACACAGTTACTCCTCCCTTCACAGCAGTATTAATTCACATAAAATGCATTTTGATTTCACAATTCAGAACTGTTTCTGTGATCATATGAGCTTTTTATGGCACTGTAAACTTCAACTGCTTATGAAGGAAGCTGGTGTTAAAACAAGAGCTCGGTTAACAGTCTCTAAGAGTGGATGGTCTGTAGATGGAGACAACTAAAGTACTTTCCAGGCCAGTTTAATACGAGAGGATCTGTGGGGTTTTTCTCCTCGCCCTTCCCTGTGCTCATGTGACGGCTGAGATGTGCCGTGGGAAGTATCTGTTCCTGAGTCACCGGTGGTCAGGGAGGCAGTCGCTGGTAGGTGGTCTGAAGGCACTGGGGTAAAAGTACGGGATAGAGGGGAAGGAGGTGACTACGTATTGTTCAAGTCCTCCAGCATCTCTAATTGAACTGGCACTGCTGAAAGCAGTGTGTTGTGCACAAATGCAACTTCCCTAAGCTGCGTTAATGAATATGAGTAGAAATTCCAGAACTGTTCTCTTCTCTTTCGACTTTTATGATCACACACGTCCTGCTGCGAGAGGGGTTGCTGCATTGGGCTGACCTGGCCCAGCACAGCTGTAACGCTGAGCTGCGGCTGGTTTTCAGGACAGATTTTGGAAAGTTACAGAGTACTGAAGACAAAGAACCGTAAAGCAGGTGAAAGCTCAACTTCACTTAGCCAGAGGGAGAAGTAGGAAATATGGTTCTTGTTGTCTTTAAGGTATTTAGGTTACAGAGAAAGAAGCGTTCTTCCTCTGGCAGATAGTGTTACTCTACTCCTCTTGGTATTTAGGCTGCAGTAGTGGAGTAGCTGGTTAAAATGCGGGCGATGAGAAGTTTGCAGGTATGAAAGGATCTGTTGAATAAACTTCTCTGAGCTGAATTATTCAAAGCATTCATAAAAGAAGTCTTGTGATGGGGTATACCTTGTGCAGTAAGCGATACGGTGTGTCAGTCCGGCTGGCCAAGCCGTGGGCCATTCCCAAATGTCCCTTGTAGATATTCACTGCAGATAAATTTGGGAAGTTTATCTGGATCTTATACCCGATAGCTTCAAAACTATCATTTAGTTGGTTAGTGTGGATAAGGTTCTATATTTAAATGTAAAATATAGTCCTAGTGCACACTGCATCTTTCCACTTTTCCATCTTTTCCTTTTTTAAGCATTCTCCCTGTTACAGACCCTCATAGCTTGCTGCTCTGTATTCCACATCTGCATGTGAAATCCTGATGGCCAGCCCTAGCCTTCAGCTTTGACAAATGCACCGCTGTTAACGTGCGGAAGCTGAGGTTTTATGGTGATGTGCTGTTGGTCCCTAGTTCAGTCTAGAACCACGTAATTACCTTTGCTTGATTTGTCTGCTGTTACCTGTAGGTAGAGTGCTTAAAGGCATCTCTGCAGTAGTGAACTGCTACATGAAGAAGATGGAG
Source organism: Anser cygnoides (assembly GCF_040182565.1). NCBI lineage: Eukaryota > Metazoa > Chordata > Aves > Anseriformes > Anatidae > Anser > Anser cygnoides. The sequence goes on along the minus strand of NC_089874.1, from coordinate 16,248,157 downwards.
GGGAGGGGGGGCAATTTCCTCATGCCTCCCTCCCCCAAACCATACACTAGTTCCAGGCCTACTTTACAAACTGGATGGATGCAAGTTTCTTGTGTCAAGAATAAGTCTAACCTGAAATCTTCTCGTCTAACCTAAAATCTTGCCCGCTACAAATATAAATGCTGCTTCTAGGGAGGTGTTTGACAAATAATAAAGACTTATGATCTCCTTGAGAAATATCTTTATTTACTGCAGAAGTACTTTTTTTCTTAAGTTGACACTGAGACATGGGACAATAATGTCATGTACAAGGAGACGAAAGTGAACCATTTAAAAAACAGCAGAAAAAGACCCGTTAGTAGAACTAATATCGTCTAAATTGCGTTAATAACTGCAAGTGCTAACTGCACTTTGTGCAAAAGACTGACTGATGCTCAAGAACTTCAGCAGAAGAGATGATGAGGTGTTATTGTGGCTTAACAGTGGTCTCCTGAAGCTTTTCAGACAAATGTCCTGGTCAAGCTATCACTTCCATTCCTCGTGGATAGCTGGCTGTATGGCAGGTGTCATTTTTAGTTGTGTGGACCATAGCTGGCATAGATCAGTTTCTGTTAGGTTCCAGATGTTCTCTGCCACTCTGATAACAACTGAAGACTAAAATACTGGTTTTAGTTTCCCATGTTCTGTAGAAATGAGAATCTTAGGGACTGGTTTTTCACTTTGAGAAAGAAAATGTGTCTTCTGGTAGGCTTATTCTTTCTTACCTCCACTGTACAAGGGGCACCTAAAATCCCAGCTTACTCGTCACTTTCAGTAGTGATATTTATGTTATTCAGAGGTACTACTTAAACTTTCTCATGGTCTAATGACTCAAGTCCTTATGCCTGTGAGATAAGTGTGTTGCAGTGGTACCAAAGTAAAAACATGACTGCAAAAAAAATACTGAAATCGATGAGCTGTTTTCCTAGGTAGCTAATAAAGGGTAGGGGGGAACATCACGAGTCTCTCCCTGTTTGTAGGTTTAAAACAGGGTTCTAGTAAAGATAGAGGAAAAATCGTCACTAACGCTGGCTGGAGCATAATGAAACTTCCTGGCTGGTTCATCTTCTGTTGAATGCTTGTTCACATGTCACCAATTTGATTTAAGAAAAGAGTTACTGTTATGCCTTCCTATGGCTTTCCATACCTTTGTGTTTCTGGCTCCAAATCATCTATTTAAAACAGTGTTTTCAGAAAACCAGGTCCCCTTTAGCTTCAGTTGAGCTAGATGTTCAGGTGCAAGTGTCTACAGCCTGTTCCAGCGCTGTTAGGCTTGTGTTACACCCACGGATGTGCTTTGTAGCTTTCTTTCAAACTGGAGTACTGGGTTCTCTTCAGACTCAGACTGAGAAATGAATCTTATTCCTGAAAGGTTTTGTGCTTTGGTTGAGATACTGATTCGATTTTTGTCATCTGAGGTGCTGTTTGTTTCCATCTTTTCTGTGTGTCGTAGGGCCTATTTGAATCCCCGCGACTCCAATTTTGTGGGATTTCTTTTCCGTGAGTAGGAAGAAGATTCTCTTGGATGCGCTTCAGAGGAAAATGTTAAAAAGCCTCATGTTTATCCTAAAACAGAGTAGTACTTATGAGAAGCTAAAGGCGTCAGTACAACGTTGCTCTCCCTCCTAGGTGGGGTAGTGAACTCGGCTATCTCATCCAGCTGACCGGGAACCTCAAGGAACGAGTTATCCACATCTCTCTCTCGGGCAGCTGTGAGTTCTGGTAACCGAAGTCATGCTCTGTGTTGTTCTGCCAGGAAGATGCTTCCTGTTAATGAGGCCTCGCTGGGTTTTGCCAGGAGACAGTCCTCTCTGAAGCTGAGGTGGCTGCTGCCAGACTCGGTGAGAAACATGAGACTTGAGGCTTGGTTCAGTTGCCTCAGCGTTTGGTTGTGTCTTTTTAAACAGTGGAGGGAATCCAAATGCATGTCACCTAGAGCTGCTGCTCGAAAAGCACGCACCTTCCTTTCTCGTACCTGTGACGTGGGGTACCTGTGTCACGGAGATCTGTCAGAGATCCGGAGACATCTCGGATGGTTGCTTTAGCAACTTTCTATGCTTCTCTTTAATATGTCTGTGCGAGCAAAGTATTTATTGGAAAGTTACAGCTATGCAAAAAGTCCGTGAATTGTGAAATACTGTGACGGGAATTTACCTGGCTACAGACTTATCCTTAATTTTTTTTTTCCCCATGATGGACTGACAGAATGTTTGGGGATATGTAGACCTACAGTATATTTTCATTCCCTTTCTTTCCCTCTCCTCTACTCCCAAGCAAGACTGTTTCGGGGCGAGGGGTGCAGGGGAGGGGGGTGGGGAAGGGAGGAAGCCAAATGAACAATGTTTTTCAGCTTAAATAAGGCTTATGAACGTCTCTGCTGTAACAGGTAGTTTAGGTTTCTTGAAATAATTCACGTAGTCTGTAAAACCTACAGGAATTCTGCAGCGTACTTCAGTGAAAACTGTCCGTATCTTGTAGTCACAAACTCTTCAGCAAAGGTTGAAATGTAATCCACAGCAGACCAGTCTCTCTCCAAAATTTTTTAGATCCACTCATTGCGTGTCCTTAGCTTTCCTTTCGATTTTTAAGGGTGTTTGGGAAAACCGCACAGCCAGAAGCATCCTAATATTACTGCGTTGGATGCTATTGGTGATGTCTAATCAATACCTGCGTTGCTATTTTGTATTAAACCTTACTCCTCTGTATCTTACATGTTCTTAAACCACCTTGCAGCCATCGTACCCTGCTACACAACTCAGAATGTTCTAAAACTAGTTAGGCGCTGCACCAAGATGATGAATCTGTTCACTTCCACAGCATGATAAAATAGGAAGGATTTCCATAATGTCCTGAACATGATCTGGCAGTCATTAGAAAAGTAATGTGCTTTGTTCCCACTGGGGGACAAAAGAGATTTGGAGAGATGTGAGCCTTCTCTTGATTTATGGTGTCTGTGTCGTCATCCTAGGGGTCTCAGCTTAGGACGGACAAGGCCTTTTAGTCATATCTCCTGTCCCAAACCTTTTTAGAAGCGTGTCCGTATTTTTTAATGTTTTTGTCCATTTCGGTAAGTGGGACACTCATGGAAAGCTTGTTACGTATGGGTTTCCACTTAGGCGTGAGGGCCCTGGAACAAAATATTCCATCTTAAGATGACATCAGTTTTCTATTTAAATTGGGTTCTTAGTTTTTCATGGGGGAAGGGTGTAGATGGAGAAGTCATATTGGACATCTGGACATTCACGAGGACCTATTTCCTTAGCCAAAAAGAACAAGTGAAAAAAACTCTCAAGGAAGCACAAAACCTATATCTATCAAAAGGAAGAAGGCTGTCTTCTGCCTAAAGGTTGTTTAAATTGATGCTTGAGCATATGAGAGGAGGGAATGTAATGCAACTAATTCGTGTCAGCTAACGGGGCATGTCCCACTAAAAACATCCTGTCCTGCTGCTTCCTTGAGAAGCAGACTCTGGTGGGTTTGGTGTATGGGGTCACCGGAGCCTGTGCCTTTGGTGGAAACCTCAAGGAGCAGGGGCTGCTGTTTGGCAGGTGCACTTGAAATACCTTGTCATGGGAGCTAGGGGTAGTAGTGAGACATTGCTGTTTGGTGTCTGGCATCATTCAACTTTAGGGAAGGTGCTAACAGAGTTAGCTGGCAAGTAGACAGGATTCTCTATGGTACCACAATCTTTCCGTGAAACCACCTCTGGAATAAAGTGGCTCGAGATTACCTCCAGTAAAGGAGTTTGCTGTTAGTCTACCGGCGGCATCGTGCTGTATTACACGTAACGCATACAGGTAGGTACCTGTTCAAAGGGAAGCATTGCCTCAGAAATGCTGCTTTTTAGGGAGCAGAACTCTTCACCTGGCGCAGATCCAGGCGCCGTGGCTGCTGCTCTGGGACCTGTTTTGCAGTGACAGTCGCCCCGCTTGCTGAATCGACAGCTGGGCTTACCGCTGCGCCGCTCCGAACGGAGAGCACGCCTCACAAAAGCTTCGAAAGAATACGCTTGTTTTCCTGCACCGTTGTTACTTCTCAGCAGGTTTTCTGTTGCTGCTCCCCCCTTTTTTTTGTAGCCCTGAAGCTGTTCAGCCTGCTACTGTTTAAAGTTAAGTTTGAGTTATCTTCTTTAAATATCCTTAATGAACGTTCGAAGACTGATGATGTTTGATAAACTGAGAACTTCAACGGGAAATTATTAAATAAAGCTTCTTGTGCTCTCTGGTTCAGCTATGTAATTTGAATGTGACTTCTTTATACTGGAATCAACTGATCAACTTTTAGGTTAAAAAAACAACAACACCCGGGCTTTTTCCATATAAACACTTAGTTCAAGCCTTCTTTCTAATAGTAATTCAAAATTCAATATTCTGCAGATGAATGAGGTGAGTTGTCATCAAGAATCTGGCTAAAAAGGAAGATTACTTGTCCCTCTGGAGAGTGCTGTAGGGATGAAACGGTGCCAGTTGTGGCGTTTAAATGTTTGTCCAGATATTGTTGCTGAGCTAAACTTTGCTAAACGTGCTGTGAAATATAGATTGTGCCAGCCAAGAATATGCCTGTCTGTTGTGGTGGGGGTTTAAACTAGTTCATTTCAGACCTTAGCAAGCGGCAGCTGAAATACTGCGAAGTGACCTTTGACATAGGGACCCATGAATGCCCCAAGTATGATTTCACTTTCCCCACGTTCTTTGTGAATCTGAATGCTTGTCAAATCAGATGTGTGTTTAGACCTTTTCACTGAATGTGCTTGGAGGGGAAGAACAAAGCCTGGGGTCAACTTGGCATAATCCCTGCGTTTATCTTTATTCTATTATGGGGGCTTGTGGGGGATGGAGTAACTATTCTCTGCGAGGTGAAAGTGCAAGTAGAGTGTAGGTAGGCTATCCGTCTTTCCTTCCAGACTTTCCCAACAGCCCGGCCGCTCTCCCGTGATTTACTTGCGTTAACGTACGGCTGAGTGGGCAGGCTGCTGCCGGACCCTTGTGATCCGCTGTTTGTGCTGCGCCGAGCCCTTCTGTACCTGCCGCGCCGGCTGGCCGGTGGGAACAAACACCCGCGGCTTGTCATGGCAGGAATGGGTGGACCTATAGCACCTGGTGCTTGGAGGAACGGGTGGACCTAAAGCGGTCTGTAGCATGTGGGGCTTTGTGGAACGGATGGACCTACAGCGCCTGGTGCTTTGTTCTCCCCGGCGGATACGGGAGGGGAAGTAGCATGGGTTTCTATACCACAACTTCTCTTGCTTTGGTGCAAATGGTCGTCTTATTTTAAGAGATGATCAGCTTAATATGATTTACTGTATGGTACATATATATATATATATAAATATATCTTCTTTTTTTTGCCTCTGCAGGCTGTTAGTCATCCCCCAGTAAGGAGTGACTAAGTCTTTTATTACACATTCAAATTGGGAAAGCCTTTGTCTCTAAGGGCAGGATTGTAGAGTTCGACTAAACTATTGTTACAGACTTTTTTTGCAGTATTTTTAGATTTTACTCCTGTGGTAGATTCACTTCACAATAAAGGATTGTTTCTGCATGGAGCTGGAGTGGTCTGAATCTGTAAACGAGCTATTGTGCGGTAAAGTACAAGTGGGTGGAGGAACTATATGACAAAAGGCCTAGTTACCTTTACAGTTTGTTCGCTGTACCTCATACACTTTGTTTCAGAAGAAAAGCACTATTCAAAGGCTCGAGTGTAAGGAGGCAGTCTTTCACACAAGGCTTGTGGGAAATTTCTCTCCAACTTGTGGGTTTTCAGCTCGTGTCGATTTTACCCTGCACGTTCTGAGACTGCCCCAAACAGCTTAACGCTGCTCTGCAGGGGAAGAAAAAACACAAACCACACCTCTTGGGGTGAGCGTTTCCTAATCTGACACTTCGACCAGTATTTTCCGATTTACATGTGCGCTTGTTTAGGGCTCTTCTGTTTACTTTTTTATCGAGCTTTGCAAGTTGATTTTTAAGTGAAGATTTTTTTAAAGGTTTCCAAGATAGGAAGTAGCTTGGCCTCTTTTAATTTTAGAAATTAAAAACAACACTAAGCGACAAGATGTATTTCTTTCTTTACTAAATCTAGTAAGATTCCAAAAGCATTAGCGTGCTTTTTATTTTTTTAACGAGACTTGGAAACTTGATGTTCTCTGTGCTAAATCTGCCGTTGCCTTTGGTTTCTCCTGTGCATATTTCACTGTTTACTTTCCCTTCTCTTTGCTTAGTGGCTAAGTGCTTAAAATCCCTTCCCTGTGCTCAAAACCAAAGCTGCTTCGCTCGGCACCCAGTTTTCAGACGTGAAGCCCTTTCACCCAGCCTTGCAGCTCGGCTGGTGTGCATTAGGGAGAACAGGGTTGCTCAAGTCCACCATCGGCGCCGTGGGACGAGGAGGGCCCTGCGGTGCGGCCGAGCCGGCTGCTTTGGCTCCTCCGTGCGCCCTGCTCCTCTGCTGGGCACCAGCAGCACGGAATGGAGTCCTCGTCCTCCCAGCTGACAGCCCAGGAACGGAGATTAACAGGCTCCAGCCCAGCTGAGTAACTCTGACACGAGGAAGCCGAGGACTGGAGCCATGCCCACGTTAGCTGTCGGCGCTGCGGAGGAGGCAGCCTCTGGCAGGAGGGCAGAGCAGGTATTTGGTGTGGGGAGGCAGTCCAGCAGCGTGTCGGTAGCAGCTTTTCTTCCCTGTCAGTGGCGTCCTTTCAAGTCTTGTGTGTGTTGGGGAGAGAAATTTTCAGCCTCCAACCTGCTCAGGGCTACCAATAACTGATTTGCGAGGGTAATTCTGGGGAACTTACTGTGATGATCAACTCTGCTGCTTTAAGGAATAAGTTTAGCCCCGTTGTTAAGTGCTGTCAAGATAATGAGCAAAATTATCTCAGGCTGAGCAGCATGGTTTGTTGTAGTTTGTTTTTTTCTTCTGATTGTTCCCCCTTCCCCTTCCCATCACAGCCTGCCATTCTCTGCTGCTTTGGGTCTTGTATTTCTGTACGTGACCATCCCAAACCTGCTTGTGAAAGCGTACTTGTCACTGTGGTGTCTTTGCATGTTCCATTTAGTTGTATAATGTTAATGGCAGCAACGACTTGATCTTAAAGCTCCCTTGTTCTTGTAAGCTGTATATAGAATATCCACATATAAATGTCATATGCCACAACTTTTAACATTTCACACTGTATCAAAACTAAAAAATTCCACCGTAGTTAAGTGAAACTGATTCATGTTTTGAGCTCTCTTGGGTACTTCTAAATACCAGAAACTCCTGAGCTTGTATTAGTCAGAAGTAAAAAGCAACAGTCAAAAGTCCTCTGTTGCAATATTAAGTTCTTGAATTGGTAAATCGAGCCTGCTCTTCTTAAAATGCTATTTATACTTTTATCTACTGCCAGCTCTTCTCCTCTTCTTTCTGCCAACCTCCTCTTCTGTCAAGCTATGAAAGAGTTGCTGTTTTTTTTCCCCCCTTCTTTCTGTTCACTCTTTCAAGACTGCTCCAGTCTTGATGTCAAAGGTTTCCCAGTAACCCATGCTCCCGTGGCTAGTCCTGTTGGCTGCCAAATGTGGCGTATTCTCCTGGTTTTTGGCTTTTAGTGCTGCGAAGGCAGGATTTGGAGAAGCAGCTCGACCAGCTGGGAGGTGAAAAGGCTGAACCGGGGGAGGAATGTTGAAGGAAACAAACCTGCTATTACGTATCCAGTTGCTAAGTAGTGTGGTATTAGTTGCTCTCGGGGCCTTCCAAAGAAGGTCAGAGTAACTTCTGCCAGCTTCAGGTGGGAAGACGTGCAAGAGAGATGAAGCTGGGGAGGAAACTCGTGGCAGAGCAGGGAACAGTCAATCAGACGTACTTACTAAGCAGCGTTTCTTTAAAGCAATATGAACACTAAGGGAGTAACCAGTCTCTCACTTTTGGAAGATACACAATGCTAAAAACCCCTCATGGAAACTGCAAAGTATTCTAGCTGCGTGCTGCTGCTGTAACTGAGCAGTTGGTCACAAACGCAGTTTAAATAGGCACCTCCATAATCTAGTGCTACCAACAGATGACAATTCACAAATGTAAACTTCTAACACGGCTGATCTCATATTCCACTTACTGTCCTAAGCACAAGTGCCTGGGGGAGTAAATGAACTCTAGTGTGCCCTGAAGGCCGTCTGATTCAGAGTAGCTCAGCCCATAAAGGCACGGGCAGAAATGCCCTCAGAGCCCCAGCTCCTTGCAGAACGGGTGACCAGAAGCCTGCCGTGTGGGGGTCCTTCGGCTCATCTCCGGCTGCAACTTTCCACGCTGCAGAGATGTCTTTGTAGTTTAGAGAGCCTGCCTTCCTGGGGCTGGAACCGCCGGGCATGAGTCTGTAGTGAGACGTGTGTTTGTAGGAAGCCTCAGTGCCCCGCTGTGGTCTGCAGCTCTTGAAGGATATCGTTGTTGAACGTGCTAGTGGCCAAAACTTTAAATGAAAAGGTTTCCCTTTGTCTGGGGACAGCGGGACAGAGCACTCTGCCACGTCTGGCTACTGACAGCCCCAAGTTCTTGGGCTGAGCTTTCACTAAATGCCGTAATTTGGTTATGTTGTGGCAAGCTTCCATTCTGAAAGTAAAACTAGACCTTATCTGCCTAATCTGTTCGTTTAAGCGACTTGGATCTTATTTAAGTAGCAGCTACTGAAGGCTTAAATCAGCCGACTGAGCTCCGCACTACTAATTGTGGAACACTTTGGGAGGGGTGTTATGTACGTACAATATTGGCTGCGAGAAAGAAATGTGTAAGTTGTTAAGAGGGAGTAAAAGGCAGTCGAAGTAATTACAAATCCGTGTGCTAAGGTTAAATAACAGAAAGGTTGCTGCTGGGAATGACTTGAAAAATGTTGGTGAAGGAAATATAATTCCATTAAACAAAGGTTTAGAGAAATCTTTATCTCTGATCTTGATGAAATCTTAGTAAAAGTGTGCAATCAACATCTTCTGAGAGACTTCAGCAAGACAGAATAATGCAGAATCAGTGTCACGTGCTTTAACACTATTTACAGCAATACTTCATTTAACTCCGCCTGCAACGGCTTCTTCAGTTTGTGCTTTCACATCCTGATTTTAATCCTCGATTGAAAATAATTCCTAGTCAAGTCGGCTGGTGACCCAAAGTGGAAAGAGCTAATGTGCCGTACAGAGGGGTGTGCTGGTTGTGCTGGAAGGCTCTGGTCACCCAGACAGCTGGGTGCGGATGGACCAGCTGTGACATCTCAGGGGTCAGTAACGTAGCTGTACTTCTGCTCTTCTGTCCTCCTTGAGGTGCACTGATATTGTGGGGCTGAAAGAGAGCAATATTAGGCTGCATAATTGTTAAACACATGGTCCCAGCATTATTCTGCGGGCAAATGATGCAGTCCTCAGCTCTGTCAATGAGTAGGTCTGTGGAAGGTGCAAGATGTGGAGATGTCCTCTGTAGTCAATTTCTGACTGTTGGGACCAATTAAGAACAATTCGCAGCAGGTCAGGGAAGCGGTACCTTGTTTAGATGTTGTCTCATTGTCATTTCTTAACATGCCTTAATTCAACTTCTCCTGGATTTTGTGGTGTAGGTTGGTTGTTTTTGTTTTGTCTGTTTCTTTCTTTTTTTTTTTTCCAGAATGGATTATCTTCTTTCACCCAACCTTTATTTAGCTTTAGTTTTTAAGTCCAGGGCCCTGTACCTAGTAGCTGGTAAAATAAATAAATAATAAAATGTGGCACAATTGTGATGCTAACTTCTTACAAAGAGCAACCCTTGTCAGCCTTTCCCTGCTCCCAGAGCTCATGAATGAAGGATATTTTTGCTGACCAGTTGCGTGCTGGAAATCACTCAGATGTGTTGCTATTTTTAAAGACAACTCTCATAGGGCAGAATCCCTCCCTTTTTAAGTATATCTAGAAACCATTCGCTTTTCATGCAAACTGAAACTTGCATGGAACATAGGTGAAGAATTTGACTGGTGCTGTGTGAGCAGGCTTTCTTACCCTGACTCTTATTTTATCATGACAGTCCTAGTCTGGAAAACCTTTTTTTAAAGGACCGTTCTCCCAGCAGTTGCTTACAGCATGTGTACGTTTGGCCTATCAGCATGCCTATGTACTTTGGCCGTATAAGCTGTAGGGTTGGCTCACAGACTGACACCTAAATTTAGATGCCAGGGTGTGAGCTCATTGCCTGTGCTCCCGTTATAGTCTGCGGAGACCGAGTCAGTGGACCTGAAGCTCAGCTGATTAAATGCAGGTATCTACCTTAGCATGAGCAGAATTGGCCTTTAGAGACCACTGATTACAAGCGGAACTTGGGCAGCTGGTTGATTCATAAATTCCTAAATCTAGATTTTATCTGTGAACTATATCCCACTGTAATGCTGTTTTTATCTCTAACAGTTGAAAAACTGACATTCTTTTTTCTGCTGTGCTACTTTCTCTTGAAAATGAGAAATTGAAGCTCCTGAATCTAAAAACTCAATATTGAACACAGGTATCTGTCTGAATGTATTCTCTAGTAGACTCTGAAGTGTCTTTCGATTCCCTGGGACTGAGAGGTATCTCAGCTGAGATGGGCAGTGGGCATCCTTCTGTCCCCTTACCCTCCGTACCTCCCTGCAGGGCATCTCCGTGTTGATCTGTAGCCAGACCCATCTGACTCGAGTGACGCTTCTGCTGTCTTAAAACGGGAAGTGAATGAGCTTCTTGTGGTCACTGTGCTGACTTCGAGTCGTGTTAGGAAGCAGCAGTGGAGTTGTTTTTATTCTGTTCAGTTGCATGTGCTATCTGTTGATCGCAACTAGCTCTAGCTTAACGTGCTCCTTTCTGGTGAAATTAGGATTTCTGTTTGCTTCCGTAAATAAGGCTTTCCTGCAGAACTGATGAGCTCAACCGAAACTGGTGTGTGGTGTTTTGGAGGGGGGAGAGTTTTGGTAATAGGAAGAGCTGCTTTAAGCGCGAGATACCGCTGAAGAACTAGGAAAGCTCTTTAAATAGCAGGGCGTTTTTTCAGAGCAATGGCCTTGAGTTCAGTGTGGTCAGAGTAATTGCTAGTTGTTTCAGATCAAGGAAGGGTCAATTGCATAACTGAGCAACTTAGACACAAAAGTGTCTTTTTCTTACTCCCTCTTTTCTTCGTATTATAAGGATATTTCCCTTTTAAAAAAGGTTACTTTATAGCCGGAAAGCATCTCTCTGGCTACGCAGGCAGCTTGGACTTTGCTGTGTCCTCAATATTGAGAGTGCTTGCTAACCACAGGCTGCGTTCTGCACTTAATTAGTGAAGTGGCTGGGGGAGGACAAAAACCTGAAGGATGATGCTTAAACAAATAAATGGCTTTAGTTAAGTCCTTCACACTGTGCAAAGCTCCTGTAGAAATTCCTCTGTCTTTATGCTCATACTGTAAAGTGTTTTTACAGCCTTTGAAACTTTATGGAGATGAAGAGACTTGGGTTAGAACAGGAGTCGTTCGTAGCACTGCAGTAAGTTAGCGGAGCACCGTACACAGTAGGTGTCCTGGAGCAATTCAGCCTGTAACTGTCAGGTGGAACATTTCAGGTTCTCAGGTCAAGTGGTGGGGTTGTACGGATGCCTCAAACAGGTGCAGCGTTGGCACTGTAATTAGCTGTAATTCCCTTTTCTCTCAAACCTCATGCTTTTTTCTTAAATATTTTGTTCAGCAGGTACTTGCCATGCGGCATGACCAGTACCTTTGTGCTTCCTTCCCATCACTGCTTCCTTCCCAGCACTGTATCAGAGAAGTATCTATCAACTCTCAAACAGCATTTTGTATCTGTTTCTGGTTTTGCAGCTTTTATTTTGGGAATTCTCAGGTGATTTTAAAATCAGATTGTGCAGAACTGTTAGAAGTTGCATGGTCACTTCTCCAAATAGCAACTGAAGAGAGCTGTGGTTTTGCTTCATGGACTAGCAATGTATTAATCCGTTCCTGCAGAAATCAAATCTTTTAAAGCTGTACAAGATCGGTTAGTCACCACATTTCTTCAATGTGCTGAAAATGTGATGTTTGACTGAAAGAGTTAGTGTTCTCTTCTGATCCTGGTATGTTTGTGTATATTTTAAGACATTGTTTGGAAATACCTTTACAAAAAATAGCTGTTCCAAATACACCAATATCCTTTGGAAGCGTAAGTCCATATATACCATATTTTGTAAGTTTAGCTATCAATTAAAAGAAACTGGTGGCCTGGAAGTAATTTGTCCAATATGTAGCATTAAATAAATGAGACTATCTGCTCAGAAGGAGCACTAGCTTTTCCTATTGACCTTTGAGGGATCTTGGTCTTGAATAGCTACCTTCAGCTAGAGTGTAACTACAAAAAGCTAAATGGTAGACTTTTTCAGACTGTAGTTGCACACTCATGGTGACATGTGCATAGCTTTAAAAAGAGTGATCCTGAAAGCTCATAAAGTCATCAAATGGCTTGGGTTGGAAGGGACCTTAAAGCCCATCCACTTCCAACTCCCTGCCATGGGCAGGGACACCTCCCACCAGACCAGGTTGCTCAAAGCCCCATCCAGCCTGGCCTTGAGCACCTCCAGGGATGGGACAGCCACAGCTTCTCTGGGCAGCCTGGGCCAGAGCCTCACCACCCTTGTGGTTAATTTCTTCCTAATGTCTAATCTAAATCTCCCCTCTTTTAGTTTAAAGCTGTTCCTTCTTGTCCTGTCACTACAGTCCCTGACACAGTCCCTCCCCAGCTTTCCTGTAGGCCCCCTTTAGGCACTGGCAGGCCGCTGTAAGGTCTGCCCAGGGCCTTCTCTTCTCCAGGCTGAACAACCCCAACTCCCTCAGCCTGTCTTTGTGGGAAAGACGCTGAGGTTTGTGGTGGCTAAGTGATGGTGAGCATCCAGGGCCCTCTGAAATGGATCCTTGTTTCTTAGCAGGAAAACCCTAAGAAAGTGGTGCTGTGTCGCATATGTCACTCCTGAAGATCACACCCAGAATATCATTTCTGCTTCTTGTGCCAGCTCTTCAGGGTGCTTGCCAGCTTAGCGCGATACTCAGGGAAGGCTTTGTGTTTGTATGTATTATTTAAAAAACAAACAAACAAAACCTCACATAAAAATTGTAGTAAAGCCATTAGCGCAGAGAATAAATAAGTGTAGTTTGTTTACCCAAAAGAAGGGTAGGAAGTGATGCGGGAAGTGTGATAGCTCAAAGGAAGGAAGATCTGAAAGCTGAAGTCGGGTCGCTCTAGCAGGTGAGGGTGTGCGTGTGTATGCATACACACACAGTGCTTCTCGGTACTCACTTGTAGCATTACTTCTGCTTCTGTGTGCTGGATCTTGAAAGACTCTTTAGAATCAGGCAATTTACTGAAGTTTTTTTTTTTTTAAAAAAAAAGGAAAAGAAAAAAGAAAGCTCCATAACTTCAGTTGTCTTCAATTCTTTCCTTACACCTCTCCAATCACCTCCTTTCCACCTCAGTTTTCCCCAGCAGGCAAATTGGGAAATACATTAATAGATAATTCTTAATTCTTTTTCCATTTTTCAGTTGTCTGTGGTGTCTAAAGTGTGGTCGGAGGCTGTCTGGGTTCTTTAGATAACACGAGGAGAACAGCAAGTAAAACTTCTACTCAGGCAGAAGTGTCGAGTATTTGCGTTACTTATCTGTTCAAATATTGGAGCTCTGAGTCTGGAGTAACGCACCTGGCCATGCTTTCTCCGGGGATTAGATGCTGCCAGCTTCACTTTCTCGGTCGCATGTGCAGCAGACGACTCACACTAAGCTGATGCTCTCGGTCTACACCTGGAATCTCTAATTTCTTTCCAACCAGATTGTTGTATTGGAAAGAAAAAATAAATATTCCCTCTGTACGGTTCTAAGGGCAATGTACAGGTCACTCTTGGTTGCTTAGAAACTCAGCAAGGAAGGGATGTATAGTTAATGTCCCTCTGTTAAAAGGTATATATAATGTATTTATTTTCCTTAAGATGTTTGAGTATGTGTTTTAAAGCCAGCTTTAAATGTGACAAGCTGTTGACTGGAGGGGAAGGGGAAAAACATACATTGCTGATACGGCAGATTTTGTTTTCTGCTGTTTATTCAGTGTATAACTGATCCAGGTGATCGGCACATGAGCAGGAATCAAACAATCCACCTTTTAATTGCTGCCATTACCAAGATAAGACAGGAAACTGCGGCCTATAGCACTATGCAGCTCTAATACTTGTGTTTAAAAAGAAACAAACCACCCCTCGCATTGGCTAGGTGCTGCGCCTTCCAGAAGGGAAGAACAGCAGTTGCTGTGCTTCAGACATACCAGCACAGAGAAGGGGAGTGTGCTGGCAGCTAGCATCCTTCCAGCTCTCCAACTGCCGGCTCTTTTGCTAAGTGATGATCCTGCAAAGTCATATTTTCTCCCCTTCCTCTGTTGAATGTAGTCACCTATGCCTGTTGCTAGCGCGGGCAGCGGCCAGTGTATGATGGAGGTGGCCGGGGGTGCCAGCTGCTGCAGTGCAGTAGATGGAGCACGTTTGCTTTTCCTCGGAGCTGGTGTTTTGCTGAATGTGTGTGCTCCTCAACTGCACAGCCCGTGTTTCAGCATACCTGAGGCCTTCTGGAAGCACAGCCCGACCTGACCCCATAACTGCGTGGCTGGCAGATGGCACCAACGATGGCCAGGAGCGACTCTGGAACACGGCCAGTCCCTGGCCCCTTCCCTTGTCTGGGGATGCCGTGCGGTGATGGTGACACTGTGTGGGGCTACTCCCCATGGATCAGCTGCCGCTTTACTGCATACAAACCAAGAACGTCTCGTAGCTTTGGTTAATAACATCCTTTTGTAAACGAGAGAGAATTTGGGGGAGGGAGAGTTACCTGGTGAGGGATGCTGCCCACATGCAAGAACATCAGCCCTTTGTAACTCTTCTCTGATATCTGCAATTTTAGTTGTTGGTTGTATCTCCACAAATTTCACTTTGCCACAAGAAGCAGTTACCCTTACTTTGAGGAAAATCTAGTTCTTTACTAACTTTATAAACCCTTGAAAATAAAAGGTTTACTTGAGGTCTGGCCTGTCTTGCACAATGTACATCACAGGCTTTCCCTGACTACTCTTATTTCAGCCGGAGCATCTCCCCATAAAGCAGTAAGTCCTACATGAAATCTTCAGTTCCCAGAGAGCGTGCCATTACCTTCCTATTAAAAAAAAAAAAAAAAAAAGAAGCCATATGAACAGTGTAAACGAAAAATATCTTGAAGTTGTGGATGTTGTTCGGCTTTTTTAATGAGTTTGACCTTTCCCAAGTATAAAGACATAAACAATAGGAAAATTTTTTGGTGTTCAAGTTGATTGGACTTACTCCAGTTGCCCAGTGTGATTCTTCTGGTGTCCTTTTGTTGCAATAGCGTGTAACAGTAGCTGAACTCAGTGCTAGAGGTCTCTGTTGGTATGTCTCTGTAGCATCGAGATGTTGCTAGAAGAACTCAATGCAACTTTAGACTGGGCTGCATTCATTTCACCCCAAACTTTCTCATGAGTTCACTAAATAGTTCCTTGTGTCTCTTTTTTTCTCTCCCACTTCTTGCATTGTTGCTATGCACCTTCACTGGTTTTCTCTTTAGAGTGCAAAGACACTGAAAGGTGCATATTGCTTGGTGGGGGCAAGTGGACCTGCATGGTATTTTTTTATTTTCTCCCCTCCTTTCTCTCATCCTCTTCCCCTTCCACCTTCCAAAAAAAAAACCACGACACACACACAGCCTGGAGCATTCAGGTTTAGCAGTGGTGTAAACTTAATTTCTGGTGAAGTGGGGAAAAGCTTCTGCCAGCTATGCAAATGTGGAAGATCTGCGTGAAGTGCTAAATGTGATGAATATACCAGTATACACAAATAGGAAATTCAGCTTTGTTTTAGGACAGTGCTCTGCTCAGGAGTTAAGCCTGTAACATTCTGGGTAGATAGATAATAATCTAACAATTAGTAGTAGTAGATGATAGTCTATAGTCTAGCAGTAATAACCACGTGGAATTGTATATTTGTGCGTGAAGGGCTGGGGACAGGGATGTCCATACTAAATAGCTGCTTGCATGTGAACTACGTAAGTCCTTCTCATGGCTTTGAACAGATTAGGAAAATGTATGTTTTTTTTAAAGTAGAATATAAAGTTGCTTACAAACTCAGTATTTTAGTGGGTTCCTTGCTGCCAAGTAAAATAGCAAGTTACCGCTGCTGTGGAATCAAGATTAAAAGAAAAACAAAACAACCAACTAACAAGTCTTGGTAACAGATAGGCATCTCTTGTCCTCCACCTGGATTCGTTTCCAGTGACATTATCGTACCCATCAGTGACTTCCTTTCAAGTACGTTGAGTGATTTTTGGCAAATGAAAACCTCTGCTGTCGTGTCTGCTGGTGCCTGGACTTTTGGTTGCTGTCTTCTGGTGGCTGCCCTGAACCCCCAGAAGGGCAGTTACGTGATAAGGGACCATTTAAGAGCAGCTTGGTCTGCACTTAAATTAATAGAGCTGTTCAGTCAGGTGAAGCAGCTTCAAATGAGATCACCAGGTTTTGGGTAGTTTTGAAACATTTCTGAGGAGTAAATTCTGAAAAAGACCTGTAAGGATTCATTTATTTATTTATTAATGCTTAGCAATGCTTTTTGATAGCCTGAGCATTTTCTTAGAGTAGAACACAGGCAAATGTCAGATGCAGTTTGGAAAGTTAATGGATATTAAGGGAGAGGGAAAAGGGGGGAAAAAGTTTTATTCAGGTTAAGAATTTTATCTTAAAACTATTAGTGCTATCTTATATACAGCCCCCTTTGTAACTAGTATAAGCAGCATGGAACAAATACAGTTTTTGCCCCAAGCTTAAAATGTGTAGGAGTTTGCAAAAAGTATTATGATGAGTACTTCTGTAGCTTTGAGTTCATGCAAGAAACACTCCAATTTAAAATGTGGTTGGGACAGATGAAGCAAACTATTGCAAAGATGTCCGACGGTCTGTTTTGCAGCTCATTTTCAGGCAAAATGTGTGGTATTTAGCTGGTGGTAAGAAATTGTTCAGATTCCAATTTAGGGTTTCAGAATCGAGGTGTTTACATTTAGAAATAAATGTCACTGGTATTAGTTTTGCTATTTCTGATTCCAGGTTGCCACATGCTATTGTTATATTAACAAATAGCACAGCCAACAAAATATATTAGGTATGGCAAGAGGTGCTATTAAATGCTTCCATGTTATCCGTGGAGGTGAATCACAGAAGACACGCTCAGCTTGGGTTCCAAAATGGAGAACACAGTTTTGCTGTTGTGCTTCCAGGGCTCCAAACCTGAAAGCTGTCACCTTGTTGAATTAGCTACTTTTGCAGGGTTGCAGTGCAGCTTGCTATCAAATCATGTTTGAAGTGACCAAACTTCTCAAAATGTTGTGATGCTCCTACATTGTTGCACTATATAAACACTTGGTGCTGCCTCCTTCCCATCCTCCTGCTCTCTCTCTGTAGTGAGATTGGCAAAATCAGTAACTGTCTGCTATGGTACTCTGCCTTTGCATATTCTCAGTTGAGAGGACTACGGCAGTGTTAATTACAATATCGAAAAGCTGATCTGGTTCTATTTTGGCAGTTCTGTAGAATTTGCATGGATACTTTTTCTGCATAAACAAAAGGTACCAAAGGGCTGCACTTTCAGGATGATGCTAGTCCGGACACGGGTGGCCTCAGATGTTTTCTGCTCTTCCCCCAGCTTATTCCACTTTCACGGATGTTAGTGGAGAGGGGAGAGAGAACAGCCTGGAAGCAAGGTTGTGTATGCTTTAGCTGTTGAACTCTTGAGGTGGAGAGATGATACTTAGCCTTATCTTGAGTGGATGCTTCTGTGGTTCTTTTGTTGTGCTCTGACTGCTTTTAATGGAGTGCTTAGCAATTTGGGCCAAACTTTCTGCACAGGAATGTCTTCAGAAGCCAAGTTCTGTCATTTGCTTCTGTTATTTAAGCTCAGACCTTTCCGTTAGAAATAAGGTAAGCAATTCCAAGAGTAGCTATGTCCCAAGCTGAGAGTCATTTTCTACAGATAACGGCTTGGTCTTGTCAAGACATCCTCCTTTTTGGGGAATCTTGGAACTAATGTTTGGCAAGATCAGGAAATCATACACTGACATTCGTATTTCAAGTGACTGCATAGCATCACTTGGACAATATGAAATAAAGAGTTGGTAGAACAGTCAATAAATCCAAAATCCAGAATCTCTTGCTATGTACCGCCATGTGTCTTGGTGTTGTCTGTCTATTGCCTTAAGCTTTAGGGTTTCAAATAAGTTTGTATTCTGAAGACTTTTGTATAGAAGACTTTTGTATAGTGCAGTAAGCTCTGTCTTTCAGGCATTAGGTCACTGCTGTATTTAGACAAAAAGCTTTGAAACACTGCCACCTGCTCACAAGTTGCTTTATAAAGTGAGTATTTCTTATTTACATGCAGAGATCTAAACATATATATATATATATACACATAGCCTATCCTTGTACTATGTAGTACCTAATACGATAAACTTGGAATTCAGTCAGGATTCCTGTAGTTCATCTAGGAATGATCAAATTTAGAGACACTGAGTACACAAGTTCAGTTTCCTCATTCCTGTAATGTTGCAATACCTGTGAATTGCACGTTCTGAAACTTCCTGGCCTTTTTCAGGGTATGGAAGTCTCCATGGATGACTTCTCCTTACCTGTAATGTACTAATTGCTTTTTTCTCCCCACAGTGTCTGGCCTAGAGGTAGAAAAAGTCCTTATCCTGATACCAAAGTATTTATTGTAAAGCACCTGTCCACTGTCCTGTATGAAACAATGGTTGTTTTGGTAAAGCTTTTGGTGTCATCTCTCACAAATGTCATCTCTGTTCTGGTAATATAAAGGCTTATTCTGTATATGAATTCTTGTACACGTTAAATATTTTTGAATAGGAAAAGACTTCTGCTGTTCTTTGAAATTAACTCACTCTAAGTGCACCATTTAGAAAGGAAGAAGTCTGGCAGAGTGGAAGCATTTAAATGTGAAGCACAGAGCTTGTCAGTGGAACTGTGGATGGTGGAAGCAGTGGCCTGTGTGATGGAAGTGATGGAAGCTCTGGCCTTCTGTTGTCATGTCCCAAAGCACTACTGTGCTTGAAAGTCAAGACTCCGAAGCCAAGATGCTAAAATCTTGTTCTGGTTCCAGTGGTTCCAGCTGTGTTGGTGAGAGGTACGCCAGTGACTGACACAGCTATGGCAGTAAAAGTTCCCGAGATGACCTATGAGTTTATATTGACAGAACTCATAATTTTACTGTAAGAAGCTTGGAGATGCTAAGGTACACCAGTAAATATTATTAGAGCTGGCCTTTCCTTAAGCACACTGCTTGGTTTGTCACTTGGCTGGTTGTATGATACTGCCAGCACCTTTCAGTTATAAGTCTTACGCTGCCTGAAGCGGGATGGGCCTGCTGAGGGCTCCTCGGCCAGGAGCCTGCAGGTTGGCGTAGCGTGGCCTCCCGTGTGGGGCTGCAGGGCCTCCTGCCCCACTGCAAGGACCCAGGACCATACTCCGACAAAACAGGATTTTGGAGAACCAGGCTTTTCTGGTTCAAGACTGATTAACGTTAACTTCTCCTCAGTTCAACTTCTGCTGTGTCATGGCCTTTATTTTAATAGCTGTGATCCCTGTATGTGCACCAGCCTGTTTTGCTGGGTTAAAATAAGTCTTTACTCTGTCATGGTTGCGCTTCTGTATCTAGCTCTAGTTGGCTGTTAGCAGCATTTGGTTACTCATGAGAGGAAGGGCGTGGAGGAAATGTGATATGGCTTGACAAATGGACTGTAACCCTTTTAGACTGAACCTGCCAGGACATTCACGCATAGTCAAGGCCATATGCTGCTTAAAGATTATTTTATATGGGAAAAGAGAAGGGCAGCTGGCATACATAGCTGGTGTGAGGTGGCTGGTGGAGGCGAGGTGTTCCAGGCCTGAAGCTTTGGCCTTCTGGAAACCTGCCTGGTCGCTAGAGAGTTGGTATGACTTAAGGGTGTTGTCGAATTGCAAGGGAGAAAATGAGTTCTAAGTTCTTAAAATTAGCTTAGGAAAAATAATCAGAAACTTGTGCTTTACGTACAGGTGGCTGGTGTGGTATTTTTTCTGAGGGAATAGTGGCTGATAAAAGCAGAATGAAAACACTCTCAGACAAATGCAGGAACTCGTAACGTGTTGAGCACATACTTTAAAGCTTGAATGTGGAAAAACAGCCTTGAATATTTTAATACTGTCATTTGTTTTCAACTAATAGCAAAACAAACTCAAGCCAAGTGGATTCGTGCTCTTAAGTCTCTTGGAAATAAAAAAATAATCTCCTGCCTCTATGAAGAAAGGATCCGTTATGGCAGCAGGAGAACCTAAAGAAGGATATGTGGGTAACTGTCATTAAGTGCTGCCTTGAGAGGCCAAAGGCTTTAATAAAGTCTCAGATTTTTTCTCTGACAGCCTTGTTTGCCATCATGCTGGTCAAAGAGCAGCAAAGTGTCTGACATTATGAGGGTGTGACCATAAAAGCACTGGAAGAAGGGGCCATGTGACGGATCCGTGTTCTCAAAAGCACCGATTGTGTGCATTTTACAACCATTTCCCTTAAGCTTACATGGGCTGAAAGCTTTAACTCAGTTTAAGTTCATCTTCTCTTATCCAAAATGGACCTTCTTGTCAACTGCTCACCTCCTTCTGTATTTTCCAGAGTTTGGGGTAGGTTTAGCCAGAAGTGGCTTCAGGTTGTGTTCCAGAGCTGCTGCACCCTTTCTGGGAAGGTGAGCCTAGTGCTCAGAGAAGTAGGCACGAAAGGAGACGTGCCAGACTTTGTCCTCCAAGAGGAGGGACGAGGTGCATTGGTTTTATCTTAATTTAATGTGAGGTGTGGGAGAAGGTTGTGGAGGGGGATTGTAATTACATACATATTCTTTAATACATACTGTATTACATAAAGCTATAAGATTCTGGAGCTTAGTTTTGTGTAAATGAAATGAAAAAAAAATGAAATGAATCTCTTCCTGTGTGTCTTCTGTACTCATCTTTTCATCTTCAATCTATTTTCTTCCTTTTTTTTTTTTTTTTGGGGGGGGGAAACACATGAAGAGTAGGGAGCAGGAGAAGTGAGGGGTGTGGGTAGGTGGAGGGGAGGCAGTACACGACTTAAGTATTTGGGACTGGTTTAATATACGTTCATTTTTTTTTCCATAACATTTTGTAATTGTTAACTCTTCATGATGGCTTCCCCCCCGCTCCTCCTGAAGATACATCTTATGGTTGCACAATCTGCTGGAAATTTCACTTAAGTTTTCTGAAAGTGATTTTTAATGCTTCATTTAACTGGGGAGAGGGGGCAGCCAAAGGAGGAAATCAGTTTAGCTGCACGTTCCATGTTGGATCTGTTTTGATAACAAAGGTCAGTGCATACATTTTCACTTCAAGAGTGTTTGGAACTTGTCTTTGCAAGACCTCTGGAAGAAGCAGTTTGTTAAGCTTCATTGCCTATTGAATAGGATTTTAGTGAATGGTTAAATTGCTTTGTACGTGAACTATGACTCTTTTATGACCTGTTTAAAACTAATTAACATGACATGCTTACTGGAAGCAACTTGTGAGTTTTGACTTTGAACAAAAAAAACTTCAGCAAAGACTACACTGACTCAGTTAGACCTCAGTTCATACCAAAAAGAAAGAACAAACAAACAGTGGAAAAAAAAACAGATGACAAAAAAAATCCTCTGCATCAGGAGTGTGAAACCAATACTTGCCTTTGTTATTTCATTCATCCTTTTTTCTCAGTCGCAGCCGGTCACAATAAAAGACTGTATTATATTCTGCTACGGGAGGAATGGCAGTAGCAGCACATGTAAAAGTTTCAGGGCAGAATCATATATAATGCTGCTTCATAATTCATGTCCAAATAAAATTCTCATGCACAACTTAAAGTCAGAAGGCCTGTACTGTAAACCGCTCAATATGCTATAGACATTTGTACTTCCGTGTCAATAACGTGATTTCTCTGAAAAGGGTTCACTTACTCACACTTGTTCCAAAGCAGTGAATCTGAGAAAGTTGCACTTGACTGACTTCAGCATGATTATAAATTACCCCTGAAAGTGTTGAATAGTTCTCCTATGGAAGTTAAGCCTTCTGAAGACTTCTGTGAACTTCCAGAGTATTTGCTGCGTGGATCATAACAGAGCCTCTTCCCTGCCCTCTCAACCCTGTCATTAAGCAGAGAATATAGTAAAGAGAAGTGAAAATTAGTACAAAGTGCCCCAGATCAAGGTGCTAGTGGGGATATTGTTCTTCAGTTGAGCAAAGATTTTCATCATATCTGGTGGTTTAAAGAAATTTGATTTGTAGAAAATAGTAAATGAGGAATTATTACCAGATTTGAAGTCACAGCTGATGCAGTTTGATTAATTTATTTTAACTTTGGATGTTGGCTTCTTATTTCTTATACTGATCAGTTTTGTAAACCATGCATGGCACTTCAGGAGCAGTACCAAAATAGATGCCTAGGGTTTCTTTGCCTAAAATCATCATTATTTCCTTTTGCCTACTACATATGTGAAACTTACTTGTATGATCAAAATCAAGGATGTCTTGAGTTGTCTTTCCCCTGTTTCAATGTCTGTTTAGGACACATAATTTAAAACAGAGCTTCTAGTGAGGGTCATAGGGCTTTCCTGAGCTATCTGCCCACAGGCAATATAGGAGAGTCAGCTCTAATCACTAGAATAGTGGGCAGGCATGGGCTGCCTTATGTCCTGGAACATGCAGTTGCAGCACATACTGCAAAAAGAAAGCTGGTTTCCAGTAGCTGGGTGGCAAAGTCTGAAGCCATTACAGCTGAAAACTAAGGAAACAGAGGGGATGAAGAAAACAGACTGGGTTGTGTCACGACGTTCACTTTAAAATGTTCTTCTGCAAAGAAGTGAACATAAGTTTGGGGGAAAAAAAGTAAAGCTATTTTTAATAAGTCTTGAGACCTCATTCCAGCTTCATTAATATGCAGCATCATGGATCACTTTTCTACTCCTGTCTCATAAAAAGCCCACAAGTCATGATACCATGCCTTATAACTTTGTGATGGGGGGGATGGGATGATATCCACCTTAAAGCAGCATGTGTGCGTAAGTTCAAGATGAAAATCTAGCGGTAGTATTAAGTAAATAATGAAGGGTCACAGTTCGTGTCTGTCACGTCTGAAAAGGTGAGTAAAAATACTTGGAATAGAATACCAATAGGTAGGTCTTAAAAGGTGTAAGAGCCCTCCAGTGGCTAAGTATATCTTTCATTTCTGCACATGAAAACGCAGTGGATTAATGTGGTATTATAGAGGTGGGGCTGGATACATCCATAGGATTTTCCTTGCAGTTATCTGTCCAGGCTTTTTCTTGTTTAGTGCCCTGTTGTATCGCCAGAGGGAAGAGTGGCAGTAGTGTCCCTGTAGTGGGCATCTTCCTCAGCCCTCTCCCCGCGTGTTTGTGGTTGTAGGGTTTATTGATAGTGGTAGCATTTATCTAAAACATGTAAAGTTACTGCTTTTTAAGAAGTAGCTTGCATGTATTGTTCTCTTAATGTTGTGCTAGAGTGAAGCTGGATCTCTCGTTAGTGTCCGAGTGCTGCTGTTACTGGTCCAACGCTGAGCTAGGGCTGTGACTGCCACTGACCGCCGTGACACGGTGTAAGGCTCCTGCTCACCCTTATTCAAGTGGTGAACAACAAAAATACAATTGCTCAAAAAATCACAATTCTTGCAGTCTTCTTGTTGAGTTTTCTATCTTCCGGTCTCTTCTGGAAAATAATATTATACTTCCTTTGCTCTGGGTTTGTGTGTGGATAGGGTTTTTCGGGACTTGGTGTGTCTTCCAGGAACTTCTGCGTATTCGAGACGGACAGTGGAGACAGCTGGCTGATTGCTCCTCGTGTGCTCTTCAGCAGGCAGATGCAGCAAAAAGCATGTCAGTCTCCTTGGCACTATTTCAGCTACACTTGCCCTCTGCACAGAGGACTTTTGTATTTTCTGTTGTGCTGAGGATCCTTGTACAGCAAAACAAGTCATGCCAGGAAGATTAAGTATATGGGGTTATTTGCACCCCTTGTGACTCCCCACTACTGTAATCCTTCTGTCCAATTTGGGATACGCTTCATGTTGAATCCTTTCCTGCCTCCCAGAGAATATTGCAAGGCCCCATCTTGCATTTTACAGCAAAACATGCAGGATCTGGAAGCCTAGAGGTCCAGAATCCAAAAAAACATGCTTCTTCCTCGTGTGCTGGGGAGTAACATCCCTCTTATCTCTGAACAAAACCAGGCAAAGCAGCCAGGAACTTGGGAGCAAGGGCTGTTGGAGGGAACTATTTATGAGACTGAATATCATTACAGGGAGATCACTTCTGTTAGGTATCAGCCTGTTATTTGGGCTAGCAGAAGATAATACCTTGAAACTTTCTGAAGGTTTGTTGTTGTGTTTTTTTGTTGTTGTTGTTTTTATTGTTTTCCCTGGCCCCGTTATGGTTTTTTTTTTGTTTGTTTTCCCTGGCCCTATTGTGTTTTAAACTCTGCAGATTAATATCGTCAAGGTGACAAGGTAAACCTGAGATAGCATCACACCTGGAGGAAGTTGAGACTTGTTCCTTTAACTTATGGTGTGTGTGTCTGTGCGTACTTTAATCACTTAAGATCTAGAAACTCTGCCAAAGATTTACAAGAAGTGGAGAGGGTTCAGTGACTATTATAGGCAAAAACAGAGGGGTAGAAGAGTCCCAGAATATTTCTGGTGTTACATAGAAATGAGATTTGTAAGGCTATGTGTTTGACAACATTTTTTTGACTGCCATCAGTGCATCCACTTGCTGTTAGAAACCTTTAGTGGGACCACTGGCTGCTCACGTTGCTGAGAGCCTGTTACTTTAGAAGAGCAGTGCCTGTGAAAGGGATGGGATGTATCCAGAACCGCTTTTACACATGCTGAGTTACACCATTTCCTGAAGAAACAGCGTTGTTTAAAGTTTCACAGGAGGTCATGAATAGGGAATCCGGAAGCAATTACACTTTTGTCTTTTTGCATGTTAACTACATTTTGTCTCACGGAATTCATCGAACTGAACTCGCTGGAGGAAGAGACTTAACTTGGGAACTTAACGCCTGGCAGGCAGAGACCGGGATCTACAGACACTTGCTGTTGAGGTTTTTTTGTTTGTTTTTGTTGCTACTCTGTTTTGTATTTCTCACCAGAGGAAAGCTGATAGTATTTTATTTTGAATCATCTGTACTTAACCATAAGGCCTATATTTCAGTATAAGATATGGTGCTTCTTTTTTCTAGCCACCACCTCGTACGCCAACTGCAGAATTTAGCCTGGTAGTAATTGTACTCTTCCCTTCATTTTGAACGTGAGATTCTGGATCTCTGAGTTCTTTAGAACAAAGCTCAGAAAACTAGAACGGTTTCATCCTCCATCTGTTCTCTGTGCAATCTGAGGAGCATGCACGCACAAATTGTGCAAGTACACCAGCATGCATTGACAGCGGGGACTCCCTCATCAGTGTATGTGTGCGCCTGTTGCAGGGGCTCTGATGCTGAATTAAGGGTGGGCAGGTGCGTTGCTTCCACCGGTCCAGAACATCGTCTTCACTGTGGCAAGTGTGAAACGTGTTCAGTCACGGGGTGAACTGCTCATGCAGTACATAGTGTAACCGAGTCTTTGGACTAGACAGATGTTTTCAGTAAATAATTGAAGTATACATGCTGTTTGTTATATATTGTGCAACCAAAAAAAAAAGTGAGAGTCATGGGAAATACAGCATTGGTGTATTTGTTAAAGTGGCTTTAAGCCTGTTTAGAAAAGTTGGTTCCGACTGCTCTTCAGAGCCCAGTCTTTCTTCTACATCAGACTAAAATGAGACTTTATATATATATATGTATGTATATATATATTTAAATATATTTCCCCCCCTCAGAGTTCTTGTTTTTGTTCCTTACATACTCCTGTAGTCCAGCAGGTGTTTCTGGTGCTGAATAACTTCAGCCTGAGGATTTTTAATATTATCTGTCTCTGTGTGGGCCTGCAAGTGGTAGGGTTGTACATGAATCTGTCTGGGAAGGGATGGTATTGCTTTAATCTGTGTGTTCCTCTGAGCTACTTGTAGTCATTTGAGTTGGCTAGGTTGTTGCTGCTTGTCAGCAAGCTCCTGAGAAACCCGTTTCTATTGCTTGTGAGCCTCTGCCTTGGTTAGAAGCCTGTCCCAGTGAAACTGGTCAGCCATCTACCCCTGAATTTAGGTTTACAGTGGCTTACAGTGCTATTTCAAACACACTAAGCAAGCAGCCCTTGCCTCATGAGCAAGGATATGTGAAAGAAATGGCCATGTCTCAGAAAATGCCCGCTTAAATTACCTTTATTCTCAAGTTGTAAGAAATAAGATAATTAGTGATAGTAGGTATCACTGAAAAGTGAAAGTTGCTCTAGCAGAAGGATGAAGCATGCCATGGCCTCAGTTTTGTAAAAGCCTCAAACTAACACATAGCCAGATCATGAGAACTCGAAGTAGGCTTTTTTTTCCTTGTATAAGCCTGACTCAGGTTGTTCAAGGGTGAGCATCCTCTTATTAGAGCCTTAACCAACCAGTCTTTGAATAACCTTGCTCTGCCTGGTCAAAGAAATGAATGCCTATCTTGTATTGCGCTCTTCTTCAAAGAATTTCACAAGGTGCAGAAGTTGATCTCAGCTGCCTGTAAGGAAGTCTGGCTTTTCGAATTAACCACTTCAATATTTCCACACTGAATCTCACTACTGTTGCTGGTTGCCATTTTTCCGCTCTTTTTTTTTTTTTCTGCCTCTGCCATGTGCAGTGTGAGTATAGAACTTGCTGACAAAGCAAACCCAGTGGCTGCTCTCAACCTTGCCGGCAATGTCTAATTTGAGGGAGTTAGCGGTTTGGTGTGTGTCCTCTTCATAATAAGCAGGCATCGTTTCCGCACAAATTACACTCTTGCTCTTCCTCCCTACCCTGAAAGAACAGTAGGAAGGAAAAAGCTATCTATTCAACAGGGCAAAAATAAATCTCATCTTCTGCTTCATTTTTCTTAATGCCTTTGACTTATGGGGTGTCACCCGATTTAGAGTAGCTTTGGTAAGTTTTTGGCTCTGCTCATCAGTGATTGGAATCTTCCTCTTCAGCATGAATAACTTCTCAGCAAAACGGTAGATATGGCTTTTAGGGTTGCGTGATGGTGACCGAGGAGTGTATCTTTGTTGCCTTCATTTTATGTAGAGTTGCAATGCCTTTGGATATAACTCCGTGACTTTAGTGATTTGGATAATTTGCAGCCTCTGAGTATTGTCAGCAACACCCAAACCCCTCGCAGCAGGTAGCTGTTAGGTCACTGCGGAGAGCTCTGTACTTTCATGATCTGCTTTCCGTATTTATCAAGAGCCTACCTGTCAAATGTTTAGGATATTTCCGCTTTTAACTGCCTTATCTATCTTTAAGAGTACCAAGTAGGTTAATGTGGACTCGCTTCCTGTTTTGTTGGTAAACAAAGGGTCACCAGTTTCTTGCATCACTGCAGATGATGGAGGAAGTTTCGTGTAGTCTGGTTAAGGTCAAATTCAAAGACTTTCCCCAGAATTGTACAGAGAGCTCTTAAATTCTGAAAATTGATTATAACTATTTTAAGCTTTTTGCCAAGACTGCTCTTAATTTATTTTGTTTATCTTATTTTTTTAAAGGTTAAAGCATTTGAGGCAGGCTATTTACCAAATGAAAGAAAGCAGGAATTTGAAGGATAGTTTTTACTGGTATTAAATCCATCTGTGACACTGGAAATGCCTGCCGTAACAAGGATGCAAGCTATCAGAGCACACACGGGCTAACTGCAGTTTCAGAAGAGAAGTTGAATCAAATTATGTTCGTGGTTTGAGTAAACACTGAGTTGGAGTGCTTCGCTGAATGTTTTGTTGAATTTTTGTGGAATACTGTGCAACTCTAAAGTAATATTCTTGATGGAGAACAACTGTACGTTGTGAACCTAACTAGAAGTGGTTTTATTAATAACTGTGGAACGATGCTTCTAACTCAAATTCAGTTTATATTAGGAAATGAATACTGTATGACAGTACAAGTTATGGTAGTTCCTGAACAGAGTAAATTTGACTGAGAAAGGCAGCTTTTGTCAGTATAAGGCTTTCAAGGTATTCATATATCTAAATCATACCTGTTGATTTAAAATTTAGATTTTCATAACAAAACCACATCCAGAAATGCTCTGGCTTGAACAATATAAAAGTGGGCATGTGCAGAAATGTATGAACCCTTTGTGCATCTGTGTGCATTAGTAACCTTGTCTCACACTGTGCAGGACAACAAATAGTGACAGCACACTCAAATAAACTCCTGAAATAATGATGAATGAATTTAGATACTTGTGCTATCAAATCTGGCAGCTCTAAAGCTTTTAGTGCATGTAAAGGTCATTAAAAGCTGAGCGGCGTAGCTGTTCAGAAAGTTAAAAGAATAATCAGCTTATGCAAGTTCTTCAAGCTGTAGTAGTTTGTGTTTGTCAGTCTTTCAAGTGCCATACTAAGGCACTTCAATACGTGAAAGGAAAACACTTCCACAGTGGACTGTGTGGTCTGCCAGCGGAATCGTGCTCATCTGATGTACTGCCAGCACTGGTACCTGCAGACGTTCCCCGTGCCTCCGTGTCCACCAGCTCCTGCTTGTCCTTCAGGCTCCAGCTCGTGAAACACATTAATGCTAGCAGTCCTCAAGGAAGGTCTGAAACAGGAACTCAAGTTTTGCTTTTGTTTTGTTTTGACCAATTAGTTTTCTGTTAGCTGAAGCTGCTGTAGTGCTTGGGAGGCTGCTTTTGGAATTCCAGGTGAAAAGCAGCCAAAGGAGCAGCCCCTGATTAAGAGAAGGGGCACCAAGAGCATGCAAATGCCCGCCCTCCTGGGGCAGAGTGGTGCTGGGAGGCTGGATGTGCCCCCGGCCTGAGCAGGTAAGGGGGCTGGAGCACCAATTGCACTCATCTGACCTAATGCGCAGAGGATCTTCGTGTTCTGGGTATCTTCCCAGACAAACTATTAACATTAAAATAGCATCCAATACATCTTGCAGCGTTCCTTAAGGAAAACTCCAGTCGAGGAAGGGTCTGGATTCAAGCAGTATTGACGAGGCTGTCCTTCTGTGGCAGGGCTCCTGTTCAGGAAAACGCCTCCCAGCAATACTGATGCTGCCTCTTGTTATCCTTGCTTTATCCTTTCAGTGGTGCAAGGACATGAACAACAGCCCCGTAGCTGAAAATACTTCTCATGACACTAGACCCTTGTTGGCCAAATGGTGTGTGTATTTCTCACCATACTGGAAGTGAGAGAAATTTCAAATTTGATGTGTGGAAGTGTCACCACAACAGCAGCCCGACAGCATCACATGTGAAAATGACCTCTGGTCTGTAACGGGATTGTCTGGGGTGTTCAGCTGAGGGGCCTGGTAACTGATAGGGTTACGTGTAAATGCCACCAGAAAAGTCCTGCTGGTATTTAGTTAGCACAGGCGAGCATGTGTTGTGCAGTCTGAAATAATTAACTGGGTTTGGATTGGTAGCTCCATCTTAAATAGTGATGATCTGTCTCTCCTAATTTAGATGCGATGCAGGAATGAGAGGGTAGAGCGAAGGTTAGTAAATAAATTTAGATACTGAATTTCAAACTGGTATTCGACCTTTTTGTTTTGTTTTTTTTTTTACTGCTGCCTAATTATAATGTTAGGGTTGGTTTGGTTTGTTTATAAGTTGGGAATGGTGAGTGCTTCCTTAAAGCTGACGCTGGGTTCTCTGTAAAATTCCCTTTATATCAGTTAATATTTGTCAAACCCTCTCTATGGTATTTCTTTTGGTATGAATGTGTGTAAGTGTTTAACCTAGTATGCCCACTTGGGTATTTAGAAATAGCCATCTGGATGTTAACTAAGTTGTGGTATTCACGGGGAGATGAGGAGTTAACAGGATAGAAGATGATCCTTGGAAAATTTAGTCATCTCAGAGCAGGGTTTTGGTCTTTGAGTGATGGTATTTATTGCTCTCTAATTTTGGTGAATAAAGCTAAATATACACTGTATTAGGGGAGGCTGGTCGTACTTGAGGGGAGTGTTTTTTAATGGGATTATTCATGTAACGCTTGCTGCCTTTCACCGTTTATTTGGGCATCTTCTGGGTATAGGTACCTTACACTTGTATGTCTGACCATTTAGCTTTTTTTTCTTTGCATCATCTTGAAAAGTGCTACCTCTTACAGTCTTTTTGCAGTCATTTAAAGGTAAGAGCTTAGTTACGAGAACTGTGTGCGCGTCTCTCCTGCCTGCTGCAGTTCTCTACGTTCTTAAGGCAGTTGTCATTGCAGAGAGGAGCAAAGAGCTGCGTATTCATCACAGATAGCAGTCGCAAATCAAGTCCCTGCGGAAGGTATCACACGCTACCAAGTGTTTATATTTTAGAGAAGAACTTTAAAAGCAGCGCAGAGCACGTGCTGCAGTGTCCTTCCTGAGCACTTGCACCTGCTGCACACAAGCAAGTGCTGTTGTACTGCTCTTACTTGAACGGGGAACAAATCAAAATTACCTGAAATTATTTTAAAAAGCAAACAAAACAAAAAAACATGACTAGCTCCCACTGTAGCAGAAACACACGAACAGTTGCAGTTGGCCTCTATCTTAAATTTTACATGGATTGCTTTATTTTCAGTGGAGCATATGGACCGGTAATGAAGCACAGTATGAAGTAAATATTTCAACTTCACAGGCATTTCGTAGTAGTGTAATAGTTTGCCCCATAGCCTGTGAAATTACTCCTGTGGTAATACTCCTGGATTTTGGTTTTGGTTGGGTGCTTTCGTTCTTAGAAATTTTCAGTATCCCTGTTTTTACTCTTCAGCTGTCTCTATTGTAATCCTTCCTCTTCTGTGTGTTTGCTCTACTTTCAAGCAACTTACTGCTCACCTGAAATGCTTCCAGTTACAGTGCAGTTACTAAGGAGCAGCTGCACTAAACAGATTTATAGAATACATGAAAAGGTAAGCTTAAAGAAGCAAAAGTTCATTCAATTATGTAGCTCAAAAGAAAAAGGTTTTGAGTAAGAATGAAGAGATCGAAAGAAAAATAGACAAATGGCAGATGTTGTCTTGTTTGTAACTTCCTATTTTTCACTTTAGGTAGCACAACTAGTTCCTGTAGTGTGACAGTCTAAGGTAGATATAAATGCTGAATGTTTTTTCTTCTCTGCCTATTTCTAGTACGAACCCATACCGCATAAAGCTACTGGGCCAAACTGACACTGTTCTCTTTCAGTTCTATAAGCATCTTCCTTCATGGAGCACAGTTGCATACAACAACCAAATGTTGCTGTGAACTGGTGATATAGGTCTGTCAGTGATTCAAGCCTGTCCTGTGCATGTTTGCTGTCAGCTTGATACTACGAGGGAATTTAAAAAAACAAGTCCTTTCGGACTGAACTGTATTTCTCAGCGTAAGCTGCCACCCTTTGCACTAGCCTCCCTTTCTTTTTTGCTTCTCTCTCTTCAGTGTGTGGAGCAGTGGCAGGGAGGAGGAGGAAAGGGAGCTGGATGTAGCTCGGTTGCTTAACCACTTAGAGTGTCCTTGTGAACTATTTAAAGAGGCTAAGCTCTTGCAAGATGTGGGCAAGTGCTGGTGCTAACAGAAACTGCTGCATCATGCTTTCTGCCCCGCATAACCTGCGGCAGTGCTTCCCAGGTTCTGCTGTACAACGGCTGTTGCTGCAGGACTTCATCAGGAGAAGATTGATGCGTAATTGGCCATTGCTGTCTGGGAACGGACTAAATGTACAGTTTGAATGCGTGCTATTCCAGGTGATCTTAAATCCAGTCACCGACACGTGATGAGTTTTTAAAGCCTACTTACTTTCAATTAAACTTGTTAACATTTGTAGCAAATCATTCATTCTTCTACGGAACAGCAGGGATGCTGTTACTGCCCTTAGGTTTGCCATATAGAAATATTTAAAATGCATGAACTTGTAGAAAGTAAAGTGTGTTCTAAATTTGCTGTTAACAGAGAAACAATTTTATATCATGTATCCGTGGCTTTAATGGTTTGTAGTTGAAAATAATTGGTGGTAATAAATAAGAATATCTGGCTGCAGCTTCGTGCACTGAGTAAAGAGTCTCTATAATGCTATTGTCATACCGAGGTTAAAAAGTGTGCTAAATAAAGTTGTTCCAAGTCCAGCGCAATGATGGCATTGATTCCTATTGCTCTGCAGACCAACAATAAACCTTGCCAATCCACTCTGCTTGGGAGGGACAAAAGGGTGGGGAAGAATATCAGGCTGTTAGCGTATCTTTCCAGTCCTGCAGCAGATATTTTTTTGAGCCTGCTAGCAAATGCAAAATGAGCTGGGGTCTTACAAAAGAGATGGGTTGGTTCCTTTTGTTGCTTTTGTGCCACTATGTAATGTTACACAGAAGCAGGTGAGAAAAAAACCTTCCACGTTCTGTGGTCCTGAAGATTCTTCATATTACATATTGAGGACTTAAACCAAACAGGCTTCATCTAAAACCATAATCCCACCCTAGCATTTCTCATATTAGCATTGTTTTGATGGCCTCTGCTTTTTTTTTCCTAAATAGCTGCCCTGATCAGTAATCTTACAGCCTTATGAAAGGCTTGGATCCAGGATCATTGCGGGTTCAAATTCTTGGTGATTTGGCTGGGAAGAACAATCCAAAAAAAGAACAGGGTGGTTGTAACATGCTATGTCCTGAATTGCCTTCCTCCTTTTGTCTCCTGTTTGTGTTCTTCTGTCTGCATCTTCCAACAGCAGATAGATGTCTCTGAGCTGCGGACAGCATCTCAGTGGCAGCAGTGCAATGGGCAGTGAGGATGGACCTTCTCTTACGCTGCTGCTGTTCAAATAATAGGCAGTGCATCTCTTAAGAGCAGTAAGTGCTTGGTGAATTCTGATTGACTGTATTCAGAAATGTTTATTCTGGAAACACGTGAGGAGGAGAGGTGTCACTGCTTCCTGCTGGTTCTGGTTGGGAGGACACGCAACTGAGGTGTAACCATCTCCTAGTTTTCTACTGCTATGCTGGTGAGGGAAAAAGAGCATCCTACTAAGTCATAATGCAAAGTGTGTGCAAGAAGTTGTTCTAGTCTTAAAAAAAAAAAAAAAAAAAGAGAGACATAGATATTTATTTTTATTTATATGTAATTATACTAACCAAATTCTGTTCTAGAGAGCAAAATCCTAAGTAGGCAAATGCATGGATAGAGCAATTTTACTGAACATGAGAAGAGTTATTTATAAAGATATCTCTATATTTATAAAGCTCATATACAAATACAATAAACAGAATTGCCGGAAGACTGCATGTGCGGAGATGATACAGGGAGGGCGAGCCCGCCTGTGAGCACCCTGTGTAAGTCGCTTTCTTGCGGATGAAAGGGGCTCCACTGTTGCCTGCATCGGCTTCCAAGGGATCTTAAACCTCTCAGAGTTAGTGGAGGTCTTTATGCTACGAACTGCCAATGTGATTTTTCTTTAATTACTTCTTGTCTTTCCCTGTTGGTCACTTCATCTGTAATGTCTTTTAAGGGAATATCGGTTTTCCCTAAATATTATTTCATAACAGCACCGACCAAAAGGGAGCTTTTACAGTGTTAGCCTCCTACCCTCTCCTTCTGGATGTGACTGCCTCGTGAATGAGGTTTGTGTGTACCGGGTGGGGTTGTAACGCACAGCCTCCTGGCTCCCAGTCCGTGTGCATCTTGTTGGCAGGAGCCGAAAGCACGCTGCGCTGCTTGCAGGCCTGCTGCTGCCGCTGCTGCCAGCCCTCTGCTGTAAGAAGCACAGTGCCCTGCAGCTGCTTCAGGAGTGCATCCGAAAACCAGCCACGTACAGGTCTTGAATCGTTATGCTCACTGGTGTTCTTGAGATACTACGAACTGAAAACAATTTTAGCCTGAGAAGTCTAGTACCAGTGCCAAATTATCAGTTGTGCAACGTTTAGCCTCGGTGTTAATGCTCTTACAGTTCTCTAGACTTAAGCATTGCAAATCAGTGCAATCTCTCCTGGCATTTTCCGCAGGGATGTTCAGCCGTGTTTGAATGAGCAGGTACAGGCAGAGTCACGTTTGTGGAAGTCTGCTCCTGCCATCCGCTGTCTCTTGGGAGAAAGGCTAATGGCAACGTGTTTTCTGGTGGGGTGTACCAGAAGATCCAAACCCATGGTTTGCCATTTTCACTGATACAGATATACTACATGGATTGATTTTCATTTTGTATTCTTAAACCTTCCACATATACATACCCGTAAAGAAAAAAAAAAAAAAGTTTTCTTGCTGCTCTTTTTGTCTGTCATAATAAAAGACAAAAGCTCGAGTGAATAAATCTCAGAAAACTTGTCCTGTGGGGATATCCTACCCATCTACTTCCTAAGTTTCAGCAGTGAGTAGGTGGTGTGAGGAGCTGCTGGCATCTGCATCCTGTGCAAAACTCAGCTGCTAGGGACTGTGAACTGGAGTTCCTTCTGGAGTTGCACAGAGGGTGAGTCCGTGATGTTCTCTGTTTTTCCTGTGATAGGAAAATTACCGAGGGATAAACTTGTGGAGGAATAACATTTTTAGGGTGTAATTTAAATGGAGATGTAGTGCTCTGGCAGTCTTCTAACTGTGTATAATGAGTAACTTCATGTTCAGGTTGTGGTGT
This sequence comes from Anser cygnoides, assembly GCF_040182565.1. Classification (NCBI taxonomy): domain Eukaryota; kingdom Metazoa; phylum Chordata; class Aves; order Anseriformes; family Anatidae; genus Anser; species Anser cygnoides. The sequence goes on along the minus strand of NC_089874.1, from coordinate 16,213,390 downwards.
CTAGTGCTTAAAATCTTTGCCTCTGTGAGACAATCACAGCTTGTTTTAACTTTAATCCATAGATAAGTCTTTATAGCTTCAAAACGCATTTTCTTACCGCTGTGAATTGAGGGCAGCAAACTTGATCCAGGCAATAACCCCTTACTTGGGGCTCAGAAAGGAACTGGAATAGACACCAAGAGATGCTTCTTGCAGTCTAAGAACTCCTGAGGTATAATGCTGGTTTTTTGTGTGTTTTTTTTTTTTTTTTTGCTCCATCCGCTGTAAGGGAAGACCGTTGTTGTTCTTCCTGCTGATGTTTAGACCCTTGTGTGATGGGAGTCTGGCATAGCGTTCTCCAGGCTGACATCAAAATAACATCTCTTGTGCTCCGCTCCTCTCCAACCACCTCCCTGCCTTGCAGCTCTTCCTCTTCCTTTTTCACATAACCCTATCTGCATAGATAATACGGGTTTCCATGGGGGGGGGGGGGGGGGGGGGGGGAGGGCAGGAAGGATTGCTGTGGGGGTTTGTTTTGTTTTGTTTTGTTTTCCCCAAACTCATATTTAAAGGCGAGTTTAAAACTTGCGCTAGTCAATGACTAAGCCATCCCTGCAAGGACGAAAGCTTCAGCTGCAAAAGCCCGGCAGGAACTCGCTCCACAGAATCACTGTGGACTCTTTGGGTGTCTGTTTTCAGGTGGCCTAGTAGGACGTGTGGAAGCCCTGTATAGCAAAGAGTAGAGCGAGAACAAGTTATGGTAAAATATGTAGATTGTCCAAACAGCAAACTCCCATTTACTTCCTGCTCTTTCAAAATACAATTTTGAAGACTTTTCTGAAAATTATTTTTCAAGACATGCAAACTTCTCTGTACTAAAAGGTGATTTTTTTTTTTTGTGGTAAAATATAGCTTCTTTAATGTGTTACCTGAGATTCTTATTTTCTTGTACTTAGCGAGTTCAAAGCCCTTTCTTAGCCATAGGGAGAACTTGGCAACGTATTTGAAAGAATTTGTATACTGATAGCCATATCTCTGGGGCTGTTGTAGGCATGTTAAAGATTACAGCCAAAATATCTCCTGCATCAGCTGTTGAGTAGAGGGTTTTTTATTGTAAACAGTCTTTTAAATCCTCAAATGCTGCAGTCTTTCCACTTTGCTAATGGCTTATTGTAGAGCCAAGTGTAGGCTACAAGGAGGGGGGAGAGCTTACCTGTTTCGTTCGCACTTAGAGCTGTTAGCATTGTTCACATCCTGGTTATATACTGCAGGAGAAGTTGTGATGTTTGTGTGGCTTTGAGGTTTTTTGTTAGTCAACAGCTTGCCTGCACGTAATTGTTTTAAATGCTATTTAGCATGTTTTCAGGTTTTTTTATTTGTTTGGGTGCAAGTTGTGTTCATTGTTTTAAGGTACTTAAAAAAAAAAATACCTCTGATCCTTCAGGAAGTTTCAAGCTGTTTCCAAGAGTAACTGTACATAACAGTGCTGTCTTGACCTACTTAAGGGATTGTATGGAAATATGTATGCAACTGTTTCCTCAGCCTATGCAGAGACTTAGCAAACTTTGCCACTGCCCGTCCTTGTAGCTGTGTTGGTGTTGCTTTCGGTGACTCTGCAGAAAGAGCTTCGTGGGAGCTTCCCTTTCTCTCTTTCTCATGTTGGTCCATTTCCCTGCATGCTGAGCAAATCCTTATATATTTGTTGTTTTTCTCCTAAAGCTAGTATGTGGCTTAAAAAGTCGTTGTTGCATCTGTTGTTTGAAACTGGACCTTTTATACCAGGTGCAACTCTTACCTCTGAAACCTTTTGGTGATGGGGCTGTTCTACAGCTGTATGTGAGCAGTGCCCAGTGCTGAAGGATGGGGAATTGTAAACTTGGGTGGCAGCAGGAGTAATGATTAAACACAAGTAAGGCAGGTGTTTTTTTTAAGTTGTTTATCCTACGTAATTCAGCAACCCACAATAATCACATTGGGAAAGCATTTGAGCTTATAAGGCCCTGGTGGCATTTTAATTTTAAAATAGCCTTCGTTTTAAGACTTAATTATTATTATTATTTTTTTCTTCAGCCTCTTGGAAACGCACATGCTGTTGTTTGTGTAATACAAGTTCAAGAGCTAAGCTGTTGAGGCCAACACCAATGTAAATGTACCTTGTGGAGGTGGCATGCGGGAGTTCTGCTGTCACACCGAGAGCCATGTTACCTTTGAGAAGTCTCACATGATGTCTGTATGCTTTCTCTTTCTATAAAGCTTACAAAGATTGTGGTTTTGTATTCTGCATACAGAACCCTGCAGTTTACTTTAAAATACTTTGTTCTGTTTTTCATATGAATTCTTGCTTACTTTATAGACCTCAAACATAGTCCTCTAGGAAAAAAAAAGCTTGTATACACATTGTACTCTTATTTTAATTGTCACCTGTGTGAAATAAGAGCAGATTTTATTCTAATTAAGTATTGTCCTACATTTTTTATTATTAAAGGCAAGTAAAATATTTGAGAATCAGTGTCACACTTCAGTACGCTTCTGTGACCTACATACTTCCTCCACACACATTTTTCCAGAGACTACAGAAACTTAAATAAGGTAATTCAAAGGAAATTGGAAAGGTCAGGTAGAAAAAATGACTTACCAGACTTTGTAGGTAATGAATGCTAGCTCTTTGAAAATCCCCCTCTGTATTTGTGAAGATGCAGGTATCACTGTAGCACGTAGATATTTTTTAGTCCTCTTAGCCAAATGCATTTCTTTTTAAAGCATTACTTAATTTATTTCTTACCCTTTCCCCTCCCTCCGATGCCCTTTCCAAAACTGTTCTAAACCTTTGGATATAAAATACTTTTCTATTATTAACTTGTTTTGAAACCTTAATAGAACATTTTTATAAAGAAAAGCCCAGTTGCTACTTGAGTTTCTTGCAAAAGATCTCTTCGTTCCTTCTTTGCAAGCTGAAAGGAAAAAGCAGACAAAGTAGAATTTGCACAATCATTCTTTCTCTTCCTCCTCTTTCAAATTCATCCAAAACAAATCCTGAGAACTAACAACTTTAACCACAGTGTTTATTGGTTTCTTGCTTTCAGGTTAAAGATGAAAAGTAATTTTGCACAGCTATGGCATAGCAATGGCCTCCAGGTATTTAGATAGGAATCAACAGCACTCACAAAACTACTATCAAAGGGAGTAGGTGTTCATGGCAGTAAGTAAAGTGTTACTAAATATATGTATCTATTTACATACACAGATGTAGGTATCGAAACATCCACTACAATTGTAAAGACCAGTACAATACAGCTGGAGCGTATATTGCAAGAATTTTCTGATTACATGACTATGCAATTATGTGGCTAGTAAATGAAAATCGAATGTACATGTGGGAGGAAGAATAGATAAAGTCAAAGTTAAGTTTAAAAAATATGTATCTCTAGCCAACCTTCTAAAGTGCATGATTCGTGTGAGTTTCCTTGTGGCTGGGGTTGTTTTTTTGGAGGGTGTTGTGGTGGGGAACAGCTTCACCTATTCTTGGTGCTGTATCAAATGCTCTGCGGCCTAAATTAAACACCTCCACTCGCTTCTTATGGAAGGGCCACAGGACACTTTTGTATAGGCATCTGGGGCAAAACCTTGGACTTGCATAAACTCTGTTACTTCTTGTTTTAGTACTCGTTTGTTGTTCTGAAGTGCAGTCATGTCGGAAGGGGGTACCTACGGACCTGCACTCAGCAAAACCTTTCCCCCTTTACAAGCCATTTAGATCCCTCCGTCACGAAAGACTCTCGTATCCTTCCCATTTTCCCCTCATACCCAATGCTTACAAATTTCCAGTTAACCAGCTTTTGGCAGCCTTCCTGTTTTGCCACACCAGCAGTTAAACTCTTGCGTGTCACATTTGAAGAATGCACTGTAAACTCGGGTTAAAACATCAGTCTAAAATGGGGGTGGGACACACCAACAACAAAATACAAAAACCCCTCTTTATAGAGATTTAAAAAAAAAAAAAAAAGAAAAAGATGCATTAATTGCAAGATACTTCAAAATCAAATGTACACTTAAAACAGAATTGATGAACTTTGGTCAACTTCAAAACTTTTTTTGTCATCTCTAAAGCTACGCTCTGATTCCCACAGCTGGGGAGTATCTATGATTTCCACTGAAGTTGATGTAACTACCAGTATTTATCATCAAACATCATCAGTTTCCTTATTTAGTAACTTAGCCACAAGTCTACCGGACTTTTCTTTTAACCAGTAAGAAATTTAGAAATGCCCTACTTGAAAACACACCCTTCAGAAATGGGAGGAGAGCAGTGTGACTTGGCAGAATCCAGGCAACTTGAATCTAATATAAACTTGAATCTAATATGATATTCTCCTAACCTGTTAATCAAGAAAATAGTTTTCTTCAATTGCAAATCATATTAGTGTTTTCTGTGTGATAAGCATTTCCTGCTGCTAATACGGGATTGCCGAAAACTAGTAGTTTTGGTAAGGAATATGGGGTTTAATGAATATAAAATTTGTCTCCATATTTATATTTTTCTATGATCACTGAAAATAATTAGTTGTCATTGAGAGTTCAGCAGAGCATTCAAGCTTTTGTGATTCACATCAGATATTTGAAAATATGAAATTCAGAGTTTCTTCAGCTTCATTATGTCCTTCAAAAATGGATGTGAAATATTTGTATATTAACTTCTGTGCATAAAAAAAATGAATTTGGATGTTAATAGATTTATTTTTAGTGTCTATTTGTTTTACAATGACATTGATTTGGGTGAGTTGTTTCTTCTGTGTTTTTCTTGGCTTTTTTTTTAGATATAAATAATCCCTTCAGATTTTACCTCATGGCTTAAAGAAACCAAAGGAAATAAATACTTCTGAGTAACAAAACCTTAAAACAAAGGTCTGTAGAAATTATAGTTCATATTAAATTTTATCACTTCAGACTTTTTTAGTAAAACCTGGCAGGCTGTTTTAGTAGTTTTTAATCTCAGTGAGTGCTATTGAGACACATAGAAGTAATTCTAATTTTATGACTATGGCTGTTGCTAAGAATTTTTGTTTAATACAGCTGTCCCTAAAGAATTTTTTTCATGTGTACATGGATGCCTGTGCGTTGTCTCTAGAAGGTGACATGACCTTATACCTTTTTTTGACAGTACAGCCTGGCAGTTGTGGGATTAAGGTTAAGCACATATTTGCAATGAACTCATCTTGAAATCAGACTATAGTTGTGTATATGATAATGCAAATGTTGGTATAAGGAGCTTATTACTTTGAAAAAAATCCATTTTAATCATTCACCTCAGTCAGTACCGTGCTGGGTAACTCTGAATGCAGATGGCCCTTCTCATATATATATTTCTGATATGAAATTTAATAATAGTTGCATATCTCAGTAGGAGGCATAATTTTAAAGAAAATAAAATAGAAATGCGATTAAAACATACGAGTTCCTTTGATACATTTTCTGTACTTTTATTAAGTAAGAGAATAAACATTCCTTCTGAAAACAAATTGATTTGGGTTAAGTTTGGGCATTAATAATTTAATTTAATTGTAAACATTGCTAAGTACTCAAAAACAGGAAAATGTTTCAGCAATCTTGTTTTAGCACATTATACGGTGGGGAAAAATTATGACTTACTTAATTAGGTACTTGTAGTAGAGGAAGCAGCACAGGAGTGAGCTGCAGAAGTGCAAAAAAAAAGCGGTGTTTGAAGGGGTGTGATAGAGCTTTCGGTTCAGACTGCTGTTGTGTTCTGATGTTAAAATGTAAGTATATATGCATACACACAATATAATTGTACCTGGTTGAACTTTGTTGTCCTCTCAAGGTCACAGTAAAGTTACTGCCCGTAGTGATTTTATATCTGTGTTATTCACTGATAATATAATTTGAAGGCTTCGGCAGTGCCTTGCTTAAATTACACTGGAAGACTGTCAGGCTTCAGAAAAACTGTAGACACACTTGTTCTTCTTTTTTAGAGAGAGTGGTAAGTTTGTCCAAGAAGTTGTCAGTATCCCAGTACACAATTGGACGCTTTCAACGTTAGGCAGCAAAAAATACCACAGACCAGATTGCTGGGGAGGTTGCAAGGAAAATAGGTCTTGACTTGTCCTAAACAATGTGCTGAACCAGAGTGAAGATATTTGAAATGCTGCTGTTGAGGAATGCCTCAAACAGTGATCATACTGTACTCTAGTCCTGCAGGGATGCTGTGACTGTGTAAAACAAGTCCTTTTGATCATGTTGACACCTCCCTGAAATGGGAAAGCTGAAGAATATTCCTTTAACCCTAAAAAGAAATTAAATGGGCAGCCATAAGAGGTGTGCATGTTCTGAGCCTCAAAATCTCCATGTAACCTGCAAGTAGTTGACTTTCGTGAAATTTCAAAACACAAAAGCTTATATGATTAGATGGAGCAATAAATGGACCAGGATGATACCCTTCTTTCATAAAGTTGAAATAGTGGCTAATATAGGGAATGGAAAGTGTATTAGGCAAGCTTACTCTAAAAGCACAGAAGATGAGGCCAGAAAAAAAAAAAAAAAGCTTGGGGAACAATTTACAAGATGCATGAAAATTAACTTTAAAAAAAAAACAACTGTGCTTTCAAATACATGGATAAAAAGAAAAGTAAGTTGCCTCATCTTTCAGAGACTAAAATCTAACATGATAAATAGTATTTCTTAACAGCCTTGTTGAGAAATTAAAGAGAGTCAAACTCTATAGCAGCTACATTAAAAAAAAAAAAAAGTAGTTCTATTAAAACTAGTTCTATCTCCTTACAAATTAGGTACTTTTTTAAGCAAGATGTATGAAAAGTCAAATTGCTGTTTGAAGGAGGTGGAGTGAGAATCTGAAAACTGGGAATGGCGAATAGAATAGAGTGCTGATACAGACAAAGCAGAATGGAAAAACAATTGGACTTAGACCCAGGCAAAATGGTACTTTCAGCAAAATTTCTTTTTGCTTTAATTTTTGAAACTAAGTATTACTACATTCTAACAGTTAATTGTGAGATCAAGTATGTAAAATCCTTTTTGTTTTCAAGAGTACAAGCTCAGCTGATGTAAGCTGTATAGTTGCTGCCAGTGTTAAGAAAAAATCTGTAAGAACAAAGTGAGAACTGGAGAGAAGAAGGAACTGTGAAGGAAGTGAAAGACGGTAGAAATTCTGTTAGGAAAACTCCTGACTTCTTAAATGATTGTGATCAGCCTCCATCTCCAAGTGTATGGATACCACAACGTGTGAGTAAACCAAAATTGTGATAAGGGCACCCTGAGAAGGGTTTTATACTTGATTATATACCAAATGATAATATTTACTACATCACATAAAGGTAAAATACCAACAAGTTTTCATCAAGTTGGTAGCCAGCATAATCTGCTTTATAAAGAGCATGATATAAGAAAAAAAAATCCAGAGTGGGAAGGAACAATGGAAGGAAAAATAACGATATAAGAAGGAAGAGAAAACCTGGAGTATAGGTGCTCTATGCAGCTGCTTCTACCATAGAATGACTTCTCTTTTAAGAAGCGCCAAAAGAACAGATTAATTCACTGTCAAATCAAATTTTCCCCTTGAGACTACACATAAGATCTAAAACGGGAACAGTGAATTTTTAGTGACTCTTCATCTGAACCAAAAAGTTCCGCAGGCTCCAGAGAGTCCATCTAGTTCCCATGAAATCTTTCTTTTTCAAGACCAGTAAGAGGCATGCTTGCCTTCAATGTTATGTTTTCTGTTACCTCTTACACGAGATGGCTTTATATTAAATATATTCTCTGTTTGGCCTTCAGCTACAGGAATGGAAATTTTCGTTTTAAATGAAGCACGCCCACTGTAAATATGCACTCTGAGTTGGATTCCAGCCTTTCTTTGGATTTCTTTTTTAGGCAGGTTCAAACCTTTAAGATCGAGCCTTTTCAGTACAGTTCAAAAGAATGCATGTAGCAAAGGGGAGAACTTGTCAGCAATTCCGTCTTGTCAGCAATACCAAATAAATTTATATTTATTCTCCAGAAATGATTGACAGGAGTTGAAGTTTATTTTTTACAAAGGGTTACTATATTTTGCAGGGAGATTCATCCTTAATCATGCCTTTGATATGCATATAAAGTGAGTCACTATCACCCGGTCTTTATTCGCAGCGTAGAGGTAGAGGAGATGACCTGTTCCCCGTGCAGCAATAGTTTCCTCCCACTTTTTGGCAGATCCTTGTGTATTCTAACCAAGAAACAGCAACTTGCATCTGACCAGAAAAAGATTGCCTTTAAAATCTGTGGCTTTTTCCTGTTAATCTTACTTAGTAAACTTCTGCAGCAAAAGAAGCTTTTGATGTTTTAAGAGGGCTGTGAACATAATTTGCCACTTTGGGTTTAATTAACTGTTGATATCCAAATCTTGTCAAATGTAATTTGCTTTGAAAGAAGCACTGCAGCAAATGGAGTACCTGGAGATTGTATTCTAGGACTCCAAAGGCATGTTCTATTAAAAAGAAAAAGTACTTTAAGCAAGCCCCTCTAAGTTCCTGTCCTTCTTCATATGTCTTTTCTCGTCTCAAACATTTTTTTGACATTAAGAGAGCTTTCAGAGGTTAAAACCAGCAAATTACCCATTCAAGGTGCATCTCACCACTTTTCCCCTCCATTCTGTCTTTCTCCTCCATGGACAGTTGCCCATATCATTCAGTGTGTGTAGGTATGTATAGGTATAATTGCAGTTAATTTCCTGCCTGCTTTTGTTTTTTTCCACGGGACCCCAGCCTCAGTGCAGATGTGTGGTATATATTTAATAAAAAGCTAGTCACAACTTTTTCCGCAGTATTGTTCAGTATGTTGCCTTGTGTCTTACAGTATAATGTTAAATGCTATTCCAAAATAAAGATTGTTCAAGTGGGTTTTTATAAGACTTCACAATTCTTGTCTCTTTTCAGTGTTTCTTTGAGATGAGATTGTAAATAGAAGTTTTTACATCAATTTTGGGTAACTTTTTACATTCCTAGGTACTTAAACCTGCTTAACTTGTGACTTATGCACAAAAATAGTGTGCAGTACTAATACCAGCTCCCACTGACCAAGCTGCAGTTGATTATTCAGTAGCCGTTTTAGAAACTCTTAAGAAAAAAAAGAGTTGGATATCTGAAAAAGGATAAATAATAACTTTTAAGAAGTGTGATCTGAATGGCCTGCTTGGCATTGGCAGAGACTCTGTAGCGAAGACAGGATAGCATGAAGTTATATCCGCTGAGAGACTTGTACTTCTTGTCATTCCCAACTTCACCTTCCAAATTTTGCACTAAATGAGCCAAAGATGCTAGTGTCACATACGGATCCCCGTTCTTTTGCAGTGGAGGTGCATTCTCTACACTGAATAGTAATATGGATTTGGTAGAAAGGACTACGTAACAGGGGTTTCACGTTACTTTATTTTCATGTGGGCTAGGAGAAGTGGAGTTCAAAGCATTAACAGCTTTCTTCTCACTTTCAGTGTCATTCTGTGAGCCTGTATGCAGCTTATCAGCAGATTGGGGACCCTTAAATTCCACAAGAGATGATACAGCTTGGGCTATCGCCACTAGTTACATTGATCACCCTAGTATAGGGAAAGACATGTTTTGCTAGCAAGCTGTGTTAAAGTTTCCTAAGAGAAAAACGGTAAGGCTGTGGAGTTATGCATTCCCACAGAAGCTTTGGAGAAGTCTTTCTAGAAACATAGATGCTTCTGCTTGTTTTCCCGCAGTTTGGATCATGAAAACTGCTCCTTTCTGCCTTTCATTCCCCCCTACCCCAGCTTCATTTTTGGGATCTTGGGTTATTCTTGTTCAGGGTTATGCAATTGCATTATTCAGATTTCCTGTACTGGTAACTCACTTGGCTAAGTCTATATCAGTATCTGATTCACAAAAGCTTACCCAATTCCCTTATCTCTTTCTGCCTACCATGCTTTATTTCCTTCCCTGGACGTTTTTTATCTTTTTTATCTGTTCCTTCATGTTGTGCCGCCATCTCACCTGTGTCTATCAGGAGAACGGGAAAAGAGCTACATTAACCTGTCTTCATCCTGCTACCTTCCAGCACCAGTGGTGGTACCTCCTTGTTCTTTTCCTTGCATTCCCAGAGTTTCCCAGCTCTGGCGATAGTCCCTTCTAGTGCCTTTCCTTCTTTTCCCAGAGTTTCTTTTCCCAGAGTTTCCCACCTTCTCGGTGTCCCTGTTCTCACTCTTCATCCAACTGCTCGCTAGTCCTTTATCTGCTGGTTTTCTTACTGACTTTCAGTCAGTCGCCTCTTCTGTCTTCCCTCCTCTTTGCCCAAGTAATGTGTTTTTCCACTGACCCTCCCTCCCGTTCCCACTCTGCCTGCCAAGTAGGTTTAAATTCCTCCCTTGCCAGCTTCCTGTAGCTTCCCACTCACCAGATCTGTTACAATCTACTTTTTTCCCTTTTCCTTGTTTCATTCATGCCCTTTGCATTCTGGTCACATTTTCCTTTCGATGTTGCCTAGGTGTCAGCACAGAAGAGTTGAAAGCATAAGAGAAACTTTCTGGCTTCTGGGTCGTATTTTCAGTGCTTACCTAACCAAAGGGCTAAGAGTATGGGGAAAATCCATTTTTTAAAAGGACAACTTTATCCCTAGAGTCGAGTTTGTGAAACATAGAATTGCAAAACTTGTTCTAAAACATTTTGTAGCATCACCATGGCAGTACTCTTCCAGATCAGGTCAGTGCACAAAAGGTACTCGGCTGCTCGGATGCTTTCTGTTTGCTATATTAAAACCATTTGGGTGCTGTAACTTGGAAACTTTTACTCTGGGAGAAATGGAGCATGGAGATCCCTGACGTTAATGGGGGGTATCCACAATTTTTAGGAATCTTAGCTGTTAAAGTCCAAAACACCTGAGCCTTGCTATAAGATACTGTGGTTCTGAGAAATTTTTAATGTTATAGCATGTGCAAGCTTTATATTTCCACTGTCCTCTAAAGATGTATTTTGGGCCAACTGTGGGGGACAAAGACAGCAAAGGCAAATTCCTACCATATAAGTTGAACACACTTAAACTTATCAGATTCCTTCTACGAAAAGTAGAGGGGCCATCATGCTCAAAGATGAGGATTTTGTGCATGTGTTCTGCTCAAGGTTTTAATTTTTTTTCCTGTATCTGCATTTTTTTAAATGGTTGGAGCTCTTCATGACTGATAATCTCCATGTTGATTATTTGCCTCAAATTAGATCATATATCAAAAGTCTTAACAGAGTTAGCTGATGTTACTGTTATAAGCAACTGAAAATGTAGTATTCTAATAGCAACTTGAGTATTGAGCAATCTTTAAATTTCATTCAATCCTGTATAATTTTAAACAGTTCTGCTGGAATGTCAACAACTGCCTTGGTTCAGCACTGGTCAGTCAGAGAGATCCTTCAACCATGATGACAAGATAATTAAAGCCTCTCTTCTGCCTCTTGACCTCAGCTGTCTCTTTGTTCGTGCACTCTTAGTGGTGAGACTGCAGTCCAGCCAGAGCCAAACTAGTAGTCTGCTCCAGGACTCAGATTTTTAGTGTCTCCTTGGATAAAAATTACTCATCAAAATTGTCTCTTTTTCTGCAACTCAGTCCTCAAATCTGCTCTTAAGGGCTGTACTAAGTCAGACTGGGGGTCTAGCTAGTGAGCATCCTGCACTGGTTCTCTGTGTGATTTTTGAGCCTCCTCCTGGACGGAGGGTGGGAACAGGACCTGGTCTGCATCTGCATTTGCCTTCTACCTCCAGGCTCAGCTGAGGTTCCTGTATGGTGCCTGCGGTCCTGGATGAAGCACTCCGGCATTGGCTTTACGCTGAAATCTCTGAGGGCTCCGAGGTGCCCAGCAGCTCTTTACCATCAAATCGAAAGATCTTTTCCAACTCTATTCTGAGCTGACAGTCTTCTTCCAAAAACCTCTGCAGAAGCTGAAAGCTTCTCAGAACAACGGCATCTCCCTTGTTCATTAAGAGAATGTAATGCAGCTGAGGCCCTGCGGCACAATCCTCACTCCTGTGTCAAGGAGTGAAGGCCACCCTACTTGCCACGTGCTGGCACTGGCAGGTACCAAGACTAGGGAGCTCATGGACTGTATTTAGCTAGACTTGGTGGATCCCATCCTGCTTGTCTGGCCCAACCACTGCATCTCCCTCTGCTGCAGGAATTGAGAGCTTCCTTAAGTATTGCAGTCTTCTGTCTCATGCAAGTCCTACTAGAGAGGAGCTCCTGCTTCCCCCCGACCTGACAGCCTCCACAGACACCTCCTGCACACAGAGTAGGCTGCATATGTGCAGCTACACCACCGTTGAGCTGTGCTGTGCAGACCCTCTTGTGTGGAGACCCCTCCTTGCTCTGTTTCTTCCCACACCATGTTCCAAAGGCACGGTGAGACTCCTTCCCACCAGGGGAGGAACTCATACCCCAAGGTCATTCCATGGCTAAAAGCTGGAAAATCCTCCGTGGTACAAAGAGCATGACTGTGTTCACAGTGCACCCCTCACGGTCCCCTGACTCATGTTCCCTCTGTGGGGAGAAGGCCCTAGGGCATGTGTGTTTGTAACGTGCCTCAGGCTGTGGCTTGTCTTCCTCCAGTACCTCTTGCTGAGCTTCTAACGGCACTTTTTTCTCTTCGGTTTTCATTCATATTCACTCACATCCTTTCCACCTTAAGTCCCTTAAGCTCACAAGATCTCCTTCGGGCCCTGGCCAAGCTAGCCATTCATACCCACGGGGGGAAGAAGCCTTACACGGGAATCTTGGCAACCGCTGGCCTCTTGCCATTCTCACGTCGCTGGGCAGGCCGCCACGGGGCATCATCCACCGTCTCCGTGGACGTCTTTAAGGATCAGTGAGTACAGTCAGGGCTGCTCTGCTTGATGACTCCTTCCAGATCCCTTTCCAGTCCATCTTGCAGCCTGCCGGCTGTTTCACTCACTGTTCCCATACGCCCGTTGGACTGCTTGGTTTTTCTAGGGTCGTGCTAATGCTCAACCATAAATTTAGAAGAAAAAAAAAAAAAAAAAGAGCAAACTGACCAAATTCGGCGGTGTGTGGCTCCAGCGACTTGCTCAGTCAAAATGTCTACGTGCATTAAAAGTCAGAATAGCGAGATTTATGTATCTCCTCTCTATATAATGTCTTTTATATGATCTAGGATGCCATACTGTGTCACTCTACCAAGTTTTCTCATCATCCTTCTCATCATCCCTGTATAAAGGTGTTGGCTTTTTATTTAGATCCGGTTTTCTCTCTACATTTCATTCTGCTTTTTCTAAAGTATTGGGTTTTTGCTCTTCGGGAGAGATTTTGTAGTGGCAAAACAACAGTAATAACAGATATTTTGTAGAGTAGTAAATTACCTGAAATTCCACTTAGTTTGTTTTTAATGGATACCAACAGTTACTTCTATCTGAACTGTCACACAAAACCAAATAGTTTTGTTTAGTGTGTAAAAATAAGCGGTGATTTTCCCATCTGTTTTCACTTAGAGCTCAGTAAACGTGAACCAGCTATTATGAAATCCACTGAAAACATTCTCAAAGAATTAAGCATTGAATACGCTTGCAAAGATTTTCATTCTCTATATTAATGTAGGTGTATGAAAGAAGGTTAGACACGGAAATCAAGTGTTTTAGAAACGTCATTAACATAGTTTTGTTTTTTGCCAACAGACCAAATCAATACTCGAAAGGCATTTGATGTGGTTATTTCTGTATACCTTTACTGGAATCACACTCGCTTTTACCCAAGTTTCACTATGTGTAAATTTAATTTAACATTTCAGTGTCCTGACATTTAAATTTATCCTCTTAAATGCACACATGCAGGTATATTTGAGTGTATTTTTTTTTTACAATTATGGCTCTTTAAATACCTGATTTCCATAAGTAAAACAGTTATCCCATGACAGAGGCAAAACAGTAACATGAACCATTACCTAGAAAATACTTTAGGAAAACTGCATCTTCTATTTTTGACATGTAAAATTGTTCCTTTTCTGGATTTCTCTGCCTCCTTTTCAATACTGTACGATGAAAAAAATGTATTAGCTCTTTATGGTTTCATTGAATCTGTAAAAAAATTCAATTTGTCTTGGTGGTAGTAATTTAGGATTTCCTAACATGACACGCTAGCTGGAATTGGAAATGACAATTGGTGTAACGAACAGTCTTGATGAAATTATTTGAGTTTGCCTCTTTATCAGTTTCATACTGTTTTAAATTAGCTACACCTGTAAAACTGAAATGGAGTATACTTCAGTGCGTGACAAAATACAAAGCAGTTTAACTGAGTAGCATGGTGACTAGTCAGCTTAATCTGTTCTGCTTGGAAATTTTGCAAATTTATATTTTTCTCAACACTGCTTCTTTCTTCCTTTTTGTTTGCTCATCATTAACCTGTACAGATTGCTATTCCCTTCCCTTGTTTTTTAGAGTTCAGTTCTACAATACAGCATTAAAACCCTGACCCTTTAATGATCCTTTTAGATCCTTCCTGACTAATATAGGCTGATGCAACAGATCACTTAGGCAAAAGGAGTCAGAAGGATCCTGTTTGGGTGTTTTGTTCTTGGTTTTGTTTTTTTCTTGGAACAACTTCAGCTTGTGAAAGTTGTCATAGTTGCAGCCTCACCCTGCAAGTGGCACTTTGATGTAAACATTGTAAGTCTGGAAAGCAGCAGGAAGCAGCAGCTAAAATTAGCTGTAAATATTTCCTTATCTTCTCAAGTATTAATTGACAAAAATCTATACTGCCCTCATCTGTTCTTTTCCTTTCAATTCTTAAACATCTGCTTTACCAACTTTTTTTTCCTAACAGCACAGCTACAGCCTGAGATCTTGAGCTACAGTTTAATCTTAGAACCAACATCTGACTAATAGTTTAAAATATGTGTTAAATATATGCAGCACCAGGGTAACACTTGACCTTGTAAAAACATTTCTTTTCTTTTTTTGGCTGCTTATTACTTTGTGAAAAGTTCAGCATTCACCCTGGAGTTTGTGCTACATTTCCACCTTCGTCTGAGTGTCTTGGTATTAAACGTTCCTCCTTGCTGTGGAACAACTTTGCAAGTTTGTTGAAGTGAAATCTGAGCAAATCATTTGTCTTAAGCTCCGAACACAATGTTCTGGGTGGTTTGATTAAGGATTTTCATCTGCTTTTAACAAAAAAAAAAGTGTTATAAAAGGAGGGCAGATGCAAGATCAGGAAAGAAGGTACTAATATGGTTCGGAAAATGTACTCTTGATGAATTCCTCTTTGAGACTCAGGGTTTTTAATTGCAGTTTAAATATACATTCTGTTAAGGCTGTTATCACCAGGGAGCTCTTCAGTAGAGTATGTTCCACGTTAAATAGTTAAATGGTAGAAATTTTTGCTACTATTTAAAATAGTTCTCATAATTACAAGTGCCCCTAAAATGATTGTTTTTAGGTGTCCTTGGTATCTCTCAGATATAATCGATAGCTGAAAAAACAGTCTACTCAGCAAGATCTTGCCACTGACCCTTAGGGATAAGTGTAATTCTGTTTAACATGATTTCCTTAACTACTTATAACATGGGGATATCATCAAAAAAGAAAAATAATATAACAGGGATGGTTTTAAAAATTGTGAAAAACTGGCTGCAAAGCCTTAATTCAGCCTGATGATGTGTTTATTTGAAAAAAAAAAGGCTTTGCAAAGTATTTTTTTAATTCAACATTAAATTCTGTGTGTCACTCACATCACTTCTGTAATTCTGGTATTATGCTAACTTGTTTGAATTCCCTGGGTTTAAGTGAAAAGCAGCTGTAAAGAGGGAACCTGCAAACCAAACGCTGGCGAAGAGAAGGCTCTATAAGCAATCTGAGGGGCAGGCTGCTGCTGCTTCCAGGGCTCTGGTACAAACTGAGCTTGGGTGGACAGGAGGAGCATCTGTGTTTGCAGAGGAGGCTTTTAAAGGTGCCAGAAAATCCAGTATAGGTAAAGCTTCGTCTTTGTTCACTTCTCTTGAGAACTTAGTTAACAGTATCTTGTGAAGATGTCAGTGCAAGGGTATTTCAGGTGTCTGACTGGAAACTGCTGAGAGCCAAAATAAAACTGCCATCGTTACCAGTAGTGCTGGGAAGAAAGGAAAGGTGCAACTCAGAGAGCCAGTCTGAGGGCCAGGTTATTCCAGTCATTACCCAAAGCAGCCAAGACCCAAGAAATCAGGCCGGTCACCAGCTGAAGGAGAAGAGCGCCCATAAAACGTGAGGTGTGGCCACTCGGTACTTGGGGCAGTGGTGGTTACGACGGTCTTTAATTATAGCTGTGTACTTTCCGTCACATCTGTTCCTCATTCAGTGGTCAGCAAACAGAGGTGGTTCTGGCGGCGTAGCCGCTGCTGAGGTCACTTAAGAAGAAGTACTTACTGTTCGCAGGAGTAGCTGTGCTCTATTGAAATCCCCATCTGAATATTTACGTGGCTGTCAAAATGACAAATAGTTTTAAAAACCTGGACCTAAGTGCTTCAAATCGAGCTTTTGAATTAGCGAGCGCTTGGTTTTGCTTTGTTTTTCTAAATTTGGTCTTAATTTCTATGTAGAATGGAGCCAATTCTTCCTACTGTCGGGGGATGTTACGAAGGTTGTGTAAGCAGGTGGATGCAAAGAAGGAATACAAGAAGTCTTGCAGTAGATGAAGCGAACGATCGGACACTCAGTGATACCTGTGAAAATGAGAAGTGACCAGCAGCCTAGTGAGAGAGCGTGGCCTGGCCTGCGCACTGAGACAGAAGTTGTGCAGTGCTCCCAGGTGATCGTCGAAGCGAAACCTCTGTAGGTTTATCTACCTCTGTAGGCGTATCAGGGACTCCCTCTGACACTGCAGAAGCAGCCATGATTTTCCTGTCGGCTAACCCGATTGTGCAGTAATCTTTGTTTAACTTCTGATTATGATTTTTGTACGTAATCTATGCTAAGTTATTTTTATATGCTGAGTCCACTCCTGTCTCTTCTGCAAGTCTCAGCGCTTTTCAAGTTACTATACATTAACCTATCCTATGCCACTCAGAGTGAAGCTGCCAGAGGCGTTCAGTGTTCAAAAGGATTTGTAGAGCCTTTTTCTGGGGATGATGCAGGTGACTATATTATGAATTCAAGTTCATTAATATATTTCTTAGGTACTGCCAGCAGAATTTAAAAGGTGACTGATCTGTAAAATAAAACCTGATGACTTTGCTCATTCTAAATGTCTTGTTTCCATCCTATACATCCAGGAAATTCTACACTTGTAGCAACATCATTTTCTTTTATTGAAAATACTAGTTTAATCTGTCCTGCAGAAAACCTCAAACTTCTAAAGAGATCTTAATTAAAGCAGAGAAATGAAGCACTGACTGAAAGAAAAATTATTTAAGGTAGACTGTCTCTCTCTTTTTTTTTTTGTTTGTTTTTTTGTTACTAGAGCAACACCTCAGATTTGCTTAACTTTCTCTTCATGTAAATGATTTTCTGATTTTCATCTCCAAAACCAGCAGTTATGCCTGGTCATATGCCTTGTAAAATTTGGAATTTAGTAAGCTATCATAATTAATGCATTTCCAGGTATGATATTTCTTTGGATGCTAAAAATTGTCTAGTGCAATTTTCAGTTTCTATTTTAAGCTGCCAACTATTTTTTGCTTCTGAATTTTCAGATCCCTTCATGTGCAGCTTGGGACAGCTTGCTCACCTAATAGCTACAGCATAGCAAGTGGTTACATGATTTTGCTTTTAGTAAGCATCTAGAACATTAATGCATTGCTATAATATGCCTTAAAATAGCTTCGTACATGAAAAGGAACAAAGTAAGAGTTATGTATTGCTGATTTGAAAACAGAATATAACAATGTTTAAAACTCCAGGACCACTTCTGTCAAACACTATTTGGAGCAGGACTGTGGTTTCTTGTTTGTTCAGACATGGAATTCTCCCCTTAATTCAAAGATGAGGACTGATACATTTATAGAAATTCCGTTGTCTAAGGAAATAAAAGGCTGCTACGCACTTTTTTTTTTTTTTTTGGATATAATACATTCTGAAAATAGTTTTTAATGAAAAAGATAGAAAACAGACAGGATGTCAATAGGCAGGAAAGCACAGATTTCACTGAACTGATACTGAAACACTGAAAAGCTGTTCACACTTGAAATTGTGACCCATGTTAAGAGCTGCTTAATGTCTTGGAGAAGATATTCAGCCAGAGGTCCAGAAATTGAAAAAAGCCAAAGTAAAGAGCATTTTACTTTCTTCATTCTTGCTCACGATCTACTTTGTAATCAGGGGAGTTTGTCCAGCTACCCGTAATATGTTTTCTTCAGCTTTGAAGGAGTGTAGCGTATCTCAGACTTCATTCGGGCAGTAATCATTTCCTAGCAAAATATAGGAACAAATGAGACTCTGAACCTTTAATGATCCTAGAAAGAAGGAGAAGTTGAATGAATAGCTAGAGACTATCCTCAGTGTTGATGAAAGCCAAAAATTCTGACTGGCATTGGCTTTTTTGTCAATGGGAACTCTAACATAGATGTGAAGGGAAATGGGAAACCCCACTATTCTATTGGAGGGAAAGCAAGAGACAAAATGCAGTCATGGGGAAAAGGTTTATAATGAAAATGGAGAAAGTACACACCACTACCTTTTTTTTGAGAGAGATTTGGAGAAAATGAAATTGGCTCTTGGTATTGAGAGGAATAGAGTCCTTTGCTGCCAGCGGTGAGAAGTGGATCTGGTGTAGCAGTGCTACAAGAAACCCCTTCTGGTTTTGTAGTCAGTTGAGGATGTGTGCCTGTCATTTCACTGAACTTCAGCATTTAGTACTTCACAACATGAAAAGTTGGGTGATCAGTTTTCTACTCAAGTATCTAAAGCAATATTATTTTTCAAAGTCTGTTTTATGGTGCTTTATAGTTTAGCTCTAAGATATTAAACGTAAGCGGTAGAAGAAACTATTGCTTTAGGAGGGTTTCTCAAGTGTGTTATGGTTTGCTGTCATAAAGACGGTGTGTGTATAGATGGTAGGACCTAGAATCATCCAACTTTTTTTTTTTTAATGTTTAAATTTCACTTCATTAGATCTAATTTAATCCTCTTACCAGCTGAAATCCTTAACTGATGACAATTAGAATCTTCTAACTATTAAATGTAGTTTTAAATTCTTGCAGTCAGCTCCACTAACTCATGAGCAAAAATACTTCTCCCTCTTTGAGAAAGGCGAATGCCAGGCCCCAGCAGGCCTGTGTCCAATAGGTCATCCCACGATCAAAACCAAACAAAACTCTGCTGGTGACACCAGCCTCAGAGCCCAGGTATCAGTAAGCTAGGTCTGCCTCTTCCGTGTCGTTCCCAACAACAAGAAAGACTGAGAATATCTCCTGTGCTCCTTGATCCTTTTACCAACCTGTCCAAGGGCCTGAAGTATCTTTTGAGTACCCTTAGACTTTTCATTGTGGCATTGTTGCTACCCACATGAAAAAGCAAGAGCAGATAACAATCTGAGGGGTGTACCAGCCTGGGAAGTTTTCTGATAATGTTCTTAACCCGAGCCCTGGGGAGGAAGTAAACCTGTGGGTCTGGTGAGCAGATCAGGTCCTCTGTTCCCCTCGGAAGGGAGTCACCTGTATAGTCACCTATAGTCACCTATAACCCTGACACACCACTTTTACTTCATGGAGGTGGTCATCATGTGAGGGTAGTCTGTCCTGACCTTGGTGACTCTTCTGGCATATAGGGGTCATCATCCACCATATCATGTCCTTCCGATTCCAAAGCCTCGTATCTGTTGTGTAAGGGCACCTGGGAAGGCAAGGTGGACAAGGAGGAGCTTCTCTCCTTGTTTCTGTTCACCCTCAAGTCACTGCCTTCTTCCTAGAGCAAAGAGGGTACAGGATCCCCCCGTCATGTCTTTGTCATGCGAAGAAGCCCCCTCAGACACCCCGGGTACCTCACAAGCCTCGTGTTCCTCTCAGCACATGGGGGCTGCTGGCGGTGGCTTCCCCGGAGCCTGATGGTTTCAGTTTGCAACCATTAACCTACTCTTCCCCCGCCCCAGTGTCAGATTAGGTTATTAAATCTTCTTAAGGGTATTGCACTGAAATGTATTAGACAACTGAAATTAGTCTATACATTAACAAAATGTCTCTCACAATTTAACGTTATGACAGAAGGTGGAAGATTTCTGTAACGTTAATTCCTTCGAAGGCCATGAGTGTGTTTTCTAATGTAACTAAAAGTGGTTAGGATTGTAAGACCTCCGTACAAATACTGCATTTTTGAAGGTATGTGCATGTATAAATACATGGTCTCATTTTTTTCTTTTTTTAATGTTTTATGAATAGTAAACCTAATGTTAAATTTTTCTTTATAGTATAAGTTTTGGCAATGTGCATTCCCACCTGCCAGTTTCTGTACTTTACCTTTTTTTTTATTTGTATTTTTTTATATATTTTATATTTGTATTTTTTTATATTTGAAATGCCTCATCTCTGACACAGACAGGCACAGGCACTTCTGTATCATTTTGGTTTTGAGACTCACCTTCCTGTGCTGCTTGAAGCATGAAGGTGTCCTTGACAAAGCGTTGAATTTTTGGAGTTTTGTCATGGTAATACTTCACCGTTTTTGTTTCTCTTTTTCTCAGAGAACTTTATCAGAGTTGAAATGACTTCTGTGTTACTTAACGTAGAGTTGCTCCTAGCAAGTGCTGTAAGGCTGTGTCTTTATCACCTGAAGTGCCAGTCATGATTTCCTTTTGCTGCTTTAAAATTGCTGTCACATCTTAAGGGCCGTACCGTTAAGAGTTTTGTTTTTGTTACTCTTGAAAATCTAAATGGTTCTTGTTTTTTCTCAGCCATGACTTGAAATTTATAAGTGCTGTTATGGTTTGTTTTCTAAATTTCCGGGCACGTGCATGCACGTGTGTTGGGTGTTTATTCAGTGGGTGGGCTGCACCGCGAGGAGGGAACGTGCAGCATTCGGCTGCTGCAGAGGAGGTGGTTGCAGTCAGGGCATTAATGCTGATTTGTGACTGCAATGTGTTACTCAGATGCTACCTGCTGAGACGCTGCTCAAAGTTAGATGAAATTAGAAAGATCAAATGATCGGGGTGTAGAGGCTATTACTTTGCTGGAAATAATCTAATTGGCACAGCTTACAGATGGCACATTGCTGCTGCTGACCTGCTAACTGCTTGCTACTTGATTCTGGAGGAGGAATTCATCTGTTGGTATTTGTTACCATTAATCTGCCGTTGGAAACGTTCTGTGGTTAGAAAATACTTGTTGTTAATAGTTAAAGTTAATTTATAAGTAAATCTTAAATAAAACTTTTAATTTCACATGGTGCAATGCAAAAATAACTTTCTTCTTCCCTTTCCACTTCCTCTTTGCTAATCTCTAAGATCAATTTTTAGTTCCAAGTTTAAAGTTGACTTTGTATTATGAGGATTTTTTTCTCACCTTTGAACCTGTTTGTCATTTACTTCAACGGGACTATTCCAAATTTGCTTTTATAGATCATTTTAAATGAGGTTATTCTCTGCACAGATCTTTGTTAATTGACTTGGGGGGAGGAGGAGTTGTCATGCAACTTCCGGAAAAAATTCCCCCAGAGGAAGTAAAAGGTAATCTTGAGAACAATTTTTAGTCTCCATATACAAGGCTACCAAATGTATACAAAACAAACTCTTAAGGTGCTGATTAATACAGTAAACATACACCCCCAGAAAGCGGCTTCCAGACTTTATTTTTCGCCTAAGTCTGTCCGACCCTGCCACCTCCACCCCAGCCTGCCCACTTCCCGCTCTCGCTTCTCGTGCTCGTGCCCTCAGCGGAGGCCAGGTGCCCCGGGAGGCCGGAGGCCCCGACGCTGACCTTTGATAAAGCCGGCAGGGCTCCGGGGAACCTCGTCTTCTGCCTCGGTGCCCCTCGGTTCTCGCCTCACCAGCAGGGAGGAAGGATTGCAGGCTCATGGCTAATTATCTTGTACATATGCTGTTCTTCGTCATTGTTCAAAGTAGACAACCTATAATGTTAGAAAACATTTTCAAAAACAAGGGTGGGAAAAGTCATCTTTCGCTGTAACACATTTTTATACACTCTGTAAGTAAATGCAGCTCATCATTTTGTATTAACACAAGCCTTGCAAGATTAAGGAGGGAACCTGTAAGACCCTACTCGTGAAGTAATCTCAAATGTGATTATTTAAAAGTTGTCACCAGGTTTGCTGTCTGAAACATTTTATTAGGTTAAATGAACAGAAATATCTTTTGGATAGGTTAGTTAAACCTATCTGGCATAGGAGTATAGGTGAACCATTATCTAAAAGAACTACTTTCAGTATTTTTTATATAATAAATATATATTTTTATATAATAAAGTCCTTTTATATTCATATCAATTTGTTGTTCAGTTTTTCTCCAGGAAGCTGTACATTAAGTTTGAGTATTGTATTAATTCACTGACATTTTCCTGCAAATAATGAGCTTTTCATAGTCTGTCTTCAGTGTATGAGCTAATCGTGAGTTAAAAGAAAAATAAAATGGGTATAGAAATCACCCTTTGATGTATTTTTGTGTTGTGCATTAAGGGTGATTGAAACATGGGTCTGGGCATACATACATTCTGAGAGAGAGAGTAGGAAAAAATTGTCTTGTCATATTCCTCCTCTGCAGACCTACCCACTGCACCAGTGTGTAGCTAATTCAGAATGACTTCAGAAAGCAAAATGGACCTTTCTGTAGATACTTTCTGACAACTGGCTCATCTTTTCAGATTATTGGCAAGAACCACATTAAGCCGTGCTGTCACCAGTCCTTTTTTCATCATCCTAATTCCTTTGCTCTGCAGAGTAAACTCCAAATTGTCTTGGAAATACCCCACTGGTGAGCTGATAGAGCACATAGTGCCTGGGACAGGACACTGAGCATGGGTTCCTGCGCACACAGCCCAGCCAGTCTTACGGGATGGCCTCCGTGTGCCCCAGGTCAGCTTGTATGTAGCACAGAAGAGCAAGGTTCAGAACGGAAGACTAGGGGCCACCTTTCTGTTTTGTTGTACCTAGTGGCAAATTTAAGTTCTCGTGAAATAAAGATATGCCTCGAAGTTATCATTTGGTTATCCTGTTTTGTTTCTCCAGGGATTTGATAAAGCATCCCTTGTACCTGCGCTATCTACCTGCAATCAGCAGTGTGGTCGTGAAAGCAAAAGAAACAGCATCCTCTAAATCCAAGATGAACGTGGGCACTTTAGTTACTTGCAGTAGGGAACACTGAAAGCAAGCAAGTTAAACTTTAGAAAACAAAGTTGGGTAAAGGTGGTATTTTTTAGCTTAAGAAGAACCCTGCACTAATTAGTTCTTCAGCTCCATTGCGCCCTGTATTTCTGTAGGGGCACTTTGGCAGCCGTTGCTGTAGGCAAGGACTCCTGATATCGCTGATGCAAAACACAGTAAGAAAGCACAGCAGAGCTCCTGAAAAGAAATGCTGAACAGCAATGATGAGTGGTGAATAAAATGTTTTACATGTGTGTGAAAATCGAGGTTATGGTCACAGATACCGTGCCGTGCAAGTCCATGTAACAGAGATGTCTGGTTACCTCCCAGGCTCTACCTGGGCCAAAGTCTCACCTAAATTAAAACTTCCAACATCTTCTGGTTTTAGTCTTGCTAGGAATTAAAAAACAAGGCCTGTGGTTTTGAAGAACACTTTTACATTTTGATTAGATGTAACAGAATTGAAAAATGTGTGGTCTTGTCGAAATGAGGAAACTGGCTTTAGGAAACATTATTTCTAACCAATGTTAAAATTTCTAAATAGCAATTTTTTTTTTCTGAAATCTACACTCCTAGTTATACAACAGCAGTAAAGAAAAATGGCAAAAATATTGTCCTGCATGACACTCAGGTTAGGGTCTTCAAACCCTCCTTCAATTTTAAATATGTTCTAGGCTTTATGGTGTTTCTCCCACTTTTGTTTTTAACAGTTCCTGACGGGGTTAGAGACCCAAGCACAAGTATACTTATGAGGGATGATGGAGGTAGAGGCCCTGGATGAAATTAAGCTTCCCCCTACACTGAAAATCTTTTTTTTTTTTAAGAAATAAGATTGAATACTCCTTTGGTGCTTTTTTTTTTTCTCTTTCAGGCTGTAAATATTTCGGAAAAGGGCTTGGAGTGGCAAATTGTGGCTTACCAAGAGAGCTCTCTGCCCAGAGCACAGCCCCTGCAGCAAAACAGTGGCTGCTGTTTGCAAGCTTTAGCAGTTCCTAGCTTTTTTTTTTCCCTTAAGCTTATTCCTAGTTACATATTATTTTTTGCATTTCGATTTGCCTGCGCTACTGCTCTGAATTAGTTTAAAACAACAGGTCGTCTACACTTCTGTAGCAGGACACCTGAACTGATAAGCCAGGCTGAATAGCAGGAGAGGTTTGCTTAATATACATTTGCCTGTGAGTGTCTGAGCAGGGGCTCCAGTACACCTTAACCCTAAAAGTTTCCTTACAAGTGATGGCTGGGTACCTTGTGGGTGTGTTCTTCAACTTGCTGACAGGAGTCACCTGTGCTAATTAGTTGCCAGTCTTTCAGATGCTGAACTGTTCTCTCCTCATCCCGCTGCCTTTGGCCCGCCTGGTCTTGGAGAGACCTCGGTGCTTCTAGAGGGCAGCTCGGCTCTCCTGGGGCGGGCGGCTGTGAGAGTACACAGGGAGTCTGCGGAAGCACCTGCTTTGCTCCAAAGACTTACAAGGGGAATCTTTTTGTGACCGTCTCCAATTCAGGCATCTAGAATTAGGTGGGAAAAAATTGCACTGCTGTGATGGCGATTTCTGTTATTGTGGACATGAAAAAAAAAAAAGAAAACAAATAAGAAAGTCAAAGATTAAGCCTTTCCTCCCTTCCACCCCCCTGAAGTCCACATTGTTAAGATGCCTTGTCATGCAAAACTTACCTTCCCTGTATCCGTTTTCCTTCTAGTGTTTCTTACCCCTACGTTCTGCTGCTGTCTCTGCTGCTCTCTGCATCCTAATTTATTTCTTTACACAGTTACTCTGAACTAGATTGATCCTTTTTATTATTTTATTATTGTTTCCTTTTTCCTTCTACTTATTTCCTGATATCTGTATTTTCTGTGCGTTCTGCACTGTGAATTCTCTGCGCTGTAATTCCTATATTGTGCTGTGTGTCCTTGCATCTGCTAAACCACAATCACTCTGTTCTGTTCCTGCAGCATTCTTGGTAGGACCATTGTGTTTGCCTTTGGACTGCGTCTGTTGCTCTGTCACCTGTTCTGGTGACCTCTCACTACCAAGGAATTTCCCCCACACTTCTTTCTTCCCATTGTGCACACACCTGATTTGCTTACTTCTCTCTCTGTGCAATGGTCTTGCCAACGTGGCAGAGCTTCTATCTTATATTGTATTTTTCTTACGTTATTTTCCAGTCTCACACAAACTTTATTTTTCCTTTTATTCTGTACATTTCTTTATCCTATAAATACATGCCTTCCTCTGATGTGCACGTATATTCATTAGATCTCCTTCTATATTCTCTTAGACTTACAGTTGTACTGGTATTTATTGTAGGTATTTATTTATGTACATTTATATGGTGGAATCAGAGAGTGTGCTCTTACATCCCGACCCAGGAGTTACCAATTAAAATCTTTTGGCCACAGAAGTGTATGTGTATTGAGGGAAGGTTTTTTCTGTACGTAACTGTTGATGTTTGTCCATACACTTTTAACAGCCACTTCTGTAGATTCTGAAACTTTCTTCAGTTTTCTGACATGCAGTCATTTGTTATTCTTTGAGTTTTGTCTGTTTGTTTTTATTATTTCTAAAAAAAAAAAAGAACGGCTTATGCTTTCTAGATTTGCTGCAGTACTAAAATCGTAAAGAGGAAATTAGGTTTATTCTGTCAAAAAAGTGTGAAATTCTTTGCATAGTCACTGAGGAGGAAAATATAACAACAAAACACAATTTTAGTTGATGTTTGCTACTGATTCTTCCAATACCAACATATTGTATCTCAATCCAGGGATTGCATCATGGGAGATAATACTGGGAAATGTGTACTGATCCTGAAGTTTAAGGAATCATTTAGACTATTTAATTCCATGTAATGTGTGTTGCATATATTTAATAAACCTTCCCAAATGTGTTATAATAACGTAGACAGGCATTTAGCAAAGCACAAGTAGCTGTTACTGATGATGCAGACCACCTTGGCTTTAACTGTGCCAGCAGGTAATTTAATAGCGCTGATTTATGTAGTTAAAATAATTTTATTTTACTAGAAAAGCAGGGCTTTGGTTTTGGGCAGTGATACTATTGGAGTGAATTCACGTTCGTGTGCAGATTCCTATTTTTGTATGCCCCAAGATCTTCTTTGCAGTATTATCTCTAAACTTAAATTGTACTAGATGAGATTTCACCCCATGTGGGCTGCCTGCCTGCTCGTTTTTGAAGTTTTTATTGTGTAAGTATTGGTTTTCATTCTCATTTACTGTTCATATAGGCATAGCCATTGGGCTACTTTCATCTGTGCATGTGTGTTGCATTCTTTGCCACGTTTTGTGTCGTGGCCCTAGCCTACTGAGTAATGTTCCTCTGTCATGTGGGAGCTGGGCTTCTGCAGGGACCATTCTGTGTAACTCTTGGTTCTTGGCTGAGTTGAACCCTTTCAGTTTTGCTGTTCCTTTTTCCGCTCCTATTTCTGTCCTCAGCTCAGACAGCTCGATTGCAAACACAGCAAGGAGAGGCCTTCCTTGTGGCTTTACAATAATGCTGTGCCCCGTCAGTGTCTTGACTGCCAGATAGGTTGCAGCGCTTGTCAAGGCTGTTAGGCACTTTGCAAACAGTTGCAGTTATTTATATTTATGTACGTGTGTGTATTCTTTATATATATTTTGTAGAACTCAAACTATATTTTTCTTTTTTACTCTTCATAGAAGTGACTTCTGTAATTAACAAATACAAATAACAGATACAGTTTTACTGTGTTTTACATCGTTCCCTTTACCTCTTATTGTTGGTTTTTGGGTTCATCCTGTTCTAGGCCCCTTTTTACTCACTTTTTGCAGTATTGGGAATATGAAGCATCTGTGTTGGTACCCAAAAGTCAAGTGATTTGGTCAGTTTGCTTTGTAGGATCCTTTCATCCTCTCTAGTGGAGCGCCATGGGCAGGGCTGCAACTTTTTTGATCTCCGATGACAGTGCTGAGTAACTTCATGCTGAAAGGGCACAATTCAAATCTGTCACCTTTCTGGCTCATTGAGCTTTGAGGATCTCAAGGATGCTCTTTTTGGTGTCGGAAAATGTGTCACAATTCTTTCTTTTGTTTATTGGAACTTAATATTCCTCCGTGGCTCTGCAGGGTTGTGCAGCAGCTGAAAGCAGACTAGTGCGAGACTCAGAGTAACCACCGAAGCTGCTATACACCTGACTTCTTACCAGGTTATAAATCTAGTTTCATGTTGAATGAGAAAAAAGATTTCTGTTTCATGGCAGATAGTTCAATGAAGATGTCCTCTCAGTACTGAGAAGAGTTTGAAACCCACCTCCCAAATGCTTCTACAAGTCAGAGATGATGTGGAGTTGACTCTGCTTCTTCCAGAAAAGTCTGGTTGTAAGCACATTGTACGTGTGAGAGGCTTTGTCGCTATCAAAAGCTGTTAGGATGGCAGTAATGAAAAACTCTTCTACAAAACGAATGGAAAAATTGGGAAAGGAGAAAAATAGAAGATTGTATTCTTAGTGCATGTGATACAGTGCAGTTTTCTGGAGGAAAGAAAAAGAGTTTCAGACATTCATTGATTTTCCTGATACAGGTGAAAAAAGGTCAGTTAATAAAACTTAAGGGTGTCGGAAATACTGTCCTATTCGAAACAAAGTAGGGAACTCAAGGTAGACAGAAGACACACACCTAAGAAAATGAAGTTTTCGGTCTGTGGGGCATGAACCAACTTCAGTATTTTTAGGGTTAAGAATGAGTGTTTCTTTGTGTAAGCTGTGCCACAGCTGCTTGTTGATCTGTTTCCTTTCTTAAGTGTTCAGCAGAAGCTGTTGTGAGGGAGATAGCACTGAACTAGATAAAAAAGTAACATGCCTAATGTTGCTATTAATGTGGAAATTAACGTGTTCCTGAGATGCCCATTGATATCCGAACCTCTGCTACTTTCGGGTCATCTGGGAACTGAAATAGAAAAGTTTGCTCCTTGAAGTCATACCTCGTTTTTCTGTGGATCTTGCCATGTGAGGTGCAATTTTATCCCTTCACTGCATAAGCTGCTGTAATATGCTTTATTTAGGACACGGGAATCCAGAAGTTACAGCTGCAGAGAACACAATTACTGTCTTACTGGGGGAAGAGAACACAATGTTGATGGATTTCTCGGGTGTTTCTGGTTGTAGGTTGAAGGCTTTGGTAATTACAAAGCTCTTAACTGCTCTGAATGCCATTTTTCTGGGAGGTCACCCTTGCTTCATGGCGAGAACATGAAAAGGCAAGAGGACACGGCATGGCTTCTAGGCTAGGCCGGGCCCCGTGGGGGCAGCTCCTGGGCATGGCCTGCGCGGCGTGGGCAGGGTGAACTCACACCCGCCTGCAGCCGTTCTCATACATGAGGACTTAAACGTGACACTGCCACACCAAATATTAAGGTACGTTTCTGTACAGGAAGGTTTAGGTGTGTTGGCTTCTCATGTAAAATTTTAGCTTTTTAAGATTTGGGTGCACAGAAACGTACGAACTAAACCAAGAGATGCCAATGCCTGCTGCTAGGTGATGCAGAGGGGTGGGGTAGGCTTCACCTCACTCCCAAAATGTCCTTGAGCTAAATCTAAGAAACAGTGGTAACAGGGCTAAAAACCTGAGAGTGGTTTGGGAAGGGACGGCATTGGGGTTCTCCCTCCCTCATCCCCGGTCAGGAAATGTGTGTTCGGGGACGAGCTGTTCATGATAGAGCAGCGAGGACTATTGATACTGGGCAGATACAGCACAGTATCAGGAGGACTTTGTTTACTGATGTTGAAAAACTCTGTCCATCGGTGTAGATGTCAAGTTAGAAAAACAAAAGCTATAATGGGAAGGAGCTTTCCAGTGCCTATCCCAGTTAACAAGTCAGTAGAGTGTCAGTAAAATGAAAACTATGTCATTATTCTTGGCTTCTAATTTTTTCTTTTTTTTTCTGGTATTGCTAAATTAACTTTAAATCGCTGTCAATTTCACATCTACATTTATTACAGTATTTCTGACAAAAATGCTACATAATTATAAATACTTCTAATTTTTGTCTTTTTTTCCCCTCAAGCTAGTTTGTAAAGATTAGATGTTACCATCATTTTCTCATATTCTTATCAAGTCTTCTTGAACTTGAGAAAAATTGGTGAGGAGAGAAAAAGTAAGAACTCCTATTTGTGTAATTCCTTTCTGTTTTTTCTTTATCCTTTTAAAGTGCTTTAAAATCTCAAGAAGAGTAAAAAACGGGGTTTCCCATAAACCAGGGTTCTACTAAAATCGTTTATTTGAGTTCTGCTTCTGAGAAAGCACAGAGGAGCTGTTTCATATTCATATAAAATCTTTGCTTACTAGGTTTACTCATGTAATGCATGTATTGTATCAACTTAATTTGTGTCACTGTATGTTTTTTAATAATGCTGTTGGAGCTGGATTTTACAAGCAAATTTTAATAGTTTCATTTCTTTCAAATCTGTTTACAAACTATCACATAATTGGGCTGGTTTATTGATCTCACAGAGATTACACATCTGACACTGTTTGCACCAGTTAATAAAAGGGTTTGTTGGCTTTCTTTAAACCGAGTATTTGAGAATGCACAGATCAGTTATGCTGTAGAATTTAAATTGCTTATGTACTGGAATATTTACTACCCTCTTTGTTGTTTCATTTCAGAATGACCTTATTTAAAAATGTATGAGGCTATTTATAATCGACTCTGTGGCAGTGATTAAAGAGGTGTGAATAATAGCTTATTGGAAGTTGACAGCTCCTTGTTTGCTAAACCACTGCTAGGACGTTTATGCTGCTCAGTTGTACCTCATTTTTCTAAGGAGAAGCTGCATTTTGACAAGTGCATAGAACAGGTATATGTGGCTGACATTTTTATTATTTAAAAAAAAAAAATCTGATCTTACTTCTTTCACTACATTTGGTTAATGAATTGCTTACCTGCGTCTAATGATCTCTCCGCAGTGTATTATTAAAATGAGTGGTAATAAAAATAAAAAGTCCATTTTTACTTGGAAAATAGATGTTGTTTTTCACAAATGGAAATAGTTGCTCCGAAGGAATTTGATCAAGCAGTCAGAAATATGTCTGATGAGAGTAATACTTTTTAGACTGGTCTCTGATGTTTTTGATCTTAGATTAGGATTCTAAATATGTCCAGGAAGGAGATCAGGTACATTTTCATTGCTATTCGAAAATAAGATTCAAAGAAAAAAGGACTGTGATTTATTTGATTTCAAATGGTGTCTAAGTAATTCAGGTTTTTGTAACAACATGCACAGAAATCAATAAGCTTGTAGGCAATGCTGATAATCAGATAATACTGAGTGTTTATCCATACAGCTGATAATCACAAATAACTTTATGGTTTATACTCTGCTGTTACTGATGTCTCATTTGACCTGGTGAACTCATTTTACACGTAAATAGTAATTAAAGTCCTTGTTCACTCTTGTGTCTTGGTTTATGGGATTAAGTAGTTCCTTTTAAGTCTGTAGACACCATGGTGACAGTATAGAACCTAAGACTTTTAAATGATTTTGGAGAGGTTTGTCAGAACTTTGCAAGGGCTTTCATACTCATCTTGAGTTTCACATAACCAAAAATCAGTAGTCATTTTTCTTCACTACAGCGTGTTCTTTATCAGTGACCTGAACGTACGTTAAATCTTTCTAGGCACATCAGACACTGTGTATTCAAAGTGCTTAATGTGGTGCAGAAATTCATCTACTTTTATATTTTCACACTGGCTTATTACTAAGGAAGTTACAGATATTACTGAGCTGACATGCTTAATGGTATCAATCCCAGTAGAATAATAGAAAGAATTTGTAACTTTTTCTAGATCTTTAAAAATTCTTAATGGAATAAGTGGCTACAAATAAAATGCTGTCATACAGGAGATCTAAAATGAGATAGGGCAGAATTTGTGCACTGAATTAATAGGCTACTATAGGTATTGTTGAAATTAAATATATTGTAAAAATCTACATTACTTCTGTTCTTAAGAACTAGCTTGTGCTCGTTACAGAGTAGGGATGCAGTTTTGTAGGTGTGCTGCAGTATCCTGTCTGCTGGTCTAGTTGGTGATAAGAGTCTTCACCCAGCTTCCTCAAAAGGCAGCTCTGAGCCCACACGGAGCGTGGCATTCCTCTCCTGAGCTGCTTGCTTTGCGGTGCTGAGTGTTTCCATCACGGGCAGGCAGTCAAAATGCCTGGGGATTCTCCTGGAGGAAGGAACCTGAATACAGTGTGGCTTGCAGGAGAGTATGTGGCTTTGCAAAATATACAGGATTTATTTTAAAAAAAAAATCTTTGGAATAATAAAATTCTGGAACTTTGCAAGTTATTCCTAAGTACTTAAAATAATTTATATTGCATTTGTGTTGCTTATATATGGTTTATTCTTATGAAAATGCCGTAAGATCTCAGTAGTCACCTGTCCTTGTTCAAATCTCCTGATCACAGACAGTATAAAATCATTTTTGTGTCAAGAAAGTTTGGTTCTTTTTGCAGTTGCTAACAGGTTTAGGCTGATAGGGGTGGCGATACGGCGTCGTTACAAGGCGGAAAAGGAGGCTGGACTGAAGCCAGGGCAGGCAACGCTCACATGCGTTTCTCTGCCACGGCGTAGTGACGCTGAGGTTGGAAAAGTTTAATTACTCTCTCTACTCCCTCTTACAATTTTTTTTTCTTTCCTTACTGAATACTTGTGTGGCCTTGAGTTTGTTAATCAGCAGACCTCATAAGCGAGCCAGATGATGCATTGTTACAGTACCTCGTACAGCTGCTGCTTTCCGGAGTACAGTGATTACCTGCGGTGGCCAAAACTAGTGGCTTCCTATTAGGGTGCAGTGGTTACTAATTGGTCTAAATTTAGCTGCTAAATCCAGGTTAATTTTTTGCTTTTACGCTTTTTTTTTCTTTTTAGTTCGTGTTGTATTGAAATTGTAATGTGAAACTTCGTGGGTCTGTTATCAATTTTTTGTTCTTTATCTCCCTGTGTTCCTAATCTTTAAAAAAAAAAAAAAAAAAAGTCATTTAGATCAGCTTGTAAAAAGATGGATGTTCTGAAGGCAGGGCTAAATGTACTAACTCATCTTTTTATGAAGGAATATTTATTTCACCTCACACGTCTCATGTTAGGCTTTAAAAAAAAAACTGTCAGGAAGAATTTTTACCGGTCCACAACAGATGTCTCAAACCTCTACACAGTGTCTTTAATCACAGACGTTCAGCCTGGAATTTCTCCTCCTTAACAGTGCAGGAGCAGAGCGGTTGTTGGGCTGGCTTTGGATCCCAAGAGCAGCATGGACGTACTTGGTTGTTACTGCTCTTTACCACGGTATTTTCAGCTATTTCCCGAGACTCTCAGCGGGCAGCAGGTCGTGCAATACGTTGGGGTGCTGAACACTGCTGCGAAGGAAGGTCAGGATGACTGGTGGCCACGGAGTCTTTCCGCACCCTCCTCAGCGTGGTGAAAACGGATCTTTTTCCCTGATCTGCCTTTTCCAGAAGTGCTATTTCTGTCAGGCTACCTTGCGTGGTTGTGATTTTCTTTGTAAGAGTTGCTCATCCCATCCTGCTACCTCCGTTTTGGCTGTTTGTCTTTCATGGGCATCTGATTGCCTATTCAGTGACTTCTTCTCAGTAGCCCTTCGCTGACTGACTGTGCTCATGTTGTAACCCTCGATATGCTTCCCTGCAGCTCCCTTCCACTAATAGCATGGTGGCTTTCAAAAATCTGAATTCCCCTGCAGAAGGAGTTATGGGATGGTTTAGTCCCTTCCCTGATCTCAATCATTTTAGCTCATGATCATTTTAGTTATACTTGTAACCATAAAGATGTCTCAGCTATTTTTAGGAGAACCAGAGTGTTAGATACACCTTGAAAATGGATGTAAGTATCTTCTTGGAAAACTTATCACTGATTAGAATAAATATTTTTCCTATTTAAGAAGTCCCCAAAATCAGATCTGATCACACTTTAATCCTTCATTCTTTTTCAAATTCCGTGTTTCCTTGCACTTTTCCCTCAGGAAATAAAGAGTTGCAAGCCAAGAGGGATGTTTAGTATCTGAGATACCATCAGACAACTGCTCATTATTAAGATTCATGAATGGAATAATTAGGTTAAAATGCTTTGTATTTATTAGCTTTATTATTATTGCTGTTGGTCCTTTTTGCAGCATGTGAGTGAATTGCAGTTGGGCTGATCTGATAGAGCACATAAGATTCTTAAAACTTAAAATCTGCCAAAAATATACTGTATTTAAAATTAAAGGTTTACATATTCTAGAATAGCTGCAGGTAACACCAGGCCTTTGTTATCTTCAGTATCTCTCTGGCTTGCAATTTTAATCAAACAGCTCTGGTGAAATTTTTAAAAGACTGCCTGTGAAGCAATAAAAACAATTAACGAGGTATTTGAAAGTTTTTCTCCCTTTTTAGAAGTTCTGTCACTTCATAATGCAATCCAAACCTATGCAGTTTGTTTGGATTATTTCTTGTCTTTGCACAGAGATCTCTCTTCACGATATAAGAAGTGGAAGAGTGTAAGAAGGAGGAATCTACCCAAAAGAAAAAATAGAAAGTTTTTTCATCCTTCAGTAGAAGGGAAGAAGGTTGAGCTCCCTTTTGCAGCAAATTACTTGATTTCATTGTCTCATTTGACCTCAGGGAGAAGTTTAATGAAATAGCACTATATACAGTGAGGTTGTTGTAGACCACATAGAGTAAGATTGAAGATCATTTGTCCCCTAAACAAAACATTTTTAATTTTAAGCCAGATGTTCCCATTGTGGTTTATTAGTGCTCAGCTGTTTTGTTTTTTTTCAGTAGCCTTTCCAAAGAGAAAGCCTCTTGAAGTGCCCAGCAGGTGTTTCTTACTGTCTTCCTCAGTAGTCATCTGAAATCGGGCTTGTCTGTCTTACTTTCATACTGTCATTCCCATTCACGCAGAAAAGGCTGGCAGGATTAAATTTCAGAATGCCTGTAATGCATGTCTGCTCATTTATGTGAATAAATACAGGTCTGGGTATTTTCTCCTTTTTTGGGAAAGCAGTCTCTTTATTTAAACTACCCTTAGGTGATCCTTCGTTAGATTCTTCTTCATTGCAACTCATTTACCTTACATATGAATTTCAATGTCAAATGGAGCTGATAAGCTCTTTTAAATTAAAGTCTCAAAATATCTAACTTCATCCTTGTGTAGACAGTGAGAATTCAGAGATGTTGGACTAAATTTACTACAGCTACTCACAACCATTAACAAGTCTTGGGGCATGCCTGCCGTACAATCAATTCCAATATAATAGTTAAAATCTCTTTTATGCACTGGTATTTTAAATCATCTTCATTTGCTGGGCTCTTTTTTAACATACTTATTTCTTGGGAACTTTTCATAAGTTTTACAGTGCTGCATGTTGATCCCGTACAAACGAGTACCTGATTTCTTGGAAATACAGTGTAACATGTAGCTTCGTACTATAAAAGTTATTAAAAAGTTATTAAGAATATTTAAGACAAGTTTTAGCATTAGGTTATTAGCTACTACTCGTGCTCATATTGTAGTAACGTTACACTAACTGAAGGATGTTGTAAAAGTTATTTCTCACTTCTACTGTCATACCAACATTTCATTTGTCCTTACAAATAATAACTATAGATAGATAGTTTCAAAAGGGAAAGTGAGATTTTTTTTATAAATCATTGATTAGTATACAAGTTTTCAGAAGTTGATAAGAGATTCAAATGCCAGTAGGACTCAGACATACAGGGGTGAAGTTGAATCAGTAAAATTCAAGGGTTGACATTCGGAAAGTGATTTCATGTTCAGGAGGGGAACCAGTGAAGAGCTGGAGGCATACCTGGTGCTTGCTGCCGGAACCCAGCACTGCTGTCCGAGTCAGTTTCTTCTCAAGTTCAGCCCTGTAATAACTAGGCTCAAAGAAGTGAACTTGTCAAGTTTCAAGCACGTTGTCATTGACAGATCATCAAAGTGTAAGTGAAGATGTGGTTTTTGCTGTCCGTAGGTGTGTACAACCTTAAAGGAGAGCAGAAGGGGCACCCTTGGTTTGGCTTCACAAGCAGTGATGAGGAGTCGAGGAGCAGCGGTTAAGTGGAACTGCGTGCCTCTGCTCTTACACGCTTTTGTCAGTACGTGCGTGTTGAATTAAGATGAATGGTTTAAAAATGCTTTACCTAGGGATCATGCATACGTTCAGTATTTTCAATAGTCAAGTAGTTTTAAATTGCAAGATCTTTTTTTCCCATAATAATAGCATTTTCTGGTATATAGGTAGTTCAGGCAGAGATAATATTATGCCATCATGTTACATCTGCTCTGAAGTTCCTGGCTTTTCCAAGCTATTCTCTTACTCAATAAGACTTTTGAGAGAGAGACTATTATTTTTAAAGGCCAACAGCGCTTATTTCTCAGGATGCTATTCAGCTTTTTAAGGAAAGTGGTCTGAAATAGTTCTCTAGTACATCTAATAGTTTGCTCGTTCATCTAAATAGTTACTCTATTGAGAAGTGAATGATTTATTTATTTTTTTAGTTTATGCTGGTGCCTGAATTCAGTATTTCTTTGTGTTAGTTGGATTTGTGCATCTGTATTATAACAAGGGGGTCTTGTATATTCTCATCTTCATACCTGCAGTACTTTAGCAAGGCTATTTTGAATCTTCAGGTCTCTCTGATGGGGAGCAGATGCGCTCTCGCTGTGTCAGCACGGCTGTGCAACGCTGGAAGTTTATTTCATTCTCTCATCAGACCTTCTTTGTGAACCTGACTTATACTGAAATGTATTAACTATATTTGTGAGATATTTCAACAGCTAGATGAGGGTTCTGCTTCAACATGTGGTCTGAAGAGCTAGCTTTTCAAGTTCTCTGTGTTCTAAATATTTGCCTCTCCATCCAAAAATCTGGATGTATTTGCCATTGCTGGTAGACTCGGTAGCTATATGTGGACAATCTGTGTACAGGAATGTAACAGTGAAAATCCAGATTACAGTTTTTAAAAAGTTAAATACCCTGCCTTTGGAACTGTCTATAACTTGATCTTCAGAAAAAATGAGGATCTTGCTAAAGTGTGCTGTGGATTACAGTCACAGCCTTTTGAAGAGGTTAGTATGGCAAAACCTATTATTTCCCTAATATAATGTCAGAAATATCCAATAAGCTTCATTCTGATGTGTTCAAATATACAAAGTTTTAATTAAATGTGTAAAAATTCCCTAATGTAATTTCCTATTGTCATTTTAGGAAGGTATACTTTCCTTATGGAATGCATCTTTTGAGTATTAAACTTTTCCTCAAGCTTTGTACTGTTCCATTTAAACAGGATAAACGAGACATTTCATAATCTCATGCATCCACCTGTTTAAATAGAACACCGGGGAATGTCTGCCCTTGAAATCCAGGAAAATAGTGTGAATCCTTCACATATTTTTTGACTGTCTCTTTATTCATGCTCTTACACTGCAATAGGTTTCTGGGAATGATAGCAGTTCATTATCTTGCAAAATGAACAAGCTACACTTAGAATTTCAGTAGTGTTTTATTTCCCACTTCACACAAATACATTATATAAATTGCCTGTGATTTAATATTTTAAAAGGATTGAAAGTCAGTAATGTGAAAAATCTGTAAGGTAAAAATGAGTATTGTAAAAATACTGGAGATAATTAAAAATTGGAGAAACTTGGAACTTGTCATACCACTCCCAGACAGTAATTCTCTACTGCCAACGTTTGGGTTGATTAGCTGTGAATATAAATGCAAAAAATTATGTACGTGTCATATATGAATATGCGTAATAAACTCATTATTTAAGATGCAAAGCTACATGAAGCATACAAGATCATCCAAATTACATGCTAAAACTGTGTTCATCTACATTTTTGGTATACGACATCTCTTTGTCTTCTTTATTTTCAGGAAAAGTAAATTAGGAATGTGTTATATAACATATAATCTCTACAAATTAATGATTCTGAATCCAAAAGTCAGGACCTGCATTTTGAAAACTGAAATCTAGAGCACCATTAAAAATGCTCATCTGTTAATATGTGGAATCACAGTGAAACCAAAATATTGGTTGTCAACTTAAAGGCAGTTTGGAAAAAAAAGAAGTTCCCTTCTCCTCTGTCAACAGCAGCAAGTTCTAGCCAGGGGAGTTACCTGAATATTGGGGTGTTTAAACTGGTAGTTGGATCAGTATAAACAGCTGACCATTATGTACTTGACAAACTAACTCTCTTTAAACAATTATATTTAAGAAATTAACTTGAGGTTAAGAAATGTGAAGTGAAAATAAAATGGCATTTTCTAAATATACTTATTTGGATAATTTATTTAGACTATTTATGCAATATCTGTTCTAAGTTGCATAATTTATAGTTCTGTTAATTTAGGAATGAATGAGAAGTTAAAGAAAAATGTCAGAGCTTCCTGAGATGCATGATTCATTACGGTGTATATACTATGTATATGAGCTTATCAACATTTAAGACTTTACTAATGGCACTTCACGATAGATGTAAACTTCGGGTGCAAGAGCGAATTGCTGTAATAGGCTATTCTTACATATAAAATGTGACACTTGCAGTATCATTCTTCTACATTGCATCTAAGAGGATCTCAAAAATTTATAAACCAAACTAATACTCCTCTACCACAGTCTTTTTAGTATCTGTGAAATAAATATTTACTGCATATAGACCTAGGTAATGATGTTATATAAAATCACCAGTATGATCAAATACGTAATATGCTTTTCTGTAAACACGTCAACTATGTCTTGCTGAAAATGCCTAATGATACCTGAATTAATGCCACTAGACTCTGGCCAACTCAAGCACAAATGGATGGTCTATAACTGATACACCTGCAAGGGTTCCGCAGGAGTGGAATTATTTCACACGGTGATTGAGTTGGCATCAGGGAGTGATTTTGTTTACAATTAATAATTTGTACTAACCTGAGTTTTTATGTATAATGCAAAATGGGCTAGCCACTCCATATTAAAAGAAACACAGCTTTTGAGTGTGGATGAAGGTAATTATCCAGACTTGGTCATTAATTCAGACTTGGTCATTAACGAGGATAAATCTAAATAAGGCAGCTGTATATCGCAGTTTTATTCAATTTATGACACAGCTAAGAACAGAAATAAGATACCGCACTTTCTTAGAGCCTTTGTTAGTATGAGGGAACCTGTATGTAATTTTTAAGCATACTCTTAGGGTGTGTGTCTGTGTTTTATGCCCATATATCTCTAACAGTGAGCATCTCCACTTTGCTGCAATCATATAAATTCTTGTCTTTGACCACGTTCTTCCAAGTGAGGTACCTAGTATCAATTAAAGATAAGACAGTTTTTAGTGGCTCATCTTAAACTATGTGGCATTTATCTGTGTCCACGTTTGTACTTTAGTAATAAATCATCTATTTTTTAAAAAATCTGCCTCTAAGAAAGTCATAATCTTGGCTTTAAAACTCTTCTTTTAACTGAAGTTTATTTTACATGTGAGGAATTTTATAAAGGAAAAAAACATTAAAGCATTTTGAGTAGGAACTGTGTAGAAACACTATGGTCATCATATAAATACATACAGCAAAGTGATAAAGTCAGCAGTGGAGAGAGAATTTTTGAAGAGTAAAACAGGCTAACTCTTCAAAGTAATGCTTTCTCTTAGCCTCTCCTCATTTTAATTCACCGTTTTCATTAGCTCTGTGATTGGAGGTACTAAAAGATGAAGGCTTCCCAGGTACATCTTATGCTGAGTTTTAATGCCCACCATGCTTAGTTGCCTGTGGGGCAATAAACCACTGCAGCCATCAGGCTGGCTGTGAGGAGCGACAGGCGGATGAGCAGATTGTTCTTTCCAGCCTTCTGAGTAAAACAATGGACTATAAAACTAACACTGATGATGCAAAGGGAAACTTACCTGGGATGAAATAGGACATGAGGGAAAGGTTTGTAAATTTTGCCTCTTTAATTTGGAGCTGAAGGTGACTAGATCATCATTGCCTACTCAGAGTTGGTCCCTGCAGTATATTCTTTGAGAGCTGAAATTTAAAAATAAAAAAATCACAAACAGCAGGATTTTCTCTATTTTATATTTATGTCAGTAAAATTTTATTGGAAACAACATATGTTTTTTAGGACAAGAAAAATGGGCAGGGAGCAGGAGATTTAGTCAAAAGTTCTTGCCTGTAAATTTCCTGTATATCACACTGTATATCACACCTCGTATTTCATATTTATTTTGTCCACGTGCATTCACAAATATAAATAGTTGTAAAAGCTTCAGTGTTGTTTAGGAGAGTTTTTGTCACCCATAATGAGTGAACAGTTTTTTACATTCATGAGACTACCCAAGGGACAGCGTACACAGTGGGGGAGCTAAGAGAGAGAGAAATGACCCAAGGCTGGCTTCTGGCCTGCTGAAGGTTTAAAACTGCAAGGAAATTATGGGGCACTGCTTTTATTTCCAATAGATTAAAACAAACACTGGAGGCAGGGGAAGGAGCAATATGATTCTTGCTGTTCTGTAAGTCTTTCTAAATACTTAAAGTATTAAACTTACTTTAAGCTTTTGTACAACTTCCTGACAGCAGGAGTTGACAAGGAATTATACAGGCAGGGGTAAGTTCCCATTTGCAGAGAGCTCTGCAACCTTGGGTTGTACAATGGTGGTAACGGGCAAAAAATACAGTTAATTTCCTCATGTATCTTCAGCTGTCTTGTTTCTGAATGTTATTTTTTTTCTTTTGGGACCATTTCTAATATTTCCAAACCTATAAGCATCTTGTAATAATACCATTTTTCAAATTATGCTGCCATTGAGAATTTTCCTATTTGCATGTAGAATTTACATGAATCCAGAGACTAGAAGGAGAGACTATTCGGACGATAGTTAGCTTTTTCATTACAAAAAGGACCATAATTTGCAAATCCAGTAGAGAAATTACTATTGCAAGTCCCTCTGTCTCAATGAAAGGCCAAAAGTGTTCATTTTGCAGAGCTATAAAGCTTCCATTTTTAGCAGGAAGAACTGCAGAGTAATGAAGAGAAAAGTCTCAAAGCAGTGAGCTGAATATCACATTTCTTCGGTTACTTTTCCAAAGTAGCCCCAATAAGAGATATATTTCAAAATTAGTATTTTATATATGATGGTATAGGTATACATCCCCAAATCTAATGTTAGGTTATCAAACCTGAAAATTTATATGTTAATATGTATATATACATAACCATAGATTCTCCTATATTTTAAAATTATTATTTTTATTATTTAAAACTTAGTCCAAAGCTCAAAAAGCAACCTGAAGAGAGGAGGTGGTGTCACTCTGTCTTTTGCTGAGCTGCGTGCGCTATGCGTACCAACTTGGCACCAGTCTTAGAGCTCCATTGCCGTCTGCTCAGCTCCAACCCCACGCTGCAGTGCCGAGTGATTCGGATACAACAGGAACCCACGTCTTCTGCACCACCCTTCTGCTGTCTCCCAGAGGTTCATTTCAAGCTCTCCTCTGCGGCAACTGTTGCAGTACGGTTGTTTGTTAGCGGTATAGATCCAGGCTATTTTTGATGACAGGCTTCAGTTCACAGGACTTGTCATGCATCTTCATCCACTTTCATCTAATGTAAGGTTGTTACTGGTTCTGGCTGGCATCTGCCACCACAAGCTCTTGGCTGTGGTGGCACACAGAAAGACACGTGTTTCTTTCAGTGCTGCCATGTTCTGCACTCAGGAGTCTGTTAAGAATTTCCTTGATCCCTTCAAAAATTGTGAAAGAGAGTATATGGCCTGGTTGCTTGGAGTAGGGGGAGCACAGTAGAATAGAGTTAGCAGATGGACCCAAGAGGTCCTTTCCCTCTACAGGTGTAGATTTTGGCGCCAGTCACATTTAATCAATTTTATAAAGGAATGAGCAAAGGAAAGTTTTATCCTTCAGACTCTGCGGGCAGAACTCTGTGTCCTTCCCGGAGACGTTTGGCTGCAGGTGCACATCCTTCAACGTCTTAGTTCAGATCAGGGTGGTGTTTTTGAAGCGAGTCTCCTTATTGTCCTCACTTACTGCGCTTTGATTTGGGAGCACTCTTCAGTGTGTTGCAGCCACTAGCAAAATTTAGACCAAGACCAGAGGAGGGCTAGTTTTAACAGCCCAATCTGAAACACAGCAGCCTCACTATCTATTGCTATATCTTCCACCACCCTGGCTGCTTGCATGGACTCAGCCTTGCTGCCCTTGCCATCAGAAGCAGAGAGATTCTTACAAACCCTTTACAGTCAGTGGGGGGTCATTTTCAGATCCCTTCCCTGACTCGCTGTTGGGCTCAGCATCCCAGAAATGATACAGAAGCAAAATCCAATGTCTTAGGTATGCAGCTGAATAGTTTGGGAGGGATGGAGGAGTATATATAGACTTGTAGCCGGAGCTCGTCTTGGCCATGGGCAAAGCAGGTAGTGGGCTAAAGCAGCTGTGGCCAGGAGCAGCCAACGAAGCGGAGATTCTCAGTCCAGCTGCTCTTGACAAAGGAGCTGAGGAGGTGGCAGTGCTGCCTGGCTCTCTGCTCCCTGCATTTATTCACCTTGGTGTTCCCGCTGGGAAGTCTCGAGCTGCTTCTGGGTTTCTAAACAGTAAACTACCAAACTTGCCCTGCTCTGATATAATTGTGCTTGTGGGGCTAAGGAAACCCTAAATTGAACTGACAATCAGGTGAAAAAAGGCAAGCGGCAACAATGTAATCACCGAGGCTGGAAGATTTGCCAAATTTGCTCCAAGTGTAGCTTATGTCATCTCGGCGTCTGGTGCCAGAGCTGGGGCCATTAGCGTAATGCTGGGGGACTGCTCGTGCCTTAGATCATCAGGCTTCGTTCCAGATTTCGCCATGTTGATAGAGAAATTCAACACTGAGGCCGGTTTGGTTTTAATGTCAAAAATTCATTGATTTTAAATCCGTGATTTAAAATCGTCAAGCAGAAAATTTGTATTTACACCATTGATTTTAACGTGTGTTGTGTAAGCACAACCCAACCGTTCAGCCTGCCTTCTGGGAGGCTTTTAGAGGACATAGCAGTATGCAGTCTGTTTGCAAAGTATTTCTTTGAGTTGACCAAAAACCTGATAATTCAGTACATGTGTATTGGGATAATTTATATACCTTAGTGCACACTGAGTGACTTGGATTTTATGTTTTTCTATAGCGTCCAAATATTCACTCACAATGTGTGTCAGGCTGCATTTGACTGCAAATTGGCATTCACTTAGGAGATGTAAAAACATTTTGAAATAGATTTTTATTATTTAAACAAAGTTATCAGATATGTGCACAGTAGATACAAATGTTTAGTCTTAGATTTTAATAAATATTCATATATTTATATAAACACATGTGGGAGATGTACGTTTTATCCCTTCAGGCAGAGGAAGGAACTGAAGCCAGTTCCCTTTTTCCTGTGCGAGTACTCTCACATGTGTATGTATATAAATAA
The DNA here is from genome assembly GCF_040182565.1 of Anser cygnoides. NCBI lineage: Eukaryota > Metazoa > Chordata > Aves > Anseriformes > Anatidae > Anser > Anser cygnoides. The sequence goes on along the minus strand of NC_089874.1, from coordinate 16,170,639 downwards.
ACAGTGAGTCACCCTTTTATATATAACATACAGTTCTGTTCTCCACAGTTATAGCACATATACTCTTCTTAAAAGCAGAGCGACTTTCCTGAAAATGACAAGTAGGTTTTTAAATTAAATTTAAAATGGATTATTTCAGAAACTAATCTCTGGCAGGTTTTTTTTTTTTTTTCTTCTCTTGAATGATTTAATTAACAGTATAATACAGTTTCCTCACACTTTCTGCATAACGAGGTTTCATTGTAAAGTGTTTTTACTGAGTTCAGTGAACTGCCTAATGCTCTCGTTTTCTGCTACCTCCACCCTGATGCAAACAGAGGTCACCCTACTGCCTGATAGAGCCTGGGGCGTGGTTGGGGAGCAGTGACTATTTTCACTAAGGGAAATAATGCTGATGTTTCCAAATAATAAAGCAGTACTATGGCAGGAAAAAAAAAAAAACTAGACGAAAATAAAGCAATATAAGTGGAGGGAGGAGTGGGGTCCTAGGGTGGGTTCTGAGCTGACTGTTACCATTCAGGAACGCCTTGGGAGCTACAGAAAATAAGCTGGTACTGCTGTCAATTTAATTACTTAGAGCATCAAAAAAAAAAATCCTAGTATTTTACTTGCATTGTTAGAAAAGGGATGGAGAAGAAAACAGCATATTGTTCTGCTGCTGTTCCTATCCATGCTGCATCTGCATCCTGAATGCTGCATGCAGTCATCTCTGCCCCATGTAAACAGTGATGCAGCAGAACAGAAGGTCCAGCAAGGTGCACAAAAATGACAAACAACTTCTGTGCGAGTAACAAGTAGACGAGGACTGTTCACATTGCAAAGGAGGGCTGTGCAAAGATGTATATAAAATCAAGAACAGTATAGAGGAGACAAGTAGGGAGGGACACCCACTGAATCTAGTGCAGAGCAGATTCAAAGTCAGCAGAAGAAACTCATTCATCCCACAACACGTAGCTGTGGAACTGCTTGCCTTGGAATATTTTGGTTGCAAACATTTTCATAAATTCAAGAAGCAACTAGACAAATGGATAGAAAATGAGGCTACTAGGTGTGAAGGCCTTCTCATTTAGGAATTCCAGAAGCCAAAATCTACTGAAAATGGGTGGAGAATTTTAGAAAAGTCATCAACATATGCCTTCCCTTTTCTTAAGCTCTTCCACATTTCTTCTTCAGATGGTAACATGGTTCTCTATATGTTACTGCATGGAAGGTACTTATTAATTTCAAATCTGTTTATTAAACTGACAGGAAAAATGTGACAAGAACAGAAATGTCTAACTTTACCAAAGACATTAGGCAGCTTATCAGTGGAGAGGTAAACAGCATTTCGTTCAGTAGTAGTAATAAAATTAATAGTATACCATAAAATAGCGAATGCTAAATTATCAGGTTTCTGCCTTTGCAATATATTTTGCTGAAAATATTTTTAAGGCTAGAGCAAAAGAATGTATAGGTGCCGATTTTTGGTTGAACTGGTAAACAACATATGGTTTCCAAGAAGTTATGGTGGGCCATTAGAGCAGTAATCTGTGAACCAAGAATGCACTTAATGCAGCTCAGGAACTGTTCCAGTTTGTAGAATCAAAGGTTTATTTCCTAACAGTATTTTTGAATAGTTTTTCAAAATTTATTATTAAAATTTGAAAAAGCCATTAGAAATAGGGATTTCAAAAAAATCAGAACCACTCACACTTGTTTTGGATCTCCAGCCTTTTCGACGTTGAGATACTAAGCCCACATGGCTCAAATGTGTTGGTTACATTTATCCAACTCCTTTAAAAAGGGTAGGTTGTTTGTGTTAACTCCCAAATTAAAAAAAAAAATAATTAATTTTTTCCAAGTAATCAGGTAGGATTTCAGATTAAACAGAATGTTGAACCAGACTCTACATAACAGGCAGTGACAGTTTTTCCGTGCAGTTCTGTGCCATTGCCACCCGATTTCAAATTATTCTCATACATACTCCTCCACATACCTTCTTCCTTGTTGAGATGTGTAAATTCATGTCAGATTTGAATGTTAGTACATTTATTAGGTCATTCTATATGTTGAGAATGCTAAAGTAACTGTTAACACTCATACTGTCTAGTGATTGTGATCTGGTGAGTGGTGAGCAGGTACCTGCTGCCAGCTTTACTGACCTTTTTAGGGAATTTTCCAAGATGGTATATGCTATGGAAATAGTGAGCCCTATAGCCTTTCATCCCTGCAAGTCCTGTAGTCTTTCTATCACCAGAATGTTAGTCTTCCCCTAAAACTTCCTGGGGTCATGGGTTTGAAATCAGAGACCTAAAGATTCTTTTCCTTTCAAATACCATGTTTGAATTTGACTAAAATTACTTATTGTGGCTTCCTGGCCCTATTCAACCAGATAAATAATATATTTCTCTGTTTTAGCATCTTAATCAATACTCCATTTGAATATATATATATATTTTTTTAATTAGAATTATGCAACGTCATATGTGTTCTCTGCATTTAGGACTACACAAATCCAGAAAGCAAGGCTCATTTTCTGTAATCCATTTTGCAGTTTTCTCTTAGAGCAATGAAAGCTTCAACTACAGACACTCATTTATAGTTTAAGAATCAGGGTACTGTAATGAGAAAGTGATCAACAACACCAAAAAAGTAATCATGGTTCATAAAATATATTTTTTGTGGTTTTGATTATTTCATCTTTAATACAGAACAGAGGTATTATAATGATATTAAAAATATGTGTATTGAATAAATATTTAGTTTCCATATAATGTTGAAAATGGGGCCTTCTTTTCTATTCATCTGTGGAAGTAAAGCTGAAATTGATAATGAAACTATTTAATTAATGTAATGATGTAAATGTTTAGGTTAAGGTGCACATCCCTAGGATGGATAGGATAGGCCCGTATGTCCATGACACGTTGCACATGCTGGTCTGGTGACCTGTTCTCAGCAGCTTGCAGCCAGGGCACATGATCCCTGCCAGACACAGGTTTTGTAGTCTAAGATGAGATGGTTGTGGTTGTCTGTGTGTCTCCCTGCTACTGCCAGCCATCCCTGCAGCCATGGTGGCAGGGCGTGATGGTACCTCTCCAGCAGTGGCTTCTCCTCACAGCCCCACGCACTGTTGTGGAGACGCCGAGTGCTGTGCAGGCTAGTTCTCTGTGATTCAGGCTGAGTTATTTTGTGTAGGTAGTGACTCCTTTTCAGTGGCATTAGCTAAAGGTAAATATGACTGAATTTCTGAAACACTTGTAGTTTCTTCATTGAAAAGCTGTAACTGTTCTTCTGAGCAAGGTTTCTTCTTACGTGTATGTGTTTCCTGCATGGGATATTTGGCCAAATTAGAGGTCTCTTGAAATCATCGTTTATGTATACTTGGTTGAATTTGTTTCAGAGGTTGTAAGCAGTAGTCTCTACATACTGCTTTTCCATTGAGTATGTTTCAATCTCTGACCAAAAAAGGTTTAATTAAAATGTATTCCTCCCAACTTTAGTTGTCATTGTGGTACCAGGCACCACATGCGGCTAGTGAGCTTGTTTTCCTTTTCTCTTATTGGTGGTTCTTCTGAGGAAACAGAGAGAATGCAAGAAGCAAACACACAAAATGGTGTGCAGGTAGGGAAGACCTAAATTTGGCTATGGGATTGAACTAGAGAAGAGGCGAGAGCAGGGAGAGGGAGTGCAGCCACCCCTGGAGCCCAGTGGAGGATGCCCTCCTGCCAGGTTTTCTTTAATGTCTTCAAAGAGCTGTAAAACATGTTGCCAAAACATGTTTGAAGCAAATGAAAGCTAGCACGCTGCTACTGCCATCACTTTGTCTCCTCATTCAACAGGAGGAGATCTGCATTGCTGGTTTAAGCTTTCGTAGAATCACAGAATATCCCAGGTTGGAAGGGGCCCACAAGGGTCATTGAGTCCAACTCCTGGGTCCAGGCAGGACCACCCGAAAACCAGACCCTATGTCTGAGAGCGTTGTCCAAATGCTTCTTGACCTCCAGCAGGCTGAGTGCCGTGACCACTGCCCTGGGGAGCCTGTCCCAGTGCCCGACCACCTCTGGGTGCAGAACCTTTCCCTCACACCCAGCCTGACCCTCCCCTGTCCCAGCTCCATGCCGTCCCCTCGGGTCCTGTCGCTGTCCCCAGAGAGCAGAGCTCAGCGCCTGCCCCTCCGCTCCCCTCGTGAGGGAGCTGCAGGCCGCCATGAGGCCTCCCCTCAGCCTGCTCTGCTCTGGGCTGAGCAAACCCAGGGCCCTCAGCCGCTCCTCGTACGCCTTCCCCTCCAGACCCCTCACCACCTCGGCAGCCCTCCCTCGGAGGCTCTCTGACAGCTTTATGCCCTCCCTGGCGCACCCCAGGGCACGGCTGGCCCTCCTGGCTGCCAGGGCACACCGCTGGCTCGTGGCCAGCCGGCCTCCCCCAGAGCCCCCAGGCCCCTTTCCGCGGGGCTGCTCTCCAGCCTCTCGCCCCCAGTCTGCGTACAGCCGGGGTTGCCCCTTGCCAGGTGCAGAATCCGGCACTTGCTCTCGTTAAATTTCATGAGGCTGGAGATCGCCCAGCCCTCTAATTTGTCAAGATCTCTCTGCAAGGCCTCTCTACCCTCAAGGGAGGGCATGCCATGCAGGCATCAGTGTGGTACGAGGTAATGGGATTTTAATTTTAATTAGCTAAAAATACAGTAAATTACAGAGTTTGATTGTTTTTAAGCTGTCATTTCTATTAAAGAATATTAATATATTCTTTGAAATCAAACACTTGACTTTGAAAGTCAAGCGTTCGCAAAAAGTTGGAGAATGTCAGAATGGAGATTGTTCAAATGGTTTTAATTCGTCCCTTGCATGTATGCATAATGATAAGATCTTTAATTATGTGATCACATAAATTTTTCGCAGGAGGAATGGTGCCCGGAGAATGAATATGGGATGTTTATTAAAGGAAGCCGTTGTCTCCAGAACCCTGGCCTTAATTGCTGCAAAGCGTAGTAATTTGAGAGACTGCAGGAAGCAAAAGCAGGCTCTCCAAGGCACCTGAAAGCACCACTGGAAAACTGGATTTTGTTCTCGACTTGCAGAGTTGTTAGATGGATCTGGAAGATCCCATATTTATATGATCTCTGTTGCCAGGTGCTATCACACACTGACCCAGCAACCTGGGCCCTGAGCACAGCTGCGTCAGGAATGAACCCGAGTGTGCTTTGAATATACAAAATGCTATAAAAATGAAAAGTAGGGCCCAAAAGGCCTTAGACTGACACGGTAATGCCAAAATTGCTGAAAGAATCGTCTCATTTTTAAGTAGACAGTTTCTTGTCTGTAACATGGAAATACCATCACCCCGCTACTGCTAAATTAATTAAATGCTTTGAAGCATTCGTGCTGAATGCCTTGGAGGGAAATACCTAATGTATAACGAGGAATCTGATTTTGGCCAACTTCCTGTAAATGAGGCTTTAGGAACACTGCTGTAATGTGTTCCTCAGGAGGTATAATAACACATTACACAAATGTGTAATTTTTTGTCATCTGAAAAAGTGAGGCAGGATCCTACCAGCACTTTGGTTCACAGAATGGCTGAGGGTGAGGAGGATGAGTTTTAAGTTTTGCTGAATTAGCACATGTGAGTGTGGTCAGAATGTATGAAAATGTTTCAAAGTAAATAGAACTATGATCAGTAGATTATATTTAAATGTTTAAAAATACATGATGAAGAAAAGAAGAGACAGTTTTTCTCTGTAAGTGTAATTCTTCAGGACAGACTTTCTGATTGTTTTTTCATCTTCCCTACAAAGATTCTACACTTTAAATCCAATATAAAGAATTCCACTTAATTTCCCAAACTAAACAGGGATTATTATTTTTTTTAATCCAAATAGTAGTTATCTCAGTAACTGAAGAATTCTGCACATAGGCCTGAAAATCTGCATATATATTGTGGATGAATTTTGATCCTTGCCCTTACTGATCTCCTTTACATGTGACAAAGGTAAATACGATGGTGTTTTATATTCATACTCCTCTACATCTAAGCGTCACAGTAAAAGCAAGTTAAGACAACATGATAAAACAATTTTTCCATTTCCTCCTTCTACTTTTTGTCTGTTCTTAACCTTTTTAAAACTTACATTTACCATTTTCCAGGCAAATAAATTCATAAATCTCTTCTTCTTTGGTGAGGGTATGTATATTTTATCTGTCACACAACGTTACCACATCTTTTACAGTACCTATTTTACTTTGCAAAATCTGTTACAGAATATTAAGTGAGTATCAATTTATTGATAGAAATGGACCAAATACTAGTATTTAGGCAACTTGCCTAAATTTGTTGTCTTAGAAAAGTGTGATACCATCAACAGCGGTGTGTATTACGTTTTTCAAATAATGCTATGTGTATAAAATATGGAAACGTGGAATTATTATTTTAGATTCAAAAGGCTCTTTTGTCATGCTTATGCATATTTTAGATGGGACATTTTTCTCCCAAATGGGGAGGAAATGAGATAGTAGCTTGTCAATTCATAATGTTACTCACTTTCCCTGCTTAAATGCATTTTTAAATGACTAGAATATCTACTTAAAAAAAAAAAAAAAAAGGAAAGGAAAGGAAAGGAAAAAAAAAAAAGAACTAACTTCAGGAGAGCAGGAGTCTGGTGTCCTATTTATCTACTTTAATAGGTAGGATTTCACATGAAAGAATGAGTCTATCTTCTGGTGTGCTAACAGTGACAGTAGTCAGAGATTGTAAAGTAGCGTGACTGTGCATTGCAGCTCTGGTTCTCATAACCATTGGAGTGCCACAGCCAAGACAAGTCTTTTTAGTTTATTCCTCGGTAAATGTATTCTCGTTATTAAACTGCATTTTGAAACATTACAATAAGAAGCTCAAACTTGACATTGAAGAAGTAATGCATTTATAGATATTCCATAAATGTTTAATAGTTTTTTAACTTTAACTTCCATATGAGTAACAAGACATTCCAACAGATTGTGAAAATATTTTTTTCTTAATACATAATCCTTACAGTTTAAATTGAAATGGTTGTAACTGATCTTTTGTGCTCACAAAAATCAGGACTATTTTAATAGTCATCTGCTCCCATATGACAGAGATGTATCTATCATTGTGCAATCCTTTGTCCAAAAGACTTTTACAATATGGTCTCCATGATGAAAGAGCATACTTATTACCTTTCTGTTGTAGAGGGTGAAAATGTTTCCTTTCTAAGTCCCGTCTGAGATTTTGGCATTCACATGATTACTGTAGTGTGATCTTTAGGTGTATCTGCAAGAGCATTTTAGCTTGGATCAGGAACACTTTAGCACTTCTGAATCAAGTCTCCTTATTGTTCCCGTTCATGTCTCCTTGATTCAGTTGCCTGGAGCCTGGGGGTGGAATTAGTTACAGGAAAAGCCAGGCAAGAAGATGCACTTAACTGCAGCCAGGAGCTTGCTCCCTGGGACTAGCTTCAGCAAAGTGTGCTCAGCCTGGGGTCGTGTGGTCTTCCGTAACAGTCGTGTCACTACAGTTGTTCTCCTGCTGTACCCCATGGACTGCCATATGCAAACAGCCCATCGTCCTCTGTCTGTGACAAAACGTGCAGTAAATGGTGCTTAGCAGTATCAAGTATTTCATAGACCATTGAGCAGGCCGTAGTATTCTGAAAGGAAACAGCATTGCCATCCTCCAAGCTGGAATGATCCAGCTGGAGGCCTGATGGTTCGGTGTGGCCCAGAAGGCAGCTCTGGAGTCGTGTACTGCCTTTCCTTGTGCAGCCTAATGCAGGGTGTGCAGGTGTGAGGGACACCGTAATTCCTGGCAGTACTGGAAGTCCTGCAGCTGGCAGATATCTTCTTGTCTGCCCCCGTTAAGTCCAGGTTGCTCTCAAGCTGCTGCCATCCACAGAGGGAAAGAAGAAGAAACAATGTGACTCCGCAGAGGTGCCCCAGATATAGCATCTGGCCACAGTACTGAAAGCTTTGAACCTCCGTGCTGTAGATTAAGAGTATATTGATCAGTATTTTGCTTCTTGTCTGTCCGCAGTCACCAATTATAATAATGTGGTAGAAGCAAACTCAGATTCAGATGACGAAGATAAATTGCATATAGTGGAAGAAGAAAGTGTAACTGATGCAGCAGACTGTGATGCGAGTGTGCCAGAAGATGACTTGCCAACAGACCATACAGTATTACCTGAAAACAGTGAAAGAGAAGGGAGCACAAACAGTTGCTGGGAAGATGAAGGTATGTTCGTTTTCACTGATGATACTATGTAGAGTGATATTTCTAAAAAGAAGACTTGATGGAATTTCTTGGTTACTTTATTACTGAAATGATTAGAAGAGATAAACATGGAATATCCACAATCGAGTAAGAATCAGATTTTCTAACATATTCATTATGTTAAATTTTATTTTCTTTATTCGGTATTTGAAGCAGATTCCAAGATACATTCAATTCATTTGCATTGTTAAGGAGGAGCTTCCAACCTGTGGATGCTGCATTCTTAAGAGTGATCAGAGAGTAGTTACTTGCTTACAGTTTTTCCAAGGCTTTTTGCATGGCAGGCCTCTGCCATAGCTCCCAATAAGAGCCGTGATTTTCGCAGCTGTGTCTTAGGGACTAAGGAGTAAGCCAAAAACATGAAAGAAAATAATATTCAGATGTAAATTTCTGCCTGTGAGCTGCTTCTGCCTTTTCCCTCACAAAAGACAGCTGGAAAAAAAAAAAAAAAGTATAGATTATTGGTTTTAGAATTGGATATCTTACTCATAGTGAATCCACGTTTTGTAAACACTGTCAGGAGGTATATGTTGTACATATTGTGCAGCAGCCTTAGAAGCAGAAAATTTGAAGCAAAGAGGAAATACACTTTTTTTTTTCTTCCTGTGGGATTTGATACTGAATTTCACAATATCAGACAGCATGCTTATGTTTGAGCCAAATTGGGGTAAATGCATACATTTCTGGAATTTATTGCGGAATTTGTCCTTAATTCCCTGAAAGATACAGAATATTTTCAGGTATGTCAGTGTTTGTCGCTGAACTCCAACCACAATTCTTTAGCATCCACCTTGTTAAAACTTGTGATTTAAGATCAGTTTATGACCTCACATCTAAATAAACTGAAAGCAGTCATATGGTCACTAACTGCAGTCCAGCTGAGAGCGAGCAGCTGAGAGTTCAAAGAATAGCATCAACTCAGCCAGCTTTTACAGGGCTGCTGTTGCCAAGATATGCTGTGCAGCGAAATGAGTAATTTGGAGCTAAATTATTAGATAGATCATTTTCTTGGTTCTCCTGCAAAATCTTTGTTCTACTGCAGGTTATATATAAGGGGAATTGCTGTTACATAAAAATGGGCTGTTTGTATACTATTTCTTGAACCGCTCAGACATGGGTGTAGGAAGCCTGAAGTATGGACTGGGAAACAGCACTGGGGCCCAGAGGTGATGGATGAAGACCCCTGGGCTAAGGGGTGGACTAAACGTTTCATGGAGCTATACATACAGGTAGTTACACCACAATATCTTGCCTCAGGCAGCCTCTGGAGATTTTCAGAGCTCTAGATATGTAACAATATCTTTTTTTTACTTCCTATTTCAAATGTGTCATTTTTAACCTTTTAGAATTTGTCTGCTTAAAATGAAGCATTTGAACCAAATCCTACTGTAATTGTGTTGTGAGAATCAGATGGCGTTTTCCCTGCCATGGTCGTTGGTTACTCAGCCAGGCTTCCATCAGTGTTCAGACAGACAAAAGATTTAAACAATTGTCTTGCTAAAATTACCGTAAATTTCTGATGTAAAAATTCTATGTTCTGAAGTCTCTTTTATAGCAGTCTGAAGGTTTTTTATTTGCTTCTAAGTTGTTTGTTTTTTTAATAAATTGTTTGAACTTCTGGCAAAGGCTGCATGAGAAAAAATGAGGGTTAAATTAGGTTTTATGGAGTTTTGATTTGCTATGGTAAAGCTCTATTTACTTTTTTATGGCTTTCATAGAAAGAAAGGTGCAAGCTGAAAATCACATCATCCGTCTTGGTTGTACACTAGAACTCTTAAGAGAAGGGTATTGAATACGTGATCTTCATCTTAAAGGGAAAGGTACTGGGGTAGGTGTCCATGCAACACTAACACTGTCATCAAGACTGACGATTATTTTTGGAAAAAGTACTCTACAGCAGTCGTAGTGAGTTGGGTTTCATCACCGAAGTGGTACTGAAAGTTACTAGTTTTAGTTGGACCTGACAGAATGGCTTTTTTTACATCTTTATTCTGTTCACAAACGCACAAGAATAGAAACACACACGTAACATTTCTTCATCAGATTAGTTTCCTTCCGTTTCCAGTCATTCTAACTGAACTTCTCGAAGACCTTCAGAACAGGTGTTTTAAATATAAGGTGTGTATCTCCAGAGGTTTAACTGAAGCAGTCGTACAAGTTTGAAAAAGTGAACCACGTGTATCCGGCACAAGCTGCTGGCTGTGTGCCAGCATTCATGTGTGCAGCGATCCTCTGATGTGATCTCTTTTGCCTTAGTTTGAAGTAAAACCTACACTACAATTTAAAAAAGCAAAGGTCAAACCCTATTGACTTATTCTGTTAATGAGCTTGAAAAAGTATTAGTTATGTATTGTAAGTATTTAGGAAATCTAGAGATCTCAGGCCTGGAAGTAAGATAACTTTGAAAAATTGAACATTTAAAAAAAAAAATGCCCAGACCGTGAAATAAACTTTAAAAATTAGTGAAATTATATTTTAGGTGTAAGGTCCTTCTGGAAGTCAAGAATTCCTTTAACTTATAAAATGTTGTGCTCTCTCAGCGTGATGGATTGCTGATGAAGGTTGCTGTGCTATTTTAAAAAGTGTGGCATTTTCTTGATCAAGTTTTTACTCACAGGAGCAAACAGGAGCATAACTGTAAAGTGTAGATAGTGCTTGCTACATGCGAGTAGTACACCAGAAAATGAGCTCTAAAGAATTTAAATTAGAAGCTCTTTTGATGGGCTTTGTAATTTATTCCCTTCTCTGAAGATAACACTGTGGCAGAAATTTCAGCGAAGTTTGCCTTTGTTCCTACACCCCAAATTTCCATTTTGCTAGTAGCAGAAATATGATCGGTTATCTTATCCATATAAAGATCTTCACAGTCAGCCTGCGATGCAGTGGCAGTGCCCTGCATGTTCACCGGTAGCACACACTGGTGCCTGTGACCTGAAAGTTACTGGCGTTTGGCTGTAGGAAGTCCCACCGTGTCTCTAAGCAGCTGCTCGCAAGAAATGGTTAGATACGGAGAAGAACAGAGCTGAGCAGAGCTGCGGTCCAGAAGTAGCTATGGGAGCTCCAGGCACTCCTCGCTGACCGTGAAGTGAAGCCTTGCCTCACCTGATCCTGGCTCCTGGATGACTGCCTAGGTCGGAGTTGATGACTCTACCAAGTGCTATAGAGATGTTTAAGAGCATGGCTGTCTGTCCTTACTTCCAAATAGCACGAGGAGCCTTCTCAGCGCCACCACTACCTCCCAGCAGCTGTATTTGCAGCGTGGCACTTGGGCTTCTGCGTGCACAGATGCGGAGCTGTCTTCCAGTGCCGAGCACACGCAGCTGTAAAGGTGGAGCTCTTCTTGGCAGTCTTCAAATTATGAACTGTCTGTACAGCATCAGGGAAGATCACGCCATGTGGAAAAGGTCTCCTCCCTTTTTTACACCCCACTTTTTGATATGGAGAGGAGACGGTACCAGAGTTTATGATTATTAGAATTGAGAGTGTTTTTAATTTCACTGAGATTAATCTTGAATGCCATAAATTCCTTGACATTACCTTGGGAAGCATCACTTTTATTTGTCATGAAGCCAGAGGAATTTGCTAGAGACACTATAATTTAAACTCCTATAAGTAATAGCTTACTGATAGTCCCTCTCTTCCACAGAGCCTATTTCATAATGGAGAAAAACCACAACCCTTTTTAGGGAAAAAAAAAAAAAAAAGCATATTTTGTATCATGAATGTTTTTAAGAAATTAAATTTTGAACTTGAATTTTCATTGCCTGCATTCAGCCATCTTATAAATTCTGAACAAAGTCTGCGGTATCGTGAGCCAAAAATATAATTACTTCAATGCTTCAGTATTGATCAATGGACTATAGTGTGTGTTTTTTTAAGATACTAATTAAAATTAATGTAAAATTTAAGTGTTGCAGTTTCCTTTTAACCTTTTTTTTTTTTCTTTCTGACTGTCTGCAGATAGAGCTTCCCCACCTTTCTGGGTCGGGTGGGTTTTGTCAAGGTAGACAGAATTAAGAGTCTTTTCCTCTGAGGAACCCTTTTGTATCTGAGAACTTAAAGTTGCCCTAGGATTTATCATCTTACATATAAGAGAGAAATTGGCTTCTCCTGTAATTAAAAATCTGACATGTTCTGGGGTTGTGAATAGCCATACAGAATGATTTTTCCCTGCACCAAAATAGAGTAAAGAAAGGTAAATAAAAATATAACAATTACCGTTTCAGATCATGCCAGTCATGCATTCTAGCATCTAGATCGAAAGTCATTCTCTGCACTATAGCTCTGAAGCACTTAAGGTCTCCAAAATAAAACTATGAAATAATACTTCTATTTCCATCAACTCATATCTATTGGCTGCTAATGTATTCACATATAGTAACATAGTCTTCTAATAATTAGTAAAGGGATGAAAAAAGCAATATAGTTTCCCTGCACACTCCCGCCATAAGCCATTTACTGACAAAAATGGCAGCAGTCACCTTTCCCATACGAACTTACTGGTACCAGTTACCCAACATATCCAAATTAGCAACAATTTCAGCCTCTATTGATTTGAACCAACAGTCTGCTGTGAGTGAAGGCTTCCGTGCCACATGCATGGACACCGCAGCTTTTCGGGAGCTGGTAGAGCTTCAATGTGTAGGCTCCATGGGGCCAGCTGTATGGATGTCCGATACAAAGCACACAAACTCATACTGGGAGGTGTAATGGGTACGTGAAGCGTTGCTGTAGTACACAGCTGATCTGAAGTAGGGAGCATGTCTTTAAAATCAGTGTTTGTTGAAACAATCAGAGCCTGTAAGTGGTTCCTAGACAGTTTACAAGAAACAGAAAGCAGTATGTAGCTGTTTGCAGGCATTACCCACAAATCATCAATCATTTCTGAAAACTGCTAATTGGAAAAAATAAATGTATTAGTTTTGTGATACTCCAGTTTCTGGAAATAGTACTGAATGTGTCAGATAGCTCTGTTTGTACATCGGATTATTTAAGTAGCTCACTCCATATTTGCTGGAGAAACACTCTGTCCCAGTCTTTACCTGTCTTCAAATAATGAGTAGTATGTGGTACAGCTTCCTTTTAAAATTTAATTTCTTTACCCATGGAATATCTCTGTGGTTCAACCAATTCCTGTTGGAGTCATGTGGAATCTGTATTTTGGAAAAAATGTTGTCTTTAAGTGCATTTCTTCTAAATACAGAATTGGAAAAAATGCTGAACAAAAAGCTCCTCAAATATATTAAGTTGGTGGGTGTGTGGTTTGTTTGGTTTTGTTTTTAATACTCGCTCTTCTTTTTGTGAACTGTAATATTTCAGCTGGAAAAGAAAAAAAGGAAATCCTGGGGCCTGAAGCTCAGACAGATGAAGTAGGATGTACAGGTATTTGTTTGTTAATCTGAGTCCCTTCCTCATAAAGTGCTATTGAATTTTGGCCAGGTTAAGTATCCCTGTGAAAGCCTTGAAGATTTTCACACCTCTTCATAAATTACTTTGCTCTTCAACACTTGAGGCCTTAACTTGTAAGTGCTGGTTTAGCCAGAGAAGTCCAGGTCTCCTCACCCTGGAGGTGCAGCAGAGCAGTGCCTCCACAGCAGCTTGTCTGCTAACAGCTTCAGCAACAAGAGCAAAAGGAAGTACAACACTGATCTTATGTGTAGAATGCAACTACAGGTCAATAGATAGTGTTTTAAACCTAGCAAGGAGTATAACAAAATAAACCCAAGCTAGTGTTTTTCTTCTTTTCAACTCCTCTATTTTTACTGATTATACAGAAAGCAAAACAAAATTTGGATCTTCAGGTTCAGGATCAAAACAAGACAGATGCTTTGTCATTTTATTATACTCTGCTTTGGTAATGTTAAAAAAAAATTAATATAAAACCTCTGCAGTTTCTTAAGATTTTTATGCATCATTTTTTAATGCCCTTAACACTAAGTAGTTTGATATTATCAGGGTAAACCTTACTTACAAAAAAAGGTAGATGTGTTGATGTGTTAGGCTAGTTTCACACATTCTTTTTAGTTGCAATAAAAGCAGGTCTTCTCAAAAAAAGTACGGAGAAGTACCGTATAGTACATTAGTCTATATATGAGAAAGACTGTCTTGTGTAATAAAATGATTGTGTCAAATTGCAAATTGAGTATGAGGCTTCACACTGAGAAATGAACCATAAAACCTCTCCTTCCTATTAAAAGTATACCTCACATTTTTAATAGTAGAGGAGATCTGTCATGATTTATTGTGTCACAGACACAGCTCTCGCAGAATGTTCCACAATGGTAAAAGCAAACTCTATGAAAAATGTATTTAGGCAAACACGTGCTAGCAAATATTTATTGTACAAAGCATTAAGTAACATATTTAATGTATTATTTGTTAACTTTGAAATAAAGTTTTTTAAAGAAATTGTTCATTGATTTTTTTCTTAAGTTTTTAATTGGAAAATCTTGTAGAATGTTAACTCGATCTGAAACCTTTATGACACCCATTTCCAGCTCCAGAGAGCAAGCCACTCAAAGTTCAGGTTTGGTGTGTTTCAGCCAGCCAAATTGTTATGCAGAGTTTGAACATCCTCTGGGCTTGCACTAATGAACAGGTCTTAAAATAACATTAAAAAATTTGTCTTGAAGGCAACAAATTGACTTTTTCAAATGTAGGAGCCGAGACTTTAAGGCTGTCTTTCAAACTGCAAGGGCTAAATTGTGATTAATATTGCATTCAAGAATTTTAAGGAAGTTGAAGGGAGATACATGTGAAATGATAAAAATATAGTGAAGTAAAGAAACCAGTTGTATTTTCAGTCAATTTTTTAAAAGTCGTTATGCCACTGTTTCTCTGTTTTAAAACTTGGCATATTCCTACATCTTAAGGAGCTTGACCTACACTAGTATTTGTAAAGAGCTTTGTAATCCTTGCATAGAGTGTGATTTGGAAATGTGAGTTACTGAATCTCATTTATGTTCTTTTTAAAGTCTTCATTTGACATCTTGTATGTTGTTTTTGTACTTTTAGTAAAAGAAGATGAATGTGATTCTGATGCAGAAAATGAGCAAAACCATGACCCTAACGTTGAAGAATTCCTTCAACAAGAAGATACAGCTGTTATCTACCCTGAAGCACCTGAGGAGGACCAGAGACAAGGCACACCAGAAGCTAGTGGTCAGGATGAAAATGGTAAATATGCCACCAGCTCAGGTCTTTCAAAATAGGTTGTACTAAGTACTTGACGACAAGATTCTGTTGTCTTTCAAAATATAACAACGCATACACACATAGCTTTTGAAAAAAAAATAAATCTTAGTTAAATAGAATCGTAGAATGGTTTGATTGGAAGGGACCGTAAAGATTACCTAGTTCCAACCCCCCTGCCATGGACAGGGGTGCCACCCACTAGATCAGGTTGCCCACAGCTCCATTCAGCATGGCCTTGAGCACCTCCAGGGATGGGGCATCCACAGCTTCTCTGGGCAGCCTGTTCCAATATCTCACCACCCTCTGAATGAAGAATTTCCTCCTAACACCTAATCTAAATCTCCCCTCTTTTAGTTTAAAACCATTCCCCCTTGTCCTATCATTATCTGCCTGAGCAACAAGTTGCTCTCCATCTTCTTTATAAGCCCCCTTTCAGTATTGAAAAGCTCCAATAAGGTCTCCCCAGAGCTTTCTCTTCTCCAGGCTGAACATCCCCAGCTCTCTCAGCCTTTCTTCATAGAAGTCCTCCAGCCCTCTGATCATCCTTGTGGCCCTCCTCTGGACCTGCTCTAACAACTCCACATTCATCTTGTGGCGGACTCTAAGTGGGGCCTCACAAGGGCAGAGCAGAGGGCACAACCACCTCCCTCCCCTGCTGGCCACCCCTCTGTTGATGTAGCCCAGGATGCAGTTGCCCGTCTGAGCTGCATACTGCAAATACTGAAGAGATGATGGGATCATCTTGCAAAAAAAAACACTACAACTTGATTTTATGAAACAAGATGTGCGCTGTGATTCAGTAGTATGGGTACCTAAATGGTAATAATCTTCAGTAATTGGAAATAAAAATCAAGCTTTCATAAATCCATTCAGTAGCGTTATATGAAAGAACAGAACAAACATTCATTAAATACAATGAGACTGAATCAAGAGAGGATAGTTTTATGTAAGAATAATTTAGGGGGAGATATAACACGTTTCTTTTTATATTTCTGAACAAAATGCCCAAAAGAATGTACTAGGTAGAAGTTCTTTTATTAGATAGTTGGTCTGTGACAGGTTTTATTTTTTGTTTTTCCTTAAAAGACAGCAACAGACAAAAAAGAAATATTGCTTACACAAAAATGTTTATGTGAAATAAAGCAATGACCTGTTGTTATTCTTCTTAATGGAAGCCCATTAAGAAATACTGACTTTCAAGTAGACATTGAAAAAATTATTTCATATTGGAATAGGAAGTTTTTATTTTATTATGACTTTTCTTTGCTCTTAGTTAACTGTTCCAGCTTTATAATTTTATATGGTACAAATCAATGTTCTATATTTTGTTATTTTTAAATAATTAGGAAAACTAATAACTAGTAGTGTTTTAGATTTAGAGGAAGAAAAAACATCTACTTAAAGTTTAATGCTTAAAATGTGCTTCTGAATGAGATGTCAAGACAGACTTTGTTCATTTCTTCATCATGGAATACGTACTTGAAGACAAAACGTGTTCAGATTGGTTTTGTATTCTGCACTGCGCCTTTTTGACATGTTCAGCTTTCATAATCTGTGAAAACTCTGGAGTTTTAATCAGATTGTGTTTCTTTAGTGGGGGTATTTAGGATTTTCAAAAGAAAATAATATCTACATAAAGGAATTAGAGATGTCATTGTGGCTGTGTTACTGTACTTAAGTCTAAGGGATATCAGTGAAAGGGGCAATGCTAACAAATCTGTTCTGTTCTTTCAGAGAGTTTGTGGTAGAAGAGATTCTAGCAAAAAAAAATTAAGTAGTTTAAAATATTTAGTAAATTTAGACTGTGTACCTGCCTACTTATATACAGAAGCAGGACATGAATTTCTAATATTTTGTGTTTTATTTTTGAGGTTTTGCAAAATTCAAATAAGATGCATGCTCAACAGTAACATCTTAAAATTATAATTTAATTAATGTAAAATTTTAATCTGTGGTTGCAGCGGCACAGATTGTCAAGTTAGTTTTACCGACTTGCAATATGATTTGCATGTAATCATAAAAAATACAAATTTTTATTAATAATTTAAATTGTACCTACCTAAGTAGGTTTACAGGAAAGTGTTCTGAAAATCATGATGCTGAACAATGTTGTTCAAAGTTTTAGTTATTTGGAAGAGAAAATGCCAAAAAATGTCATGATACTTGCTAAAGATTTATGCTTCAAAACCAGGGGACTGGACAAGTGAAGTCACAGAGAATTGGAGTCGTTAATAGTGGGCTTTGCAAAACCATTGCCATTTCGACATTTGCTCCAATGGAAGCAGAATTTAACGCACTTTTGACATTTCCCCTGACTTGGATTCATGCTGAAATGTAGTATTCTTTATATTATGTGGATAGACTTGTAGATGGAAAAAAAAAAACAATTGAAGGGAAGTGTACTATATCCACACATACGGGGATGTGTTCATTTCTGGAAAACATACCTAATCTGGGAAAATAAGAAACTTAAATGGGTAGAACTACACCAAAATAAAAACAGTGAAATGTGAGGATTACCTAGCCGGTTCTCATAAGGAATGAAAAAGATCCTGTATGACAGAGAAGGTGCTGTTTTTAAGTATTAATGAAAACTGGTCTGACTCTTCCTTTTTTAGTTTTGTAAGAGCAATTGCAGTAAAAATAAAGTCAGTAAATTCCACACAAACAAAAGGAATTGCTACTTTATAGAGCATATAATCAATCTATGGTAATAACTGCTGGAAGAGGTCACAAAGATAAATAATTCAGAAGTACTTTAGAAACTACTGGTTAATTTTAGGAGTATTAATAATGCTTATAGTTCAGCAACTTAAAATGACAATCTGTACAAATTTGCCCCTCATGCTTCAGATCATAAAATGATAATCTGTGAGGACATTCCACCTTCCCCTCCTGCTCTCACTTAGCCCAGTGGATAGGTGCATCATTGCAGAATATGTTTTCCCTTGAAGCATGGAAGGTTAGGATGGTCATTAGAGGATACCACACCTTATAAATAGCACAGCAAGTACAGCAAACCCTGCTTTTAGGTAAGCACATTTTCATTAATCTGTAAAGTAAGATGTAAAGTAAGAATCTCTGAGGAAAAAAACAATTCTAACGTAGAATCAGTTACTACATATGGGGCATAAATATATGCTTGGTAAGAAGAGATGGAGTTAAAATTTCATAAATGGTGACTTCTCAGAAATATTCTTGTCAAATTAATATTCAGCTTTAATTTGATTTCACTTTTTACTGTACTGACACAGAAATAACTTCATGAAAGCCAGTAGAGTAAAATCCATAGGTTATATTAAAATCATATTTATGGCATCACATTTGATTTGATCTCTCCTTTCTGTCACTTATCCACTTCTCTTGCAGACACTATGTCCTACTAAAGGGTGCGTATCTGTGTATAACTAAGATTATAAACCATGTTTCTATTCTCCTTCCTCTTACAATTCTGTGTGAAGAGAAAAAAAAATTGTTCTCTGCAGGAAGCAAATACTGTTTATTCCTTAGGGACTGAAATTGGATGACCATTAAATGTTTTAGTGCTAGACTTAATTTGTAAACATGATTTCAGGGTTGCCAGTGATTGGGCTGGCCAAGTCTACAAAGCTTACTGGATCTTCAACCACGTTTTACAATTTTCAGAGTACTTTTTAATCAGAAGTACATATGCAGGAGCTCTGGCGCTGTGTAGCAAAGTCCAACAGACTTAGGGACAGAGGTGTGGCTCGGTTTGGTGTCATTGTGCTGACATCCTCCATAGCACAGTGGGACAGCTGCATCCTACTGCAGTTAGAAAGGTAATACCTGTGGAAAAAATATAAATGGTCATTATTCCTTTTCTAAAACAGATGGAGCTTCCTAGCAGCTGCATGTTTTCTTACAATTACAATCGGTGTAGGTAAATTCAGAGCTTACAGTTTATTTAAATATGGTGTGTTCTCTCTCCTGTGTAGGAACGCCCGATGCATTTTCCCAACTGCTCACCTGCCCGTATTGTGATAGAGGGTACAAGCGTTTTACCTCTCTGAAGGAACACATTAAGTACCGCCATGAAAAGAACGAAGATAACTTCAGTTGCTCCTTGTGCAGTTACACGTTCGCGTACAGGACTCAGCTGGACCGCCACATGACATCGCACAAGTCGGGACGAGATCAGGTAAGTGCCACCGGGCTGGAGGATTTGCTGTCTTCTGCAGCAGCGCCGTGAGTTGGTGTGTGAGCAGAGATGTCTGTACAGAGCATGTCAGATACTCATCTCAGAGTATTCGCTGGCTGGAGTCCCAATCCTGGGGCATTTACTTAAGCTTGCTGATGAAGTCAGACTTCCTCCCTTGCTATCAAAGGATGAGATGTGAATTCCTGTGCTTTCATTCATCAACACAGTATAATTGGGTTTGAGTTTTAGTTTTCAGAAGTGCTTTATTGCATTTACAGGTGATTAGGTTTTTCTGTTCATCACCTAACATTACGTAAGAGTTGTGACTCAAATTTGATCTCACATCTTTAGTGAAATACTTATATTTTTCTTCCATATATCCTGTTTGGCCGATTCAAAATTGAGTGTAGCCATTTTTGCCCTGAAGAAACAATCCATTGTGTTGATTCATTTGCCTGAACTGTGAGATATAATTTATAAATATGACCCATGCTATAAGACAATATACAAAAAATTGTTCGTGCGTAAATTACAGTGTTTCAATACTAAATAAAGCAATAGAAAGGGCTAAAAATATTCTGAGCTTGTTTTCTCTGGTTCATTGATTAACCCAAGGGCATGGTTCCTTGAAATGCCCTGGTGAGTTGGCCACCTCACTACTACTGAGAGACCTGAGGTTTCCCTTCCCTTCCCTTCCCTTCCCTTCCCTTCCCTTCCCTTCCCTTCCCTTCCCTTCCCTTCCCTTCCCTTCCCTTCCCTTCCCTTCCCTTCCCTTCCCTTCCCTTCCCTTCCCTTCCCTTCCCTTCCCTTCCCTTCCCTTCCCTTCCCTTCCCTTCCCTTCCCTTCCCTTCCCTTCCCTTCCCTTCCCATTTTCATTAAACTGAAAATCTGAAAGCTGTAACATCCAATAGAAAAAAGGAGATGCTCTTTTACGTATTGCTAACCCCTGTTTGACAAGTCAAAGAGTTCAACAAGGTTAAAACTGTAGTGTCCTTCTTTACATCTGAGCGAATACATTCAGGAAAAGTTTTTACAAGAAGTAAGGGCAATCTAGTGGCAAGGGTTTTACTGTTTCGCAGGGTTTGGAATAACCTTGCCAGCGTGTTCTGGCAGGGCAGCTCTTGTTTATTCACAAGTATTTCCCCTGAACAATTCATTTCTGCCTTGCTCTCTTATTGGCTTGGCTTCCACTTTAAAGCTATCATCTTATATACAGCTTATAATTCTGACTAAAATCGATGAGAGCTTTTTGTAAAGTCTTGTTGCTGTAAGCTACCACTTTTATTTTCCATTTTTCCAACCAGAAGCCTAAAAGTAGAAGAATGAAGTAGTTGGGAGGACTTCCCATTTTTGCATATAGTTTGAAAGAAAAGAGAAAAAAATATCAAGTGAATAAACAGTCTCAGAAGAATTGCTAGAAAATGAAGCATTGTGTTGCTGCAGGAAATGTGTGAGATATTTTAATGGGCTTATACTTCTGAAGGACATGACTGCATTTGATAAGCAGGAATATTGTTTCTGTGAAGTATCTGGAACTCAACATTCACCAGGTTACATGTGATTTTCTAGAGCCATAGCCAGAGTCAGAACTATAGTAGTGCAGATACTTGGTAAATTTGAAATGCTTATTTGTTTATGTTATTGTCACAATGTTGTCGTGTCATCAGATTTGCTTCATGCACATGGTTACATCGTTTGTGTAATGGAAAGCTGAATTTTATCTATAGTAAAGTATAGGCCTCCTGGCCATGGATCTTCAACAGCAACATCTTCAAAACTCAACGTTTCCTGTTCTTCCTTATTCATAAAGGACGTGCCCTGAAAGCAGATTATTTGGATAACTTTCTGTTAGCTGATCAGTGGCCAGCATGTGACAGTTTTATAACTGGAAGCAGTGAGCAAAGATAATTTCGAGTGTAGTGGAGGCAGCGGAAGAGGTATGTGCAGGCTGTGCCTTCCTCTGAGGAAGAGGCAAACATGGCAGGCTTTGCTGCTGCTTCTGCTCCAGTGGAGAGCTGAGCACTGATCCTGCACCGTCTCCTCCATCCCTCTCCTCTCCTCCCTGTCCCCCCCTTTCCTCATACTGCTGTACACTTGCTCTGGCACCAGCTAAGGGTGAGTAGGCGGCAATGGTGGATGTGTATCACCTGCTTTCACATCTGATCCCCCAAAGAGATGCAGTATGGATAAATGCTTCCTGTGTTTTGTTTTTCTTCTCATCTATCTACAAAGCACCCAGAGCTAGTCTGATAAAATTCCATATTGCCATGGACGCAGCTGACGAATGACCATTCAGAAGACCATTACCAAATTGTCTGTGAAAGGCCACCAATTTACCTGTGATTCCTATTTTCCAAACAACTTTTCAGGATTCCCATTAGTGGTTTCATTTCTCTAGTATGAAGAGAGTGGACTTCTGTCCAAAGCACAGTAAATATTTGATGTAGAGCTCTGTTCGTGGCTACTTACAGACCTTAAGGACGATGTTTCTTCTTTCAGTCCTAAAAGAAATGCAGAAGATTATGGTCTGAATGCTGAGGTTAACTCTTAACGAACAGAAAACAGCAGTTATGTACAGTGCATTAAACAATATATCACACATCAGAGACACAAAAATACAGATTTAACAGTACTGGAAGCGGTAAAAATATTTGAATCTGAGAAAATGAAGGTGAAAGCATCACAGATGGTACTTCAGAGAAGAGTCATGATTTCTCAGTTAGTTCTAAAGAAGATTCTGCAGTGTACCTCTTGAGGATATCCCAGATTTAAAATAAATAAATGAAGTGTAGGAGGGACAGAGATAAGAGAAAGCTGAATAAAGAATTACAAATATAAGAAGGTAAGGCAACACAGATGGAAATGCTACCTAGCAGAAGGCTCAAAGCACTGAAAGCAGCTTATGGCTGTAACCAGGAAAACAGAAAGACTCATTACAAATTTGGTAAAAGAAATGTAAGCTTCCATGCCAGGGAAGCAGCACGTTGAATTTTAAAGACTGGAGCAGAAATATTTTTGACAGCTTGAATAAATGCAGTAATATTTAGTATTAGTATGTATGTAGTCCAGCATCTGCAGTAGCTGTTTGCATGCTGAGATCCTTTAACTTGCATAATCTCAAGTCAAACAGCAGTAACTGATTCTCTGCAAGCTTAAGTAAATCCTGACACGGTTCCCCAGACTCAGTGAAGCTGGATCATTAAAGCGCAGTGAGTCAGCCACAATCTTCTAGAGCATCATCTTCAACATATGTAGTGAAACAAAGCTCAGAAGATGTGTGGACTAGCAAAAGACAGGTGACAAACGGGGGAACAGGGGTCTAATCAGGGTAAATCGGAGTGGAGACCTCGCTGCGGAGACTTGGAGAAGGCTGAAAGGAGAGCGCACAGAGGTGGATCTGAACAGGATCTGCTGAGAGGTGAAAACTGCAGCTTAAACAAATGCTTATCCTGAGAGAAACGCAGAATTAGAGTACTTGGAAGCAATTTAGATTATCCTTTTTCAATTTGTCTTTGGTTAGTGTCTGTATCATGTGAAGTAGGACAGGGTACAGAACAGGGGGCTTGAACATTTGGACAGCACACCTCAGAGCAGAGTCCTCAAACTCCCTCAACCAGCAAACTCTCGCAGCTAAACGTTCTCAAGACCATCGCTCATAAATCAGGGCAGGAACGCCACCCTGCCTTCCTATCCATCCCCCCCCTTCTCCAGCAGAGCCCTCGACCCCCAGCAGGCTCTCGGGGAGCAGTCCCAGGGCCGGGCAGGTCCCTGCTCAGCCGGTGGCCACCGCAGCCCAGCCGGGTGGGCAGAGGATCCCCGCCGCAGCCTCCCGCAGGGGAAGTGAACGCGCATCAGCTGCTGCCTGCTGGCTGCCCGCGCACAGGCTGTTTCCCCGGGGTACGTGAATAGCTCTGCTAATGAGTTTATGAAAATGCTCGCCAGTTACCGAAGGTCTGCAGCTGCATCCAAATGGTGGTAGGGTATCTCTCTGCAAAGTTAGCTCTGCTTAAAAAGGAGCTGCTGCTGTTATAAAGACACGATTGGTTGGAACAGCAAAAAAACTTCCATTGCTCTATTTTGTGTTGGCAATCAATCAGCTCCACGTTCTAAACCACATGCAATTTTTGTCTTTAAAAATACACATTCATAGATCTATAAAGTTTGTAAAAAAAATTAAATCGAGCATATATATTTCACGTATACAGTCCATATATTTCCCTGCCTTTCTTTGCTTTTGTTTTTTCTTAAGTTATAAGGAAAAAGCTATATTAAAAGTAATTTGATTAAAATTTAAAAGTACTTGACAATAAATGCTCCCAAAAGGTGAAATATAACAAAAATAATTACAGAGCTTCAATGCAAACAGTGAGGAAGTGTGATGTTGTGTACTTGGGAAATCTCTCGATATTTATTTTAATTTAGTTTTTTGCATTTATTTTGAGAATTAATTGTGACTGAGAGTGCCTTTGTTGTCACTGAGCCATCTTCTCTTGAGCAATCCTGTGGCACCATTACATAAAGGAATCCAAGGCCAACAGTAAGCACTGGAAGCATGTAAATGGAAAAATCAAGTCACCTGATTAAACTTTAAACAGGCTTTTATATGCTTTAATGTTTCTCTATTCTGTGTGACATATTCTGTGGTTGGTGGGCTTGGGGTTTTTCTTGGTTTTTTGCTTTCACAAATTGAATTAGCATACATCTTGGAACTTCTTACTCATATAGCATGTCAGTACAAGCTTCATCTGAAGTTAGGAGAAGGGGCAAATGCTTTTTTTCTTTTTACTGTACCAGATTTATTCAGAAGATACACATGGTTCAGTTTTAACCTGACTTCTAATTTGTTTCTTTTTCATGCATAACACATACCACCTTCAGTCTCTTAAAATTATGATTGATTATTTTCAGTTTTGTAT
Organism: Anser cygnoides; assembly: GCF_040182565.1. NCBI lineage: Eukaryota > Metazoa > Chordata > Aves > Anseriformes > Anatidae > Anser > Anser cygnoides. The sequence continues at coordinate 16,146,108 of NC_089874.1, read as the reverse complement.
TGCATTTTCTCTGTTACAATGTGAAAACACGAAATTTTTTCCAATATGCTGTTCTGTGCAATAATGTTATTTTTTTTCTTACAGAGACATGTGACGCAATCCAGCGGTAATCGAAAATTCAAGTGCACTGAATGTGGAAAAGCTTTTAAATACAAGCATCATCTAAAGGAGCACCTACGAATCCACAGTGGTAAATAAATCAAGCATTGAATTATGTACTAATGTTACCATTCCTACTTTCTGTAACTTTGATGAGATATCAGCCTTGTAAGTCTAAGTTTAAAATACGACGGGTGTTTCTTTTTTCTTCCTCTGAGATTCTGCACCTACTGACTGCAGCCTTCAGCTGCGTGCAGAAAGTAAGTAGGATGACTTAAGGATTTACAGTTGCAGCTTGAGCTCTGACACTTAAGGAAAACTTCACTTGTGACAGAAGAAATGGGGGCATCCTTCCAGTCCTTTTTACTGGTCTGGTTTTTCTCAGTGTTTGCAGACCACGCTGCATGTTATGAGCCTTGCTAGAAAATTTTCGTTGATAACAATCAGGATATAACAACTGTGCTTCCTACTGTGGCTGTGATTTTCATCATTCCACAATAGTGATATTAAAATAGCCTTAAGACACAGGTCTGAAATTGTGATACACTGTCACAACAGTTTCAATTTGCAATAAATTAATGTGTAGTATTGTATATTAATATTCATTATATTATATAATAAGTCACTCAGAAGAGCTTCTTATTTTCTCTCTTTAACCCAAATGTACCCACTAACAATAAGTCTGAAAACAGGGTGTTAGGCCGTCTTTTCCCTTCTTATTGGTTGCTTGGCCATGATAATAGCAATTAAGAGCACCTTACTCAGAAGTCTTCCCTCAGCAAACATCAAATTCATTTCATTTCCACAGAGTACTGGCATCTGTGTCTGTGCATGGGAAAGCTTCAGCCAACGCAGTTTTCATTCTGAAGAAAGCCAGCTGTTCTGGCTTTTTCCTTTTCCTCTGTAACACAGATCCCCTGAAAAGTCAACTCCGTGGGTGTAACGATTGCATATTTGTATGCATCTTCCTGACCATTTAACCTGATACTCATCTCTGAAGGCAAACAGACATTGGTCTTACGCATGGTTCTGGTTTCCCTTTACCTAAACTTCGCTTGTTTATATTCAGCCGATGAGCATTACAGGAAAATACAGATATTTTGTATTTGTATTTGCTGCAGAAAAATGCAGCTCCTTATTTAATTATGATTTACATTTATGCCATTTGTATTTTTCTTTGGTTAAACATATTCTGCTTTTTTTCCATTCTGAAGTGTTTAATGCTTCTTCTGACATTAGTAATATTACTGCTGGAATGAAGTTTAATGAAATCCGCAAGTATCGTTTAGACTCATTCATGTGATATGTAGGCAGTTACTGGGAAGTACCAGAATGTATCATGATCATGTGGGTGCCATCCTTTGTCTTCTATTGGACCACAGTTAAACTTATCAGAGATCCTAGGATCAGAGCTAGAGATGATGTAATTGCTTTAGGTGTTCAATTCACTGTAAAGGATTTTTTTCTCTAGGACTCTTTGAAAGCTAATTTTGATGTATTCTTTTCTGTTTACTGTGCTTGATGAAGTTACACTGTAACCTGATGAAACATTGCATGCACCTTTTTTCTTCTTTCTTTTTTTTTTTCTTTTGATCTTCAGGAGAGAAGCCATATGAGTGCCCAAACTGCAAGAAACGTTTTTCCCATTCTGGTTCATACAGCTCACACATAAGCAGTAAGAAGTGCATTGGTTTGATGCCCGTGAATGGTCGAGCTCGGTCAGGGCTCAAGACGTCTCAGTGCTCCTCCCCTTCCCTTTCTGCATCACCCGGTAGCCCAGCAAGACCACAGATACGACAAAAGATAGAAAATAAACCCTTGCAAGAGCAACTTCCTGTTAACCAAATTAAAACTGAACCTGTGGATTATGAATTCAAGCCCATAGTGGTTGCTTCAGGAATTAATTGTTCAACCCCTTTGCAGAATGGGGTTTTTAGTGGTGGTAGCCCATTGCAGGCAACCAGTTCTCCTCAGGGTGTGGTGCAAGCTGTTGTTCTGCCAACAGTAGGTCTGGTGTCTCCCATAAGCATCAACTTAAGTGACATTCAAAACGTACTTAAAGTGGCAGTGGATGGTAATGTAATAAGGCAAGTATTGGAAAACAATCATGCTAGTCTTGCATCCAAAGAACAAGAAACAATCAGCAATGCATCTATACAACAAGCTGGCCATTCCCTCATTTCAGCTATCAGTCTTCCTTTGGTTGACCAAGATGGGACAACCAAAATTATCATTAACTACAGCTTGGAGCAGCCAAGTCAACTTCAGGTTGTTCCACAAAATCTAAAAAAAGAACACTCTGTTCCTGCAAACAGTTGCAAAAATGAAAAATTACCAGAAGATCTTACGGTGAAGTCTGAGAAAGATAAGAACTTTGAAGGAGAGACCAATGATAGCACTTGTCTTCTTTGTGATGACTGTCCAGGAGATCTTAATGCACTTCAAGAATTAAAGCACTATGAAACAAAAAATCCTCCTCAGCTTCCTCAGTCCAGTGAAACAGAAGCTGAGAAGTCTGACTCCCCTGTCCCATCAGAAACTGGGGAGAACAACTTGTCTCCTGGTCAGCCACCTTTAAAGAACCTTTTATCGCTCCTAAAAGCATATTATGCATTAAATGCACAACCAAGCGCAGAAGAGCTTTCAAAAATAGCCGATTCAGTAAACCTACCACTGGATGTGGTAAAAAAGTGGTTTGAAAAAATGCAAGCTGGACAAATTTCTGTGCACTCTTCTGGACCATCTTCTCCCGAACAAGCTAAAGTAAGCAGCCCCACAGATAACGATGATCAAGCAGCAACTACAAATGTGAGTGAACCCCAGAACAGCACAAGTAATTCAGAAAATCCAGTCAGTACAACAAAATCTCAGACTTTATCAGGGGGATCAACTCTGAATGGTTCACGCAGTAGCACGCCATCCCCATCGCCACTAAACCTTTCTTCATCACGAAATTCACAGGGTTATACGTACACGGCAGAGGGTGTACAAGAAGAGCCACAAATTGAACCTCTTGACCTTTCGCTACCAAAGCAACATGGAGAACTGTTGGAAAGATCTACCATAACTAGTGTTTACCAGAACAGTGTTTATTCTGTCCAAGAAGAACCTTTGAATTTAACTTGTGCAAAAAAAGAACCACAAAAGGACAACAGTATTACAGACTCTGATCCTATTGTAAATGTAATCCCACCAAGTGCCAATCCCATAAATATTGCTATACCTACAGTCACTGCCCAGTTACCTACAATTGTTGCCATTGCTGACCAGAACAGTGTTCCATGCTTGAGAGCTCTCGCTGCCAATAAGCAAACCATTTTGATTCCCCAGGTGGCTTATACGTACTCTACTACAGTTAGTCCTGCAGTTCAGGAAACACCACCAAAACAGACCCAAGCCAATGGAAGTCAGGTACTGAAGCCTGTGTGTTCCTGTGCACTGTATATGATGTGTTCACTCTGTATCCATACTAAACTAATAGAAAATTGTTACATTAAATAAAATGTAAACACAAACTGTCCCGTTTATTCGGTTTGACTATTAACAGGTACTAGGTGTCACTATTAACACCTTTGCAAAGCTAGTCAGCTCAGTCAGCTGGAGTCTAGACTGACAGCTGCAGTCTAGTTCTGTGCATGGACAAGTCGATTCTTCACTCAATTGTGCCGTTCAGAAGTGTCTTCTTGAACATTAGTGCTCAGTATTTTAAAGACAGTTTAGTTCTCCTGATCAAAAACCGAAGTAAAGCCATGGCTTAGATTCCTTATCTCCTCTTTCCCCACATCCAGAAAATAAACCATTTTAAGTTCTTGCTATTCTTTTCACTCTGCTCTGCTTTCTTAGCTTGCAGAGTAACTGAATTCATCCTACACAATAACAGCACTTTAAACAAAATTCGGAAGCATTTTCAATTGGAAGTAGGGTGGGTATTATCTTTGTCGTGCACCACTCCTGTACCCTGATCGGTTCCTCCCTGGGTACCGCTAGATGTGATCTAACCAGGGTCAGTTGGGCTGAGAGATACCAATGTATATGGAGGTAGGGACAGAGCAGAACTGAACTGACTTACGTAAAGACTTAGCATTTCTAATTAAATCGTAGAAATAGGCTGTTCAGCATTTTATGCAGGCTTCTGTATAGCCAGGGACTGGGGAGCCATGAAGATTGACAGGGCTGCTTATGTGTTAGAGTTTAGGAGGCAGACAAAATATGAGGTAACTAATACATACATTTTAATATTCAGATTTGATAATATATGACAAAATTAATTATGTGTGTTGTGATACTATCAGTAGAAAATGCTACGCTACTTACAGGTGAGCTTTAACACCTGAAATGCTTAGAAATAGGCAACAGTTACAATACATGGACAACTTTTTGTTAATGAAACATTTGAAATCCGCCATATCTTATTTTAACTAGGATTTTTGGTAGATTTATGAGGAAAACGGTGGTCAGTTATATAAATTCAAATGATAGATAGCTTTTTGTGATAACTTCGCCAAAAAATCTTCCGTAAAACCTGTGAAGTAGCAAAATGTGGGGGACAAACGCTCATTCAAAAATGCAGATAGGTATCTAATAGGCTCTTATACCTTCCAAACACTTCTTAAGGTATTTTACAGCTCTATAATCCTTTCCTTCCTAACATTGCACATATTTTAGGGGCCTTAAAATGTGATGAGCCAGTGTAGCTGAGACCTGGCCAACAGTCAGGTTTGGATATGATTACAGTCAGTTGCCCTGAGAATTCTGCATCTGGATGATGGCAAGGACTGCAGAGCAGATAGGTGCAGTGAAAGATTTTTTTTGACAGTTTAAGTCTAAACAATTTTGTTTGGCCATTTACTGAATGGAATGAAAATAACTGTGTAGCTTCAGCTTACATTTTATAAATTGTGTGCTGCATCAGTGCATTTTTTTATTGAACTCAACCTTTTTTTGTAATTTTTCTTAAGGATGAAAGGCAAGACACTAGCTCAGAAGGAGTATCGAATGTAGAAGATCAAAATGATTCTGATTCAACACCCCCAAAGAAAAAGATGAGAAAGACAGAAAATGGGATGTATGCATGTGATTTATGTGACAAAATATTCCAGAAGAGCAGTTCATTATTGAGACATAAGTATGAACACACAGGTACGTACTAGGAAATGGAGTTTCAGATCATTATTTTATTGCTCATGGGTAACTGATAAGCTCAACTGGAATTCAGTTCACAGAAAACGTTGTAAGAGAAGTATAATAGTCCTTATTACCATCTGTGCCCAGACTTCTTTAAAAACCCATGTTTTGTATACTTGTTTGACACAATTGTAGTTCTATGTTTCTTAAATTTGTAAGATCTAAACCCTGAATAGAAAAATGGGGATTTTCTTCCATCTGTCTCATGGACAATCATCTGCACACCACAATCTGTAATCAAGGATTTATTATGTCTAATTTATTTTGTCTGGTTTTTAATTAAGAAAGAATATATATATACATATATTATTTACTTATTTATTTAAAAAGGACCATATATATGTATGATACTTCACATGAAAGCCAGGCTACAAAGGATTCTCAAAGTGAGCCAAATTTGTAGTTATCTGAAGTTAATAGACATTCATGATATGTAGAATCTAACCCCAAAGGAAAACCCTTGTGGCTTTCATTTTTATTTCGAATTTTTCATAATTGTTCCTTTTAGCTCCACTTCCGCTATCCTTAGTCTTTTTTTTTGAGTAAGTGTTGCTCTCTTATTTCAGTGATGTCTTCAAAAATCTCTTTTCTTACTGGTTAAGTGCCTACATTGTCTTTCTGCATATTAAGTTTTTAGTTCATCGTACTTAAATACAGAATTAAAAAGATAAAATGCTCCCCTTTGTCTTTAACATTTGATCAAGTTTCCCAAGTTGTGCTTGTTAAGATATCTTCTGTTTTCATACCTTCCCTGCTCTGAGACTCTTAACTTCTCCCTTTCATAACACAATTTTGCTTTCTGTTCTGCTTTTAAATTAAATGTTGTGTTCAGAAATGCTGCTTGTTTGACATAATTTGACAGGGAGCGCGACCAGAAAACTGCTGTCTCATTGTCTGTATTTTTTTATGTCTGGGCGAAGGCTGTGCAAAGTTGTTTTGCCTAACAACTTTGAGTGTTGAAATCAAAATAACATAACTAGGTCCGTGCTGCCTTTAAAAGAGTCTCTAAAAACAGCAGCAGAAAGGCAAGTAGTAGAGAGGCAAGTAGAAAGCAGGAAAAAAGAGCAGAAAGAGAACTCAGTCAAAGAAAGGAATTTTTTTTTCCAGTTGATATACTGGAAGCAAATTTTGTATGTAAGACACCCATCTGTGCCAGAGAATATTTTAGAATGGTTTTCCTTTTGCCTATGACATGCTACAAGGACCTGTACACAAAAGCTAACATAAAAGCTTAGTTGATTTAAAATTTCCATCAATGTAGAAGTGTGAAAATGGTTTTGAGTTTGAATGACATTTATTGCAAGAAAAATTCCTTATTTTCTAATTTATTTATAATCATTTTTGTTCTCAAAATTGTATCTGAGAATCTCTTTATCTTTTTATGTTAGTTTTCATAGAATCATAGAATCATAGAATATCCCAAGTTGGAAGGGACCCATAAGGATCATCGAGTCCAACTCCTGGCACCACACAGGTCTACCCAAAAATTCAGACCATGTGACTAAGTGCACAGTCCAAACACTTCTTAAACTCCGACAGGCTTGGTGCTGTGACTATGTCCCTGGGAAGCCTGTTCGAGTATGCGACCACCCTCTCAGTGAAGAACCTCTTCCTGATGTCTAGCCTAAACCTCCCCTGTTGCAGCTTGACACCGTTCCCGCGGGTCCTGTCACTGGTGACTAAAGAGAACAGATCGGCGCCTGCCCTTCCACTCCCCCTCGTGAGGATGCAGTAGGCCGTGAAGAGGTCTCCCCTCAGCCTCCTCTTTTCCAGGCTGAACAGGCCAAGTGACCTCAGCCGCTCCTCATACGTCTTCCCCTCTAGGCCCTTCACCATCTTCGTAGCCCTCCTCTGGACACTCTCCAACAGTTTAATGTCCTTTTTGTACTGTGGTGCCCAGAACTGCACACAGTACTCGAGGTGAGGCTGCACCAGTGCAGAGCAGAGTGGGACAATCACTTCCCTCGACTGACTAGCAGTGCTGTGCTTGATGCATCCCAGGATACGGTTGGCCCTCCTGGCTGCCAGGGCACACTGCTGGCTCATATTCAACTTGCTGTCAACCACAACCCCCAGATCCCTCTCTGCGGGGCTGCTCTCCAGCGTCTCATCGCCCAGTCTGTACGTATAGCCAGGGTTGTCCCATCCCAGGTGCAGGACCCAGCACTTGCTCTTGTTAAACTTCATGCGGTTGGTGATCACCCAGCTCTCCAATATGTCCAGATCTCTCTGCAAGGTTTTTCCACCCTCAACAGAGTCCATAACTCCTCCAAGTTTAGTGTCATCGGCAAATTTGCTCAAAACACCTTCTAGTCCTACATCCAAATCGTTTATAAAAACATTGAAGAGGACTGGCCCTAAAATAGAGCCTTGGGGGACCCCACTGGTGACCGTCCTCCAGCCTGATGTGGCCCCCTTTGAGCCCTGCCCGTCAGCCAATTGCTCACCCATTTTATGATGTTTTTGTTTAGCTGCATGCTGGACATTTTGTCCAGTAGGATCCTATGGGAAACTGTGTCAAAAGCTTTGCTGAAATCCAAAAGATCACATCAGCTGTTTTCCCTTGATCAACTAGATGGGTGATCTTATCATAAAAGGAAATCAAATTTGTTAAACAGGACCTATCCCTCGTGAACCCATGTTGGCTGGGACCAATGACTGCCTTGTCCCCCAGGTGCACTTCAGTAACTTCAAGGATAATCTCCATAATTTTACCAGGCACTGATGTGAGACTGACAGGCCTGTAATTGCCAGGGTCTTCTTTCTTGCCCTTCTTGAAAATTGGTACAACATTTGCCAGCTTCCAGTCTACCGAGACCTCTCCAGATTCCCAAGACAGTTGAAAAATAATTGAGAGAGATCCTGCGATGATGTCAGCCAGCTCTCTAAGCACCCTGGGATTAATCCCGTCCGGACCCATGGACTTGTATGGATCCAGGTGGAGCAGAAAATCTCACACACGTTCAGGGTTGGTTGGGAGTTTATCATTCCCACCGTCACGGTCCCCCAGCTCAGGGCACCCTGGGTCCCGAAGCCCATCATCAGCATTGAAGACGGAGGCAAAGAAGGCATTAAATGTCTCTGCTTTGCCTATGTCATTGTCTGTGAGGTGACCTTCCCCATCAAGTACCGGACCTATATTTTCTTTGGTCCTCCTTTTTCTGTTCACATATCTAAAAAAAATCTTTTTATTGTCTCCCACAGACATGGCCAGCTTCAACTCTAGTTGGGCTTTGGCCATATGAATTTTCTCCCTACAGACGTGAACAGTGTCCCTGTATTCCTTCCATGTTGCCTGACCCTGCTTCCAGCAGCCGTACATTTTGTTTTTCTGCCTAAGCTCCAGAAGAAGATCCCTGGTCAGCCAGGCCGGCCTTCTGCCCTGCCTACTTGACTTCTGATACTTTGGAATTGCCTGATCCTGTGCTTTTAGGAGGCAGTGCTTAAAGACTGACCAGCGCTGATGGACGCCAATGCCTTCAAAAGCAGTTTCCCAGGGGACCTTGCTGACTAGTTCCCTGAGCAGCCTGAAGTCTGCTTTCCCCATATCCAGGGCTGAAGTTTTGGTGGCAGTTTTCCTTCTGTCGCCATAAATTCTAAACTCAACCACTTCATGGTCACTATAACCAAGATGGCTGCCAATTGCCACGTCCCCCACAAGACCTTCTCTGTTCTCCAGCAACAGATCTAGGAGGGCACCTTTCCTAGCTGGCTCCCTTAGCACCTGCACCAAGAAGTTATCATCTAGGTGCTTTAGGAACCTCCTGGACTTGCTCATGTTGGCCGTGTGGTAATCCCAGTTGCTGTCTGGCAAGTTGAAGTTCCCCATAAGGACAAGGGGAGTTGATCTCGAGGCACCTCTTAGTTCCGCAAAGAATAATTCATCGGCGTTGTCGTCCTGGCCAGGTGGTCTGTAACAGACTCCCACAGCGGCATCCCCTTTATTTGTTCATCCCTTAGTCCTTACCCAGAGGCTGTCAACTTTGCCGTCGCCAGCTTGAAGTTCCACACAGTCCAGCTCCTGCTTCACGTACATCGCCACCCCCCCACCTCGCCTACCCTGCCTGTCCCTCCTGAAGAGCCTGTAGCCATCTATTGCGACACACCAGCCACAGGACTCATCCCACCAGGTTTCGCTTATGCCGATGATGTCGTAGCTGTGGGACTGGGCCAAGGCTTCTAGCTCATCCATTTTATTCCTCATACTGCATGTGTTTGTGTAGAAGCACTTCAAATGCGCCTCCCTACATGCAGCACCTTGTGGAGCCGACCGAAGGACCTCACTAGCACGCAGTCCCTCTGATTCCAGCGCGCCATCCCTTAGCTTGTCACCGGCGGGCCTGGTTTTACCCTTTCCCCTTTCGACTCTAGTTTAAAGCCCTATCTGTCAACCCCGCTAATTCCTGAGCAAAAATCCTTTTCCCGCTCTGAGAGAGGCACATCCCATCTGGTGCCAGCAGGCCCGGTGTCGCGTAGACCTTCCCATGATCAACAAACCCAAAGTTCTGCCGGTTGCACCAGTCCCAAAGCCACGTATTAATATGACGAGTCTGCTCATCAACATCGATCCCCCGTATCGGAAGGACAGAGGCAAACACAACCTGTGCCCCTGAACCTTTAACTAGTCGCCCCAAAGCCCTGAGGTCCCTCTCGGACTTCTCCTTGCTACTTCATCATTACCAGCCTGAAAAAACAGTAGCAGGTAGTAGTCGGTGGGCCGTACCAGGCGCATGACTCTCCTAGCAATGTCTCTCACCCGAGCCCCAGGGAGGCAACAGACTTCCCTGTGGGTTGGGTCTGGATGGCATGTTGGGCCCTCTGTCCCTTTCAGAAGGGACATGACGATAACCCTTCTTTCTTTCTTGACAGAAGATGTAGCGGTGCGGGGGTTTGGTTGCCTTGCCTTAGGCACCCTCTCCAACTGGGATGGGCTTTCGTCTACATTGTTATTTTGACTGTTATGTTCTAGAGCTTCATACCTGTTATATAAGGGTAGATAGGAAGGTGAGGTGGGCAGGGACAGGGCTCGCCTTCCACCCCGAACAGGAATCTGCTTCCGTTCCCCCCCCTTGGCCTAGGTCCAACATACCGTTATACTCTTATCCTTTGGTCTCATGCAAGAAACCCAGGCTGATAATACTAGGAGCAGAATGTCTTGTTAAATAAAGTTATTAATTGTTGGTAATACATACACCAACAGCATTTTATAATGAATGCATCAGTACAATTTTTTTAAATGTTAAATACAAAATGTCCAGTTGTTTGTGCTTTATTTTCTAGGTAAAAGACCTCATGAGTGTGGAATCTGTAAAAAAGCATTCAAACACAAACACCATTTGATTGAACACATGCGACTGCATTCTGGGGAAAAACCCTACCAATGTGACAAATGTGGAAAGCGTTTTTCACACTCGGGGTCTTACTCTCAACACATGAATCATCGCTACTCCTATTGCAAACGAGAGGCAGAAGAGCGTGATAGCACAGAGCAGGAAGAGACGGGACAGGAGGTCCTAAATATTGAGCATGTTGGTGCCAGGGCATCTCCGTCGCAGATCGACTCGGATGAGAGAGAGAGTTTAACCAGGGAAGAAGAGGAAGACAGTGAAAAAGAGGAAGAGGAGGAGGAAGAAAAAGAGGTAGAAGGACTTCAGGAAGAAAAAGAATGTAGAAAACTACAAGAAGTAGAGGATGAAGAAGAAGAAGGGAAAACTGAAGGTAACAAGAATGATGAAGTTGTAAATCAAGCAAGCAATGCAGAAACAGAAGTTATACAGAATAATGGGCAGGTGTCAGAAGAAAAAACAAATAAAGCTTAAATGATAGTTTTTTCTATAAGGAAAAAAAATTGGTAATGAAGTTCATTCTATATTATACATGCTTTTCATGGAAACGCAGTAGCCTGCATACTGTGATTTCTGTTCACTACTGTGTAAAAAAATATATATTTAAAAAAAGAAAAGAAAAAAAAAAAAGAAATCCAGGTGTGCCTGAACCTCAAACTTAGTAATTTTTCACACAGTTTTCAAAGTTAGGAACAAGTTTGTAACATGAAGCAGATTAGAAAAATACAGTGACTCTGGAAGCAAAGATTTAACAGGTTGTAGGAAACCTGATTTATTAGACAAGCATCTGGCATTGTTTGTTTTATCAGTATTAATTTTCATTCTTGAGTTGATTAATTTTTAAGCTGTACAATTGGGAGAGATTTTTATGATTTTTTTTTTTTTTATGGCAAAACATTTCCTAAATCCGCTTCAGTATTTTATTACGTTTTTAAAATGTGAGAACTTCTGCACTACAGAATTCCCTTTTGCAGAAACCTATAATGCAGTTGCAAACAGTGCTTGGCTACCTTTGTAAATTCAACCTAGAAGGTAGCAGTTTATAACATTAGATGTTGTAGTAGAGCATATTATCATTTAAAGTGTATTGTTAGCCTTAAGAAAGCAGATGATAGAAGAACTGAAGTTTCTTACTCATGTGGTTAAAAATGTAGTTGAAAAGATTGTTGTTGAGTTCTGATTGCAGGGACTAACAGTGTTAATACTGGTAAGGACAGCAAAGTCGTCAAAATCCGTGTTTGTAATTGTGTTTTGAGTATGTAGTAACAATATGAAGGATATGATATGAAGCTTTGTATCTCCTTTGGCCTTATGCAAGACCTGTGTGCTGTAAGTGCCATTTATCAGTATTACGAAGGCTCTAACCAGCCTTTATCCAATGTGTGGCCTACAATAACTAGCATTTGTTGATTTGTATCAAACTTCTAATCTAATCATGGGGAAAAAACACTTAACCATCAGAGAAGTAAGAACACTGGTATATTTCATTATTTAATTATTTGGTGGTATTTTGGGTTAATACCTGACTTGCAGAATTTCTCTACAATAATTACAAGGGAAATTTTCTAATCTGCTTTATTGCTTTATTGGTTTACTTTAATTTCAGACACATACATGACATGTTATCTGGCTCATAAGTATTTTCAAATGTTAGTTATTATGGACCCCATTTATTAACAATGTTAGCTGATTTTTACCTATCAGTATTATTTTATTTCTTTTAGTTTATAGATCTGTGCAACATTTTGTACTGTATGTCTTCAAACCTGGCAGTATTAATACCCTTCTTACTGACATATGTACCTTTTTAGTTTTAGAAAACTTTTATATTTATGTGTCTTATTTTTATATTTCTTTATTTATTACACAGTGTAGTGTATAATACTGTAGTTTGTATTAATACAATAATATATTTTAGTATGAAAATTTGGAAAGTTGATAAGATTTAAAGTAGAGATGCAATCGGTTCTCTTGCATTGAGATTTGATTTAACAGTGTTATGTTAACATTTATACTTGCCTTGGACTGTAGAACAGATGAATTAAAATGGGAATGTATTAATTTTACAATTGCAATCAATTCATTTTACCTTTACCCAGTTTTTAATATAAAGCTCTTAAATTTTGAAATTCACTGTGTGACTAATAGCATGATGCTCTGCAGTTTTATTAAGAGATTAGCCTAACCATAAAACTCTCATTTCCTTAGTAAGCCAAATTAGAATAATCTTATAAACAGTGTTGGGAACAACGTTTAACATTTTTGTGCCAATTTGTTCCTGTATTCATGTATGTATGTTACGAATCTGAAACTTCATTTTTAAGTTCCTTGTTACATCCTGGTCATTTTCTAGTTTTTTACCAGACTCCCCATCTCACAATAAAATGCGTCAACAAGTCTGACTTACTGTCATTATTCTGGTAATTTAAAATAATTGTTTTAAATTATTTCTGCGACGTTACTCAGACATGATTCTTGTTTCAGTATAGATACTGGTTTCAACTGGATGTAAGGAGCGTATAAGTGAAAGAAATGTTTGACCGTGTACACGTAAAGGGATCGCTACATTAATTTGTTGATTCTTCAAATGTTAGTAGAACAACTAAGTTTTCAAAACAAATCACGTTTTTGTGATTTTTTCCTCCTTGATCTATATAATATACATTTTAAGGCTCTACTGAAGACTGCTTTTCAAGAATGTGAGTCTATGCCTGTTTTCTTGATTTAGCAATAAGCCAGTGAAAAAGTTGATGTATGTTTTGCTGTTGAGTTTTTAAAGATACGGCACCAACATTACAGATGTAGGTAACTTCAGTAATGTAAGTATGAATTGTAGTAATGAAGTATGAATTGAAGTAATGAAGTACATTACTTACTTCAGTAATGTAAGTATGAAGGTTTGAAAGTTGTATTACATATTCATTGTTGCAATATTTTGCAGTTTAAGCGAAGTTTAGAATGTTATTTAAACAAATTTCTGCTCTTTAATGATCCCTAAATAGGGATTTCAGTTGTTAATTTTTTTTTACACAAACATCATATACGTTAATTTATATTCACATATCTAAGCTTTGAACAATTTTCAATCTTGTTACCTCAATACTGATATATATAAAAGGTTTATCCAATATATTAAACGTGGGGGTTTTTTTTTGTATTTTTCTGTACAGTATATGAAATATTGCACTTTCTCCTAACTCAGTAGTGTATCATTGAGGTAAATGTAAGAAAGCTGTTTGGAAAACAATTGCCATTTGTATTGTATCAATAATGTTGCCTTGTAATTATTATTAAAACAGAAAATGATTGGGTAGTTCAGGATTTCTTACAGGTGAAACTGGGTAGGCTGTAGGTAAAGAAATGTACCTCTTTTAACCTATATTAAGATGGAGATTTTCAGTTATTTCATAATTCAGCAACATCTTACTTGTCTGTAGCAATAAATCCGGTGAGACGTTTGTTGAAAGTGGGGTGGAAAGAATATTTGTGCTGCCCTTAGTGGTAGAACAAAGAATTTGAATAAATTCCAGGTTGCTCACGGAAGTGAAAGCTACGTGTGAAAGGCCAGTAACTTTGGTTTCAAGAACCTTAAATAAAGCAAGAGAAAACTGTGCTTGGACAGAGAACAAAGTCCAAGCAGTTTTGATTCAGGAAACGTCATCGCATTGGAGGAGAAAATTTATATTCATTACTTAGGCTGTGAACCCATTATTAACATTTTTATCTTCAGAATGGATTGGTGTATTGAATTTCACATCTGTTATGCTGAGAGATGCCTCTGATGTTTGTAACCTTGTAACTTCATTCATTATCCATTTGGAAAACAAAAACTGTGATGCATCTTCATTTAGCAGGGTAAACTCAGCGGGAACATAGAGGTGCGTAGGAGACCTGGATTTTATTCCTAGCTCTGTTGGTGAGATGCCTGCAGTGCAGATAGCTGGGTAAGGCAGAGGCAGCCAGGGAGTGGTGAAGGAGTCTGCCAAGGCACCAGAAGCAGTTTAGCTGCAGACACATTGACTTGTGTAATTTAATGGCAAATCAGTTTCAAGGAGAGTAAGTTTCACACACGAGAAAACATGAAAGCAAAAGCCTTTGTTTTCTGTCCTTTAAATATAAAGAGTGGAGAGGAGAAGTGAAATCTGAATCTTGTTTTAATAAAAATTCATTGTCCTAGGACCTCTTCTGTGGTCAGAAGACAAAAAGTACATCAGTTGCTCTGTGTGCCCAGATGGTTATCTGTGCCTGCTGCTTCGTGGTACTCACCACGTGTGGCTCATCTCAGTTAACACAAGCAGGAGACAGAGGACAGTCGCCAGTCTGGGGAGACAAAAAAGGGGTCCTTTGGATGCAGTACAGGACATAGCGCTGACCTGAGACTGATGTTCTGGGTTTGGTTCTGCTGCTGACCCATTTAAATACTCCAGAATATAATTAGTTGCTATGATTCAGAAACACAGGTAGAGTTGCAAAATTGTTAAAATAGTATGTCTTCTATGTCTTCTAGTAACTTGAGAACAGGAAAATATTGTAGAATAACTATAGGAAGAAAGCTAGAGAAGTATTTATTAGGTTTCATGCCCTAGGATGGGGGATGCCCTGAGATCCTCAGAAAGCAGAAGAAAAAAATAAAAAGGCACTTAAGGCTACAGAGAAAAGTGGAAGGTATGTGCAAAAAAAGTAACTGCTTTCTTTTTTTTTTTTTTTTTTTTAGTAGCATTCGAATGGCATGCCAGTGGTGGCATTCACTCAGACCCTCCACAGACACATCTCTGTCTGCTTGTGGGTTATCTGGAGTAGATTATCCATATGTGTAATTAGTAATATAGCAATGCTAAGCAATGTTTTATGTATGGGCTTGAAAGCTTTTTGAAAATGGCACTGAATTACAAAGAATCAGATGAATTAATGCATAGCAAAAAAATCAAGAAATGTTATTAGTTTATCTGATCTCAGAGCACCCATGTGCTTCGGAAGGTGGTTTAAATTTTAGTCTGAGAAGAATGGACCATGGTGTCTGCCCACAATGCAACATAGTTATCCTAAAAAAGCAGTATTCTTCAGACAGACTGAGTAAAAATGGCTTCAGCTGGCAACCAAGGGTTGTGCTCACACCCTCAGGTACGGTAATTCCAATGCAGTTTTCGGAGGTAATCCCACAGGTCTTGTCTGTGCAAACTGGGCTCGGTGCTGGTACTGGCACTGGCGAAGTATGCCGAGGACAGCGGTGGCCGCAGCACTGAGCAGCCACTTGAAAGCAAAGCCATTTACACGAGAGAAAACACAGCACCACTAGCAGCATGGGTTTGGCCACTGCAGACTGCTACATTAAGGGCTTTTAGCATCAAAGCAATAAAGATCAGGCATCCACACTCAAAACCGGCATAGAAGTCTGGAGTGTAGAAATGGCCATAGTGGAAATACTTCCTAAGCATACGGAAGACTATTAGAGGTTAAGATAATGATCTGAAGATGAGAAAAGTCCGTTTTGCTCATGGAGGCAGTAGTGAACATAGCGGATGGCTTTGGAGCAGTGAAGGAGGAGAAAGAAAAGCGCTTAATGTGTGCTGATCTGAGCACTTCTTGGAAGTGTGTTCTTTCTAAGTTATTTACTAACAGTTTATGTCTGCACACAACTCTTTGGATGGAGGTTTTGTTGTGACTGTTTTGCAGTTCACACTCTGGTACTTACGTAACTTTTTTTTTTTTCTTTCCTTGACAGAATAGCCTCTTTGATTGTCACTATAAAAATCTCTGAATTTGATAAAGAACATTCATTGTTAGCGTATCTATCTTCTGAGGCTGTATTTTGTCTTTTATTCTTCGTGTTTTTCTTGGGCAATTGTTCTAATAATATTCACACTGTTTGATTTTCACAGAGCAAATGAATACAAAAAGGTTATGATGATCAAGTTGACTTTTAAATGTGAATAAATATTTACATCTTCTGTTTTATCCCTCTGCCCTTTCATGATGTCTGGTCACTAATCTGCCACACAGTCTTCTTAATTGTGTTTATTACACCTCTCATACATGTTGTATATGTGTTGCCTCTAGGGGATGCAATATATTATGATATATTTCATTGTTTCACCAAAAAGATCTGCTCTTCTTTTACACTGTGATTAGAAAATAAACTGATAGTTGGAATTATACAAGCAATGTGCTGATGTAAGGTGCACTTTGATGGCAAAGGTTTGCTCCTAATAGTGTGCTGAACGTGAACATCGAGTAGCGTTCATCCACAAATAGGTGAAGTTCTCCAAGGCCATGCCCTACACTTGCAGATCTCCCAAGAGGTCTTCAAAAATGATGAGGATAGTAGGACATAAAATAAATGTATTAAGAATGCCATTTTGGTCTTTCCTTTTCTGTTGAATCTTAAATTCTGATTCTGATTTTAGATTTCAACCTTTCTGTAATGGGGACTGTCCTTGGTTTTTGCTCATCTTTGTGTAAACCAGGATTTGTGCTGTAATCACAAACTTTGCATCACGTGTTAATTCAGGAATTAAGGGAATAAATGAGTTAAAGCCTTAGAAAAATGAAATGCATCTACACTGACTTTGTGTCATTTCTCATGAATTTCTGTTCCTCTTTTACCTGGGAAGTCTGCTCGCTTTTACCACACCGTGGGCCCTAGGACAGGACACGAGTCTGACGGCACTGCGGGTGGCTGTGTTCTGTTTCGGTCTCTTCAGGTTCTCTCTCTAGGCCAAGTCCTGCTGAAGGATATCACCAAAACCCATGAATCCAGTGAAGCTTCCCGCATGTAGCTGGTGAAGCACTTCCCTTAGTTTTAATTACATGTAAGTTATTGCAAAGATTTGAGTATTTTGATCATTCAGTTTGCAATAATGAAATGTGTTGGACCAAATTGTTGAAGAAATGTGTTCACCGGACAATCATGCAAAATTCTGAAAATTAAAATAGCTGCAAACAGCTTTGTAAGTTCACGTCTCTATACACAAAAATGGTACTTAGCTTTTTGTTTTATCCCTCTCAATCAAATCAGCACAAAGCATTTACGTGGACAGCAGGCCTTGATTCCTTTTGCTGAGGCTGTGCTGTGCTGTCACTGTTCCCCTCCGCAGCAGGAGCTGAACAGCTGTCTCACTTGTACATGCTTCATTGTGAGTCCATGTGAGCAGTAAGCATCAGAGCGAGGGGGAGGAAGGTTTAACCTCTTCGATGGTTCGAGCTGGTCGTGCCGCCAGCAGCACGGCACCTTCCTGCTCGCTGCTGGCTGGGGAGTGCTTGGAGTGGTCACGGTTACAGCCTGACCAGGTCAAATGATCGCAGCTGTGGCTGCAGAGATAACAGGGGTTTCAATCAAGACGGGCTCACTAAGTTGACCTCGAGTCAGCTTTTTTCCTCGTTTAGACAGCTCCAAAAATTCCTTTGGTAGGAGCCAGCAGCCATGCTTTGGGGGAGGTGCCAGCCTGCATCACCTGAGGCAGCAGAACAGCCACCTCAGTCTGTAAATCACGAAGTCTTGAAACTAGTGCGGCTCGTGTGCCCCAAAATATGGCGTTGTGTTTAGATTTATTTGTTTATTTATTTATTGGTCTTTTTATCAGGTTTCTTTGTATTGGCATTCTGGTCTCCAAGACGATCTAATGTGTCAAGTGCTCTTAAAATGTCCTGAAGCTTAGGGAGAAGCCCTCCATAAACCAAGGAACAAGGAATTCTAGCATTTGTTGCTGTGAAGAGTCTTATCACAATTTCCGTATCTTTTCCAACACTGGTTATGAGGCCAATTTTCCTGGCCTAGGGAAAAACAGCTTATAAATTAATTGATGAATGATAGTATAGCTTGCACAATGTTACTCAGGCGTGGTTGGGAACTGAACCGGGTATCTAACATGACCAAGACATCTGCTTTCTACTTTGGCATGCAGGTTTTTTTTTCTGTAGGAATATGGCGTGGATCATTTCTGTGATTTTCAGTGGCATAGTGGAGCTCACCCTTTAGCAGCTATACCACTTGACAAGCTTATCCTGTTACACTGCAGCCAAGAATCCTATTCTTCAGCTCAGGCAGCAGAGACACTGCGTCTGCACGCAGTAAGGGTGTGATTCAGGGCCATCAGGTGCCAAAAAAGTGCTGGTGGAACATTTGGCTAGATGGTCGGTTGACACTAGCAATTTATTTCCAGAGTTGTTTTCAGAAAACATCGATCTTTGTCCTCTCTTGCTCCCTGCATGGGCTAATGTGGGGATTGCTGCTAGAAGCAAAGCGGCAAGCGTGCTGTCAGTCTGGAGGCGAGTTCAAGTTCTACCAGTGGCTCTAAGGGAGGGAAAAGAATAATAGCATTGCTGATTTTCTACATGCTCCTGCTGGCCCCAAATACCTTCTTGTTCCTCGTGTTTTTTTCATGAAGATGACGTGTCAGGGACGCGTTGTCTGGGTCCTGATGGCTCCCCAGCAGGGCTTCCAGCTGCGGCCCCCAGGTGAGGAGAGCAATAGGAAAAAAACAACTACGTATGAATAATGATTGCTGATGTAATTAAAACCATTGTAGGATCTGCATTTTCACAGAGTCATGGATTGCTTTAGGTTGGAAGGGACCTCTGGAAATCACCCGGTCCAACCCCCTGCTCAACCTCCCTTTTCTCCTTCGCACTTAGAATATTCTGCTGTTTTTATTGATAAAGAAAACAAAACTTAATTCCTGCTTTGAAGTACTGTATTAGAGCATTTCATCTAGTTCCTATCTGTAGCCCTGCCATCTCTGCTTAAGAACAGCAGTGCGGCTTTGCTCTCCTATTTACTTCAGTGAAATCTGAATCTGTTCAACTCACTGTATCTGAAACTAATTGAAAATAGCTGGAGAGTCTGATGCCAAAAAAAATGCTATGTATTTCATGACCAGAACCATGTATAGGTCAAAGATCATTTATGTTTCTGATTTTTAAGCAGTATATTGAAAAGCACTGTCCAAGCCCGTCCTCTGCTCCGCCTGCTACCAATGTTTCTATCCAGCTGCCTCCCTGTTTTGTCCTGTAGGCCCAGTCCACCCAGCCATGTGGGCCCTTTGTCACTGCTGTAGATAAATAAGATTATACACGTGGAGCAGCTATGCTCCAATGGATATCTCTACTACTGGAAAAGAAACCACTTGACACCTCCAGAACAGGAGGCAGCCTGACTTTATTGTCACAGCAGAAGTGGCTTATGCACTCAACCAGAACATTGCAGCTAATTCACCGTAGCTTGATCGTACGCTTCCTCCTAAACACAAATTTTAATCTGTGGGATTTCTCATGGCTCATACCTTTATATTTCACAAGTAAATTTATTTATTTATTTATTTGTTTGTAATTCAACTAAATGTACTGTCTTCTGTAGCTTCTGAAGTGCATTTTGTTCACCTTTCCAGCTTGGTCTGTTCAGACACGTGGTATCATCTGTGGCAGAGCTCCTGCGTGCATGCAGGTGCCCAGCTCCTTTTGCAGAAAGCAGAGCCTGTGCTGCCCCAGAAGGTGCACACTCCTGGCGGTGTCCTGCAGCCACTGGAGATGCTCTGCTGAATGACCAGCAGTGGCAAGGGGTGAAAGAATGCTACTGTACAACCTCTTGGGTGTTCTGGATTTGGAATGACGATGTATTTGTTAATCTAAAAAAAATAATTTAAAAAAAAAGTCAGCTATAAATTAAGAATCCTTGAAAAATACCATTACCTTGCTATCAATATCTTGTAATCTTCTACCTTGGTTTTGGCCTGTTTCTCATAAGCAAATGGGATTTGTGAGCCTGTGCTGTGTGTCCCCTTCTCTTGTCTTACAATACATTCTGTCATGATGACTACTACTACAGGCCAAATTTGACAGAAAAGATTACATGTCGAATAAATATGTGAAGTCCTGGCGTGTGACATACGTGACTTGTGAAAACTGGCCACCTAGGGCAGAGGACCAAACTAATGCCCTTGCTAGGCAAAGGCAAGTGTTATTCAGTACTTTCTATCATAAGTGCAGTTCAAGCACATGCCCCTGCTTGTCTGGTGAGGAAATGTGGGGAAGGTGATTGATAGATGGTTCTGTTAGTTCTGTATCTCTCTTGTTAACGCTGGTATTTGTGAGGACAGAAGAGAAGAGAAAAAAATAAAAAGAGCAAATATAAATTTGTAATTAGTAGTTGACTGATGCATCCCCTTTGAAAAGGAGACTTGAAATATGGTCCTAACAACTGCGTCTGGCCACTAATCACCGGGGACATTGCCAGCAGGACTGATGCCCTTGATCACAGGCTAAGAATCACATGTATTTGTTCACTCTCCAGCCAAACAAATATGAAATTCTGTCATGCAAAGTAGAAATAACCCAATAATAGCGTCTTTGTCATCCAAGAGGGCCAGAACAGAGCACACTGCCTTTGAACCTTCTTGTGTAGATGGAAAAACTGAGTTCAAGTTTCATATATCCCTCATGAGTGCTGTAACATGGACATAATCATGGATAATCCTGTTATTCCCACACTAGTGTGCAGCTCAGTCCAAACAGTTTAAGTGGGTTTGAGCCTGTTTCACCACGCTCCCCAAGTGATGCAGGTGAAGGAAGACAAGGTCTGTGGGCTCTGATGGATTAGCCAGCATGTTGATGCTGGGGGACTTCTGTGAATGCCCAGAAGCAGATGTTTAAGCCTCCTGTGGACTGTATTTCCAAACACTGAACCTGCAGTATAACAACCACTTACAGTCAGTATTTACAAGCGCTGCTGCTGGAAGGGAGAGTCTGGCCCCTCTCTTCCCATGGTCTCTCCCACTGCACTCTGACCTCTCCCTGGCTCATACAGCCCCAGCAGGACTGAACCAGGTAACAAGTAACCAGTCATTTTTTTCCCGTGTTATTTTTCAGCTGGATCGTTCACTGCATAACACAAAGGCTTTTGCCAGTGCAAAGGAAAGGCAGCTCAGGCAGTGCGGTTGCTCCCTAAAGCAGCCACTGAGCTTGTGCTGAGCTAGAGCCTGAGCTGCTCAGGGCATCACTGCCTCCAGAGGAAGGCAGCACCCGTGGAGTGCTTCTGAGGGCTGCAATTTCATATATAGCTGCTGAAAGTAAGAACCAGTTCAGATTGAGCATCTTGGTCTTGTTAGATCTAGCTGAAATGTTTTGTAAAGCTGTTTCACACTTACTGGTAAGATTCGTCAGCTTCTAACTGCCTTTGATTTTGCCCTCCTGAAATGCTCTCCACTTTAATTTAAAGCTAGTTTGCCAAAGAGCAGCAACCTGTACAGAGTTTATTTGGCCAAAACCCATGCTCCAATAACAGAGCTGGGAAAAAAAAAAAAAAGGAAAGTCTCATTTCAGTCCGTAGCAGTAACAGTTCACAGTTAAAACCCAAGCTACCAAGTTTTCTGTGCTGTGAGTTCCTCACCAACATTTGTTACTCTGACGCTCAGTGTAACCACTGTCATATAAACAAACTTCTTTGTTCCCCGTATATGTGGCTGCACAGATTTTTATCTATTGCTAAAAGCTTCTTCATTTATTTTGTAATCCAAGCAGCTCATTTTGGTTTGGAGCTAAGAGCTCCCTCCTATGTTGGTTAACTTAGAATAGTGCTTTCCCCACTCTCCCTCTTCAATGCTCTGCACGCTGCTGCTTTTGGTAAGAATAATAAGCAAGAGGTGCCGAATTACAGACATGGTGTTCTTCTGGGTTTGCTTCACCCATTGCAGGGTTTCTGTATGCGCTGGTGGAGTATGAGTGAAGCCAAGAGCAATGATGTTTAAGGTTATACCAATGGACAGATATATATATATATGTGTTACAAAGGCAAGCGAGAACATAGAGAGTAGTCTGCTGGCAGCACAGCGCTTTCTGTCAGAGCTCCGTGCAAATGCACAGGGCTGCTTTAGTCGAGGCTGCTGAGATACTGTCAGAGCTAGAAAATGTCCTTTGCCCTATTGCGTCATCTCTTTTTTACTTTCAAGCTGTTACAAGAGCAGAGGCCACAATTAGCTCTATTAGTCATTTAGCATATTCAAAATCAGAATAGGTTGGTTTTCCCTTGCTTACAAATGAGCCACTGGCAGCAGGATGTCATCGTGCTGAGGTGACGGCTAGACATAATGCAGGATTTGAGGGCCTGACCCTGGAGTAAAGTCCAGGGATCTCTGATGGGGAGCTACACAGTGCAAATGGGCAACTGGGTGCACCAAAAAGTGATGCCAATCAGCCAGCACCGCCTTGGCTCAGGGATTCACTTGGACCCCTCTGCCTATGCACAACCCAAAACACAGCTTTCTCCCTGCAAAGCTGTGTTTTATTCCCCAGACCTGCAGACCCCACTGCTGCCCGCATCCAAAAGGCAGTTATTCATGTCAGGACACATTTAAAGCATCCACCACCTCATGTGGTGAAAAATGAAAACCCAGTAGACACAGGCTGCTTCAGAGCAGGGCTGGAGTGCTCCCTTTCCTTTCATTGAAAAAGTTTTTCTCTTTAGGCAGTAATTTAGGACTTGGGATATAAGAGAGGATGGGGAAAGGAGATGCAAACAATGCACCAGAGGGAGCCTGCCTCTGATCCCATGGGCAGAGAAGTCCCTTGGTGGAGAACGTGCCCCTGTGCTGATCGTTGTGTCCTGAGGACTGGTCTATGGGCGTTCAGACACCATAAAGGGACAGGAGACAACAAGCACCTGAGCACAGCACAGCGTCCTTGTTGAGTGCCTCACTACCCGAGGGACAGGTTCCTCCTTCATCCAAGCTTTAGAAGAAAATGCTGGCTGCACAAGTGTTTCACAAGAGGCAGAAATTATCAGTGTGTGTGTGATAGGCTCTAGTCAGGCTTAGACCTAGCCTCTGCTGTCTATGTCCTGTCAGTGACTACATTAACTGTAGAGAAGAGGATGGCCCAACCATGTTTTCAGACCTGCCCCCACATAAGCCAGTTTATAGCTCTCTGCCGGTCTGCAACACTTCAAAACCCCCCAAGATCAGCATCTTTCCCTCTGTCTGAGCGTGAGCTGTGCAGCAGGTGGTGGGGCCTCACGGCCTGGCAGCGAGCAGCTGGCCTGCCCCGGCCGAGGCCAAGGGAGGCGGGCGGCCATCTGTGCGCGCTTGGGGCCCGCCGGGCCAGGCCCCGCTGTCTCCTCAGCAGCGGGGGGGGATGCAGGGTGGCCAGGGACAGCACACCTCTCCTGTCCTTCGCTGGGTTTTCCACATGCAGGAGGAATGTCCTGCCTGGAGGAGGCTTGGCTGTGTGCTTCTCCCTCTTGCCCAGGGGAGGAGGCCAGCCTAATCGTCAGCCATGCCATGGCTCACCTCACAGGAGCTGGGCAGGGGAGAAGAATCGTAAAGCTGGCCCGTTAACCAAGCTGTCCCCAAGAAATGTTGCTGGAGTCTGCCTTATTACTTGGGAAAACAAAATAAACCCAATGCATTGCACAAAGGAAACCACCGTATCTCCATTTCAGCTGGATTCCAGACAAAAGCCAAATACCAGAGAGGGCAGTAAGGGTGCTTTCAGATGAGATCTGAAGCTTTCGGGTGGGCAGCCCTAAGAATTTATCTCTCTCTAACTACAGCTTTCTCATCATTTAACCTAACCATTCATTCTCTCTCTTGCAGTTTTCCTCTGACAGTTTTTAATTTAATACCTTTATATACTACCTGGATCTATAGTATGCGGTCCTACTGAAACAAACAAACCAACAAAAAGTCATATTTTGTGAATAGAGAGTCCAAGCAAGGCTTCCTGCCTTACTTTGTTCCTTTCTGTCAAAGCCAGGTGGCACAACTGCCTTCAGGGAGAGCACAGTGGCTGTCTTCTACCCAAGTGCAGGAATAACACTGGGGAGGCAGAAATCCTGGACCACAGATACCACATTCAGGGGTGAAAAAATTGAAACATCTTACAGCAGGAAAAATCTGTCTCTGATCTGGTTTCCTTGTCTACAGAGGAAGGATAAATATAAATCACTATCCTTGGGCATGCTGTGGGATTGAATTTCAGTACTGCCTAGCCGGTGAGGTGTAGCAGCTCGAGGAGAGCAGAGCTCTTGCAGTGCGGATGGGGCAGGAGCATCGCCTGCACTACAGAGGTCACCTGGTACTCAGCTGCCAGATGCCCTGTGCAATATGGGCTGTCCTCTTCTTACAGCTCAGATCGCTGGCCTCATCTGAAGGGAACACAGGGCATGGCTTCCCTGCAGCACATTATATCCCACATGCAAGGCAACTCTTCTGCATGGATACAGCAAGCACAGGGTATCGGACCTGAAGAGCTGGCACAAACCCAGATGTACATCTCTGGGCCAGGTAAACATTAACACCCTGATAATCTTGTGTGACTCTCCTGAAGCAAAATCTTTTTCGAGATGTTTACCTTTTTTGCAAATGCTATGTTTTCCATGTGAGGACTTGCCTCTGTATTAGTTTTTCAATTTTTCAAAGGAAGGGAGAGAAGAAAACTGTGTTGCCCTTTGAGGAGATGGGTGAGGAAGTTGGTAGTGGATTATCTTCATACTTGACAAAAGAAAAATCATCACTTTTGTTCCAAAGGCAGCAGCTACCATGTCTCCTTCATTTTCTTCCAAAGGCAGCAGCTACCACATCTCCTTCCTTTTCTACCAAAGTGAGCAGCAAGTTGGCTGAGGTGACTTCTCTCTGGTCTCTTGGGACAGTACTAAGGTAGAGACTATGTGGATGGAAAAGGACCACTGTAAACCCTGTTAAAAATGTACAAGTAGGGGAAGGTCAACAAGGAGAGAGAGATGGGCATTTGCAGGCCCACCACCGTGGCTCCTTGAGGTTTGGGGCATCCGGGTGCTTCAGTTTTCTCCCACAGTGGCCACCCATGCTGGTCCCCCATGGACTCGCTCATGCAGAAATTTGGGGCTGACCGTATGTAAGGCAGAAATAGTATGTTCTGCCATTTTATTCACCAAAATATACAAGTTTTATTCCTGTTTATTAATGCAATTAGCTAAACATTAATTTGCAAAAGTAAAAAGCTTACTTCAATTTCAAATGTTATGAGACAAAACGTGAATAATGACTTTAACGTGTACTTCATGTGCTTATATGCACGTGGATTGCAGCCCTGGAAGGTGTTTGTTCTTCATAACCAACCTTCTGTGAGAAATAATGAGCTAAGGAGAAACATTAAAGCCAGATAAAATTGGAGGCAGTCACACTTCAGCATTATTTAAGCTTGTTGTGCAACACATCACAGCAATACCACTAGTCACAAAGCAGCAGTTTTTCACCTTCATTTCACAGAAGAAAATCTCTCCTGGAATCAACCTGGTATTTCTCTCTCTTTTTTTTCCTTCCAGTGTTTCCCAGTGAGTCACTGCTGGACAACTTGTTCTAGAGGCAGGAAACTGCATTTAAAAGTGATGGAGCACACTTGCCATCGCCTCGGTGAAGGAGCGTCACGCTCTTTGTGCAGCTGTTTCCTTAACTGATTCATGAAGAAAAATTCTCCCTCCTTGTAGCCTTTTACTTCTCAGCTCCGATAGTTGCAGTTCCACCCCCTGAATACCTTTGCCACTGGCAATAGCTGCTTGCTAGAAGAGCTGCCACTAAAACCTCTGCACATTGGCACAGGATTATCCTGGTGGCCTGCAGTAACACTCTGGTGCTGGACACCACCCCTCGCCTCCAGCACTGGGTGTTGTCGTGTTCATCGAGCTGTGTTTCCTTACTCTGTTTCCAGGATGGACCCAAAATACAGAAATAACGAGCATATTTTAGTGTGATAACTACAGAGACCCAAATGAGAAGAATCTTGCCCAAAATCTTGCACAAGAAATGGAGACAAAGGGTAGCTGAGAATCTGGAAGTTGCCCACATTGCCTTGTAGATCGCTGCCAGCAGTCTACATCTGTGCACCATATGAGTAAGTGAGAAAGTGTCTTTGAGAAGGGTGTAATGTTGGTCCTGTGTCAATAATGGATCTAGTCCAAGGTACCGAAGCATCTGCTATATATTTCAGTATTTTATTTCTTACACTTGTAAGGATATTCAAGTAGGTGAGCATCTACACCTAAAAGACTGCATTTGAAAGAGAAGCTCAGATGTGGTCACCACCAGCCAAAATACTTGCTATTCTAGGAGGTACTTTGGACTCTCCTTCAGGTAACATGTCAGCATTAGAATCGAATGATCACCACATGTAGGTCTATAAAGCTCCTAAATTAGCTGTGCAGAGAGCAGCTCTGCAACAGTTATTGCTGGATGGTTAAGTGCCAGTGCAGGTGAATTAAATTATTATTGGCTCCAAGTGTGACTCCCATATGCTGTTAATTCATTACCTGCATCTGAGTTGCCAGCAGAGTGGTGCAAAGCCCTTTCTCATCTCAGGGAGTATCACCAAAAATATGGTGGTTCCTCAGCAGAGAGACCCACAGAACATCTTGGATGTGGGATAAATGCACGTGAGGAGTGGGGCTTGGAAAGCAACAGCTGTCCTATACGCTCACCCCAAACACAAGCAGAAAATGCACTTTTACTTTATGTGACATGGAAGGGAGTGAATCTCAGCTAGTTTTTCCTTCCTCTTCTTCTCTACAGACTCCTATTGACCCAAGGAGGGGAGTTTTCTTTTCTTACTTTTACAACATGATCTGCTATGCCTTGGGAGGGGCGAGATGCTTCTTTGTGCTGGGGTGTCCTGCCAGCAGCACCAGCGGAAGGCAGTTACGATGCTGGCGAAGCTCCCTGCGTCCCCGAAGAGTTAACGAATTCCATCCTCCTATTGTTGCTCAGCTGGGCTTTCCCCAGGACTCACGGTGTGGGGCAGGACTCTCCACACTCTGTAAAGGGTTCGCTTCCTGGTAACAGAGCCATCTATTAGCTCTTGTAGCTGTTGTTCTTGAACTGAAAGCTCTATGCTCTAAAGCCCAGCAGGAAGAGATAATTAGCACTAAATTGTGTATTCTGGGCAAAATCCATCCACTTCTGCCAAGACTACACAAGGCCTAAAATACAGTGGAAATATGTGTGGGGTGGATGCTTTTTGCATAAATGTGGAAGGAAGTGTGCATGATTGCATTCTTGGTCAGTGTGACCCAGAAACAGGATCTGGGGTCAATGCGATTCTGTGCCAGCTCCATGCTCTGAGTAAGCAGAAGGTTTGGGAGTCCTGCATCTAGTGAGGGAAGGGCAGGAAGTATATGTGGATGCAGTAACGTGCCAGGGCAATAGCCCCTATCGTAGCCTTTGTCCTGTTGCCTTCCTTGGCTTCCGCACGTGCACCCCGCAGCCAGCCCTGCTGTGCACTGTGTTGCGCTTGGGCTTTGCACAAGCTGTGTTTGTGGATGCTCTGGGATTTCTTTTGGGAGCCTGTGTTGCAGCACAGACAGGAACTCCCCCCCTGGCCCAGCAGTGCTGCTGCAGCGTGGTGTAATGCTTTATCCATGCACTAGGTACTCCTCTTATAAGTGATTTAATAAACACACTGCTGTTCCAGTACTTCTTTCCCTGCTTAGACAGCAGGCTCAATACAGGCGCTTGAGTGCAGGCTGGTTGCCATTTTCCCCTATGAAGTGCCGCTGGAGTCATGCAGGGCCAGAAACGTGGGTCTTCTGTAGGTCCTACCTATGTCCTACCCGCCAGCCCCAGTAGGTGCACCGCTGCAGATGTCCTTGCTGGAAATACCTCAAGCCCTGTGTGTCCAGTTTGGGTTTCCTAGAGCAGGAAGTCATTAGCCAGAGTGATGCTGCGCAGTAAGAACCACAGCGTCCCAGAGCTTGTCTCAGCTTAACCACAGCAAACTGTGCAATCTCTTAGACAGGCGATGTATTTAAAAGCAGTTGGTTATGATAAATGTCTGCTGCAAAACCTGATCCTGGGGGGAATCTCGAGGCACTTTGATCTGCGGAAGATCTGGTTCCTCTAAGGCCGTATTAAAGGTCTGCAAATGCTCCAACAGGTGGTGTAAGTTTGCACTGCAAAAGCTGGCCTGGTGTGCCCAGCCCATCAGACGAATGCTGAGAGTGGAAGACATCACACTTCACATTGCCAGTTTAAAATGGGCAGAAGGAAGTCAGGTTTCTGCCCAACTGTAGATGTCGTTAGGTTTTCCACATCTTCCCATTTCCATACCGAAGACATCCTCTCCGTCAGCCTTTTGTCTCAGGCTGCATCTTCAAAACTTTTGTCTTCAACGTGAGTTCTTTTGGGCCTCGTCCAAAAGAATTTTCGTTAAAGCCTGGTGCTGAGAACTGGACACCAGACTCCAGCTGAGGCTGCACTGGTGCCAGGTAGAGCACAGTAATTTTTTCCGTGAGTTACGTTAAGCACTTCTGCAGGTGTGTCCCAGGATAACATTTGCCCTTTCTTGTGTTGCAGACGCACAATACCAAGGACTGCCACAGATTCTGGATCTCTGCAGGCTGTGGGTCCATCCCTGCCCACTGCTGCCCGACAGGTTCACAAGGGCTGCAGATGGGTCTTGTTTGCTGGGGACATTTTGCATTCGACATTTCCCTCTGAAGTGCTTTTTACTGTCATCCATTTGATTTCTGTCTGTTCCTTGGGCTTTTCAGGATCAATTTGAATTCAAAGGGGAATTTCCTAAGGGAAACTCGTGGACAAGATGATCATTTATCTTAGTTTGGGTACTAAAAGAGTTGCCAGTCGGCACTGGCTGCATGAACTTGTGCTTGAGAAGCAGGGAGAATTAGTTTACACAAAAGACCATAACACTTCAGCTAAACTACTATTGGTTTCCCTTACTTATTAGAAGTCATGATGATTTGGATGTATAGCAGATATTCCTCAGATTAAAAAATATATATATATACAGGTTGTTTGCTGCCTCCTGAGCTGCTCCTTCTGGTCTCTGGTTACCACCAAGTACTCGGACCAGCGTGGCCCTGAAGTTCAGTTCAGTACTGGGTTGGACTTTCGGGTTGCTGGGGCAGCACAGTAGGGGAGGAGCAGCTGCCAAGGCGTAGTGGGATCCAGTCTAGTGCCAAGACCAGGTGTTCTGCTTCCTCTTATGTGCATAGCAAACGATCGAGGGTGAAATCACCCTTGGGTGTGCACTCCTATGGGTGAGTACATCCTCCTCCTGCAAAGCATCATGCATTGACATTGTAGGTTTGGTTCGTGCCATAGCTTCCTGGCTGAGAGCACCACACCAAGCCACGCAGCCTCGTCCATTTCCGTACTCCATCGTGCCATTAAGTAAGCTGCCACTAACTTTCTTGCATCCAACTGTCAAATGTATCACTGTTAGATCAGAGCTGTGCTGTGAGGTTTCGTGTTTTCTTAGCTGATGTGTGACGTTAAATGCCAGCTTTGGCTTTTATAACAGCATTTGGCCTCTGCCTTTGCCTACTTTGCACCAGCTTTGTGACAAAACTTGCTGGGACATCACTTAATCCTCCCAATATGACAATGAGATATTGATTTAAGAAAAACCCACAGTCCGTTTTCCAACTAGTTTTGCACCTTTTTGATATTAAATCTAGACCTTTTTCTTCCTGGTTTCCATGTGTGATTGTTTTCCAGTCTGCACTGAGGAGAAGGAATTAAAGCAAGAGGATGTGCTAACACCAGTCTCCAGCAATTGGTTGCTGCTTTAGTCCCCGAAGGGCTGCTTGTGTAACATTCCAGGAAAGTTAGACATTCAGCTTATTATGCAACAAGGTTTTTTGTTTGGGTGTGTTTCTTTTTGTATTTTTTGTTTGTTTGTTTTGTTTTTCCATTAAAAAGAATGGGAAAAAAAAAAGTTATAGGAGAGCTTGCTTGGGAAGGGCAGTAAGAAAGAAGCAAAGAAACTCGATGGCAGAGGTGTGGGTGCTGTAAGCCTGGGGAGCGGTGTTAGTTCAAAGCACCTGAGTGGTACATAATAGATGGTCTTTCAGCAATGTAAGAGCCAACATGGCTCTTCAGAGCTATTCCTGTGGTAATGTTGTCATTGACTTCAAAGGTGCTGCCTGGACAGGGCTGCTGTTAAATTCATCAGGACCAGGCACCTCACGTCCCTTTGAGACTATAACCCCGAGTGCATCACCTCATGTGATTACTGAGTATCTCTCTCTCTCCAGTTACTTGTTGCTTGTGGTGCTGGATTGCTCTGGGTGCTTGAAAATTAGAAAAGTGCTGAAGTTCCGTGAGGGTTTTTCTGTTTATTCCTCTACTTCTACGCATCTTCCCTCCCCTCCACAGTTTCCTAAGAAAATTCCCGTGAGATTAACAGCACCCACGTGCTGGATTTGCAGCATCTGCCCTCAGATGGGCTGTGAGCATGTTCTGCGATGTACAAGATGACTCTGCAGCAGAAAAAGGATGGAAAAAAGTGACTTAACTGGGTCCTTAAGGATTTCTAGAGAAACCTTGCGCCTTCTCATGATAAGTCACAAGAGAAGGACTTCTACACTATTGGTAGTGCTATCAGTGTGACTAGTAAATAAGACTTTCCTCCAGCAATGAGATTTGTCCTCATTTGAATGACAAATCCTCATGAATTAACATGTGAGTAAGGAAAGTGGCAGCTCACTTTAACGCCTCCTCTGATTTCTCAGTGAGAAGCAGAAATACTGGTGTTTGCCCGGCTCCCTGGGACATGTCACCATACTAGCTGAGCTCTCCCCATGAGGGAGCCCACGTGAGAAGGACTTGTCGTGAGATGATTTTCTAGAACATCATCTTTTCCTTCTTGAGGCTATTTGCATGGTAGAGACGTGCTCCTTTCTTTGCTGCACCTGAGCTCAGGCACAGCTCTGACTCCTGGGGACCAGCTCTGCAACCCCCTTGCCCATCAATCCCCCCTTCCTCCCATCAGCTCCTTCCAGCCCTGCTGGGGTTTGGAGCTCTTGGAAGGAGACGCTCTGTTTAACCCTCATCACCCTTTCTGCCTGGAAATTAAAAATGAAGAAAAAAAAGTTAATGTTTCGAGTAAACATGTGAAACTGTTTTGAACCCCCGGAGCTAAGCCGTGGCTCACAATTAATTATATTTCTCTACAAAGAAATGTGAGAGGTCAAAGGACAGCATGAAGTAATACATTACAGGGAAGCTGACAGGAGAACAGTAAGTTTGGGCTTAAGTGAAAAATTTTTTGCTTTGCTGGCTCTTGGTACAGAGCCAATAACAACAGAGCGGGAGCTGGCCTGAAATGTCCATGGCGAACAGGTGTGCTGCAGACATCGCTGCAACTACTGAAAGTAACGCTGTGAGTTAGTGCACTTCTGTTCAGTGTCTTCAAATAATAATAATAATATAGGACAGTCTCATGGTAAAGATCTTCACTTTGTGGGATCCACAAGCGCTGAAAAATGTTTTTTTATTAGCGATCACTTTGCATCCCTGGGAGGAGTTGTATGGGACAACACGTGGAAACAAAACTTGCATCTGAAGAAGTGTAAGTTTTGTTTTGCATGTTATGCAGTTTGCTGGGGAGCCAGAAGGCCAAAGCCACCTGAATTAAGGGACTTGCTTCCCTCCGGAGAGCCAAGCAGACGTCTGCTCCCTCTGAGCAAGTCTGAGAGCAGCTCTTTCTGTCCCCACCTTGTGCGGTGCTTGGCTGTAGCCAGCGACTGGAGAGCAGGAGTCACAGCCTCCGTGCCCAGCAGCTCCTGCTGTTACAGACCCCGATCCCTGCTGCACAGATCCCGTTTTGGGGCTCCAAAACCTTGCAATCTCCACCCAGTCTCTGGAGACCTTTTTGTTAAGCAAAAGCTTTGTGGCCAGCTCCTGAGGGCTGAGGAGCTCCTGAGGCCCTCTCAAAGTCAATGGGAGTTGCCTGTGAGGGCTTAGGACCTCTCAGGCTCCGGCTGTGTGGGCTTAACAGCCTGCCCACCGGCATGCTTTTATTTCCCCCTAGTGTCTATTATTTCAGACCCCGTGCTTGCCGCAGCATATGTTTCTCCTCCGGAGTCACGGCACATAAAACCACTTTGATTCCTGACGCGGCCCCAGCCGGTCGCTCACCACCGCGCTGCTGACAGATGCACCCAAAACCCTTTTTCCGTGCACTGCCAGGCCCAGCCCCGCGGGGCAGGCTCCAGCTCACGCTGTGGGGGGAAAAATGCTCCAGAAACCGCAGGGACCAGGGAGCTTTGCACTGGGAGAAGGCTGCAGTGGCTTTTTCAATAGTCAGGGCAAAGCAGAGGACTCCACGCGCTGGTAACAGCAGGGTTTGTATCTGTAGTTAGGTCGGGGAATATAAAACTTCACAAGAGGCAATCTTTCTCCTTAAGCACATAACCTCATTGCCAGGTAGAGAAAGGAAAAAATTGCCTTATTTCGTGCAAGCAAAGCTCAGAAGTTCCTCTGAAACGTCCAGCACCATGTATCACCACTGAAATCACCCTACTCACCCCCGAGTGGGACCTGCTGCGTACAGCCTGGGTTACACAGCAGCAGGTGGCTGAAAAGACAGGACGACAAGCTGATATCGCGATGGCAGGATGCTTAGTGTTCGGGGGGCTTTGATAACTTTTCTTGATATAATGGTAATCGTTATTAAATAAGATTATTAAGTGAGTGCAGTGCTAATTGCAGGACTGCTCTGTGTTTGTCACCACAAGCTTTTCACATCTTTTTTGAAGTGCTCCGCAGAATGAGGCTACAAACATGTAAGAGAAAACACCCGAAGTAATTCATTTCGTTTCACCTCTGTTTTCTTTTGTCTGGAAAGAGAAGCACAATGGCAGAGATTTATGAAGAAACATAATTTCTGCTAAGAAACGAGTCGGACTGATCTGCTGATACGACGGCAAGGGAGAGGGCATGGGAGGAGAGATGCGGGCAGTATCAGGGACAAAAAGGGAAGAAGGGATCTTGCATGGGATAAATAACAAGCCCGGGGAGACATGGTGAAGGAATAATTACATCAAGCCTGGCTGAGTCCAAGTGCGTGTCACAGCTGAGGCAGGGCCAGAAGGCAGGTGGGGTGCTTCGGTTTCCCGGGCAATAGATAAATCTGTTACAACATCTCTGAGACTAATCTAAATATGGCTCCGAGCATAGCATGCGAGAGGGAGGAACAAAAATAGGGGAGGAGCCCTCTGAGAGGCAAGCGCAGAGGCAGGCAGAAAGGCAAGAGCTGGAGGGAGCTGAAAAGGTTCCTAACAAAGTGACAAAAAGTTCCTGAGAAAATAAAATCAGGCCAGATCGAGAGGGCTGATCCATTCAAATTGGACTGAAAAATCAATTTGGGGCATGTTGACACAAAGTTTATGACAGAATGAGGGAAGAAGGTGGAGAAGAAGGAGTGGAAGGCCTGGCAAACAGAAGGCCAGGTGGGGACAAAGGACAGGCTTCTTTCCCCTGTTTCCCTGGCAGTATCCTGTCACCTTCATCAGGAAACTTGCCATGACCATCAAAGCAAGCGAGCTGCCGAGGTCAGAGCATCCTCCTGCAGGATCCCCACCAAGCCACGGCACAGCGTGGCACCAGGACCAAGGGGCGGAGGTGAACGGGTGCTGTTACCCTCTGACCACGCAGTGATCCCCGGAGGCTGTCACGGGGGGGACGTCTGGTGGCTGGAGGGACAGCAGGGAGGAACGTGACAAACCACAGGCAAAGAGCAAACCCAAAGAGAGGGGGAGGAAGAAACAGATGGGAAGGAAATCCGTTTTCACTAGCGGAGCAGCAGTCCTTGGCTGAAGGCATCAAGGGGCTCCTCGCAGGTGAAGCTAAGAAGCTTCCTCCCACCCTCTGGCAGGAGAAGTGTGGCCTGACTGTGCCGTGGGCTCATTTTCTGGGGCACGGATGGGCCACTGCGACCGCTGCCATGGCACAGGGCTGTCACCATTCGTCTCCCCGTTCAAGTCCGTGTGAGGTACCTGCAGGAACGCAGCAGCAGCTACTTCTGCCAGCAGTGCAGCCACCTGAACCTCTCAGGGTGGGAGGAACAGCCACCGTGGCCACAAGGGGCCGGTGTCCGTGTGTGTGCCACGTCCCTGTGGGGACATCGCTGCAGGGACAGAGCAGCTGATTCCAGCTTAAGCAGCTCTGCTTGCCTCTTCGCTTGGTCCTCAACCTCTCCACCCTTCCTCGCTATATCCCCTCTAAAATGTGAAGTCACCTGCTCCCCATTAAGCCCATCCCAGGACTGAGCACTGAGCCACCCCTCCTGACCATCAGACGAGAGAGGCTTTAATCCCCCCCCATTTTTTGGCATCAGCCATAATATTTGCAATGGCAGAACAGACTCGAACAGGCATTTTGGGTAGAGGAACCTTCTTCTCTTGACACGTTTGCGCAGGGCAGGTTGGTGAGCAGTGGTTTCGTTTCTGCTTTCTGCCCCTTGTACCTCTGTGCACGTCAGCCTCCAGCCACTGGCAGGCTGCAGAGAAAGGTCGTTGCTCACAGACGTTATGTGGGCAACGCTTTTACGGGAATGAAATTATGCTCCTGTCTTATGACACTGCCCCATAATTTAAAAGTAAAATTCACTTTAAGTGATTACACTCATCATAAGTAATAGCCCAACAGGAGGCACAGCCCTGAATTTTCAATTAAAACTCTCAATAAAAAATAACCTAGAGTTTTCAGGGACAGATTAAAATTTTGCTAAAGCTGTACAGTTTTGTGCAAAGATTGTTGGCTAAATTCCCCAGGAGTATCCCCCTCCACCTGCCATCGTTCACAGACACCCGACTAAGCCATGGGAGGAAGAGTTAGGGCTGACGCAGCGATGGGAGAGTTGCTGAGAAACGCACAGCGAAAGCACAAGCAGTGGGAGAGGAGCCAGAGGGGACAGAGCTGCAGGAGAAGCAGGAAATCTTTCAGTTTCTGCAATGGGAGGAGTGAAAACCTTTGTTCCTTGGGGTATTTCCACTGGGTACCCTCACCAGTTCCCCCTCTGCAGCCAATGCCTGACTTCATGCACGTGCTCCTTCCTTGCACTGCCTGCTTGGCTGAGGTGTGCTGCTGGGGCACAGCATCTTGGCCTCCCAAAGCAGGAGCCAGAAACAGGGAAGCCAATTCTCTGCATCACAGCGCCCCGATTTAGCCTCTCCTGCTCGCAGGCCGTCTGCTCCCTGACAGCCTTGCGCTGATGTTACAGGCATCAGCAGAGCTGTGCTCAAAGGCTGCACCTTCCAGGCAGAAGTGGAGTCATGAGCTGGAAAAAAAGCAAATACAAGCTAAAATTGCAACTTCTTGAGGCAGGGGAGGAGGGGAAAAAAATGATGGGATGGTTGTAAAGCTCTGCATCATCTTACATAAAAGCTCTTTCTCAGCTGTCCCAGTATAAAAAGTGTGGGGATTTAGTCACTCTTTAAAACTGGCATTTCTGAGGCTGCCACTGTTTGTCACACTGCTAAAATGAAACAGTGATAATGGATTGGAGGCTCTGATAGTGACTGGGGTCCAGATAATCATAACAGAAAGGATAAAAGACTGAGAAACCACATAGATCCAAACAACCCTAATCACTGTATCAAACTGTAAAGTAGGTTTGCACGGCAAAATGTTTTATTGAAGGCCAATGTGTTCAGATGACCGAATGGTACTATTTCCAGAAAGCTGGGGTTTCCGGGTTCTAGGGTGACAGCCACTTGGTGCCCGCCTTTTGGCCCAGCATGGTGCTGGCCGTGTGGAGGCAGTGAAACCGAGCCCAGACACCAAGGTCTGCTGCCTTCCAGCTCCCGGGGCCGTGTCGGTGCAGCAGCCGGACCACTGTGTGGGACCATCGGTGACCAAAACCCACCAGCCAGCCCACTCCGTCATAGTGCCAGCACTGGTGGGACACCAGAGGCACCATTTTCCTCCAGCTTTGTCTCTCCTCTCCCCTGGCCCCAGCAAAGGCAGCGCAGGGCTCCCCACAGCTCTCATCACAAGGATGGGGCAGCTCCTCTGTGCTGGCTCACACTGGTGCGGGAGCAGGAGGTGGAGCCCGCAGGGGGCTGCTCTCCTGGGGTTAAAACACCCAAAAACCCGAAAGAGAAGTGAAACTGCCCTTTCTAGAACGTGGAAATGCTGAGGGGGTGTTTCATGCTCCAGCAGCCAGCGAGGCGCAAAGGGCAGCAGAAATCCCCCGGTGCTGCCGCTAACCAAAGCAGTAGGTGTGGGAGAAGGGGCAGCACCTCGGGTGTCAGCAAGGAGCAGCTGGGGGGGTGAGGAGCCATTTAGACCCTTCTGGCACTACAGAGGGTGGCAAGGGATGGGAGGGAGTCCTAAGACCCTGAGAAGAGCGGTGCAGTGCAGGCAGACACTCACCCACTGCCAGGATCCCTGCAGCAATTTTTCCGTGTTTCTACTTGCAACCTCCCTGCAAAAGGAGGTTCATTCCAAGAAATGCTGCAGAATACATCCATGAGGAAAAGTGTTTAAGGTCGGTTCTTTAATTAGTGTTTCCTAAATGCCTGAAATTCCTATGCTGTAACATAGCATAACATTTAGAAATGAAGAGGCACCTAAAACATAACAAAGGGTTTTGGTAAAATGACCAAATTGTGATGACTGCAAGGGTGTGGTCCTGAGATCCTAAGACAAAATAAATGCTTATTTATTTATTTATTTAATAAAAAATAAAAGGTAGGAAAGGCAAGGAAGGGGCCTCTGGAAGGAATACTTTTTGTATTAAGAGATTATAAGTAATAACAACCAGCTGGAGAATGAAAGATCTCAAATTTATGTAGAGGTTGTCGAGCTACCCAGACACAGCATGCCAAGAAGATAAACCTCTCTCTTCCAGGTCAAGTTACTGCCAGGTAAATTATGTTTAAGCCATATTTGCAAGAAGCAATAGTGACCTCACATGGCTTGCTAAATTATTCCAGCAGACTGTGATCCTAGGTCTTGTTATTACCTTGATGAAATAATCTGAATTCAAATCAGGGAACCAGATCTGACGACCAGGGCATCCCCATTCTCCTAGAAATGAACCTCCATTATGTTATGGGATTGTGGGTGACATGGGGCTGCAGACTGGAAATACAGCTCAGCCCTTGAAGTACCATGACAGGCCACGGATAGGGTCTGATCCATGGATCTAATACTTGTTTTTCATCTGAAGTTTTCATTACTGGTGATCCTTGCAGCTGAGCTGGGACAGGGAGGAGCGGTATCCAACATCTGAGGGGTTTCTACTGACAAAGCATTTGGGCAACACTTGGGGAGTGTCTATTTGGGGGAAAGCAATTATCGTCACAGCTCTTCTGACATAATTTTATTTCATCAGTTACCATGCAGTTCTGAGCACCAAAGCCAGGAACTCCTGGGAAAGCTCCTTTTTGCCCAACACGGCCCTGTGTGGGTCGCAGCTGTGACAGGAACTGTGCTGGGATCCTTCCAAAAGGGGAGCAGTGCTCTCCAGCACCCTGACCCACTGCAGTCAGTAGCCTTTTTCAAGGGATAATGTAAGTTGAAATGTCCCACTACTGCCATATAGCACTGCTACAGCCCCGGGGGCTGAGGCTTGCTGGCCGTGCAAGGCCAAGATGTGAGCAATGCAGCTTTCTCCACCTGAGTCCCCAGGCTGAGAGAGAAGGATTTTAATAGGTAGAGGCTCTCCAGATGGCTCTCCAGTGTAATCAGAGCTCACAGTCAGAGTTATTCGGGCTGACTGCGGTGATGGTGCTGATGCGGTCAGTGCTTCAGCCTCCAGCCAGGAAGCTCACACGCACAGAGGCATTCAGCTCAGCACCAGCATGACTGCAGCCATCCCTTGCTTAGCGCTAAACCCTGCTGCAGCTTCAGCTGGGTCCTGCAGCCCTGGATGCAGAGTGGTGTTTGTGCAGGGGACGCTACCAAGTGGGTCTGCGTGTCACGTCCCACATGAGCCCCGAGTAGTGGGCAGCAAAGAGAGGGATCAAACCCCAGGCAGGATTTGTAGATGCTCGGATCTGCTCACAGCCCTCTGGCAGAGTCCACACACTTTGGAGCCACAACTCCACCCTGAGCAGGGCTCCTGTCTGAGAAACCACCTGCTGAGAAGCCGCTCACGTTGCAGTAAGTGTGCACAGGGTTCAGTTTGTGAGTTCTGTGTGTGACGGTCTGCAGGGAAGAGGAGAGGGCCCGAGGTCAGCCTTTGTGCAGAAAGGAAGATGCTGAAGAAAGCCCATGCTGCGTGTGCAGCTTCTCGCCACCTCTGCTCGTACATTCCTGAAAGCTGACACCACCAGTCATTTTTTGTTTTGTTCCAAGGTGCTCATACTTCAGATGGCGGCATCTTGACATCCCCATCCATTATGTGAACGGATTGCGGAAATAACTCGGCTCTGCCTCTCCCTGTGATATTAATCCCCAGCGGCTGCCTGTAGCACAGAGCCTGCCTTCCTCTGCCTCGGGCACCAGGCACCCCTGAGCTCCCCAGCCCCTGCCGTGCTCGGCTGTGAGGACGGCAGAGGAGCATTTCCAAAATCTGGCTTTCCTGTGAAATTGGAATCCAAGTTGGCACATCAGAGCCTTCCTCCTTGCTGAGCAGCCACAGGTGCTTGTGGTGAAATATAAGGCCTTTAACAAGAGCATTGTGATAATATAAAATCACATTATGGGAGCCAGGCGGGCTTCATTAAGCAATGGCTGAAAATTGTACAATTGAGAAAGGAGCCAGCAAATTAAGATCCACAGCTCTTGTGCGTACGGCAAAACATCATTAGCTTTGAGGTGGGGGACGACGTTACCTTCTACACCCTGTTGACTTTCAGTGCTTGTGTTCTTAATGCGCACACAGCAAGCTGGTTCAGGAAATGCAAACTGTGGTAATTGCTCCAAATCTCGGCTCATCATTCCTGGGAACAGATGTCACCAGGGAAGGGACCTGCGGAAGGAGGAGGGGAGGAGTGATGGGAAGGCCTGGAGAGAAGAGAAGAAAATCAGGGTACTTTCACATTAGTGAAATGGGATACCCGTCTGGACACACAGAGAGGGCTGGCAGCACGCAGTTACTGCACAGGATCTGGCCATGACATCTTGTACTTGTTTTTACCAGTGGGCACTTGTGTGATCAGCAGCATTTAGGAGAAAGCACGTCAGATGGGGGATGCATCAAAGGCTGAAAAACAAAACCTTCCTTTGCTTAAACATTGCTGGAGCTTAAACACTTGCCTAGCTGTAAAAAACAAAGTTGATTCATTCTCTTCTTTTTTTTTTTTTCTTTCTTTCTTTGGGGAGGGGGAGGGAGAAGAAGGGAGGAAGCCCTGAAGTGGAAAAACAACCCCCCCAAAAAAGAAGCAGCTGTGGAGCTGCATGTGTGAATGCTGCAGAGGAAAGCAAAGACGCACTGACAAAACAAGCCAGGAATGCTGGGGCCCGAGCTCTGAAACACATACGGTTTATGTTGTTCTTACCACAAACCAAAAATATGTTCCCATTCGAAATGGTCGAATCCACAGCTGTTTTAAAATCCCTTGGTACTTCTGAGACAAATGATCCAAGTCAGACTGTGCTAACAGGGTCAGTTTGAGAGCCAAGCGAGAGCTGTGACTGATGCAGAATCACTGCAGCTCCGTCCCTTTCCACATCAATCATTGCCCAATGAAAATCCTGTGGGGCTGTCGGACTCTCTTACAATATTGTTTACATTAGGAGATGATGTAAAGCTCCTCCAGCAAAACTGTACTGCTCGATGATGATCCTCACTAACAACAAGCGGGCTTAAGTTGCAGCTGCAAGACAGCACAGAGAGATGCAGGAACGTACCCCCAAATTTACATCTACAAAAGCAATCATTAATGTTTCATAAAATACACCCATTGATTCATCTCTGCAGGCAAATTCTCTCCCTTTAAACTGATGATTATAAAGCACCTTGGGGCGACTCTACATCCTAGGCACTCTATAGAGTAGCTGCACTGATATTGTCATAAAAGCCGAAATGGCTTTAATACATTTCCTCACAATAGCAGTTTTAATTCACTCTGAGAGGGCTGGCTGTCAGGAAAATAATATTTTTCTCAGATTCACACCTGAGGTCAAAACCTTGCCCTCCACGCCAGAGCTAATAAATCACACTTCTTTTTTTCCTGCTCCCTTTGAATTGCTAGGACGGTGTCTTGCGGAAAGACAAAAAAGGGTCTTTGAGGGAGAGCGGCACGGAGGGGGAGGGCCGTGGAAAAGGCCCCGGCGATGTACTGTAATCACGTATGGGGAAGGGAAGGCTCACAGCTGTTCCCGGCCTTGAAAAGAAAGCCTCGGCACCTGTTTAATCTTGACTGAAAGGTCTCAAGTTATGGCCTTTATGCTCTAATACACCCCCATCAAATATTTGCATATTGAACATACAGGAAAGAAGCACTGCCTGAAGTGACGGGGAGCGAGCAGCATGGCAGCCTCCCTCACTTGCCAAGTGTGCCTCACATCGGGCCCTCCTTTCCCCTCTTGGGCGCTTCGGAGCTGCGTGCTTTTTCCAGGCACAAATCCCCCAAGCGCACTCTGTCTGGAGGTGTCTGGAGCCCAGAAGCAATGGTTCTAGTGGGATTTTTTAGCTTGGCTTCCCCGGCACCAGCCTCCCTCCTCAGTGATGCCAAGGAGAAGCCTGAAATCCAGAAGCATTTCCTTCTACTTGCAGCCCCTGCCTGTATCCCCCCAAGACCCCACAGGTCCTGCTGCAACTGGACCCAGGCAAAAATGTTTTCTCTGCGGCTCATCAAGGCGCCAGGATGCTCACAGCACCCACTGCCGTGAGCCCGTCACCTGGGAGAGCAGTTGCTGCTGAACTGCTCCTGCTTCTCCACTCGTTTTGGGCCATTCCTCTCCACCTCCCACCTTACAAGCCAGCAAAGTGCCCTGCGCAGGCTGGGACACCGGTGCCATGCCTGCTGTCCCACCAGGGAGATGGCTGCCTGGCTGGGAAGCTCTCACAGTGACGGGAGCATTTGTACCGAGGTGCCTGAGGCTGCTCCATCCTCCAGACGGAGCTGCTGGTGATGAATGCTCTGCTTCATGGCACCACAACGTCCTCCTGGGGACAACAGGAAACGTGGTCACATGAGCCATTTGGCCATGCACATTTGGCAGATTCAGCTTAAAACCAGGCCTTACATGTGG
Source organism: Anser cygnoides (assembly GCF_040182565.1). Taxonomy (NCBI): domain Eukaryota; kingdom Metazoa; phylum Chordata; class Aves; order Anseriformes; family Anatidae; genus Anser; species Anser cygnoides. The sequence goes on along the minus strand of NC_089874.1, from coordinate 16,104,569 downwards.
TTTTAGAGGTAGCCGATGTCTGGGTTGATATTCTGTTGACATGGTCTGTTTTTAGATGTGGTTTCAAGCGCAGGCCTCACAAGTGCTCCTGTCCTGACAGAGTGCTTTTCATCTGGGGAGGAGCGGCAGGAGGAGCTCCCTCAGCTCACGAGCTGGAGCCGGACCAGCATCAGAAGAAGATTTGAGCACAGGCGTCTCTGCAAAGGGTGTGAGCACTTTTATTGGGCCTTCGGGCTCTCCAGCTGTCATGTGAATTGCAACCTTGGCTCTGGAGGGTTCAGGAGAAGGGTTTACAAGCTGCTGGTGTCTCCGCCATGCCTGGCGTCCATGCCAGAAGGTCTCAGAACAGTCCTGGGTACACAACAGCAGCAGTTCCCAGCCTCCCCTTCCTCCTTCAGAGACCACCACACAGCAGCAGGGTCTCACCACATCTCCTGTCACTTGCCACCGACTGAGGAGAGGGGTGGGTCGCATGGACTGGGGGGTCTCCTCCCCAGGGGTGTCATAGCAGGAGGAGATGGAGGCTCCCTTCCCGGGCCTGGACAGAAGAAGTGGGTGCACGAGAGAAGGCCTCTCTTGGTAGCTTGTTTCTCCGGCCTCGATGCAGCTGTGTGTTTAGTGTCCCTACACTACAGTGTCCCTACAAGCAGTGTCAAAGAAAGGCGCCTCGTGCTGGGAAAGGGAGAAGGTGTAAGCCCGATGCTGCCTGATTTCTAGGGCTGTTCCCTCCACCGCTGCAAACCGGCCCCTCAAAATGCTCCGCTGCCCACACAAAGGAGCTTTATGCTGATGGGAGAGACTTTTATTGTGCCGAAGGAGCTTGTCAATACAACAGCCCTCTTTGTGTGGCTGCGTCACCCATCAGCCATATGCAGTCCCAAGGCAAGGCTTGCATACTGTAGAGGGCATTACATGATCCCTCTGCACAGAGATACATTCAGCTCGAACAGTGTTATTTTTGTCTTATTTTTTAATGACTGCTGGGGGGGTGGGGTAGACTTAGACAATGGCAGGGAAAGTGAGCATGAGCCCTGCAGATATTTTATGTCTTTTCACTTACAAACATGGAGAGAAGAAAAAAAAAATCACCGAGGTCCTGATGTGCCTAATTGCCCAGCAGTGGCAGAAAGCGAGTTGGCAGCGTCTGCTCAACCTGCACAGGCTGGTGCTTCACCTCACCATATGTCTGCTCAGCCACTCATGACTCACCCGAACAAGCCACATGGCGGCTTGGACACTCCATAAGGGCTGTGCATGCTGTTCTGGAGGAGCAGTCAGAAATAATTCCAAATGTTCAGCGTTCCTGTCCTTGCTGGAGACTAGAACTGGGCTATTATGGTCCTTTTCTATTACTTGCTTCATTATAAGCATTACAGATGTTGGGAATGTCAGCCTGCCCTCTTACCAGTCACAACTTTAAGCAAGCTGTTTATTTACCATGACCAGCTAGATTGGCATTTCCTATTGCTCTCTACTGACTGGATTATCTTTCAGCCTCAAAACATCTGCAGCCACATATTAGCTGATCAGAAATGCCCTCTCTGTCAGGCGTTATTGCTAAATTACCCTGAGCTGGAATGGTCACGGGCTGTCAGAGGTCTGCAAGGTTCAGCTATCACTGCCACTCAGCTGCAGGAGGATTTTCTGGAACAACACAGCCTGCAGACCCCTGCATCCAGCTGGCTCCTGCCCTCATTCCCCCAACGGAAGACAGCACTGCTGGGTGTTACAACAGTTCCCCCTCCACCAAACTGACATGTCTCAGCATCATGCTCAGCAGCACTCGGAGGTCCCAGCTCCTAGCACAGAAGTACATCTTTACCAGGTTATATGTATTTCCACAGCCTGTGAAGAGGTCTCAGCTTCTAGGTTCTTGCTACTGAAGGAAGAAGAATGCCTGCAAAATTTTTTGTTGTTAGTGTGTCATTTATCAGTATAGCACAATTAGATGTTGCAGTATGGTGAAAGGTATTTCTGCCTGAGGAAGTGCTAGCAGTGGCAAGGGTTAACAAATGCCTTGGTGTGAGCATTGCATACATTTATCCCTCTTGGCATTTAGCCTCCTAGCAGCAAAAAGTTGACAAGTGCTTTTCTGTAAATCTGCTGTCCTGTTAGGGGCTCAGTCAGGCAAAAATCTCGATTCCTTTTCTTAAGGCAAAGAAACAAAACAACTTTACAGGGCAATAAGACCACTGGTACAATCTTAGACATTTATGTTATTCATTGCAGGCTCAGCAATTTTTCTCCTGATACATTTTTGTACCCCATGATTGTCAGATATGTGAGCCCCTCTTCCGAATTAAGTCCAGCAGGGAGCAGTCCCCGGGGGCAGCAGAAGGGGCACAGCGGCCAGCACCACAGCTCTCTACCACCTCTGTGAGTACTGGGAAGAACTTGATCCTTACTGGATCCCCATCCCTCCCAGCAGCTGCAGGCAGCACGCTTCAGTGCCTGAGACGCAGATGGAAATATTTTCCTCACAAGCACTTTGCAAACAAGCACGCAGCGGCCAGGCAGCCTCTCCCAGCACCCGTGAGGGGCCGCGTGAACCCCCTCCGTGTGTCCGACCAGGAGGGAGCCAGGCAAGGGCTGCTGACACCGATCCCTGCCCACCAGCAGAGGAGAGAGGAGCCTCCCAGGGACAGCAGGTGGCAGAGGCTGTGCTGTCACCAGGCAGCCCAAATCCTCCACGAAATGGCTACCAGCCGAGGAAAAGTCAGCGCTGCGGCTGTCTGCAGAGCTTTGGGTCCACCCCTACCTCTTAGTTCGGCGTTTCAGCCTTCCTTCTTCCCTAATCCTCTCACAGCTATCTGCTCTAGTGCAAGAGTAGCCCTGACTGAGCTGCATTTTTTTTTTTTCTTAATCTTTTCAGGTTGCCAAAATCCAAGCTGTCAAATACAGGTTAGCAGACTGAAAACGCAGATGTCCATTCTTGACTGAGTTTTCCACATGGGCTGGATGTGTTCAGAACCGCTTTTAAGGTCAAAGCACCCGTCCCTTTCACCATGCCCATCCTCCTTGGCAGCCGGTCCCTCATTGCCTGTCGTGTTCACTGCACTCCTCTGCGAGCATCGTTGTTCACGCTCACTAGTTTCGTGCAGCTCTGGCACACGGCATACATGGCTACAATTGCTTAGGGCCAAAAGCAAGGGCTTCGTGACACACATCCCTTGTGTAACATAGTGCACAGGGATCAAAAATTTCCCAGCTGAAGTGCTTGAGACTGACCTGAGGCAGGGGGATTCAAAATATGAAGAAAGTGTGCCTGAAGACCCTTTGTCCTCACCCGGGAACAGGTGTTCTGCTTTCTCACACACCTAAAGGGACTTGACTGCGCATATGCAGCCAAAGGTACAGCATACTTAAACTCGTCATGTGTTACCTATGAAGAACAAGGCATTGGTGGCCTCTAATTTGCCACCCACGCCTGAGTGCTGAGTGCTATACGTCTGGGCTGAGAGCATCACATTCATAAGTAGATGTCGTCTGTCATTGTTCCAGTGTGGGAGAAACCTGTTAATTTTGCCCTGATTAATATACTAGTCCACCTCCCGTCTTTCCTGCTAGCTTACGAGTTTCCTTCACACGCCACAATTTCTCTTCTGGACTCTAAAGTCTCTGAGGGCAAGGACTGTCATACCTGAGCCAGGCTTGTGCACGAGGCAGCACAGCAGGTCCCGTGCAGGGTGACACAGAGAAGCCTTAACACTGGATAAACTAGGATAATAAAAGCAAAGTCTAGCTGCTGGAATCAAACTAAACCTACCAATCCATTTCTGCCAAGGCCCTCCAAGGTACTGACTTCAGGACACTGCCCAGCTCACTGGGATTTAGGCTGCTGAGATATGAGAGGAAGGCTGTTTTAGCATGTCACACTGCCCGAGTCAAATCTGATTGATTTCTTAGACTCTCACCCACCAGAATTACCCCTGAGAAGCCACAGCTCATTTTCAAAGGTTTCAGGGAAACTCAAAAGCTGCATAAATATTAAACCACGGTCTCTCCTAATTAGATGATCAATAAAGTGCAGTCAGAATTATGTGAATAATCATTGTTCCCTGCAATGCTGTATACAGTTATTTTGTCCTTAGCAACTCCAGACCCAGCTATGTCAAGACAAAGTAATAAGTCTGAGTTAAGTATCTGGGATGCATTTGCAGACAGGTGCATTATTATTTTATTTTATTTTTGTATTTTTTTTTCTCTTTTGTCTGAAGCGTAAAGAATGGGCCACTGCCAGAGGCAGGGTACCAGGCTTGACAGACCAGTGGTCTGATCAGGTCTGGCATATCCTTTGTTCCTCTGTTCCAATTTAATGCCTGCTGGGAGTGAATTCCAGTCATGTGGGGATGTTTTGCCAATGAATATTTACCAACATCCTGACTACCCTGGGAATACAGTTAAAAAAACAACTTTCAGTGAAGTGAACACATACTAGAATTAGCACTCAGAAGTAAGTCATGAGCATTTTTCTTTAACACTGAAATAAACAACAAAAACATACCAGTTCAGTTCACATGTACATTCAGGACTAAACCAACCCAAGGGTGCATACTCTATATGTCTCTTTTACAAGACCTAAATTTCTAGCCAATTATAAACCTGTGTATCATGTTGTAGAAATGTATTATTTGAATGATGCATTGCATCCTTACAGCCCGGTAGTCCAATAGACAGGAGGCAATCTGATTTCTTTAATCATAGAGAAGCTGATGCAGTAAACGCATAGCTGTGTGTAGCTAGCCCCCAAATCCAAATCCTTGAATAGTGCCAGGAACACCTCACACGGGGTCCACGTGTATGTTAGTACACATCATCTTTATAGTGGCTTTCCCAGCTAAGGTTTGGGGACCACTTGCTTATCTGCGGGAACTGGTTGATGATGCAGCACTTGTCCTCACTCCTTTCTAGCTGCTAAACTCCATTAAAACAAGCAAGAAATCAATGACCCTCTTCCCAGCTGTCACACAGAGGAGTAAGTAATTGCAGCAGCTATGGGGATGGCATGTCAGTAGCTGAAGGCAAGGAGGTGAGTTCTGTGACCGTGTGTGGAGGTGGAGGACGTTGCCACCAGGTGATCTCTGCTCCAACCAGTTAATGAGTTTCAACCCCCGCACTGGATTGTTCCAGCTCCTGAAGCAATGGTAGGGGGAGGTAAACATGAGCTGTTCCTGGCCTCAAACACATCAAGTGAGGCCTGTGAGGACAGAGGGCATCCAAGGTCTTCAGCTTCCTCTTCTCTAAATGAGGTTCATGAGAAAGAAACACAGGAGCTGTGCAGCACGGCACCGTTAACAGGGACTGAAGGGACAGACTTGGCCTCGGGGAGTACCAGATGCCAGGGGTGATTCATGGTCGGGGGGACATTCTACTTCTGCTTTGTAGACTGGGCCAGTTACACCCCTAAGTCCAGAAGTACAGAAACGCTACAGCCTACGTACGACCTATGGTGCTCAACAAAACAAGAATGGCAGCCACAACATTTGGAAGGCCCATTTTCCTAAAAAAAACACACCATTTTACAATAGCATATGACAAATATGGGAGATCTTCTGAATTTTAAGACTTTTACATTGCATTCGATTGTGTTTTCTGGCATTTTTCTTTTAGTAGAAGGGTTATAGAGTCGATGGGGAGCTTTTTGGTGTATTTTTGTCTGTTTTATGCTGAAAACATCCTGCAAGCCCTTAATTCTGGAGTCTGTGACTTGGAGAAAAAAGAAATCAAAGACTCACGGTGAAAGCTCTGGCGATGTAAATGCTCTGTTCTGCTCTGTGATGTTGACCCGCTGTCCTGCACACAAATCCCCAGCTTCTAGAGGGTAGAAAGTTTCACCTTCCCACTTTCTTGTGCAAAATGATGACAGAGTCAGGATTTTCTCAGACAGATGCTGTTTTGGGCAGGGAGCTGAGCAGGGATGCAGAATTGCCAGTTTCACCTTGACTCACAGCATTCTGGAAGTTTAATAAAACCCAGGCTCTTGGAAGAGCGTGCCTTTTGCCATCCATGCCCTCGCTGGCACTGCCCCTTTTCCTTCCCACGCAGAGCCCTCACTGCAGGCCAGGAAAGAGGAACAGCTCTGTGCAGTTTCTGCTTCTTCCTCCACCTCATTTGGGCCTGGCGTGCATGACTAGCGAACATCTGCATCTCGTTGGCACGAGCAAGTGAGCAGCACAAGCGAATTGCTAACGGGCAGCCCCGTGTGGGGATGTGTATTTACACCTCCTCTGGTCCTAGATGATTTGGGGTGTCGTGAATCTGACTGCAGTGAGAGTAAGAAGGATGAGCTCGAATACTTATACAGGTCATCATATAACCACAGGAAATGTAGGACAGACATTTTTGCATTAATCGGTAATGTTAAGCACTTAATCAACAACTTAAATATTCTTCAAATTCCCGGCTTGAGTGACAGCATCTGAATAGTTTTGTACAAATTAAGTGGGCTTAAATTTAAGCACATTAAGGTCCCCTAATTAGTAGTGACAGTCATAACCAGGGTTTCAGCTATGTATATTTATGTCTCAACACAGATAGGGTGTTCAATCTAGATTTGGAGGCTTTAAGAGCTTATAGAGTTCCAAAAATATATGTAATGGACCAAAGCATTGGAAATATGACATCTGCTCCAGTGCACGAAAAAGACTGTGGATCTGTACCTTTGAGAGCATTATCATTGCTAGAAAATATTAACTCCTTAAAAAAGTGTCAGCTATTATTTGCAAGCATGGAGCCACATTCCTCACATGGGGCTTTCGAGGGCAGCCTGTCTGTTTTGGTATCTGTCTAGGATGCTCCTCTCTTTTTAGTGTCAGATAGCCCCACAGTCTTTAATGTACGTATCTTCACTATCCTGGCAGGGTAGCAGAGCGCTGTCACCAGTTTTTTAAAGATGGGGAGCGTGAGACTTTAGCTTGCCCACAGTCTCTGAGGTAAAGCAGGGAATAGAAAGACCGTCTTCAAAATCCCTGTTTCCCTTTCATCCTTCCTGCTGGATGGCTCTGCTGTTTAGGCAGCAGCTCCTTGATGTGTAGGTCTGCTGGTGTAAAGTGCACATGAAAGCAGTGGTTGGCTCTGCAGCCACAGCCGTCTGGCTGCATGCTCCTGGTTCAAAACCAAGGTCCATAAGGTTGTCAGGAAAGGCAGCGTCACTATTTTTGTTCAGTACTCAACAAATAATAAGCAACTTGCAAACCATTAATATTTTAAACCTGTTATTCATAACTTTGTCATTTACTTGGGTGCCCTAAGTGCTATTGCTATTTTATCATTCCCAAAGTGATCAAGTCTGAAGTCCTATTTACAGGGCTACAGCTTTGGCACAACCTCCACACTATTAACAACCAGGCTCATAACCAGCAGCAGAAAGGAACTGCACAGAGGGCTTTACAGAGCTTGTGAAGGCTGTTGTTAATGCCTTACACTCAGCTCCAGCTTGCCAGAAGATATGGTCCGGAGTTAAACACATTAAACACTGCCTCCACAGTGGCTTTCAAAGACTTTTTTTTATATGGATTTCTTCAGGACCTGAATGATAAACATTTGCTTAGTCTTCCTCTCCTCCTTCTACCCTAAAATTGCCACAAATATTTGATATTTGTTACTTCTCAAAGCCTAACCCCTGCCATATGGGACATGTGGGCTTAGAGACCCTGAACAGCAGTATGGATAATGTATTTATTTATTTGGCAGCCAAAAATTGCTACAAAATTGTGAACCCCCAAATGCTTTCCTCAAACCAGAGCTAAAGGCATTTTATTTTTACTCCTAATTTTTCTACCCTTCCTATTCTAATAAGCGTAAGTGAATGTTAAAATAAAAGTTAAAGGTGTTTTTTTTTTTTTTTTTTTTTTTTCCCCTCAAATATAGAAATGAATTACCCAGAAATTTCAAGGCTTTCTTCCTTGATGGGGAGATGGCTTGGCTTGGCTCTGGCCTAAGCTGTTCACAGATCTGACATTTCTGGACCCTGGCTCATTGAGGGTGGCTCAGGACAGGCTGCCCGAGCTGGCTCAGGACAGGCTCTGCTCCCCGGAGCACCGTTTGGCAGTGCCTGTGCTCCCTCGCAAGTGCCTTTTAGGCCAAAGTTGGGTGCTATAAATACAGCACCTTTTATCATATTATTATATGGAAACAGTTATGCATCAGTCCTTAAACCATGTCCTTAAACCATGAGGCCATGTGGTCAATCTGCATTGAGTGTGGACCCAAGAAAAGGAAAAATGTTAGGAAAAGGCTTATTGAATATCGTACATACCCTCTCAGCATCTCTGAAAATGCAAGGTATCCTATTTTTTTATTTATTTTTTTAATATCTAATACTAAAAGTAGCAAGTACGTTATGCATGACACAAAAGTGTCAGACTGGGATCTCTCACAAGGGGAAAAAGCAGCAGCAGAGTCCAACCCTTCGGGCTTAGACCTGGTCCCCACGATGTCAGGGGCGAGCAGCCTCAGAGGGGACAGGGCTTTGCTAGAGAAAAAGAGCATTTCCTGGTGTAGGTGCTAGCTGCCACTAGCAGGGAGCTGGGTGTAGACCATTTTAAGTCTAACTGAGTTTAGCACTTGGATGAGGTGCGTGCCGTTTAGAGGTAAGCAGTGCTGACAGTCCCTGGGGCCCGGCAGCAGTGGGAGCAGGCCTGCGCCTGCGGGGTGAAGCCTGGAGCCCGGCATGGCCTGCACTGCCAAAGCCTGGCATGCACAGTGGAGGTTTAAGTTGTCTAACTTAAACTTTTATTAACAGGCGGCGTGAGCGTGTCTGCTTGGCTTTGTAGTCACATCCCTGGGAAACAGCATAACCTCTTGTGCTGAATAACGTTTACATGGGTGTTTTGTCCTTGCCTTTTGTCCTTGCCTGGTGGCTCTCCCTCGTGCAGGGGAGGCTTTGGTACTGTCTGCTGGACACAAAGAGCCCTTCCCTGTGCCCACACAGCAGGGCACGGCAGGGCCAGTGCCGGCTTCAGGCCTTCCCTGTACCATCGGCTTCCCTGTCGAGACACTGGGACATCTAATGGATCCAATTCAGATTGGAGACATGGCTCTGGCCAAGTTACCCAAGCAGTCAAACATTGTCAGAGACCAGAATGGACTGAGAGCTTAGCCCGCCAGGTTTGGACCAGCTGAAATCTTGTGAGAGGAGAGCTGGTCCCAGGAAAAGAAGTCTGCCATCAGGATGAAACATGGGATACAGAACAGCCAAAATTAGGGGCAACCACCGGCTTAATTACAGAGTCTAAGCTACCTCTCATATACCATAGTTGGTAAAAAAAATTAGCAGTGCTGGCTGATGGTAAAAAGATTGATTAACAAACATAGTGACTTTTTATCTCCTGCTTACTGTCCTGATATTGGCATATTGCAACCATAAATGCTCTTAATAAACCAGAGTGTACCCCAGACTTTCAGTCTCAGCAGTCCTACGCTCCTGGACATCTAAAGCCTGACAGGCACTGAGGAAGACTGTCAGAGGTGCACAGTGACAGGTTGAGGGGCAACTAACATGAGGCAGAACTTGGGAAACCCGATCTTTCACTGGGTAGGGAGGGTTGGTGGTCCTGACACTGCAACAGGTTTCCTAGGGAGGTCATGGATTCTACACCCTTGCAGATATTCAAAACCCAACGGGTCAAGGCCCTGTGCTACTTGCTGTAGGTGACCTTCACAGTGACAGGTTGGACAAGATGACTTCCAGAGGTCCCTTCTGACCCAGGTTACTCCATGGCTCTGAGGCACAGTCCTGGCTAACCTGCTCAAGTCTCTGCCATTAGGGCCAGAAAGCGAGTGCTGCAGAGCACCGGTGAGGTGAGGTTCCTCGCGGAACAGAGCACAGGTTCCAGGTGAGGTCCTTTGAGGACCTAATTATGTTCTATGACACTAATACGGCTGTGAATGGTTAATTCTGCTGGAATGCTAGTTCTACGTTTTCTTGCAATCAGGACCCGAACCTAAATCTTTTTGTTTCTTACAAAATGATTTCCAAAAGCCTAGGCTATATACTGTTATTATTGCAAAGCTTTTAATCACATGTTCAACTTCATTAATATGGATATTATTGGTGAGACCAAAGCATTCGTATCATGTGCCATCTTCAGACAAAAGTCAGAAGTGTGGCGTGCTGTATTTTTCACTGGGATTTTCTGTCCACTGCTTGTTTTTAACTGTCCTAGTTGTGAGAGTTTGCTGCATGCAGAACATGATGAGATGTGGGAATTGTGCTGGTTTCAAAACTGAAGAAAAAGACAGCAAGTGCTGGAGTGAATAACCAATTTGAATTTCCTAGCTTTCTTTTTTATTACCTATCTCAATTTCATTTACTAGGAATTTTGAATTAGTTGTCATGCAACTATTAATACACAAGCTAGCTGCACGCCAGTCCATGTTGCTAATTAGCTGAAGCCTGGACCAGGAGCCTTCTTATCCTGTGCTCATTTACACCTCAGCCCATAAACCTGGGTTATAGTGTCACTGCTAGCTAGGATCGGGAGCTTTCTACATCTTCGGGCTCACTGGTGAGTGGGCTTGTTAAGAAATCCTGAACTTTTCCCTTAGGTACCTTCTAAAAGAGTATTCTTCATATAGAAGCTTGTTTGGAGCTTTCAAGTACTTGAAGTTACCATGAGCTTATAAAGGCTCTGGCAAGTTCCTGTAGCTGCTTGTATGCAGTGTTATGTTGTGTTGTACAACAAACGTATTTTAAGGCCTCATCCTGTCACTGTCTCACATGAGAGCAGTTCAGTCTGCCCTGATGGTGTCCCGAGAGCCGTGCTTTTCAGTACTTATCTGCAGGCTCAGGACACAGATTATAGAAACCTCTCCTGCCCATCTTCATCTTCATCTGAAATTCATAGAGGCTGGCAGGTTTTGCCCCAAATTTTCTCTTTCTGGAATATATGCATATGTAGGAATTCACAGCTGTAGCTGGGTGGTGAAACAGAAAGAGATGAAGTGCCTCCAGAAGCAACCTAAATATCAGTTTGCATCCAGCTCTGATTGCCTTGAAGACCAGAAAATAGCCTCCTTGTCCATTAGCTTTCAAAGAGCACTAACCACTGTAAAGTACTGAGGTACCTCATGTGCTAAGGATGTTCTGAGCAGTGCTTTCATTCTTCCAGAGATAAGAGTTTGCCTGAAATTAGAAAATTATAAACCATAAAGTCCTGTTAGATCTTTCTACTTTTCCCCACTGATAAAAGGTACGGGATGGAGTAAAATAGCAGCATTATTTCCTCACTTTATTCTAGACATGATTGATTGTAGCACAGAAAGTCTCTACTTCAGGTTATCCAGCGTGCAAATGCTGGATGTACGAGAAGTGGGAGGACTTGTCAGCTCTTCAGAGACACTTTCTTTGTAGGGGTGAACCCTTTACTTGAGTATTTGACGCACGCAGGGAGGAAGGTGTTAATCTGTTCACATCCAAGGCACAGTCTGCAGGCTGCTGGTAATTGCTGCCCCATAAATGTGCCTGTCATGCCTCCTTAGTCTTTAAATATCCAAACTCAAAATAGATGTCTGTGCAACATGTTGAGCCCGGCACCATTGTTTCACGAGGCAGTGTTATTCATTTAGCTCCAGCCAGCTGCTCTCTATATTCAGCTTGGAGGAGCAGACTGGAATTTGTAACCAGACAGGCAGGCTGGGAAGCTATAACTTATTCCCTGGGCTGATCAACCAGTGCATCAAAAGTACAGTAAACAAACGCCCACTGGAAGCCCATTCCAACGCTGTGTCCCCTCCTTTCCCCTGCCACAAATAGTAGTGACTGGAAGGGAACCTGCCTTCATAAACAAATACCCTAGACCTTAATTCTAGTATCGGCTGCATGACATAGTGTTATTGGTATGTTAAACACGGCACAGAACAGCAGGATACACTGTTAGGTCACACACGGCAATATGAAATATGAGGTTAAGGTCTATGCCTTCTGCTGGGTGGGGACCTGGAGCGGGTCAGTTGTTTGTAACTATATTGCCCTCTACTGACAGATGCACAGAGGTTGAGACCCTACTTCTGTAAACCCCGCCTGGGGAGAGGCTGTCCTGTCACTTGAGGCGAGACAGCAGCATGAGGTGGTGTCTTGGCCCAGCCTGGCAGGAGATACCAGCTTTCATCTCCTTTGGTGGAGACACCACTTATTCTAGTCCCACAGACACGTGCTTGGCCATGAATTGACGCTCTCCACTGAGAGTCTCTTTCTTTTCCTTTTTTAACACAAACGAACAATTGTCTGAGATGTTTTCTCTGCATTCTTCAACCTTTTGTGGACATCGGGAGCAGCCATGTGCACAATCCAGCTGCATCGAACAATCCTCGGGAGCGGGAGTGCCTCCAGCAGCTCCCTGCAGCTGTGAGGAGGCTCCGCACAGGCACATCCCTGTGCCACACGTACGGGGGCTTTCCAACCCCCCGGAGGATGACCGTGATAAACCAGGAGGTCTGCCGCCCTGTCCCCCTCTGTAAAATATCAAAGCAGCTGATGACTTCAGGCCAACAGTTCTCAGTCCATGGCTGTGGCTCTGCCGGGGCCTGTGGGGACTGCCAAGGCCGACAGAGCAGCGGGCTAAGCAGGCACGGTCTTGATTTCGTCTGTAAATCACAAGCGCCCCTTTGGCCGGTTTCCTGCCTTCAGAAGCGGTGCTGTCTTCTCCTTGTAACTCCCTATATGTCTTTGAACCACCTCCAGCAACACGTGGGTTGCAGGGGAGATGGCATTCATCTGTGGAGCCGTCGTTCGAAAAGGCTGAGAGTTGGCATATGAAAATAAAAAGGTTGTGAAGCCCTGCTCTGGGGCAACAGTGCATTTTACCAAGGCAGCTCCCCTTCGCTGACCTCCATTTAGTTGAGGTGGCAGGAGAGCTTTAAAGAAGGCAAATTCCACAGCAAGGAAGTGAGGACAGCAAGAAGGGTTGTGCTGAATCCTCTCGATTAGCACTTCATACAATCAAGACTCATTTAAATATGCTCATGAACGCAAGGAGAAAATTCAAGTGCTATGCATTTTCCCAAGGGACATTTCCATCTGTGCCTTTTTCTACAACAACCCAAAGAATACAGGCTTCTTGTTGGTGTTGTGCAATACTTTTTGACCCAAAAAGATATTGTTTAATACCAGGAGTAACCAATAGAAAAAGCATAATAGCTACGTGAGAAAACGTTTATATGTGCATTTGTGCAAAAACTGCGTGCACAGTGCACGTGTTTGTTTAACTGGAGGCGTACGGACTGGACAGGAAGTTACATTTCAATATTTTAACAGAGTCTGGTGCTTTTAAAGGTGCTAGGCAGAGGAAATGATGTTGCCAATTATATACGTCCATGTCTGTCTTCTGTGAGCAGCATACTCTGTGTGCACACTAAGGGGAGTTTCCCTTCAAGGGAAAATAACGATTAAAACCAGCACAGTTGCTTGGGGCCTGAATTATTTTCATCCAACAGTTGGTGGCTTAGAAATGTTTTCAAATATCCTACGAAGCCATCTGTGAGGCCGCTGCAGCGTGGTGCGTGTGGGACGAGGCGAGACCCGAGGAAGGAAGCCAGCCAGCGACCGGCTCACCGTCAGGTGTCATCTCCGTGGCTGGAAGTGCTGGCAAGGAGGGAAGCTGGACACGGGAAGGAACTGAGCAGAAACAAGTCGTGCGTGAAGCCCGGGAATAAAAAGAATAAAAACAATGAAGCTTAGGTAATGGGAGAACTCCTGCCATGTAGGAAGGGGAGCAGGCTGCGGCTTGTTCCAGCCCAGTCACTCCAGGGCAAGCGTGTACATCACGTGAGTGTGCACCCGAGGCGTTATTTATAGCTGGGAGTTGATGCCCCAGTTATTTATTGAGGTGTTTACATAGAAGGAAACCCCCAAGTATAGGAAACATCCCACTCCAAGTCCCCAGTTTTTCCCACAACTTCATGTATATGCTTTCCCCAGCTTTATTTAGGCTCGTGTTCTTTAGTTAAAAAGCATACGGGCTAACGATGGCAGAGCTGATAAACATTTATTAGTGTTGGTGTGGCTCCCTCCCGGGGGCTCTGCCGAGGCTGTGCAGGGGCACCCCAGGCTGACTTGCTTCTTGTGCCAGGTCTCCATCACCACCGCCCTCGGGGGCACAAGTGCAAGAGGAAGGTGAAAGCCCCTTTTGGGGCCAGCCCCACTGCAACCATCCCGCGGTCCTTCACTTGGCAGCTCTGTGTAACGCTGTCCTGAAACAGAGACTTCAGTTCTGTCCTGAAAACCTCACACCCGTCTTAGTGAAAACTGAAGGAAACCATAGCCACTGTTCGCAGCAAAAAGAGAAGACTGTATGATTCCTTAATAAGCATTTAATGCATTAAAAATAAATAATAATAATAATAATAATAAAAAACACTTCACATACTATTTGGAATGTCATTGCTTTACTTTTAAACAAAACCCATTCAAGCAATAAGTCCACTGGCTTTTTTTTCGTACGGAATTTCCCATTGTTGCCATTGCACACACTTGTTATACAAGGCTACAACACAACACGTGCACTTCTGTACTTAAGTACACACATGTAAACATAATCATCCATCAAAGCAGCTTCCAGAGTTGTTTTTTTTTTTTCTAGCACAACCATGATTTGTCCTGCAGCACCTGAATTCCTTGGACTTGTGGAAAAAAAAGCATCACCTTATTTGTTTTCTGAACACTCCAAAACCCTTCCAGCAAGTATTCTGGGGACTTTCACAACCCACCCTATTTCTCACCCTATTCTGCTGTTGCTACTTAACCAGCTCCTCCGCTGCAGTGAATCCCATGTCTGAGTCTTGCACCTATACCAATACCAAACTGTTTGGCCAGCTAGTGCACACAGGTAAATTCAATTCACACGTTTATAACCTGTCTCAAAGCTGAGGCCTGGTTGGCTCAGCTGTGCTGTGGTCGATAAATACTGGCCACACTCACCTGTTTAGTTCTTTGAGCAGGGTGAACCTCACATTGCTGCAGTTAGAAGTGGGGGAGTTTATTTACCTGGGCCCTCCCGGCTGAACTGCCCTGGATATCATCAAATATTCGAATAGACGTGGATCTTCTCTTTCATATGGTTTTTCTCCCTTTCTTTGCCTTTCCCATCAGAACATGATGTGTAAAGAAGGCGGGCTGCTCCTCACTGGGAGAACATTCAATTTTAGAACCAGAGAATAACATTGTTTGGAAGGGACCTTGGGAGATCTCACCCAAACCCCCTCACAGCAGGGGGGTCTATCTTGAACCAGAGAGCCGCATACTGGACATGGTCCTGGCCTCGCACCTGGTGGCTAAAGGGGAGTCATCGCCTTCCTTAGCCTCTGGCTTCCTCAAAACATACCTTAAATAGTGGGAGCAAAAGCAACTATTGTTGTGTTTCTGGGAATGGGGACATCATAAACAGGATTTAAAAAACTGTTACCTCTTCCTTTCCTGTCCCCAGCTGAGGCTTTAAGCTGAGCACCTGGGAGTTTCTCTTTAGTAGTCAAAACCTGCCCGGGAGCCACCTTTTCATCTTCAGTTTCCCTTCTTGACAGTCCAGGAGAAGACACAGCACAAAGGAGAGAGGAAAGCAGCCGCTTTCAACTTTTCTTTCTACACCTTCCTGGTCCACAGAAGCCAAAGCAATGCTCTCGTTTGATTTTTTGTAAGCAAGGAAGAGGCATTTAGCCCAGCTGCTCTGTTCTGTGTACATAATTTTAAATTGCTCGCATTAATGACTTTATGTTAATAAAGAGTAGTTTGTGTAAAGAAGAAATTCAATCTGCTCTGCTCCCCCTTGAAGGGAAAACATTTCTCTCTCTGCTGGGTGCACCTCCCAGCATCTCACAAACATATGGTCTTTTAGGTGTAAGTGATGCTCAATTGCTTTATTGTCTTTAGCAGAAAAGAACTAAATATATAACAGATGCTCAAGCACCTTGAAATTAATGTATTGTGGAAACAGAACTGTCATCACACCCCTTGCAGACACTTTTTTCACCTGTTGTATGGTTGTTTACCTGTAGCTCGCTTTGATAATGTTGGGTGTTTTGTTTAATAGTTTGGAAAACTCCCAGGCTCAGTGCTGGGCTAGATTTTTTTTCTTCATGTGTGGCACTTTCTATTCTAGACTATTTATTCATTGTTTAAAAGACAGGTAAATATGTTCCACTGATCCTTCAGTCTTTTCTTCCTTTCTTCCTTTCTTTCCTGCGTAACCATATGCTTGGTAACAGATAGTTTGCCAGATAAAGGTGTCTAATCTTCAGAGAGCAGAAGACTTGCTCCATCGGGATTTTATTTGGAATGGATCTGTATACAAAGTCTGCACCTGAATTTGAATTCCCTGAATTTCAGAAGCTCTCAGATCAGACTTCAGGTTTAGACTGTCACAATGCACAGTCCAAAACATAAATTCTGGGTCCAGACCCCCAGTTGGTTTCCTTTCTCTTCTCCCCATCAGTTTCAGCAAGTAGGGCTTGGATTAGGATTTTCCCTGCTCTCCTGTTGCCCTTTGCTGACCTACAGCTGTGTCATGTCAGCAGGTGAGCAAGGTCCTCAGCACAGGAGCCTCAGGGAGTCTTGGATGTAATGAACATTCCCTGTTTTTTACTGTATAAATATTATATATGTTCTTCTCCTGTAGATCACTTTCCAAGGACTTTTCTGTTGCTGGGATTGTAGTGTGAGAACTGGACCATCCTCTCCTCACCTCTTTTACAGGTGCTTATGCTCATGGCCATCAGCTGTGCTGCACACAGTGCTTGGCAGGCGTACCGCAGTGCCTACCTGTCCTATTTCTGTTGTGGAAATGAAGAAAGAAGGAAAGAGGGTTTTTTTTTCCTCTCTGGATGTATAAAGGTATGATGGAAATGATGGGCTCACTGCTGGTTTGCTTGTCATTTCGTGGAGTTTGATCTCGAGGGGGTGAGCTTCCACACTGCAAACTGAAGGCGAAGTGATGAGCTCCTGGGAGGCGCCGCACTGCTGGGGACTTCTGGGGCAGGTCCTGCGGGCTGCTGGGCTGCTCCACAGCTCACCCTTGGAGCAAGATCTCTGTCTGTCAGGATGCCCAACAGAAACTGAGACAAGGCAATGGGAATACGGTGATATTCAAGGGGTTTTAGACTCCATCCCCTCATTAGGATGTTTGGAAGCCTCTCACCAGAGCACAGACCAGTCAGAAGGACTCGCCTCTGCAAAAAGGTTTTGCTGTATTGCTGTCATGGGTGGTTGAGCTTCAGCCAGCTTCTCCCAGGTCTGTAGCTTCTGGGCGTGCCTTGGGCCTGCAGAATCACCTGCCTCTCTTGATACCTGGGTTCAACTACATTTCAGCTATTTGAAGTTGCATCTCTTGGGATTTTTCTGTACAACTTCAATACAGAAAAGAGACTCTGCATCCTGTTTGATTTTGAAGAACACGTGACACCTTGCTGCAGTTTTGCAAGCAGCAGTGTAACACCTCATTGTAAGAGCAGAACTGTGCAAACTTGGGAATATTTGAAAAGCATTCAGTGTTCTGGCTGAATGCAATTTCTAGAGTGTTTCTAAGTTCAAGTAACAATGACCTAAGTTAAGCTGACCCTCACTCACCTACAATCTCCCACATTTTTCCAAATGTAGATTTCTCTGGCCATAGTTTAAAAATAAACCAATGCCAGCACTGATCAACAGAGTTTTGAATACCAGCAAAAATATACCTAAGCATAAGTCTCTGAAAACCCTGAGGAGCTGCAGCTTACAAGCACTTTACTATGTTGGCCTGCTGTGATTTACTGGCCTGAGAACAATTTCAAGAAGTAATTAAGCCTGCTCGTATAGCATCAGCACAGGTGGGAGCAAAGCCCGGCCAGGGCACTGCGCAGCACCCTCTTGTGGAAACCTGCGCTGTTCCTCTGCTCCCTTCCCACACATCAGCACAATAATCATTTTCTTTGCAAACCTGGAGTCTGATTTTTCAGCCATAGCACGTCTAATTTCCAAAATCCATTATGGTGCACCTGCAGATGTCAGTATAGCCTAAAAAATATATCCCTAAAAATAGGGTGCCCAATTAGCGAAGGTGAAAGCAGTGCTTTGAACCATTCGCTCAAAGCTCGTGGCTCTGCTCAAAGACTGGGTTTTTTTGTAAAATGCTCCTGTGATAAGTGGCTGTGGGTTTCAGTGTTATCTACTGCCAGCCAGGTTTGCAAAGGAGTCCACAAAATCAAGGCAATAGCAACAAGAGGAATGGGGCGGTGGCTGGAGAGCCTGCTATGCACAGCGCAGGCAGGAGCGGGCTCTTGCCTTTAAGTTTGTGCAGCAGGGGCAGGCGGCTCCAGAAAGCGTGGGCTTGGCTTCCCTTGGAGATGCAGCGGTTGTCCATTGGTGCACCTGGTACTTCTCTTTTGGCCATGTTTCTGGTAGGAGCACATGCTGAAGTGGTATTTCAGGACATGTTATTTACTGGCAGAGCCTGCGCCCAGCTGGGTCAGCCTGCGCTGTCTCAGCCCCATGCAACCTTTGCAGATAGAAGATGGGCTTTTTGCATCATCTTTGTATGTTCGTAGGAAGTTAAAAGTGCACCTTTGGGTGAGAGCCAGGCTCATTTTTATTGCGTATGATATCTGCCTTGGGGGAGAAAGCAATTACTGAGGTCAGGCCAGAGAGGATGCGAGAAGCAGCGCTGCGATGGAGCGGGCAGAGGTGAGGAGAGGGTGAAGGTGATGGCCATGTCACAGCGTGGTCAGGGCACTGCAGTCATGCTCTTGCAGCAGGAAGGTTTGTGAAGAGGGAGGCATGAGATCTGATGGTCATCCGAAATACGGTCCTGCTTCTGTTGGGGAGGGCAGGGCACTTTGTGGAAGCCTTGCAGAGGCATCTGCAGGCTGAGCTGCAGGTCCCCAGGCAGAGCCGAGTTAGTTTGGTAAAGTAAAGCCACGTTTGTTTACATCATAACTTTGCAGCCTGCCCAATGAAGCCTTCCTGGAACCGAGCATCAGATGAATGGCAAATTGCTTTCCTAAAAGGGACTTCATGCTAAGCCTTTTAGGAGCCTGGCTTATAGTAAACACTGTTGGGATGTAACGTGGCAGCAGGCAGTGCATGCGGGGAGCTGGAACAACTCAAGCGTGGTGTCTCCAGAGATTACTCAGAGGAAAAGGAAAAAGCCCTTATCTGTCTGAGCCCATGCTTGGATAACCGTGCGTGTGAGACTCCCTTTTCCACTTTTTTCTGCCCCTCCCTGCCACCATCTGGAGCTGAGGGCAGACCAGCAGGTGATGCAGGCATGGAGATGAAGTAGCCAGGTGGGCATGGGAAGCGACTGGAGACACCGGGCACCCTTAGCCTGGGGCAGCTCCCGGTAAGGCTGCTGTGCTGCTGGAGGTGGTCTCCTGCCGGGGAGGCACCGCAGCTGGAGCATCTTCTATAATGTATAAAGGCTTTTATGGTGCTTTTACAATGCACAGTCTGCTGTCATTACTGCGAGCGGGAGTACCGCGGCCATGCCATCCACAAACCCCAAATCAATAAGTGACTGCTGAGCAAAACACAAGATTGTTTGGGTTTGTTTTGTTTTAAAGGTTGGAGCAATGAGTGTCACCCAGCACCCTGATCCTGCCACCTACCCATGCACCAGCAAATGGCTGTGGTGCCGGTGTACCTCAGCCCAGGGATGCCCATCAGGGGTCCTCTCATACTTCTGCTCTGTCCTGTGCCAGTCATCTGTTGCTGGCTAAACAGGACCCCATGAAAAAATGTGTATAAAAAGTGCCTGAGCGTCCTATTTATAGCGTTTTGTGTCACGGGCCCTGGGCTGGGTTCTCCTCAGGCTTTTGCCAGGGCAGACATCACAAGCGTGCTTGGATGGGGTCTCAAACGATGCCAAGGCTGTCCCAGCACCAGTGCCAACACAGACCAAACGCAAACCCAGCAGGAGGTGGCTCCAGGCACACAGGAGCTGGCTCCCCTGCTGGCCCAGGGTGCCCGTGGTGCCCCCGAGGTGGCCGAGGCACAGCCACCTGCCCGGCACGGCCGTGTCCCGCGGGCTGCGCTGGCAGCGTGCGGCCTGCAGCCATCTGCTCCGGCACCGCGGAGCCTGTGTGCCGCCCAGCTTAGCCCCCTCATCTGTGCGCCTTAATCCAATAAACCGGGGCGTGCAGGAGCCAAAGACACTGAGGAGTGAAACAAAAGCTGTTTATTCCACCCCAAACGGTCACAGTGAGCAGTGTCAAGCTGACGGTGTAACAGTAAGCAGGCAGCCTCTTTGGCTCTGAGAGTCTGCCCTCCGCCAAGGGCAGCTGACGGAAATCCCCCAGGACGGGTTTGTTTTCGGCTTTGGCTGTCACCTGTTGGTGGGGCAGAGAGGAAAACCTTCGGGTTTCCTCTTGCTAACCTCCCTCCCGCTACGTGGGAGCGTCCCGCCCCTGCTGCTCTCAGGTTGAGTTGCAGAATAAAGAAATGACTGTAGGAACAGGAATCTGAGCGTGCCTTGGCTTCTGATCTGCTCCAGATCTCCTGGCTTTGCATATGAATAACATCGAGGTGTGCGTCAAACCCAGCTCACACCGCAAGCCCCATGTCTAGATAGACCTGCCTGTGCTGTAAGTGCTTGTCGCTCATCCCTGCTTGCACTTCCCTCTGTTTGGAGTCCTCCCTGATGTCCTCAGAACATTTTGGTTGAAGGAGAGGCCCTGAAATCACCTTTCTTTTCACTAAACCTCCTGTGCTGGTGGTGTGTGGTGCTGAGCTGCCTCCCTGGTGGCCCGGGTGCTGACCGAGCACGGAGCTGCCCCAGGCCCCCGCGAGCGAGACGTCAGCCCTCAAGGCTGCAGGCAGAGAGAGCGAAAGTCCCCGGGGAGCACTTCCCGGCACGGGAAAAATGTGCAAAAAAAAAGACACTTCTAACTGCTTTCCTCTTATTAGGTTTTCGAACACCAGGTGTTTCCCTCTGACATTTCACAAAACCTCCTCCGTGAGGGTTTTGTTGCTTTCAAGACAGTTTCCAGTTAAAAGAAGCTTATAAAATCGCCTACTGTGTAACACCTGGTTAACATCAACCGGAGGGGAAACTCCTGAAGCCCGTGCTAGTGCTAAACGCCCGCTCTCTGAACACGTCACTCCCGGTTTCAGCTCCTGTAGGGCCATGAAATGGGGCACGGAGGGGTCCCGGGTCCGAGGCAGGGCTGGGGCATGTACAAGGATGCACAGAGACAGGGGCTTGCGGGGGGCAGCCTGCTGCCGGGCTGTGCTCCATGCCTGCAGCAGCCGTCAGCCAGCAGCTCGAGAGGAATTTCGTAGCAGGTAATTATGGAATAACCTCACTAAGCCTTGTCACTCAAAAACCTGTTTAGGACTTCCAATATATAGGCTTAAATACCGTGAATGAAGTGGCCTTTTATTGCTTTAATGATATAAATATATAGCGTGTTAACTCGAAGGCTTTTGGCACAGCAAGCCCATGACTTTGTGGGCTGCGCTGCCGAGCACAGAAAAACACGGTGTTTTCAACCTGCAGCACGGGCTTGAGAGCAAAATGACGAAGTAATTGCTATTGTCTGCTTCGGCTGCTTCGGGTTCTGCTCGTGCTCTTTGACCCTTTCCAGCTCCATTTGGCTTTTGCCTTTTTCCTTCTTTGTGGCCGATTCTTGCCCACCTCCATCTCCTATTGCTGCATTTCAGGCACTAATTTCTACGGGAAAATATGTCAAAGCCTTTCTTTAAGACCCTGTCTCTCAAGCACCAGCACCCTTTCAAAGAGCACCAGCACGCGGAGAAGTCTAAATCCTTCTTAGCTGGGCAGTAGGTTCAGTGTAAGCAGCCCTTTTCTTTCCATGGATTTGTTTCCCACTAAAACTGATGAACCCGCAACCCTACAGTGCACCTTCCCCCTTTTCCTTGTGATTTTCCTTCCCGAGGATGGTTTTTGGGTATCTGGAGGGGGTTTGTGGTGTTAAATCTCAGTAAATGCAAAGTTTCACAGGTTTTGTATTGCCCTTAAGCTGACACGTAGCCATCTTCCTTCTGCATATGAGCTGGTAGATGGTAGGATGCTCAGTGGAGGTCCCTCCACACGGGCCCTTCTCTTCATTAAATATTTTCTTTGGCTCAGCAGATTACTGCGAGAGGCGCTGTGCTGGCATGGCATTACAATGCTAAACTCGCAGGGAAAGACCAATTTAGGGCTTTGTGTATTTTCGGAGATGTTCCCAACAGCTGTTAACGGCTCCAGCAACCAACGAGAGGGAGATGGGAAGGGAGGTTTTCCTTCCTAGACCCAGCCAGAAGACAGGATGGCTCCAGTCCTGTGCTCCTGGAGGGAGCATTGCCTGCTCAAAACAGGGAAGGATGAACGAATGGACTGCCCAGGGAGGTGGTTGAGTCGCCATCCCTGGAGGTCTTTAAAAGACGTTTAGATGTAGCCCTTAGTGATATGGTTTGGTGGAGAACTTGTTAGTGTTAGGGCTGAGGTTGGACTAGATGATCTTGGAGGTCTCTTCCAACCTAGACGATTCTGTGATTCTGTGAAATTCCCCCCATCCTGGGTGGCTCCTGTTGCTCCACTGAGCTCTGGTCCCTCACAGGTGTGGCCGTCTTCTCCTGCTGAGGTGCCCCAAGCCTGGAGGAAGAGCTCCATGATCAGCAGCAGGAGGGGCAAGGAGTAAAAGGAGGCTCCGGGCTGTGGGGCCCGTGAGAGGACAACCACAGTTCCTGCGGCCATGGCCATCATGTGCACAGCGAGGGGAGAGCATCCATGGCACAGGGGCCTCCTTGACCTCCTGAGCGCTGCAAGAGGGATCTAATGGTGAGGCTGCAGGAGCAGCGTGGTGTCATGCCCTGAAGCAATCATCTGGTGGGAAAGGGGACTTCCAGATACTGCTGTGTGTACAGCAGGATCTGAACTGATCACAGAGCAAGCCTCCTGGGTGGCATTTCTGAAGAGCAGCAGGTGGAGGGAGAATGCCAAATTCAGGGCTTTGGATCAGATTATGCAGGGGCGAGGACTGACTTCATCTCCAGGGACCCTAATGCCATGGATGTCTGTGGGCAGGCACTGATGGCAGGCTTGGACCACAGGGCTGCCCTAGTGCTTTGGTGGCTCTCCAGAGCTTTTGGGGCTTTCACCGCCCCACTGCCAGGCTCACAGTCATGGCAGGAAAGCTCTGTGATGGCCAGCAGTGTGAGTGGCGTTTCCAGAGCAGCTGGAGCTGAAGGTGCCAGCCCTGGGGCTGGATGTGGCATCGTGCAGGAGCGCTGCTGTGTCTGGGTCAGTGCAGCCCGCAAAGCTTTTGGTCCTTTCTCATTTCCGTAAAATGGAGAAAGCAAAGGAAAGTCTTGTTTTAATGGCCAATTTGTTGTAAAAGATCAGGAAAAAAGCTGCATATCTGTAGTTACTCAGAGGACTGCAAAAAGCCTAGAGGAGACTGTGCTGGGTCTGAGGCTTGTTCTCTTTCCTTTTAAAGCTTTTCCTTCTGCTCACCTTTTGAATTAAGCAGAAACGAATTAGGAAAGGCTGCTTGTTAGCAAGAAGCACAACGGGATATTTTTTTCCTTTGTAGGTTTCCTATAAATAACCTCGTGTCCATGGCATGGCGTTTCCTCCTGCTGCTCACGGTCGTTGCTCTCACCTGGAGCAGGGTGTGGGGCTGGGCCGGGGCTGTTCCGGCTGTCCCCAGCCCCATTTGCCGGCACCGCTCCACGTGCACGTGCTTGGCATTGCAGGCTGCACTTTTTGCCGAGTTTGGCTTGGTTTGACACTTTTTTTGCAGGCCAGTCTTTGCCGCAGCCGTTGCCTCTGCAAGCTGTAAAAACAAGGCAGCGCCTGTCTGTCACCTCGGTTAGCTGAGGCGGACGTTGCGGTGTGTGAAACCCTCCCATGATCAATGCACGAGTTTGGTGGGGTGAGGGTTTTTTTTTTTTCTTGTTTTGCTTTTTTTTTTTTCTCGTTTTTCTTTTTCTCTTTTTCCCTTTTGTACTGAGCTGTCTTATCTGCAGAAATGCTTCCTGAGCTACTCTCTCATCCGGCCTCAGAGATACACTCGTTTCCTGGCGCAGGTATTTTTGTTCTGTTTTCATTCTGTGCCTTGCTATTTATATCCCTCCCTTCACTGTTACACGGGGTTCTGCTGAGCCTTGTTCCCGGAGCAGCTCACGTCCCGCTGCACCCTTCCTGCCAGCCCCAGCCAGCTCCAGCCCGCTGGCCCCACTTCCCGTTTGCGCCCTGTCCCCACAATTTGGTATTACAGAGGATCGATCACGTAGCCCAGCCAGGATGAGGTTAAGCCAAGTAGGCAAGCATTTGACGCCTTCCTGCTCTTTTAAGCAGCTCTGTTCCTCGAAGGGGTGTGTAGATCTCGGAAACACGGTGTGGGGTCGCAAATTAAACAATGATTTTGGTGAAGAATAAAGACATTTCTGACATCGGTGGTGATGTTGGTGTCTTTCTTACAGAAGCCTTACTTTTTGCACGCATTGAATAGTTACCAGCTTCTCCAAAAGGCCTGACTGCAGTGGAAATCTTTAACTGGTCTGAGCGCACAGCTTTGGGTGGTGTTCTAGAGCTGAGTGCTCAAAGAAAAGGATCTCTATAATAACGGTTGCTAAAAAAAAAATCTTGAATTTGGCTCCTTTCTGGCAAATCCCACCATGTGCATGGCAATGTCTCTTTCTCACATCCATCGGCCGAAGTCCCTGCAGCACAAAGCCACTGCAGCTGGCAAAGTCCAGCCCATGTTCATTGCCTGTGTGCAGGCTGAGGTTTTTCAGAGGTCCCAAAATTGGCCGTGTTTGGTCAGGTTTGGGGTCAGGCCTCTGCAGAGGCCCGTCCCTAACACAAAGTGATCTCTCAGCAGGTTTCCCACCCAAACGAGAGGTGCTGAAGCTGCCTCGGGAAGCCTCTGCAGAGGAGGTTTTCCCTGCTCCATGGTTGCTCATGGAGATTGTGAACCAGAGCAGAAATCCCACATGGAAAACCTTGCCAAACTTTTCAGCTTTGGGTGGCTTTATAATCCCCTGGAAAATAGGCTTGTACTAAAGAAATTTGGACAGCCTGAACTGACACCAGTTATAAATACCGAGATGCTTCGGACAAGGGCTGAAGGGAGGTGAGCGTTTCTTGCTGAAGGTCAGGAAACACAAAATGAGGAGTGCGGGCAAAGAAATGTAAGGAGATGGAGCAAAAGGAGAATAATTAAAAAGAACTAAAGGTGAAAGTGAACTGCAGCCTTTTCCACACACGGAAAGCCCCAGCCCTGTGCCGATGGCTAAGCCTGTTGTTAGCTACCCCTCCACGCACCTCGCCTGGCAAGGTGGAGCTGCGTGTCCGTGGGTCTGTCCGTGTGCTTTGTGTGTGGCTTCACCTCCAGGTGTCTGTGAGACAAACTCACTCCACAAGCGTGCCGTGCATCTCTCGGCACGCTCCTTTTTCCTTCCTTGCTTGCCCCTGTCCCCCACCCAAACCTTGCCCACCACTCTCAGCAGAGACCCAGGGGCCTTTGATGAATACGAGACTTTTAAAGCAAAGCTCTGGAGCCGTCACGCGCTTCTCCTAGCCAACTGGTTGGTTGTCCGTGACTGTGACACCAGCACTGCGGGGTGCCAGCACTGAACCTGAAGCTGAATTCAAAGCTGCAAAGTGCTTATTGGGAAGGGTTTGCTGGGGTTTATTTTCCATGTGTACGGAAAGGGGTGGATTGACATGTCTTCAGAGCTGAGGGCGGGCAGCAGGGCAGCACTGGCCGGACCCCTTGGCATCTCCCAAGGGCTTGAAACTTCTGCAAAATCTGCATTGCCCATGGGTGCCTCACATGCACTTGCACGCAACATCTGTCACAGGTTTCAAGAGGAGAAGGGGCCTAATTTTTAAAACATCCTCTGTTTTCCTCATTTGCTCTAGGAACGGACAAATATTTCACATTAACTATGTTCTTCTCCCAGGTTTTGTCATGAGAACATGGTCTCCGAATTGTAGAGACTGTGAATTATGGCAGCAACCCCTGTATTGCTCTGACCTTTTGAAATGTCTCCGGCATGATTGGCTGCCCGTCCTCCCCTCTCCCAGAGGTCAGGCAGGTTGTAAATATAGGCGAAATGGAAGAGCCAGATAATCAAATTGAACCTATTTCACCGCAGTGCGGTGCAAT
Source organism: Anser cygnoides (assembly GCF_040182565.1). Taxonomy (NCBI): domain Eukaryota; kingdom Metazoa; phylum Chordata; class Aves; order Anseriformes; family Anatidae; genus Anser; species Anser cygnoides. The sequence continues at coordinate 16,078,487 of NC_089874.1, read as the reverse complement.
CACGGCACAGTGCAATTCCATCAGCGGAGGCTGAGTTTCAAGGGATGGCGAAATCGCTCGCTAACTGTCCGCACGGCTTGAGGAGCCAGGCTCACCACCCACGGCTACGTGGGCTCTGTGTTTCCAAACATCCTTTAGCAAAGAAAAAATGAAAAAATCTCAAATTAAAAAAAAAAAAAAACCAGAGTCAGGAATAGGCTGCCATTTAAAAAACAGAAGGACATCACCTGAAAAAAATTACCGTGACATATAAGATGATTGATAAGTTTTATTTGCTTTTTTTTTTCTCCTGCTTTAAAGACACTAAAATGATTTGTCTGTGAAGGAGCAGATAACGGTACTGCTTGCTGCAACACTTCTGCTTGCCTTCTTCGAGGGTGACAAGCACTTCATTAAGTATTTTAGCAATAGCACCGCAACACAGGGGTACAGAAAGTGCCGTAACTCTAGCTATGAGTGAGGATAACACTTAGAAGCGATGTCCTCTGTCCAAGCAGGAGGAAAGCCTGGGCGCTGAAATCCGGATGGTTTTTCAGCAGGAGGAGCCGAGCGCGGCTCTGCGGCTCCGCCGCCTGCGAGCACAGCGCTGCGAGCAGTGGGGTAGCAGGGCATAATTAATGTTTACTTATAATCAGCATCTTTCTGTGCCAGCAATCATGGCAGACTGAAACTAAGCAGGGGAACCAGCAACCCCGCTGCTTTCAGCTGTCTGGAACAATAATTACACAGTGCCACGGCACCTCTGGGAGTCTGGCACCATTTATCCTCCCCGACGCCACGCGCTGGTTACCTGCCACGCAGCGATCCCCAGCGCAGCCGGGCCTCGGCAGCGTTTTCGTACAAAAGGTGGAGAGAATGCTAATGGCCATGCTATTGCTCTGCCTTCAGAAAGCGGGGATGATGGCTTAATTGAGGTTAAAATAAGCTCCAATCAGAGAGGTAAAAACCTAACGGGGCTACTTAATCTTATATAAATACAAGAGAGATACAAGTGCATGAGGAGAGAATAATAACTGACTCTGGTAGGGTTTCTATGGAGAATAATCATTAGCCAGGCAGTGAACAGATTGGACGGGGAGCAGGCTACTTAGCATTCATGCCCTGGTGGCGCAGGCTTTGAGTTGGAGCCTAATTTGAATTTTAGGGTTGGGTTTAAAAAAAAAAAAAAGACAAAAAGCACCTTGTCTGGAGCACAGCAGCATCACGCTATTTATTTATTTATCTGTTGCCCAGGCCTGTGCTGGGGAACAATCAAATGACTTTAACTCTGCAAGTGAGGTAAACTTGGTCTAATCCAAGGGGGCAGTAGCGGTGTGGGGGACTCGGGCGCAGGGATTTGCCCTGCCCAGGGCAGTGTCCCCAAGCCCTGCTGCAGCCTGTTCGTACCCCCAAGCCCCCTTCTGTGCTCTGTAAGGTGGAAAGTGTCGTGCAGCCGCCGTCCTCTCCTCGGCACCGCTGGGAATGCTACCAGAGGAATACATGAAAAGGGCATTTAATTTTTGCCTGACGGCATAGGCTCCTTTATTCTTGCAGGTAATGCCCGTGAAGAGCCTGGAACTAGAATGCTCTTTCTATGTCAAATCGTCGTGAAGGTTTGGCAAAATGTTGATGCTCTTGTTTTTCAGGCTTAGGGGTTGCTGGTCACCTGTTTCAGGGAGTTAAATTGTATGTTAGATTTCAGAAGTATTAGAAAACCCTTCTTGCGTGCAGCAGCATTTCAGCTCTGAGCTGCAATTTCAGCCCTTTTCTGTTCCGTTTGCTCTTGCTTGCAGGAGCTTTTCTGTGACAGCTGCCTTCTTTTCAGCAGGCCACAGGGAAAAACGCAGCAAGCGGCATGGCGGGCACAGGGCCTGCCCAAGTGCCCCTGGCCCTGCGGCTGGGGACGGGCAGAGCCGAGGCATGAAGGGCATCGTTGGCTGCCTTTGGGACTTCGTTCACTTTAGGGCAGCCTGACGGCTCGTCTCCCCTCTTACTTTTTATTTATAGTATCGGGTGAAGTGTATATTGTTACTGTACAATTTCAAAATCGTGCGAAATCACGCGGCTTCCACAGCAATTTGCTTAATGGCTTCGCTTACACATCCCCGTTTTCCTGACTTAACGGGAACTCCTTCAGCTGATGTCCATCATGAGATAAAAATAAACTGCGGGCTGCAGCTCGCTCCCTTAAGGGCTGCTCCCTTACTGTGGCGAAGCACGAGAGTCCTCAGGAAAGCGATGAAAAATTGCACCTGTCCAGAGAATGAGAAATGCCAGGAACCTCGCAGTTTCAGAGGCCTTAAAGGAGAATAATCGCCCTGAACGGGCTGCTGCGTGCTCGGGACGCTGCAAGAGCCCCGTGGAAGGGAGGCAGAGCCTCTCGCAGCACCTTCGCGGGGAGGATAAGCAGACCTGATGCCAGGGTCTGCTGCTTCACCGAGGGCTCGGCGCTGTTGCCGCCAGAAGTCCTGGCAGCCCAGAAAACAACCCGATGGCAGAAGGGTAGCCGTGGCCCTACAGATAGCTGGATGTGTATTTTTCATGCTACCCCACTGCCTGGCAGGGTGACCACGGGTGTTTCGGTGTGGAGTTGGGGGTCTCCTTCTCCATCCCTGTTAGGAACGATGGAGCGGGATGAGAAGGGGGCATTTTTGCATCCGGTGCTCTGCTCTGCAGAGGACAATGCCTGGGGGAAGGACAACTGCTGCGGTTGGGTCAAGGCAATTCCGAAGCGATTTGTGCTTAATGGGCCGGCATCTGCTAAATATTTCACCTCCCTGGGAACGAGCCTGACAGCAGCCCCGTGCGCGTTATCCTGTGGGAAGGTGGTAGCACCGCTGAACGCGAGCTGAGTTAAGGTTGTGAAGAGAGGACTCAGGGCCTCCTAATTACACGTTCCTTCTCTCTTCAATGCTTTCAACATAAAGAGTGGCTCTGTGGACTAGGACAAGATGCTGTTGGCCAACTAGGTGGGAACTAATGCTTTGGTGGGGGGGCTAAAATCTTCACCGGGGTTTGTTTGCAGGGCAGGAGGAAGGGACCCCTGTGGCGGTGTCACCAGCCCAGTAACAACCACAGCGGCCCTGCCACCTGCTCTGCCCCTGGTTAGCCTTTCCAGCTCCTCTGGCCTGGCACAGAGTTTTGTGCCTTGGCTGGGGAGCACGGTGCAGGAACCAAAAGGGAGCAGAGGGCTTGGCTGCAGCCAGCGAGCTACCAGCAAGGTGGCACAGACACAGCTACCACAGCCGGTGCCAGGCGAAATCATTACTAGCCCCGAACTACCACTGCGTGGCTTTTAAGTATTTTATTTTCAGCATTTAAATTGTAGCTTTGGGATAGATGAAGCTTTTTCATGGGTGCCTGGAAGTGAAAGGAATTCAGGATTAGTCATGTTCCTCGTGGTGTTGCAGGTGTAATGCCTATCACTGGGCCAGGGCAAATGAGAGTGTTTCTGGCAGCCTTTAATTTGTCAAATGAATCTGCCAGAATAGGCAGTACCTCATTTTTTGTTGTTGTTTTTTGTTTGTTTGTTTTTGTTTGTTTGTTTTTTCTTTAATCTTGTTTCTTAATGTAGAGAACCTTGACTTTTTTTTTTTTTTCAAAACAATAACGATGTTCAATGAGTTCAAACAGTGTTTCTGTCACCAGCACTGCTTCCAGTGCAGCAGCCGGCATGGACTCTGGGAGCTGCAGGCTGAGGCAGGGCAGCACGTGGCAGCAGGAGGACAGAGATGTGTGATGGGGACAGCAAGCAAGCAGGGGAGCCCCAGCATCAGGGTCCCACCGAGGATTTGTGGCACTGGCACTATCTGGGATGCTCGCAAGGCTTCGTGTGGTGCTCCAGGGAGTCAGCAGCAAGCAGTGCCGGGGCTGCTGTTTTGCTCTCCTGGAAGAGCAAATCCAAGCAATGCAAAGCCCATCCACTGGGGAGGGTGGGGGTCCGTGCATCCCGCTGCAGTGGCACGGTGACAGCCGGGACAGCAGCTTGCAGGCGCTGCCCCTGGCTGTACCCCCTCGCCCCCAGCCCAGCCCTGGGAGCTGCACCTCCCACCCGCTGCGCTCCCTGCTGCTCCAGCAGAGCTTCTGTTGGTGCTGGCAGCAGGGCTGTGGCCACCTGGCTGCTGCTGACACCCAGTGCCATCGGTGCTGGCCGAGTGCTTCAGGAGGAAAAGCTCGGGAGATGGGGCTGGCGAGCAGGGGGCACCGCAGGGCGAAGGGGCAGCAGGAGGTGTGCCAGGCTTCTTGGGTGGGGGAATGCTGAGGGCTTGTCCCTGGGGGGAACGTGAACTCGCGCTGCCCCGTCCCATGCCCTAATCAGCAGGCTGCGTGGCAGCCGAGGGAAGATTTAAAGGATTGGGCTTGCTTAGTCTACAGTAGGGAAAACTGAGACGCAGAAACCTTTTATAGCTTTGTAGGCTGCTATTGCGTGTGCAGAGACGAATGGGAAATAGCTCTCCATGTGCTTTGTGGAACGGGATAAAAGCCATGGATATGGACAGAATAGGGAAAAAGACGAAAGTAAATTGCAGCAATGAGTGCATAGATATGCAAAAAGAAAAAACTTTCTGAATGGGAGGGGAGCTATGTGCTAGAAAAGGCTGTCTGGGAGTTTCCACCCTCTCCATTAGTGGGGTCTGTGAAAGCAGCCCAGACTGCTGCTGGGACCGGGAGAAACACGGTGCTGTGTCCCTCCCAGCCCTGATTTCGGTGCCAGCAGCCGGGCCGGCGATGTGCTTGCTGTGAGCCCTGGCTGGCAGCCCACGAGCTCCTTGTGCAGGGTCTTTCCCACAGTGGCTTCCTTCGCAGGGATGCGGAGGAGGCTGCGCTGCCCCAACCCCACAGTGGGACCCCGCCGCTGCCAGCTGCCCTCTGAGCCCAGCTCTGCTGCACGGCGATGCAAAAAAAGCACTTGAAACGTCTTGGGGAGAGAAGCCTTTTTTGCTGTGAGAGCCCAGCTCTCTCATTTCGGGCTGCAGGAAAGAGCAAGCAGCTTTAACAGCACTTTTCTTGATCTCACCGTTGCTGCCAGAAGCAGCTGCACTACCTGGTGCCACCACGTCCACCCCCGGTGCCCGGTAGAGCTGTGGGAGCTGCTGGCGGAGGAGACGACGGCTTCCCCCCGCTGAACTGCGTTACCTCAGGAGAGGAACGGGAATTCAGCTTCGGCCAGCAGAAGCGCCTTCATTTGATCTGGGGCATGAATGACTAAGCGGGAACAAGGAAGTCAATGTCTAAGCGGCAGGCTACCTGCCAGCTTCATTCAGAGATCTCTAAAACCAGAGAGGACCATTATAATCGCGCTGTCTGGCCTGTGACATACCACGAGCCTTAGCTCACAACCCAGCGGGAGAGAGGAAGCAGGCAGGAAGGAGAGCACCAGGCCCCTCCTCTGGCCTGCAGACCCATCTCCATTCCCTCCTGTGGCCCACAGGCCCATCTCTGTCCCCTCCTGTGGCCCACAGGCCCATCTCTGTCCCCTCCTGTGGCCCACAGGCCCATCTCTGTCCCCTCCTGTGGCCCACAGGCCCATCTCTGTCCCCTCCTGTGGCCCACAGGCCCATCTCTGTCCCCTCCCGTGGCCCGCAGGCCCATCTCTGTCCGTCCACGGCCCAGGGCCGGTGCTGGCAAAATGGAGCTCACCTCACGAGCAGCGGCGGCACTCGACCCCGGCACCACGTCCCTCCCTCGCCCGCTCAAGCTTTCCTTTAACTCAGGGATGCAAAGCAAGCCCAGAAGGCATTAGGCAGCCACCTGGGGAGCTGGTTATGATTTGAAGAGCTAATGATGCCGCCCGCTGTTCGGTGTTTATAGCAAACGCACTGCTCCCCCTCCTAACCCAACTGCGTACATGCAGAAACTGCACCCAGGGACACCCCCGAGCACTCAGCTCGCTGCAGACTGTGATGTACCCTGTGAGGGGGAAAGGTGGGCAGAAAGTTTAGTTTGGGGTATTTGGTGGGTGGGAGCGGTAAGCTAGGGCTAACAAAGGGGAAAAGCACGATCCTGGTCTGTAGCCACAGTGGTTTAGTGCCAAGTTTGTGCCGTCCTCTGGGCAGCCTGCACAGGTGACACAGGTGGTGATTAAATGGGAGCAGGGGATTACATTGCTGTGCCTCAGCATAACGCCGAATATAACACCTAATTGCCTAGTTTACACTCATTTCTGCAATCCAGGAGGAGGACAGACCCTCTGGGAAACAGGAGCAGCACGCAGCCTGCTGTAACTGTCTGGAAGGGACCCTTGTCTTGTTCTACTCTATTTTTTTTAACTACAATACATTTAGCATTAACACTGATGACTGCTTGCTAATGAAGAGTCTCGTGGCTGGTGTGAGCGTGCAGCAGCCCCTGGCAGCACAGCAGTGCTCCGGGCAGCACCAAGCCCAGCCCCAGGCAGGTGTTGCACAGGCAGGGAAGGCAATGGCCCGAGGCACAGGGATGGGACAGGCAGCAGAAAGAGCTGGGGCTGCACGTAGGAAGAGGAGAGATGTCCGGGATTAACGCTTCGGTAAAGGAAAGGAGAGCAAGCAGGAGGGGCAAGGCAGCTTTCACAGCTTGAGACCAAACCCCAGGCTGCAGCACGTGGTGAGCTAGAGAAATGAGATGTGTCAGTGGTTAACGTTATCTTCCACTGCCTGATGTAAAAAACGAAAGCTTTTAATTACAGATTATTTTTTTTAAGACAGCTGTTTCCTTTACACTATCAATTAAACTTCTGACTGAGCAGATTTGTACTATACATAAAAATCTAAAATGGATTTGAAGAAAGTTTAGCTCAGGACCTTATTTTTCTTTCTGCATACTCCCACTTTTCAGCTTTATGCGTGTTTTTTTTTTTTTCTTCTGGTTTGCTAAGACTGTACATCCAGGGCTACCTGTGCTGTTCAGGACCTGGTGCCACAGGGTTCAGACACCTGGCTGGCATGGGCAGTACCACTGGAGCAATGCAGCAACTTTTATTTCTGCGTTGCACAGATTCTGGCTGTGCATCCATGATTACACTGCAGTAACAGAGTTCTTGACTCCCATTACCACACAGGTGTTTGTATCAAGTGAACCCAGACTGCAGCTCACCCCTGACCAGCGGACACAGAAGCTGCTCTGGAAAAGTCTGAAGAAAGGCGGGCACTGCTGTTCTGCAATGTCACTTGAACTCCACCTACTTAGAGAGACACCCTTATAAAACATTGCCACGTCTTCATCTGTATTGCATACAGGGGAAAAAAGGGGGGAAAAAAAGAAAAAAAAAAGGGAAGAAAAACCCCTGCTCCTAGCAGCCTGGCTTTCTCCCAAGTCTCTGGCTTGTATTCCTGCAGATTTTCTAAGCTACTGTTTCTTTACTCTCCTGGTTGTCCATCACACCTGCTTTGTCCGGTTGCCTTCGCTCTTTTGCATGTACTTATTCCCACACTAAGGATCTGCTCTCCCCTTCCCTGGTGAATGACATTTTAGTGCAGTAAGCTGCAAGATTAAATAAACCCAGTGCTATCCCTAATTGTTCTCATTTGCAGCTCTGAGCGTGCTGAATGCAACGTAGATTTCTTCTTTTGAAAGTAGTAGCTAAGTACCTTTAACAAACCCAACTGCATTTGGGGAAGTCCTAGGAAAGTCTAATATTAGAGCTGCCATTTAATTCTCAATGAAATAAAAAGGACCAAGAGGCCAAGTTCCCTCTGCGTGTCTTTCATGTTGGTCTGTTACACAGTGTGATCTTGTTTTACAAGTGCTCTGTTTACAAGAATGCTACGGAAAAAAAAAAAGTTCATTTAAGTCCCACAATCGCATAGGGCTACTTTTGTAAGGGTCTGATCCAGTCCTACCAGCTGCTTGCCCACAAAACTTTGCAATTGTGGAGGCTAATTAAGATTCCTCAGAGGTGCTCTCCTCTCCTTGGCAGTTACAGAGCGCCTCATTAGACATGCTGTACCTCCCCCCGCACCCGAGCAGAATGCCCCACTGTGCCTGCTTTACGGCATGGCTGATGAATTAACCGATTGATTCTGAAAATATCATTACTTTGGGGCTAAATAAAGCTGTTCCCTTTAAAGGGGAAAACGTCAGTGCTCCACGTAAGAATAAACTGATGCTACAGTACCTACGAACTCCCTTCTCTCCCACACTGCAAGAGTCGAGGATTTCCTTGCTGGAATACAAAAGGTTCAATAAAAAGGGGGTTCATCCTGGCTCTCAGTGAGGATGGTGAGGAAAGTTTGGTTCTGGGCAGTAAGCACAACCTAGCAGCTTGCACTGAGGAGGCTTACCTACACGCACCGCCTCTGACTTAAAATTAGTTCCAGTTCAACACGAAATGAGTGTATTTGCCTGCTCTGTGTCCACTTCTCTAGCTTTAAAGAGAAGAAAATCATAACTGGTATAGATCAAGCAAGTCTGAGAGTCGCTTGGTGGTAATGTTACATGGCTGATCTGCAGAGGCACGCAGCTCTATTACTGGAACAAAATTTGAAGTGGCATCAATGCATGGTACCTTTGAGCAATTATGACTGCAAGGGTTTGTATTGTCTTAAAATTGGATTCTAGTCTAAAATCTAATCTGGTTCATCTATTCCTCAGTTCAGGCTTTAAATTTGTTCCTTCTAATGCAAACAGCTTTCCCTCCCCGTGTTTGTGCAAAGATCTGTTCTTGATTTTCAAAAGAAAGCTAAGTGTAGGAACAAGACAACAAGGCATTTCAAGTAGGGAAGAAACACCATGTGCCGACATACACGATTTCAGGTTAGTCAAGACCATCAGCTTGGACAGCCTCCTCTTTCTGAACAGTTTGAGTGTTTAGCTGCACCTCTTTTGATTAAAAAAAAATACATTCACTTCCCCAAACTAAAAGTGAGAAAATTAAAACTTACAACAATTTCACTGCACAAAACCGTACTATATATTGCAATAACAAAATGCTTTATTTTCTGGGAATACAAGGAAAAGCGTAATGGCCATCCTCATTACCAAATGGTTCTAAAAAGGAATTCTTTCTTTGAATACAGAAACACTCATACAGAAAAGGCGACCTGTAGATAAGCTATCTCCCTTAGCAACGGGAATTCTTTATTTTACAGCTGAAGTTGGGATTTGAATAATCTACAACAACATATTTCAACTTTGTTTATATCTTCCAGTAGATGGGGGCACATCTGCCACTCAGCACCGTTCTTGTTTGAAAGCCTAACAGGAGGCTGAAAACACAACACAGATGTAGCTATCACAATTCTCACCCACCTTGCTTTGCAACAAACCACAAGACTTCACCATTACCACAACAAGACAGTGAGAAAGCCACAAGGTAACTTGTCTTCTCTTTTATCTATGAAGACTTCTCATCCAAGCCTTATGCTCATGAAATTCTTGTACCAGTCATCTGATTACACCTCACTACTTCACCACATATCCCCTTAGCTGCAATCTGGAACTTTGTTGTGAAAAGCATACAACAGATCAAAAAGTGAAACGAAATTATTTCCCAATGTATCTGCTTTTTTACAATAGGTTTGGAGCCGAGCTGTTTTAAAGACCACAAATTTATATCCATAAATTACTTCTGCCGTCTCTGAATTTTATGTTAGAGTTTAACTTGTTAAAGAGAGGGACGGGAAGATTCCTAAACTTGTCAGGGTATAAAGTAACCTTTCATCTTTTAATCCAGCATGACAACTCTTTGCTGCAAGTAGTGTCCATGCTAAGCAGCACAATACACCAGTCTTACTGTTTAAATGGGGTTCATGTTGTCTCAAGCGGGAATGGCAAACTCCAAAATAACTAATGGTTTTCTTTATTCAGGTTAGACATAACAAATATGTCAGATACAGCAGTTAGTCTAGAAAAATACATTTAAAAAAATCTTCAGCAGACCATGCTCCCTGTAACAAAATCTTTCAAAACCAATTTTACAAATTATTCTACATTAATGTAAAAAGAAATTCTTAAAATTTAGCATCATGGATTCCATCAAACATCTATCAAAACATGAGTTTCACTATTTGCAGATGTTAGAATTCATAATACATTTCTTTCTAATGTATCCTGTACATATTAAATAACCTAAAAGGCTCTTCTTGTAGTGCATTAACAGTTTAGCAAGCACACTCAGTATTTTTCCAGTACCATTTGCATTACAGGTATTTGCCCGCAAATGTAATTAACATCTAAAAGTGCACACAGTTAGGTCCCCCCTCCCTCCCCATAACCTGTTTCACTGCTGAAACCCAGACATCAACTGGAAACATTATGCTACTGCAGCTAATCTACCCATGATTAGAAATGTGTGACTAGAACGTTCTTCTTGAACTATACAAGAACTGAATTATATACAAGAGTCAAAAGGACAGCCTGTATTTACATCAAGAAACTTCCACTACCACAGTATTATACCAAGAACTCAGTACAGTGTTACAGTCAGTATTTACTTAGGATTTAGCTGTATATCAGTATAACACAAAACCTAGCTCAGAAAACGCCCTGAAAAAAAAATGAACATATGTATTAAATATGACTTCTGTTATGCCACAGGACAAATATCCATAGCTGGATGCTGGTACAAGTTCAGTGTTTGAAATAGTGTGCTGTTCTATAAAGCAACTAAGAAGTTCCAGAACGGTTGCTGGGGAGGGGGGGGAGAAAAAAGGAAAAAGGACAGCAGATGTCATGTAAGAAATTAGACTAGAATAACTAAACCAAACTGTTAGCACAAGTTTAAGACAGTCACTGCATGCAGAAATTTCATGGAAAAAGCATCAGACAGATCTGTATCGCTTGTAATACACAAGCCTAAAGTGTAACTTCACTGATTTTTTTTCATATCAGTTGGTAGAACTTTTCCATAACAAGTGGGAATATTTTAAGATTAAATTCCAGATTATCCAGTTTGAGATTACTAGCTTTACTCTTCAAGAAATCCAGTGTATGAACCTATATTGCAATTCTCAAATGCTATTTAAAAAAAAAGGCAAACTAATTTTTTCAATTCACTTTTTACGCTGATTTTTTTCAAAGAAATCCAAACAAAGTGTTGACTTTAATTTGCATTAAAGTGGTAAAACATTTCTCCTGTTTCTCCCCTCTCCCAAAAGTGCAAAAATCAAGTTGCTGCTTGGTCCACAAACATAATACATCATATACAGAGAGATTTTCCTTCTGATGGAATACTGCTGCCAACTCATCACTTCCAGTTTCTACTCCGAGAAAAATGTCAGCGTCCAAAGATGGCATTCAATTCCAGCAGAATTAATTCTACAATCTGATTCTGGTATACTGTGTGGACTGCTATGTTACCAGTCTCTTTCTCTGGTTTTAATAAGGTTGGACCAAAAACTATTGCTACACTTTGATAGGTCATTCGGTTCTTTTCTCCATTCTCTACAACTCTGGAAAGGAAAAATACACACACACAAAAAAGACATCAGTGTTAAGACTGATGGGATGACAGGAAAAAAGAAACAGTCCAAAGCAAATGACTATTCATAATATTTACCTACTAGGCTTGTAATTAATACACCTGCTGTGATTTCCTTCTCCACAGAAAAGTTTTACTTTGAAATATTATTCTTGAAATCCTCACAAGTTCTCTAACTTATGTTATAGAAATCAGCTGTTAGCCCTTATGGATTTTGCAGTAAATATCACAGTTATGACACATACTGTCTAAAGTCCATTGGTGCTCTGCAAGTTTGTATAGAACAGACCCATATACTGTGTTCATCAAGTCCAATATTTGCAAGAAAAACACAGTGGAAAGTGTCACCTACTATTTTTCATTTGATTATTTAGCTTTAAGGAAGGGTCAGTATTCTTTCTAATACTTACCTCTTCAAGTGTCTAAAGAGTACTTGCATAGTGTCCTGATTTGGTTTTGGCAACTGTTTAATTAAATCTTTAACAGCATGGACACGCTGTCTTGGTTCTTGCTCTGCAGAAGGAAGAAACAAAACCTCAGTATTTCTGTTTAAAACTTCACCATAAAATTTAAGAGACTGGGACTAAAAGCTCGTTTTTCAGGGCTAATATTAGAGAACATACTGCCACCTCCTGGCCAGCCTGTATATTACTGGCCGGAAACTGCAGGTGACCCTTACAGACACTCAGAATCAAAACTTTCTTTTTACTAAGATAACTGAATTGCACATATTTAGCAGAAGTTATATAAAAAGCACACGCACGTTTTCCAGACTTACTAATAGCATTGACGAAGTCATTGAAGTGATTATAAGTGAAGAGCGGCTCCGGCAATTCTCTGAAAAACATCTTTAGAGCTCCTGTGATGACATGTATATCTTCCCATTTACTGTCATTCAAGTCGAGTTTCTCATCTGAGACACAAAAATAAACAATTAATGATAATAATTTAACTATGTCTTTTTTTTTTAAATATATAACTTAGCCTTCTTTCCCACAGTATTGTTAAAGCAGTGAAGATTATATTCCCCTTCAGCCTTTTCTCTGCTTTGTACAGAGCAGTAGCAGTGTAAAACCTTTCGTATTTATAGGTGGCTAGGAGAATACTTCTCAGAACAAGCACTGTGTGAGATACTCATATGGCTGCATTCTAATAACAACACTGCATGCTCTCTTAGAAGGGCTAAAACACTGTCAAAAAATCTAGCCCTTGGGAGACATGCAGCAATTTAGAGGCCCCGAACTGCTCAGAAAGAAACCAACAACAGAAATCTCAACAGTAATTCCACCTCAGCCTAGAAGCAGGGTCTTTTCTGCAGCCAAACTGTGTAGGGCGATACATACCACTCACTCCCTTACCAAGGACACTTTCCCTTTCCAGAGGAGAATATGAACTCCAATATAATACAAAATTTACTCCTAGAACCTGTTAATCAGGAAACGAGTGGTCAGATAGTAGATGGGCTACTGTTCTTTTCCCAGCTGCGAGCCACCTTGATTCCCACTGAACAAAACACTAAGGTATAGATACACAGAGTTTTACAAGAGAGTACAGTCAACAACACCTAGCAATCCCCACACTAAAAGGGCATAGCAAATCTTGCTAAAAAGCAAGCTTAATGCTAGTGGAAACATAATATGCTTACTTACTGTTTTCTCATAAGGTATGCAGTTATTTTTTTTAAATCTTTTTGCCCCCTTGAATTCTAATACCACCTTTCTTTATAATTATGTTCTAGCAATACCTCTGTGCTCCATGCAAGAACAAACCTCCAGGATGTTAGTTTTGTTGTTTGTCTTTTTAAATGATCTGTATGTCTACTACACACTAACTTCTGCTATTTTGAAGTAATTTTACTTTGAGGATGACAATTATGAAAGATGGTAATTATACATTAAGAGTTTTTTTTTCCCCGAGCTTTCTATGAACTTCAAATAATCTAAAATCTATGTAATTGCAATATAGTTCACGGAAACTTACCATGATTGACTGCAAATCTTAGTTTCTGTATCACTGCAAGATTACCACTAACTCGGTATAAGCCGTCAACGTCGAGTCCTAAAACAAAGGGATAAATCCATTTTGATACCTTACATACATACGGATTCTGGAATTATTAGACTCCTTGCTTATAGGTCTAACCTGCAAAACTAAAAACAAAAGCAACCCACCTAATCTTGTAATAATGACCACCTGTTCAACAAAATGAAGTCATCATCAAAAAATGAAGTTAAACTAGCTTTTTTGATGGGCAGGGCACATAGGAGAAGATTGTTTTCAGACACAAGTTTGGTAACATCAGGCTCAAAAGTAATCTCTAAGCTTCCCTACCCAGTAGAACAGTAAATGAGGCAACAGCTCCAAGTTTTCCCAATGAGACTAGGGATCTCAAATGGTTTTCATGGGTGGGCAGGGCAGGGTATATGCAGAGTCCAACATGCAAGAACCAATTATTTTGTGGATGTTCAATTTTTTAATGCGTGGTGGTTAAGAAAAATCAAATCAAGTCATGCACAGAGCATCTCAAAGTTGTCAAGTGACCAGGTTTGCAAGAAGGAGGATGACATGCATGCACACTCACTATTCAACAGCCTTCAAAAGTAGACAGGTAGCCCCTGCCAGCACTGAACATTCAACCAGGCAAAGAAGAAAACTGTGTCCCTGTAGTTGCTACTGCAATTATTCAGAAGTGATTGATTAGCAGGTAAAGAATTTAATTGAAATGCCACTTGGATGCAGCATGTGAGTCAGTGCCACAGAGGGTGAGTGTTGCCAGAATACCTTCAGTCCCTGTAGCTCCTCAAGGAGTAGTCTGATGCAATACAGCACAGTTACCAGCACCATCTGACATATCCCTTTTCCCCATAATCCACTAGTCACTCCTTTACAGAAAGAACTGATTTGAAGTGTGTTGGCAGTAGCAAGAAGAGTTGAGGAAGTGGGGAAAAAAACTGTTCATTTCTGTCAGCTTCCCCTCGGGTATTTAAAAAGGGAAAACTTCACCACTATCTTCACTGCAGTCCTGTCTTTAAAATACAAAAAATTAAAAACAGAACAAAGCAAAATAACCCCTTTCTCTCAAACTGCAGACCACAAATGGTAGTAAGCAGTTATCTTTTCCCTCCCAGGCCATAAGATGAAAAAGAGAACTATGGGTTGCAACAAAATCCTAAATGAAGTTCCCATGGAAGATACCTTAAAATTCACTTGTAGTATTCCCCTGTAAACACTTACCCTGATTCTCAAGAGAATGTTCTCAAATTAACAGACTGGTATATCTGAGTGATAGTTATGGCAAATCCACTCTCAGGTGATATGGCAATGGCAATAGCAAGAAACAAGCAAGGAAACGAACCCCGACTACAGCCAAATCAGAAGTCACAACCAACGTATTTCCAACAGAAAAAAGTGAAGATGTCCTTTACATCACGCAACCCAGAATGCCACATACAGCTTTCAAACATACCATTTTCCCAGCTATTAGGTAGGAAAGACTTATTTTCAATGAAAGTAAACAAAAACTGAGTCAATATGTGGACACTGATAATCTCCAGAACAGCGTAAAACTTCACATAGCAATCCGTGCAAGAGGCTGAAGTAGATCAAAATAATAGACTCCTCTTCTGGCAGTCAAAGCTTATACAGAGCAAGAACACCAATTTTTTCTATAAGTTTGTTTCAAGGAAGTGTTAATATAAGTGACTTTGTAAACATGCTTAAACCTTCCAGAAACTAATGGTTGCATTCAGACAGTCTCTCTTCACCTGGAAGAAAATTTTGATGAGATGAGATCTTCTATTACTTCTTGCAATCGCTCCTCTTTTAGACCCCTACTGTTAGGAGGCTGCCTTTTCCTTATCTTGAAAGATATTAAATAGATCAATTCCTCAGATGCAAGACTTCCTCTCTTCTCCCCAAATTGTACTCCACCTACCCACCCACGCACTCTTGAAAACTCACTGCTAACTACAGACACAGGTTTCAGATTATTTTCCATAAGTAATCTACAGCATTTTACGGATTAAAACATTCAAAATTAGACAGTGTGATGAGCAATAGAGATTTGGAAACAAACAAAAAAATTCACCATACCATGTTCCTCAACATGCTCAATACACAGCTTCACGAACTTTGGCACCGTGCTGTTTTCTCTTTGACACAAGCTGGTGAGATTGGAACCAAACACTTGATCTGGAACCAAGTAAAGAGACTGATTTACAGTGGAACAGGATTCAAGTGACAGAACTAGTTCAGGTTAAAACAAACCTCTACAAAGAGCAAAGGCTACTGGATACAATTGTCGCAGCATTAGAGTGAAAAGGGGAAAAGTTTTGAAAAGCGTTTCCAACAGCTCCCAGTAAGAAAAAGCTCCCAGTGGGAAAAAGTGTCAGCAGTAACCCAAGCATAAGTAGGGAACTTTTAGTACTGAAATAATTTTAATCCACCAGAAGAACACTTATAAGAGTCATAGTCATTGCTGTAATGGGAAATGTAACATTCAAACGTCCTGTTGTACTTCATTCCTGTTCCAAGTTCAAAATACATTTACCGTAATCTTTGCTAAACAATCTGAACAGAGATATGGAACTTCAACCAAAATCAATGCTTTTGTGGATTTTTTTGGGGAAAAAAGTAAAAAGTCATCCTCCATTGCACTTACTGTTTAACCCTGCATTACACATTCATTGACAGAGAAAGGCTTTAATGTAGGAGTTAAAGACTAAGTTCTGACATGGATTTGTAAATGATGAACCTTTATATTGCAGAGCTCTGAAGCGTGACTATGTATATGCAACCTGGCCACAAGGATGGAATTTCAATAAAGGTATTTATTGGCAAAGTCCATACTTTTGGACATCATTTTGAGTCTTGTCCTCAAAATTATACAAAAGCCAGGTGTAGTGTTTTCTATCCAACTGGAGTGAAAATGAAAGTCAGCTTGGGCAGAGAACATGTTCTTGTAATGTCTTAGTAAATGTCATCAACATGTTAACTCCTTGTTCAGATTGCATGTTAGCATTGAAATCTTTCCCAGACCAACTTCTATGGTTTTATCAATGATGACCAAATAATTGATGACCTCCCAGGTTCAGATGCATGAGACTGAAACAAGGTCTTGAAATAGAGAGGCAAAGCTCACACTCTTAAAGGAAAGAAAGTTTTATTTTACCTTTTAAACATGGCATGTAAGTGACCATCTTTGCAATATCTGGTACATTTTACTTCAGAGCTTATGCAAGAGAGAGACTGCTCTTGCATTTGCATCATGCATAACATCTAACCCACTTTTCATGTTTAGAAATTTAGGCAGGTTCACTAGAACACTTGCATCTGACAAGCGCTTTGGGAAATCCAAACAGCACACCAAACCAACCATACAGCATGAAAATTGGCATATAATGATATTAGCAGTAGGCATATAAGGTCAGCGGCCCAAAACACCTCATTCGTGCTGCTGCTACTCATGCAGCCAGCTGTGTAAGCAGAATCAGTAGCAAAGGGTTGAGAAAGCCCACACAGTAGAAAGCCAGGATAGCAAGCAGCTGTAGCAGGTAGAACAATGCAGGTTAGGTAGCAAGAGAAAATACTAGTACGTAACAAAAGGATTTGCTACAACTGCTTCTGACTTTAATAATTCCCACATGTACCAGAATTGTATTTATTCCTCCCATCTTAAAAGTAGCTTTTGTAATTTTGTTTTTCCATGTACCAAAGCTTTACCACAGTTACTTTTGTGCTTAATGCATGCTGTTTCAAGCCCGTTTGCCAAAATTTTTCATTTTTCAACTCGCATTACATTTGCCAAGTCGTCATTTACTAAGCTTATTCTGTAGCAGCCACAAAAGTACACTAGGCCTTTAAATAGACCTCTGTATTTTTCACTCATACAGTAAACATAAAACTGTACAGTGCAGATCCCACTTCATAAGTTTACTTCATAAGTTTACATCATGCTTTTAAATAAAAACAAACTCTTCTTTCCTTAATATCTTTATTAAAAATCCAATCATCAGCATGCATGCGTACAAATTGAACTTGACTTAGCATTCACTGTTGCTAATGTCAGAAGTGATATCATGAAGAATTCACATGAATTCTAAGCTGTAAAGCAGAGCAGAACCAAGTCTGGGAATAATGCCTTCTTATCCCAAACAAAAATTTCATAATTTACGGTTAAGTTGTATTTGCAGATACACAAATATATCAAATGCCACATGCAACAGAAGCACACCTGTTAAAGTATGCAGTTAGGCAAATCATAGTCGGATTTGGGCTATTTGCCTACCCATACGCTATTTTGACCCTAGTAGAGCACCACCTACAAGTCCTGCTAAAGCATACAAACAAGCAAAGGAAGTTTTACAGTAAGTACCAGAAATTAACAAGAAGAAATTTACACAAACACATTAATTTTGACCTGTGCAAATACTGTTCTTTTTCAGAGTTTCTACATGTGTAACAGATGAAAGTATAATATATTAAATTATCAGTTCTTTCATAAATTGCATTTAAGAATGTGTGTTATCAAACATTTGTTTGTAAAAAAAAGTATACATTCAAAGAAAAAGGTTAGGGAAAAAGGGTATTAGAGTTAAGATTCCTTTAGCCTAATCTTTTTTTTTTTTTCCGCCTAAATATCTCATTTCTTATGAGATGGCACAAGATTGTCTGGTTCCATTTAGACTAAGAACACCCTTGTGAAACATATGAGCATATGCACATGCTCAACTTTCCTTTCCCTTGTATAAAGGAATGATTATCTGGCTATCCAAAATTTCCAGCTCAGAATTGCAGACCAAATGGACTCCCTAGTTCAGAAACACTCAAAGTCCACATAGGTCCCTGGGCTCTCATCTTCCACTTCAGTTTTGCCAGTAATAAGAATTGAAGAGGACATCCTTCATGAAGTTTAGCAGCTAACAGCATTGCTCAGAAGAATGACAAACACACACCAGTTCCACTATACATACAAGACTTTTGTTAAGCCAGCTATATACATGTGTTTTACTCTAAAACTAGACAATTTAAACCCCATTTTACACCTGAACTATGAAATTCAGTTTTTCAAATTATTTCCTTTGTCAAAAAAGTTCATTTACCCTTAATGTAGCCTTTTTCACGGACAGCTTGTAATGTAGGTCGTCGTGTAAGAAACTTCTTTAGCTTCGTTTTGGTCTTCTTCTGATCTGTGGAATCTATATTGCTAGGTATTTTCATTGCTGGAAACAGAAACGCACTTTGCATTAATATCCACAAAACCAACACTGAATTTCTCTGCCAAGGGATCAATATGAAAAAAATATCTCAAAAACAAATGAATATAAAAAACCTATTCAAAGTTGCATTGCATCCGCATTTTCATTTTTTTGAACTCCTTGTACATAGCATCCACTTTTCAAACTGCCAAGACACTCACCTTTCACATAAAACTTCTAAAACCAAGTGCCATCTGTAAAATTAACTAAATGGTAATTTACATGCGTATAAACTAAACATGGAATTTAAATTGTATAGCTATATTTCAAAACCAGTCCTACCACTCATTAAGTATTTTAAATGAAAGAAATACTTTCTTGTAAATTACATAAAGCCCAGAAGTAAAATATTGAAAATAATCTGCCTAATGTATTTCTCTGCACAGAAAGAAATTTCTCTGAAGGTATGATTAAAACTGCTTAGTTTCTGTAAGCAAGCCAAAATAACATCGCTAACAACTTAGTGAAATTGAAGTTTAAGTGAAAATATTTACAGATGCTGTACCACAAATAAAATGAGTAAAACTACCCAATCAGTTTTGAACAGGTAACAGGACAAAAAGATTCTTTATCAAAACCATTTATAAGAGTCAGAGAAAACATCTGATTACCTCTGTACATTTGACAACACCTTGAAAATAATCCATTTCACTACTGCCTGTTCTCTCCTACTTTTTAAGTATGATTAGGAAAACATGAATAGAAGTTAGTAATTGTCACCAAGGTGGAGAAGGAACTATATCAAAGCATGTTTACAAATCAGGGTAGTTTCATTCTTAAGTGTCCTGATTTCTTTTCTATTTACACTTAATAGTGAAGACTTTTTTTTTCATTCCTAAAATCAATTATTGGAGAATTTTCTACTCACAACGAAGTTTCTTAGAGTCTTTATTCTCTTTCTCTTTGTCTTGTTTTTCCACCCCAGGCGAATCTGGTACTTCATCTTCTAAAGCTTCATCAGACTCTACCTATTAGATTTAAGATGACATAGAAGTCAGTTTACCAATTTATAGAACAGAGCATTAAAACACATTTCATGGAGACAGTTCTAAAATACACTTTTTGTTTCCCCTTTAACGATATTCAGTTGGTTCTTTCCTGAACTCTAGATGCTAAAATTATCTTTCAGCTGGTATCTGGTATTATACCATTCTCATTGGCTCCAAGTAACTCTGCCAAAAACTATTTGAGCACAAGACCCAATACAGAGAAAAACTTGATTACATAAACTAATAAATGACTTTTTCCTCAAATCAGTAGACAAACATCAGCTATTTTATTCACGTGGTCTACTACAGAAGCACCTGATTTATATGGTCTAAAAACCATTTCTAGAACATTTACCCTATCTGTAATTTCTGACTAAAATTTTCTGTGACAGAAAAGAGAACAGCCAGTTGGAGAACTTCATCACTGTCAGAACATACACTGAATTCACTCCAGCACAGTAAGTATTCCAGGCCTTGCTCTGTGTGTTCTTGTTCTCTCAGCATATTCACAGAATCATAGAATGGTTTGGGTTGGAAGGGACCTTAAAGATCATCTAGTTCCATCCCTCCGCTATAGGCTGGGGTATCACCCACTAGATCAGACTGCCCAGGGCCCCATCCAACCTGGCCTTGAACAGCTCCAGGGATGGGGCATCCACAGCTTCTCTGGGCAACCTGTTCCACTGCCTCAACACCCTTAGATAATCTCGGGGAAAAAAAAAATAAAAAAACCAACACACATTTAAGTGAAAATGTAAATCACGTTGTAGTGTGTAGGCATACACCAAAGTCTGTACAACTGCCTATCTGCAGCCTCATACTTACGCTGCACATGACATCAGACACATCAATAAATAGAAAAAGAATAGAAAAATAAATTTCCTTTGGTCTCAATGCAAAATATCCGTTCTGTATTTGAGTTCTTCTAACTGCTCTTCTACTACAGCAGAAATACTTCTACACAATTACAAAAACATCAGTAATCTATTTTCTTACAAGTGTCTCACATCTTAAAAATAATGCAAGGTTGTGTACTCTAAAACATCAAATTAACAGAAACATGACTATTCGTGACATAAAACAAAGTTGCACGTTAACTTGTTGGGTTGAGAAGACTTGAAAAAAGCCTCGTTCCTTGTTGCTTTTCAAAAGCTTTGGATAGCCTTTTTTTATACGTCACAGTTCAATACATTCAGCAGTTCAGTTAATGTCCCTGCTAAGGATCTCTGTCATTGCCATCATTTGGACCTCCTAAGGAAGTCTCCATCACTGAGATCGTTTGGACAATACTCTCTTCAAGATGCCTCTAAGCTCCTTAGGGTTGTTAAATTTCAAAGCTATGTTCTACTCTACTTCCTCAACCTGGTATGTAATACCCCACTCTTGCCTCAGTTATATCCCAGCCTTTCCATTTTTATTTACATTTCAGCAAGGGAGAGGTGCCCTCAGCTGTGTTACGTGTGACAGACAGGAGAGATGTGCTGCTGAGTGACTGCCTGTTATCAACAGTCTTGACATTTTTGAACCAGAAGTTTAGGGGCCCAAACTGTGTGCACAAGGAAATTAAACCATTTGTATTACCCTGCTGTGTTTGGGTGGAAAACACTATCAAGGGTTAAGAGAAATGGAGGCCACCGACTGACAACAAAGCATCAACTTTAATTATCTGCTGCCTGGAGACTATGACATAAATGCAGCTCTTCTGGCAAGGAGCTGTAGCTACACAAATTAAGAACATGCATTAACTCAATTTGAGGGTAATATTTTCTCCAATGTCTCCTCCAACTTCTTCTGAATTCAAAGATGGTAAAATCTTGTTCAGCAGTGTCAAGAGCAAAAGCTTGATCACCTTTCTGTTGATAAGGAGTTGACATTATAACACAGTATTTTGCCAGGGCTTTTGATTTACACTTTAATGTAGTCTTATTAATTGAATAGCAGTAACAGATGCTGACTAAGGTAAGTCACTATGGTAAGCGTTCCCTTGGCAGTCCTTCCCCCTTCTACTTCCCGTCAGAACCTTTCAGCTTGCTGAGATGGAACAAGTATTTGGGCACAGCAGGAAGCTCATTTCTGAGCTGGAGATCAGTCCACACCTCCTGTTTCTTAGTCCAGTGGACCATTCTTCTTCCCTTGTCACTATTAGTTATATTTCACTTGTCATCACCGGAAACTGCCACATCCTCAACCACCAGCCCATGCTCAAGAAAATGAAGAAACAAAGATCTATATGAAGCATTTGGAGTCATTATATAAATTATTTTACTAAATAGTATTACCCTGAAAACAGAACCTTCATGATTCCAATACACACCTGATTGTTGATGGTGTAGTTAAGAACTTTATACCATTCATTAATGAAGCTGTCATTATCAGACTGAATTAAGAGCTCAGTTCCTTGACGGGTTCTTAGCTTTAAAGAAATAAAAAAATAGATGTCATCAGAATTGAGAAACTTACTAGAATTCCCAGTTGAAATTACCTAAACCAAGTTAAACATCTCCTTGGCACAACTTTTAGATGATATATAGCTACTCAACAATCAGTGAAAGCAGTACAAACATTTGCTTAAAATTTAAATGCATACATAGCCTATGCAGACATGCAAGAATGGACATTTCTTTACTAGAACAAACATACACATACATTTGAGAGGGAAGAAATGCAGAAAACTGAACTAACTGAAGTTTATGCTAAGTTTAGAGACACTTTCTGAAGTCACTTGAAGTGCCTATAATTTTGCATTTAAATAAAATAATTTACCTCAATAACATTCTTTTTGCTGGATTTGTCCTTCGAAGCCCAGTCAATCAATGCCCCTTTGAGATCCACTGTAAATTCTGGCTTAGACTGATTGACACCAAACTTCTGGAAAAATGAACAATGATGAAGAAAAGAGAAAAAAGCTTCTAACAAATAGCCTTGCAATTCTCTAAATGCAACACACCAACACTTTATTTGCAGCCTAAACGATTTAACCCCAATACAGTTCTTTGCTATGTATCAACTGACATGATACCAGGAAAAAACAAAAAACATACCGGAAAAAAACTAAACATGTATTAGAAACTGCTCTGCCTAAGAACTTTAAAATTCAATAGCTTTAAATGCCAGATTCTAGCAGGGGCTTTTTCCTGTCACAAGTAGTAGATGTCCATAGAGATTTTGATTACAGCTTGATTTTAGTCAAAACAGTCCCAAGCTTTAAAGGAATAAAGCTAACGCATAACTGAATGCAAATCATTCTGTCAGTTAACATCAGTATATAAAAAATCCCACCAGAAATAGCAGCTTTGCCAGATAGGAACCACTACACACAATACACCCCTCTTGCACTGAAAGAGCACTTTCAGTTCTTACATTTTCAGAACAAATACTCTTTTTAAATGTTTCCAATGATGCTTTTTATATTAAATCTATTTAATGTTTTCCTTTAATGCTTCTAATGCAATACTGGAGCATACTCCGCTAAGTAAACACAAATCAATTTCACTGTCTAGCTACTTAGAAAAACAACAAATAAGCAAAGTGATTTAAAAAAGCATTCTGAAGGGCTACTGGTGGGTTAACAATCGAGGAACGCATGAGGGAGCTATTTTTACTTCCTACTTTTATATTTATGCTGGGTATGGCAAATTTTTAAAGCCAAGTACTTTTACTAGGGTTTCAGCATACAACACATAGCTTTGAAATATCATTCCTCAAGGAAACCAATTTAGGGAGCCACACAAACAAGAAGCTCCAACTGTGAATAAAATAAGCAAAAAAAAAATCAACAGGAAAAGCTGTCAATTGGCTGCAGTACAGAAATTTAATGTTGTACATCTGAGGTAAGCCTGTAGCATCTGATCCAACATAAAGATTTTCTATTTCTGGAAAGAAAACAAAAAGAAAAGAAAAAAGAAATTTGATGTTTCTGCAAGAGCTCAGGATGACCTGAGCCTCAGGACAACCTCCTTGCTGTGAACACAAGGCTTGCAGTCTGTACCACAACAACCATATCCAAAGTGAGAAAAAACAGAAAACAGAATTAATCTGCTGCTTCTGATTAAATTCCCAGCAAGGATGTTAATTAATGCTAATTGTGTTTTAGAAAGGCTGTTTACCACTAGAAAATCTCCCTGTTTGATTCCTAAGGGCAATTAAACATTGAATGGAAAGAAACAACTTAATGTGTGAAATATCAGAAGTGGGGAATATTTCTAATTTACCCAATGCCAACTTATCTCTGAAAAAACCTTCTGCTTTCTAACCTGATTCTCAGATATCTCATCTAAGAATATTTCCTAATAGCTTTTGGTAGTCCAGTTCAGAAATTGGAGTCCACAGAAGCTAGAAGCAAATGTTGGACAGATATACCTCTCGCAATCATGGGCAGCTGTACAACAACTGTCTATTTAGGAGACCCACAACTGCTTCACATGCGACTGAAGCACACCAGCCACACCTGACAGCCTACAACAACTTTGCTGCATGCTGGAAAAGACAAGAAAAAAGACTTATAGAGCTTGCCACTGGAGAGAGAAGATTAGTGCCAAAGTCCTCTGCAAGATCAAGGGATTTATTAAAAACACCTCCCACGTGATGCTGAGCAGCACAGAAGATGACCTGCTACAGGGGAAGTTAACAAACAGCAGTCATGACTGTTTTGACCAAAAGGAGAGCCTTCCTCCTGCCCTCCAATATGGTCTGGTTCGCTGAACTCCAGGTGACAGATCCCAGTGCTACCTCAAGCACTGTTGCACTCTACGCTTGTTTTCAGGCTGACTACCTTCAGCATATCAGAGAAGTACAGAACACAAAAAACAGAAGCCACGTTTCCCTGAGTAGGAAATAAAAAGAATTCTTCCCCAGCTCCTTCACATGAGCAGTGTCAAAGCTCCAGTATCAGGATCCAAGCAGGTGAAAACAACAAAGCACATACTCCAGCCTCTCTGCAAAACACCTCTGATAACTGATAAGTCAAACTTAGAATTTCCTTGAACAAAGAAATTAAGTTTAGCATTCAGTCTCTCCTATGAACTTCTCTGCTATGGTTCTTTTCTGCTCCTGGCTGCATGAAAATGAGAAGCCAGCAGTCATTTCCCTCCTGAAAAGATTCCAGAAGCAAATCCAGGGCAGCTCAGATGCTCAGCAGCCAAAGGTTAGCTAAAGGAGATCGAATCCTCCTGCAGCGCACACGTTTTGTTGGGAGAAGTAAAAAGAAAACCTGTCTCTTTAGCATCTGCTGCCACCTAAACAAAGTCTGCTTTCTCAGAGTGAGCTGTCAAGCCAGCACCGGTCAGGTCACATTCAGTTCCTACTGGGCAGACCCCTGCTTCTTACCAGATTTCTCTTTTCGGCTGTCTGGGAAGTTTGGAAAGGACAGCAGAAATGAGACAGAAAGAGGGGGGAGGTCTGTAACACTTTGCTGTGAGCTGTCCTATGTAGAGAAGTTGTCCTACATTCACTTCTGACAGTTTTTTTCTAGGAACAAAAAAAGTACAGTCATGGGATGCGCTTATGCTATTTCCATGGCAGAGATAACTTTCACTTTTTGGAAAGCATAGGTGGGTTTTTTTTTGTTGCTTTAGACACAGTAGATGCTGAGTAGCTTAAGGACTGCCTTGAAGGTGTGTGCTGGCATCGATAGCTAGAAAGCCTTTTCAGTGTTTTGAGGGGTTGTCTCCACGCCATGGGAGCCTCCCCAGGAGGAACCATGCAGTCTGTATGGTGATATATTCCAGCATTTGTTGGAAACAATCGGATATTACTTGTAGGAAGGCTTTGAGATGACAGGTGTCATTCTCAATATTCTGTTCCTAATTAGGGTTTAATAGAACTTCTAAATTCCAAGTCTTCTTCACCTGCAATCAACTGCAGAAATAGTACTGTGGGGCTCTTTAGTGGCTGCTTTAGGGCTGGTAACAGAGACTGAGAACTTACAGCTTTGACAAGAAGATGAAAAATATTAAGATATGCTTTACTGTCATAGCAAAATGTTGGAAGTTCTTGGAAATTTGTCTCCAATAGCAGTACTTACATTACCAATAGCTTTCTTGATAATCATCAGAGCTCCTATATATTCAGCCGTGCAACACCGATGAACTGTAGTAACATACATATCGCACACTTGTCTGTAAGCAGTGGTATAACACAATAAACAGAGTTTGCCCAAATCAACCTTGAAGGTTGCTTACTTCCTTGATCTTTAAATGGGAAGTTTACCCACCACTGGTTTACCGCCACCATACCTGACACTGGCGACATGCAGCTGTTGCAGAAGTTTGATAGATGAAACCTTTAAGTAATTACTATTTCCCGTGTTTTCTGAAGCCCCATCACTAAAATCTGTCAGTAGCTACTACAACTCATTCACACCAAGAGACAGAACTTTTCAACTACTGAAGGAAAGTCTCGGGAATCATACCTAAACTCCAGATCTTTAGCACTTTCCACACTCTTCACGGAATATAGCCAAGAACCAAAACAGTTTTAATGACCACCGATACTTTAGTCCTCAAGACGACAAATAAACAAAACAGCTTTTAATGTTTTCAGGATATAACTTAAAATGAAACCTTTCGTTTGATTCTAATTATATTAATAACCAGAACTAAGATGTTAAAAACTAGTGCAGCCAATCAAACATGCTTGTTTCTTCTACAAAGAGTATTAATTTCTCCTCATCCATCTTAGACAAACTACTTTATTAGCTACCTGCATTTACCAGTTTCTGATAAGCACCACTTCTATGCTTGGCACCTACACTTCAAAATATGACTAACTACAAATGCTTACATTATACTTTACAAGTCCTACAAATTTACATCAGCTTTCTGGATGTGGTACATAGCCAGAACATCCTTGAGTTTTCCATTCAGTTTTTTAAGTGTAATATTTGTTTTTGTGTATTTCAATTATAGCTAGAATAAAGCAATACCATGTGCATCACTGTATCAAAGGCACCATAGGCACCTTACAAACATCCTAAATTAGCTGTGTTAGAAAGAATTAGAAATGGTCAGTTTTTAACAGATATTTTATATCATGCTGTTTATTAGTCAAGACACTAATGGTTCAAACAGTAGGCAAATTTGGGGTTATAATTAATATTTGGGTTATAATACAATTCTGGCACTGATGAACCAGACAATCTTTGTACTTTGTTCTATTAGAACAATTACAAGATTATTGTAATTCACTTTTGTTAATTTGTACCTTAAAAAAAAAACTGAGAAAATAACAAATAGTATACATAAAGTGTTATATGAAGAGATGAAACTTGGAAAAGTTCAAATTTACTTTCCAGATTAGTGGCAAATAGCCTTACAGCGACAAGAGACATGCAACAAGAACACATACACTGATAGCTGAAACTCGGTCAGAGTTTACATAGGTGACAGCAGGTCGACGACTGAGAGCATTTTTCCAAGAAGAAAGCAGCGAGAGCAAAAGCTCAGGGATTGAGCCCACTTGGCAAAATGACTTGATGAGAAAAAGGAAGAAGAGTGATGAAGTCACAAAACAATGCACAAAAAATGATATGGTTATATCAATCGCTAGACCACTGCTAAACAAATATTCTTCTCTCAAGATGAGGGAGAAATGTAATTCTTCTCACACGTCAGACTTAGACTTGGCTTCACCTTATTGAAATACTGATACAGTTCCAAGTTTCTGACGTGTGAGGCAGAATTTTTAACACTCCCAAAAAATTTCCTATACAAAGACGAAAAAGAACGTGTGCTGAATATTTACACATTTAGAAAACCTAGGGTAAGTATGCACACACAGTCCTTGAAAGATGTTCTCCCTTGACATTTTCAACTTAATCATAGACATGAACAGTGTGAACTGAATGCAGCTGTGTACAGCGTCAGGTACTTGACAGCACGCCACATACCTGACATCTTCCCACAGGAATATTCTTACCAGATAGTGACCGTGGTACTTTTTGCTGCACTTAAATTATCAGAAGAATTGATAACTTTGTTTTTTCCCTTTTCGCTGAATGACTGTATTTATAAGGCGTAACACACCTAACACTAGTCTTCTTAAACAGCAAGCAGATCTGCACGACTATCTTCTATGGATAATTCAGTCAGGCACACATCCATGCATAACTGTATCATACGTTCATGAGCAGTATGATATAATCAACATACTGTTAATGTTTTTTGATCTACAGCTAAATTCGGATCAAGAGTATGAAGAAATTTTAGAATAAAAATAACACTATTGCTATAATAATAGTATTCTTTGTGTACAGAGACTAAACATTAAACCTCACCTCTGAATGTCCAGGCATTTCCCAGTTCATAAAGTAGGGTGATAAAATTGAACTGAACAATAGGCAATAACTGAAGGGCATGAAGGAAGACAAGGGAGGAAGTTTTTAAGCCTTCTGATTGCAGTACTTCCTGCTTTGAGGCTCACCTTCTAAAAGTCCTCCAATATTTCTTCAACATTTTGTTATGGACGTTATGTACTAGGAAGTAGTTCACAGGTTTTCTTATTAATATTACTCACAAATGAGAAAAATAATTACATTTACCTAGTGTCCCAATGTTTACAGTTGTGAAAGTCACTTTCAGATATACATATGTTTCTATTTATTTTTTTCTGTGCTTTGTCTCTGATGTGCATCACTTTCCTTTCCCCTCCCCAAATACATCATAGGCAGACCTCCTTAGGTCCATTTTCTACTACAGACAGCCCTACAGTTCACCCTATCCTATGCCTTAATCCTTATTCTTTTCCTCCCGTTCTTTTCAATCTGCTTGACCATCTCACTCAACTCCCTTATTTCCATTCTCTACTACTCCCAATGTTGTTATTCATCCATCCTCATCCATATTCCTGCAACCACCTCTTCAACAGCAACAAAAGGGCAGAAAAACGATGTTTACACCTCTGAAATGAACTCAATGTTTTAGAAAAGAATGGTCAGTATCAACTCACTGTTCAAAAAGAAGTGTAGCAAGAGAAAGTGAGCCAAGTAGAAAGATCAGCAATTTTACTGGAATCAGCATGACAATATCCTGGAATAACCAACACTTTATCTGGCCTGTCTTTAGGTATTATAGGAGATCCACATGCAATTTTAATATCAGACCTCCGAAAGTGGGTAATTAAGACATAGTTAATGAACCATTTCTATACTGATTAATGTAGGAATGTAGCTGGATAAATATAGTCAATTTAATTATAGTGCAATTAAACTAGAAATGATAAAAATTGAATAGATATCATCACGTTTGGTGTGATGTTTTATCTTTAGGTCTTCATCAGGCATAACAGATACAAATACTTGTCACCCATTATACTGATATAAAACAAAATAAGGAGTTCAACGAGGCAACCACTAAACAACATTACGACAACAATACTAAACATACACTTTCTCCCGTAAGTTCAAAGCACTGCTGCCTACCAATACCACTTAAGACAGTCATTTTTGTTTATATTATTATTCAAATACTCCAATGCAATAAGCCAAGTGTCAGCGTCAGACTTTTTTTTAATTACATGTACCATATCAAAAATTATCTGGATTCTATAAAAAATATCTAGGAACAGTAGAACAGAAGAACTGTTTAGATAAACACATTAGTAAAGAACACAAAAATACCTGGTCTGCAGCAAAAATGATTCAGCTTATTGACCATCTGAATACCTCTTTATCTGTTTCATACTTACTAAATGTAAAAATGTTTCTGCATTACAAGAAAGTACATCTGTATTTCTTCTCATTCTACATCATAACTATTCTCCTGGTAACTTCTCCAGCCTCCCCACTCTACCTCCCGTACTCACACCTTGAGGTTTTTTTCTAAGTTACGCATATATATTGGTATTCAAGGCCAACAAACAGTGCTTTCACTTCTTGTGGTTTATGTGATTAACACTTAAATGAAGGCAGGGACTCGTTCCCAAGCTTACCCAGCCAGTTCCACTTCCTTGGGTTTTAGTGAACAGCAGCGATGAACCTTGTAATACCGCCCATGATGACATCCAATTCTTTCTGTAAATATTTGTAAACAAACATTTGATAAATTGACTTTGAAAGCAGATATTTAAGCTATCAGTGTTGCCCAGTTGACCTGCATGTTAATAAAACTTAACCATATATACAGTCATTAGTGCCATCAGTAAGTCTTAATTGCTAGCGTATTTGTAGAAGGCAACATATGTTAATAGTCCCAGCCTGACCATCAAAATCTAAATCAAACAAAGCTAATTAGCAGTGGAAGCCGTTCACCAGGAGGAATACCATACAATTGTAATTTCAAAAGGGCTAATGCTCAGCCTACTGTGTACTAAGGAGATTGTGCCGAAGTACCACATAATTCTGAAACTGACTGATCACATCGAACTGGGATGCAACTGTCCCATTTGTATGCAATAAGCTAATTTACACTGGCAATGAAATACTTGTTACGCATCTTAAAAGATATGGAAAAAGAACAAATCAGTTGTTCCAGCTGTCTGATAATATATTTTTGTGCCTGAATATCTGTCCTGAGGTTAAAAAAAAGTTTGACGAGCCCTGACAATCTATTCCTACTGCCCAAACATGAATTATTATTCAACAGCTCTCACAGTGACATGTTGCATCTTTCTGTATAGCAGCGCAGTAATCCAGATCAGTGATTCCCAACAGATGTGACTTAAGTGGCGAGATTATACTGCACCAGCAGCAGCTTGCATGAGCCACTGTCCATGAGTCCACCCTTTCCTACCAGGCTCTTAGAAGCAGCTCTGGGGAACCAAGCTGGGGGCAAGATCTGCTGCCCATCTGCATTGGACTTGGTCAGGGTGGCTCTGGAAGATAGCTACATGATAACAATTTAATACTCAAGAAAAGTATGTTCCATGTATCAAAAATCTGGGACCACTGATGTCTATAACACAATACTAGAGATAAAAATTAATTAAACGTAAAAAAGTAAACCTAAATAAAATCTGAGGAAAAAACACACATTATTTAGTACTGACTCTTTGCAAAATGCTAGAATTCTAAGTTACACAGCATTACTCGGTCTTACATTACGATTTATGCAGATGCCTGCCTGTGAGGCAGAGGAAGTAAGTTAGAAATGAGGTCATTCATCACCTACAGGGAAACCAACATTGGGTAAGGCATTATGTAGGAAATCCTTCACAAGAGAAGTGAAGGAAGAATTCGGGGGAACATGAAATACACTCTCCTTGAATTTTATACAAGACGAAGTGGAAGTCTGAAGACCTCTCTTACACCCCTCTTATTCCAGGAACAAGTCAGGCTATAAGCTACATAGATTTTGCCTTAAATAAATAAATCCCTTATTTTTTTTTTTTTTAAAAAAAAAAGCTGTCTCTCATCAGTACACCTTCATGAAATCACTGCCCTCTATGAAGACCTGGCATACACAAGCCTCTAGATGCCTGAAGTCCACTATTAAGTCACTGGGAAAAGCACATACTTCACTTTGGGTCAAGGAAATACACAACCTACAGGAAAATCTCTAAGGCAAATTCAGAGAAAAACTAATAAATTGCAAAACCCTCTGTGCTGTCCTAATATAAGTAATTGCAAAAGCCTGGATGCTGTCCTAATATTGAAGTCAGATATCTTACACAGTCTTATGTACATGTACTTCTAGAACTCCAAGACTTACCGAACTTTCTTCCCATTTTCTGTAATTTTCGTCACATTCAATAACCCATACTTCTCTTGACCCTGTAAGATGTAGTAAGGCATAATAAATTAAAAAGAAAATCCGCTTCCATTGCCATCACATCACTGAATTAAATCGCTCAAATAATCAATTTCTGGGAACAAGCCATCTTTGCACATGTTATACGATTACATATGGCAGTTTCTTGAAGTTATATTTAAATATACAGAGATCAGCAAAGTCAAGATTACTCTGGGAAAGTACTCATCAACATGAAGGAGGTAAAAAGCCTTCTTTCTTCCTGGCCTAAGTTCTTTTGACAAGCTAAACTTAAATCCTTTGTAGTACAATACAGTGGAAATTTTAAACAAGGATATAATAATTTGTGTAATAGCAAATGTGTTTGTGTCTTTTACTAAAAAAAGGAGGTATCCGACAAACAGCCAGCCCAAGTTCTTAGAATAACTTGGGAGAGTTCTGTCAAACATAGCTGTATATTTTAAATAAACCATACTTGAACTGCATAAAAATGTTAATAGAATCATGTAACAGCTTGGGTTGGAAGGGACCTTAAAGATCATCTTGTTCCCACTTGCCATGGGCAGGGACACCTCCCACCAGACCAGGTTGTCCAGGTCCCCATCTAACCTGGCCTTGAACACCTCCACTGATGGGGCATCCACAACCTGTGCCAGTGCCTCACCACCCTCTGAGTGAAGAACTTCTTAACATCTAATCTAAATCTGCCCTCTTCTAGTTTAAAACCATTCCCCCTTGGTCCTATCATTACCTACCCAAGCAAAAAAATCGCTCTCCACATTTTTTTTTTTATTTTTTTTTTTACAAGCCCCCGTAAGTATTAAAAAGCTGCAAAAAGGTCTCCCCAGAGCCTTCTCTTCTCCAGGCTGAACATCCCCAGCTCTGTCAGCCTTTCTTCATAGGCATGGTGCTCCAGCCCTCTGATCATCTTTGTGGATAATATTCATTATTAGTTCATATTAATATATTCATTTCCAAAACAGATGAGTGAAACATTTCATGCCCTATTTTTTCCTAACCCCAAGCAAAACATTAGAATTTTAATCTGCTTAGTTATGTCTTGTTGATGAAAATCATTTATATTTGTACGCGTCTGTATAAATTTGGAGATCAAGCAGTGAATGGTGGAAAAAGAAGAACACTGAACAAGAGGGGTATTTTCAAGTTTCAGAGGAGTGAATATTTCTAGTTTCTATAGAAGAATAAGAAAACATAAAGCCACGTTTGAAAAAATATTCTAGGATAAAAAGGAAATTGTCAATTTGTACTATTTGTGACTCTTGAAATGAGGTAATGAATTCTATCATCTTCTCCTGTCACCCCAGCGTTGTCCTACCAGTGAATTGCACTAAAGGAATCTTAAATTATTTTTAAATTTATTCCTGTTCAGTAACAGCTCTTAATAATTCCTAATTTAAGAACTAAGCTATTAGTTGAAATAATCAGCTAGGGAAAGGATCCAAATTAGCTTTACCATAACAAAAAATGTCCTCAATTTTAGATCCGATGAAAACAGAAGATACATTCTCTCCAGCATCCTCCTCTAAATCTCAAATTTAAGTGGACCAGAACTGCATAATACAGCACAGAAATTTTTTACTCAAAAACTCTGACAGTACTCTTACCAGTCTGACCTGTAGTTCAGGAATCTTACAAATTTTATCTGTATGTTTTACGCAGTGTGGATAAAACAAAAGGGATGTTTCCAAGGATAACACCACTTATCTAGTGATTCATATGTTGTTTTGATCCATCAGCCACTGCAACTCTTAATCTAATGTCTCCATTGGGCCAGAATTTTCAACAGAAGAAATTAGTCACATCTCCCTCCCCTCCCACAGAAATTAGCAAATTCTTTAGATCATTTTATTCATGATCCACGCAGAACACCACTAGCAGTCCTATGCGTTGCACCCTTCTAACAAACTTTTGGCTTTAGGAAGTGGAACAGTTTGTCACTACCTTTCGCAGTGACCGAACAACCCACGCCCACTTTCTCAAATAGTCTGTGGCATTACCAAGTTACACGTGGAACCAGTGGGAATGCTCCAAAGGAGAACTATTCAGAAAAAGTATCATAACACAGAACTCAGGAGCAACACTAGGGGGTACTAATGGGAAAATTAATGTAATATTTAATTAGGGAAAAGGAGAAGAAAAGTCTACGGATCACAACAAAAACTCAAGAGCTTCTTTGTAACATTTATGTTCCAGGGACAGAAAAAAAATCTGTTTCCTTTAACTATCATCTAAAGCCAGAAGTGAGTTCTGCTACAAAAATCCAGTTTTTAATATTTCAAGGTCTGAAACATATTTACAGAAATTAGAACACATGCAGCAAGAATTGCTTGTGTGTAAGGCTGTCAGCTATGCTTGCTTGATAAGCAATGCTAATTTCATTGTGGAAAACAGTATTAAGAGTTGTAAGAATGGATCAGCATAAATAAGCCAGAGAACCATTCCTCTGTGTGCAGCATATGAATGAAACACAACTGGTTGCCTTTAATGCCCTGAGCTACCCACTAAAGAAATGCTAAAACTGATAAAGGCGCATATTTCAATGCTATTGGAATGCAGTTCTTACTAGCAAAAAGAAATATATATATATATATATATAAATATATATATATTCCTAAATTACTCCCTACTGTTTAAAAAAAAACAATGATCACATTTAGAATTTAAACTAAAGCAAGAATATCTAAGTGTTCATAACAAGACTTTAGCAAGCTCAGGTTTTCGTCCTAGCATATATCCTATTAAAAAGACAAGGTTTTATTTACGTAAGGTTCTCATGATTCCTACATCTATTCAAGCAGATGAAAAATACAAGTTAAAAATAAAGACATCAGATCATATGAACTATTACTGACTACTGACAGCGATAAACTCTGTGGGCAAGGACAGTTTGTTTCTGCTTGTAACCTTCCAAGTTGCTAGGTGTGAAGACATGACTGTTGGGGAATAACTACGTAATTTGGCATAACTTGAAGCTAAAAATTCATTGTGGAATGATCTCCCATCACAGAGTTGTTTTGAAATCAAAAATATCCAGCTTTTTCTTTCCCTTTTTTTTTTTTTAAAAACACATTCCTTTTAAAATGTTAGTTTTATCCCCCTACTTTTCCCCAGTAACAAGAAGGTTTACCCTCAATTATCTAATCATGAACAGCCAAGTTTCTACAACATCTACTTATTTATTTAAACAATTTCCATACTGACTGTGGCTTGATGCTTCGGTGAAGAAAGAGAGGACTCATTTTCAGGAAAACTGGCCTTAGAAGCAGTTGATGATTCCTACAGAATTTAAAAATGCAATTAAAAGTTATTCTCTTTCTTACAATTTTAACTTTTTTCACCCCTAAAAACACCCTCTCCTCTCCCCCCACTCACACTTTACAGAAAAAGTTGTGTCTTTTGTTATGTTGTTGTTTTGTTTGGTTGTTTTGTTTTGTTTTTTTAAGTATTCATGATATTCTGAAATACTTGTATCATAAACCTGCTTACCAAATAGTGTTGTGACAAGATTTACAGACCAATCAATCCAGGCTAATTAGCACATGTCCATTTGAAAAAAAAATTAATACATAATTCTTGAGCTTAAAGCAAAGCTTTCATCCTTATTAAGAAGCAGATTTTTCTGTATGACATGGCTATCAAATTATGAAGCATGTTTATAATACTAACTTATTACAAGGCACATTTGAAAAAACACAAAGATTTCAAAGAACAAATTATGTTTCTGCGTGGTCAATACATGCAAGATTAGTACAATAAATACCCATACATGCAGAGAAACTTACACAATAAATAGTTACATGCACGGTTCATACATTCAGTGTATACCAGCTCTATTT
This sequence comes from Anser cygnoides, assembly GCF_040182565.1. NCBI lineage: Eukaryota > Metazoa > Chordata > Aves > Anseriformes > Anatidae > Anser > Anser cygnoides. The sequence continues at coordinate 16,043,327 of NC_089874.1, read as the reverse complement.
AATTTTTGTGAGTCGTGACAGTTTGTTTCCTTATAATCAAGCACTGAGATTTCCTACAGATTCAGGTTTTTGTTTTAAACCAAATATTAATGATGGATCAAAAGAAAATTACTAAATCTCTGAAGACTAGAAAAAATACTGAAAACCAAAAGGCATGCGTGTTTCCACTGAAGTACTGCTGCTTTGCACAAATATACTGCATGAAAATCTGGTAAAGAACTTCAAATAGAAGAAAACTGACGCTTTCTATTTGTACATTTCTCCTCTTCTCCCCTTTTAATTCCCCTGATAGCTCTCCCAAATTCTGTGCTTCAGCTTGAACAAAACGTTTGTTTTTCCAGTATTACATAAAATCCTTGCACATCTGCAATTTAAAATCCACTTATAAATCTACCTCCAAGTATTGGCCCACTAATTCTTTTACTATTGCACTGACAAACAGCACTAGCATCCCTAAGAATAAGCTAAGTATTCTGTATTTTCAGATGTTCATAGGGAAAAAAGAAAGCTCAATCTAAGGAAATCAACTTTTTCCCTCTCAGAGAAGTATGTTTTTCCCTGCTAATGAAACTTTTTAGCTATGCAAATCCTGATGGCTATATACCGGTATGTGCCACAGCCACCAAACAATCAGCAAGTACACTTGGTATCATCCAGTCCCAGTCAGCCCTGGTAACCCACAACCTTCCCTCTGACACATTTAACCACTCTTCACCAGCATGTTTTCACAGAATTGAGTTCTGCTGTTTTTCCAGGAAAAACAAACTCAGAAATCTTTAAAAAACAAATTCCCTAGGAGTCAGCTAAAAGCTGTTTTGCAGTTGATGCACCTATCCAGCCAAATACCCATTGTTTTTTCCTCCTTCTATTTCATTCCAAATTTGAGATAACTGTCATACACTTGGAGCTCTGGAAGAAGCCTAACTTACATAGGTATGAATTACTCCTTTACCAGATGCTAATTCTAAGCAGTTCATACAAGAGTGTGCCTGCCAGTGGTAATAAAATGGGTCCATCAATGCACTAATATTTAAGATCCACGAGTCCTTCCACAAAACACTAGCTTATTGCTCTACTACATATTTTTAAATTTTCCAAAAGCATTAATGTTGTGCTTTATATGACTCCTTACCATTAACAAATGCACATTGCCTGCATATTTTGAAGCTATTAAAGTAACTTCAAGCTGCTGGCTTAGACTTTACAAGTCTGACTTATATACACAGTTTCTTTTGGTTATTACACCAGACATTTGTACAGTTGCACATCTACTTCAGTGGGTTTAAGGTCTTGGTACTTGAACGTTGGGTCTTGATGAAAAGTAAACAGCTCCTCTTATTCAATGTTTTACAAGAGCTTCTTCGTTCAGTGCTGAGCTACATAAAGGTCATTCCAAAAGTAAATCTTATACTTAAGAAAGAAGTCTTCCTTTAAAAGCGGGGCCAAAATTTTAAGTTTTCACCAACAGAATTGTTCATACCTATGAAGCGTAAACGTCACATGAGACTAGGAGAGCCCTCTCAGCCTTGATTTTGCAGTACTCCATTTAGCATTCCATGCACATGCGACCGCACATTTGGTGCAGAAAGATGCATAAGGAGATGAAGGCAGGATGAAGGAGCAGTAAGAGGGACCTCGGAACCGCTCACACTGAACTGACACGTTCAGGTGCAGAGCGGGCAGTTGCTAGCCAAGCACGGTCCATGGCTCCTCAGCACCATGTATGACATATTCTAACCTGGCAGCTCAAAAGCCTAAGATCAAATCCAATAAATTCTGTTCTGAGGAACTACATCAGCTCTTGATAGCCCACTCAACTCCTTGTCCACAAGGAACTCTTCATTTCAACAATAAAAACTATTAAAATATACCAGAAACAACAGGTCAAGCATGTAACATTCTGGGCAGCAGATCCGTTTTCATGACTACTGCTGTGTTTTGTCATTTAAGTTTGTCTTTACCATCTGCAATTACGTAGGCCAACTTACATAGGGCTTTTGCCAGACTCTCAAAATTTTTACCTGTATCTTATGAAAAAGGAAGTCTATTAGCCAGTTTGCTGGCATCTTATTCTGAGTAGCCTGTGCTAAGATTTCAGCATTACAACATATTTCAGTTTCCGTGAAACTTGGGACTGACTCCTGTGAAGTTCCAGGAAAAGCAAGTCATCACCCTGTGCCACCAGTTTCAGTTCTTCCCTATATACATCAGCTCTCCTGTATACATCCTTCCCTATATACACCCGCGTGCTGACGGAACGTCACAGCATAGGCAGAAACAGCGGTGACAAAAGTCAAACAGAACAGAAACAGACAGAGGAAGAACAAGGGAGAGGCTCTGTCTCCATGTTTGCTCAAGCAGCATCTGTTAGCGTATAGTCCGAAACAGACTTCCAAGAATGTGCCATTAACAATGCACAGAAAACAGCTTCTGTTACCCCTGACTCACAGCTCTTTTCAGACTAAACTCCCAGCTCAGCTCTGGATTAAAACCGAGAGTTTTAGCATTTTCAGTACTGTCCTCTGTCCTTTAGTAACATTACAGCCCTGCTGCAATCGAGCACAACTTTTCCTCTTTACGTATCACAGTGGAGATCGGCAGAGAGGTCATTAAAGGGATAAATTCATTGTGTAATAGCATTACTGCTATCTTTAGAGAAGAATTTTTAGTTTAGCAAGTGCAACTTTTATTTCAATTCTACGAATATTTCACTTCAGTTATTCATCTGCAATCCTTAAAGTGTACTTACACTGGGTGTCTTCTATAATTAAGATACTCAGAGATGAAATATCAATATACCTTACATGGAAACCTCACCCATATTCATAATTCTTGAACTCAAACCCTGATTATACTCTACAGCCTGAATTGAATAACAGGAAATTCCCAATTATAAGTAAAATGGCTGTACACATCAAAATCTGAACTAACTCTAAAATATTTCAAGGATAACAAGAAAAATGCTACTACTTACAAAGAAACAATAGTGAAGTTATCTACCAGTCCTTGTATTCACTGAATGTTACACACAGCAATACAGCAGAATACAAACAAATGAGATTTCAGAAATTCATGCACACTGATTTTCTGTTAAGTACTTTAGAAATCAGAAACGGTTCACATTGGAGCATGCTGTTTAACTCACTCCTACCTTATCGTTGGTGTCCAACACAATTGTGCTGTGCCTCCATTTTGTTAAAACTATTGGTTCTTGTAGCCTCCTGTCCAGACTCCTACTCTTTATTATATCTCTTTGCTGCTGTGGTGAAGCATTATACTAAAGAAAAGAAAAATCAAACTATAAGTAGAATCTAATTTATACAAACAACACCTGAGCATGCCATTCATACATATTAACAGTACAAATGTTCAGATTCCCTATTTCACTTAAGGGTATCAAAATAGCCTTCTTTTTCTTTTGTTTTTAGTCTTCCTTTAGAACTTCCTGTCTGCTGTAGTGCCTCTCTTGGGCAACAGACAGATGTTTGATTTCTTAGGCAACAGCTTATCATTCTGCAACCAACTGGCACATTGAGAACCACCGTGGCATTAGAATAAATACAAGATATAAACATTCAGTCTTCATATCGCACCAACAGTACTATACCACCTGTCAGGTCTCGTGTAAAACAAGGAGAACCCTTCTATTCTACTGTAAGCCATTCAGATTGAGAGTGGTGATTGACTGAATACAATTCTCTTTGACCCAAGCGTTTGGTATGGCTAGGAGAAGAGACACAAAAAGGTGAGGATTTGCTTTTCAGAATAACTACACAGAATTACTGATAGAAGGATTTGCTGTTCCTCAGCACAGAAAGTAAGTATTTAGCAGGAAATAGCTTTAGGACTTGGCAGAGCTTTAATAGCCCAAGGAAACAGAAGACCTACGTTCTGATAAATCCACTAACTCAACAGCATCCCAAAAGATCAAGAGGTTAAGAAAACGTGAAAGCCGTAGAAGGACGTAGCAATTAATTTCATCTCAGCACTGCAGCATACTTGTCAGTAGTGCAGTCATTTCAAATAATCACCATCATCACCAGGGTAGCACTATAAAGAATTATAAAAATATTTCAAGCAGAGTTTAACACTGAAAATACAAAAAAGGAAAAACAACATCAATTTTGTTTGCTTTACAAGGGCAATAAAATTCCTATTGTCTCTATTCAGTGTTAGAAGACTAAAATCTGCACATAGGGACATATGGAAGTATTTGTGGAGTCACGTAAAGGACTAGAACCCACTGGGTAAGATGTAACACAGGAAAATCAAATGTCCTTTTTATTAAAAAAGGCTAAAACAATAGTCTTTGTAAGTGCATTGAATTCCACAGTTTTGCTGCAGATTTACCACTGTAATCCTGGAGTCTGAGGTCTTCAAAGACAGTAACACATTCCAACAAAGCAAAGTAAGATTTAAGTTAAATAACAGAAATGCCAAATTTAAGCTAAATAACCCAATGCAGTTAGTGTCTAAATAAAGAGCCGTCATTACTACTGCCATGGCAGACACTATACGATAGCAGCTTTGAAACACAAACTGATTTTTCAACAATGTCAATACTTAGAAAGTAAATGATAAATTTAGTATTTAATTTATTCCAATATGCATAACGGTAATAAAATACTCCCAGTTGAATGAATATTACAGTACAGAGAATAAGATTTGGTGGTTCGTGTACAGACAGAGGCGTATTGATTATCATTGTAGAGATCCACATCCAAGACAGCAGTGACTTTGCACTGGTTTCAGCATATTTATATTCGTATGACAATAGGTATGTTTTAACAGTGAGGTTTAAGAAACTTTTAGGTTGCCCCCTTGTTAAATCAAAGCTGAACTCTCATTCAAGCTACAAGGAATCTAAAACCAGCTGACTTTCTTGTTCTAGAAACATCCACTCTGCAGATGCTTCTGCAACTCAATAAACAAATACGCAATTTGCAATATGCAAAAAATGCCCATACAACTAAAATCTAACCAAGTTTCGACGAAACAATGCCTACACCGCAGAAAGCTGCCACAGTGTTCCTCACAACAGTTCTAGAGAATTTAAATGGACAGTTCAAACATTTTTTGCCATAAAATGAACCATTTATTTTTAAAATATCTATATTTAAGTGACACCGTTGAATATTATTTATGGAAATCCTCTATACACTTTCCATTTGAGTAACCTGAAGAATTCAGGTTCTAACAACAGTCAAATACAGACTTTAATGTAAAGTGTCTTGAATTTAAATCTGTCTTAAGAGTCAGAATGTGGGCACAGCCTACTTACAGGTGATCTATATTTAAAAGGTGCCTTTTATACCACCACAAATCAGCAGGAGTCTACTTATCTCTACAGACAACCCCATCTTGAAGGAGAAAGGGCCTGTAACACAACGTGACATTCCAGTTTAACAAAACATTTAACGAGAAAGTAAAGAAACAGTATATATGGAGCTCATTAACAATGCACTTCCAACAGTTCAGGAACACTGTGCCACGTATCTTAGCAGCTTCAATACTTTGCTTTGGTGATACAAACAGTGTTAATAAACTGACAGCTCTTTAAAGAGAACATTTGACAACTTTCCCCCATTTTCTCACAATATAGGTGTCAAGTAAACAATTTTCACTCAAGCGTTCATGCCTGTTTGTCAGGTGTGGGTTTGCTTTTTTTTCCCCACCCTCTCTGCAAACAGTAGAATGAACTACAAAGAGAAAAAATAAAAAATGTATTTCTGGGCTCAAGACAAGCCTCAGCTTCTGAAATAAATGGTCTGATCTGTGGTTTTCCAAAGAGAAGCACAGTGAGATAAAGATACTGTTTCAGGCTCCACGTTATCCAACTGAACTAGCCATCCTCTAGACTGGACAGATGTCACTGGCTAGAGAGAAGTGGCCAGAGCTATTGGTGATGCAGTCAGATGCCTCCTTGGCGTCTCTGATGTAATCTTGAAGTAAGAGATTAGGGAAGGGCCATACAAAGATCATCTGATGATACCATGCATCTAAACATCAGACCCTAAGAAGATGCTATTATTTTCTTAAATCTAAAATTTTTGATAACGTGACCAAGAATTCTAAGAATGCAGGCTGCTGCTCCTTTAAAGTTTTCCCCCCAAATCAAAAATTGTCCCATTACATTACCCCCTCTAGCACATCGCCTCCATTTGTTCCCTATTCTACTACCAGTTTCTTTTTATCAGGAAATAAGGACATCAGCAAATTGTTCATAACCTTACCACATGTGCCAAGTGACGGTGACCTCTTGTTACACCAGCTCTTGGTGTAGGGTAAGGACACTAATGGTGCAAATTTGGGTAACACAGAGTTATTTTCATTGTTGAATTTTTCAAGCAGCTGCCTTCACAGCTACTTGAAATCTCTCTTTGCTTTGGTACAAAATTTTCTAACCCTCGCAACTAGCTAAATTATTTATATTTAATTTTAACCTGATAATATGGCATGGCTCAAGGCTCTGTCCTAGCCTAATTGCGATTGGAATAAATGCAACACCTCCGAGTTATTTGTAGCAGTTGTCCCCATTTTTAGGGAGATGACACAGATCTGTCAGCTTCAAGAAACAGAACAAAGATTCTTCTTTGTTTGCGCTAACAACAGCCACAGCCAAATGCAAGGAACAGGCGGGTGAAGGGAGAAAAGCGCGGAATGCAACTGACAGCGAAACTTGGTAAAGACCCAAAGTTAAACATTTTACTCTACTTTCTTGCAGTTAGATTAAAATAGGGACATTTAAGAATATTCTGATATCCTAGTCATCTTTACTACCTTATTCTAGCATTTTCAGTTCTCCCAACAGATAGTCTGAAATCATATATTAAAAAAATATTTTTTTTAATGTTGCCTCAGAACAAAAGTATTTCTCCAATGCTAGAACAGTCGTTGGCTTTGAATACATTTTTTTAGTGCTGTGATTAATGTACCACTGATGTACACATTTTGCTCTTCCTAGCTAAATCAATACAATGTTTTCCTTAACACATAAATATAAGTTTTGTGGTTGGGTTGTTTTTTTTTTGGTCTTTTCACGGACCTCATCTCTACCTCATACTTTTCTTTCCTTGGAGAAAATGAGACTCATTTTCCATCTGCATTGCAGCAGCGTTTGAGGCAGCAGCCTCTCTGAAGGAACAGAGGCTGTGCAGGGGCAGGAGGGTGCTGAAGAAGGCAGCTCCACCTGAAGCAGAAGCGACTGGAGACCCCTCTGGATCATTGACTTTGCTGCCTTGGATGTTCTTTGCTTCACCTTCTTACCCACTGTTTCGCTAAGACTGCTGGCCTGCGAAGACCAGCACTGAGTCAGGACCAGCACCAAGTCAGTACTGATTGCCACAGGCACCACTGCTTGCCTCAGCAAAAGCTGGGGATACTTTACCCCCCCCCTTCTCTTATCTGGGAGGAATGAAGGGGGCTGGAAACCACCACACCAGGACAAGTGAGGAAGACCAGACCAGGCCTCTTCGATACAGGTACACACATTAACGAGAAAGGAACAAAAAAAAAAGTGACTACATCTTCGGATTTATTTCAGGTTTGTCATAATATCACCTGCACTTCTGTCCTTACACACCTCTAAGTCATCACATCAGCTGAGGCAGTCTCAACTTCCTCCAAGCTATCCCAAACTTCATGACAAGAATGTGAGGGTTATTCACTGTTACTAATGTGTACAGACTTACAGTAGACACGAATGCCAACACACATAATGTGTTACCTCAAACCAAGCAGCACTGCTCACGGTAGGACCTGTTCACATCCCGGCCACGAGACAAGTTCATGCATACATATTTTCACTTTTTTCTTTCACCATTTGACTGCACAGTATCTTCTTCCTATTACCAGCATCGTGTTTACTATAATTTTTCAGGTGTCATTCGTTGTCTGACAGCACTGAGGTCTCCAGCAGCAAAATCATTCACCTGAGCACCAGAACTGAGACCTCTGAGCTCGCGCTTGATGTTGGAGAGCAGAGATGGCAAAAGAAAACTGTCAGTCTAAGATGACATCCCAAAATGAAGCTCCTCTACCTACTGCCGCCTCTGTACATGCAGTAAGTGAGGGGAGCTAATGGTGAACTAACTTCTGAGAACAGAAAGTGTAATTGGGATATCATAGTCTCTAAATGTTAACAGCCAGAACTATGAGTTCACTCCTGATGCTTATAGTATAAGCATTTTCTTCTGATGTCTACTCTTGCATAAGGGAACTCAGCTGATGTCCAATAACCATGCTGTTATGCTATTTTTCTTTTTAGATACAAAACTAGGAATGCATTTGGAAAACTGGGAAGACAATTACTCAGCATCTCTAGTTTTTATTAGCCTGTCCTCTTTTCCTCCCCTTTCAGCTACTTATTCAATATTTATTATGTAGGTTTCCTTGCCTTTTTGTTTGTCATCTTGATAAGTTGCATTTTTAAACTTTAGAAGGTTTTATTCCTGAGATCAACTTAACTTTTTCCCCCCTTAATACAGAGTTCTTCATTTGCTCGAAATATAAAACTTCTATTAGAAAACTACTAGGCTTACGGAATAGGGCCATATCCTTCCTCACTATGATTTAGATATTACTCATTCACTAAAAAGGAAATAAACCAATTTTATCACAAACTATTCACAGAAGACCTTGTACTTTTTTTTTTTTTAAATAATCAGCAAGAACTGATAACTGAATACAGCAGAAATCACAGGAGAAAACAAAGTCTTTTGGAAGAGGTAGGACAAGTTATGAGTGAATATTATTATCCAATATAAAGAATAATTCGGCATGTTCTTCTGTTCCACTACAAAAAGCTGGGTCACACTCATGAGTCTTAATAGAATTTTTTCTAGCAGTTGTCAAAGCTACTCCATCCGAGATGTTGCTTTTAGCCAGAGGCATTCAGCTATTCCTAGATGTCATGTAAATATACGTGACTGGAGGGCTTTCTATGAGACTGAAGTAATTTGTTTTGTAACTCTCCCTAACTCCTCTAATATCAGATATTTTTTAAACACACATTCAAGACTACTGAAGTGTTATTCCAGAGCATGTTCACATTTACAGCTAATGCTATAAAAGTGAAGTTTTTTCATATAACGTATTAGATCAGCTAATGTGCTATTTCCAGAAGCCTCTGGATGTTTTTTAGTTCTATCAATGTCCAGATTACTAAGAATCACCCCAAAAAGAATTACAATCTTTTTCTGGTTTAACAACACTACATGACCATACTATTCTATTTGTTTATTTCACAAAATATTTAGTTCATATATTGCCTTCCAAAATATGTTGGGGGAAAAAACTGATCTAGAGAACCACTGGAGATTGTATCTAATTTCTTCTCAAAGATCTTTTTTTTCCAAGTAACTTAATTTTCATTTAAGCAGGAGTTAAAACGCTGAAGTCTTTCTAAGGTCGTTTCACCATTCACGAGAGTTTTTGATAGAGATTATTTTTCTTCAAAGTCGCTCTGCAGTCTGCGTTGTCTTTCCAGTTCATTTGCTCCTAAGCGCTTTTAGAACACGCTTCAGCGAGTCTTTCAAAAGACTGATCTTCAATCATGCTTCAACTACTCACAAGTTTTTAACGTTTGTTTATACTGTATGTTTTTCAGATACACAGACTAGCTAAATGTTTTGCTAAAACATTTAATCTATTCCACTGCACTCAAAGCTAAAAGCCAGGGATTTCTGTCAACAGATAGGCAGTTGGACTGTGAATCAAGAAGTCAATTGCTCATTTACTTCTGTTAACCTCGTATTTGCTTCCAACCAAGATTTAGTACATTCAAGAATGCTCAGTAAGGAAATTAAGAATATTTGCTACTCCAATAGCCCAGGCTAAACAATTTAAGCAAATTTCCTAACAAAAATATTTGATGATTTTCATATAAATATGAGCTAAATCATATCAGACCATTAACTCCAAGAAACAGAGGCTTTGTTTCATTCTGTAGGTGGTTAATAACACAAGGGAGCCCAGAGGTTTACGAAGAACCACTAGAATATCATGCACAAACACACAAATACTAGACCTCACCCCTGTAGTTAAGGTGCCTCAGGTTAACAGTGCTGGATTCTCTTCGTGACTTGTTACAGTTGGATTAAAGCCAACTCCATTTGCTATTTAGTTTAAATCCAAATCCAATCTATTTCAGTGGAAAGCAACTTCTTCACAGTCAAAACCTTCTGTGCAGAAGTCACCGAATGAAGTACCCAAGACATCATTCCCCCAAATTACCTTCAACTATATAGACTATCAATTGCTTCTGGTAAAACCTGTCCTAGCAGATTTGCACACTGCTAATCTAATAGCTTATCAATAGCTAAGTAGCTTTTAAAAACAATAGTTACAGATCAGATAGCTTTGACATGTTACAAAATTCAAGATACCCAACACATCAGATCAACATAGGAAACTTCATAATGTCAGCTCAGCTCAGATACAAATCCTTTAGCTGATGTAACAATAGGGTAGTGTATAGCTTCATTTGTAACTTTAAATATTTTCCCACAAGTATTACAAAAGCACTATTACAGTTACTCCTTTTTAATTAGAAATGACACTGTTTTTTGTACTAAAGGAACAATAGTTGAGAATCACACACTTCGATATGTTCGATGCATGCAATTCCCTGTGAATCTTTTTTTTATAACCTTACTATATGAGATCAAACAAACATCCTAAAAGTTGTACAACTACATCCTTATGAAAAATGTTCTATAATTTTTCAACATGAAAATGTAAATTAAGTAATAATAGGAACATTCTCAGACTACCTAAATACGTTGATTTCCTACAAATTTTTATTTTTATTTTTATTCCAAAATTAATAAATACCAGAACACACTTCTAGTGAAGCTCTCAAGTGTCATCCTCAAAGACACCACAAAACTGTTGAAATTTGTTTTTTAACACCTCTCAGTCTAAGATTTAAATCACCAAATTTAGAAATATAGGACAGAAAAATCATTCATTTTGGAGGGTAATAAAAATAGACTGCAGTTTTTAAGGAACATTTTGTTTTGTAAGAAAAAACTTTTTTCCTACAAAGATTTTCTATTTCAGAGATGAATCACAGATAATACTTTGCATTCGTACATGAAAAGCTCAGTTCAGAAAAGATACCTTTTTTGACATCTGAATAGTTACATACATCTATTTTTTATGTCCTTTAGTATGTTTTTTTCTCTCCTCAATCAGAAATTCCACAAAAATGCTAGAAGTAACTAAGCCCTCTTCTTGCAAATAACTCCCATTAAGGGCCTCATAGAACATTTCCTGAGGAGGAGAGGAAAATCCCAAGTTGTTAAAGTTTCTTTATTAGGTCACTCACCTTAGGTAACTCCCATTCTGATCGGGAACCATCGGCACTGTAGTAGTATGGTCTACCTTGTTCATCTGCGTGTTTTATCCACTGCAGAAAGAAATGTGATGACAGGCAATATAATTAGTGTGACAGTCATAACATAGACAGTCTCTGGTATTTGGGATTTAAAATTAATTTTTATTAAAGTTCCATCCACTTCAGCAGTGCCTAGCAAGCAACCTCCATTAACTAACCAAGGTTAGTTAACAATGGGAGCAACATTTTAGTTTTCTGCTTTCTGAATAGGGCTCACTATCATTTTTTCCTTCTGAAACACCTCAGGAAAAACACCTGCAATATCACAGTTATGGAATTCCTGATGACTCACATAAACTACCAAGACAATATGATCAACAGATATTTTGAAGATTACACATCTCACTTTTATCAACATTATGACATCAGTTTAAGGAGGTACAATCTTTGTACCAGATCTGAGTAAGAACTGTATAGATAAAATTACAGAATTATAAGAAGCTCAACCAGCAACTGATAATTTAAGAGATTATTGCACAATTTGAACAACTACGTTTTTGTACCATCGACAGGAGCATGAGATGCAGTATCTAAATAAATCATGAAGAATATAACTTATGTAACCTCTATCAGCAGCTCCCAGAACCAAAGAGGTAAAACTATGGTGATTATCACTAGTTGTGCAGAACAGACAGAATTTTAATGAGTAAAATTCTACAGGATGGTCTCACAAAAACATGCATAGAAAAAACTCACATCATGGTTCTTGGGTCAAGTAGGTTTCACAGAACTGCCTTTCAATGAAAGGTTTGTGATAGGAAATACTGTTCTCTCTCAGTCCCAGTGTTGTTTTTTTTTTAAACAATACTTGCATGTTTGCCAAAAGAGGTATGAGCTATAGATTTTTCACAGAAATAGATTAAGAAGGACAAAACTCCAAAACTGACATAAAACTCAATCACGTAAAAGCTTCTTTTAAAAAACTTACATATATCAAGTAGAGAAGAAGTAGTGCTACAACATGGTAATTATACTACTGTTGCCATAAACACTTTTTGAAGGTTAAAAATCAAAACACAACTTCAGTCAGCAATTAAAACAAGACTTCTTTACAAATATATACAAATATCATAGTCATTTTTCCTGCATGGTAGAAATTTCTAGGATATGCCCAGAATCACAGTAAGTTATCAGTAGCAATTATCTCCTTAGAATAGAACATAAATCTACTGATACTGCTATGGTTTAAGTAAAAAGTTTGTCTATATCTGAAACCAGTACTGAAAACCTCAAATAAGGCAAGAATGAAACTGAGAAAGCAGCATTATTTTCAGTTTGAAACCATCCTATCTGGAAGACCTATCTCATAGACAAGAAAACCCTTAAAAAGATAAGAGCATCATACTGGTATTAAGTTCATTCCTGAAGTGTAACCAAGAGGATGGCAGGTGGGAAAAAAAAAAAAAAAAGAAAAAAGTATGTCCTTAGCATGGCAAAGGACATACATAAGAAAAAAATGTTAGTTCAGTTGTGAAATTTTCATGCAAGTTTAAAAACAAAAGGAGATACCACTAAGGAATGCTTTTGACTTCTAGAAACGAAACCAGAATTTCTAACAGTGAATTAGCTGAACATGTGATGAGAAGAAGGGAAAAAGTACCTTTTCATTAGTATAGTCATTGGTATATAAGGTTTGACCATGTTCATCCAACTCTTCTGACCAACCCCTTGGAGGAGAACCATACTGACTATCTGACTGGCTGTAACAAGAACTGTGGTCGTTTTCTTCTGATGAAAGATGCTACAAGTAGTCAGAAACATAAGGCAGTTTTGAGAATGAAAATGCTTTAAAATCTGAAAGATCAAAGATTATTTGGAGAGAACGAGAATAGCAATAACTGAGAGAAGTTCACATTTTTATACCTTACATCAGAAAATAAGACAGACATTTTTACAGTTCGTAAGGATTTGATAATTGCTAGGTAATTCAAAACATTTTTAGAACAGAGTTTATACTGATAATTTTTTTATTCTACCATACCAGATTCCAACTACTCAGATTTAAACAATACCATACAACTATTTCAAATATAATTTTGACTCCAATTTTTGTCAATCTAAATTTTATTCCCACAAATTGACATTACTCATTGATGAAGAAAGCCAGCGTTAGTAAACTCTGTTGCCGCAGAAAACCTGGATGACCTACTGGTTTCCTGGCAACGTACGTCCCTGCTTTCATACCTGGATTTTTTCCTTCCCTTCCCAAATAGTACCTGGAAACACAATAATCATTTAGGATAACTTTAAACTCCATTTCCACCTATCTAGGTCTGCAATGCATCTTACAAGAATGAGGAATTTCCACCTTTCTCCTTCCAATGCTGACAAATGTGACAAAAAGTTGATTCATAAATCAAGATATTCCACCAACTGAAGGCACAGCTAGCTGAACTACAAGATTACCTTCCAAAGGCAAGAGTGGATTATAATGTAAAGAACACGTTTGGCATGTGAAGTAAAGATTTTGCACACACACCAAAACTTCTGTTCTTTAGTACACCTCGTTCATCTCCTTCCTAAGGTATCGTAGATATTATTCCAAGTATCCACTCCATGCATCAAAAAAACCCTCTCTATATTCATCTTCCACAACAATATTTCTACAACAGAGTCTCCTGAGGAAATCAGCACGCATTTCCTCTCACAATATCATGGATCATAGGCCGGTAGCAGGCAAAATCTTAAGAGGGAACGCATCATTGCTATTTGAAAATGATGGTTAAATATGGACTAAGGTTCAACAACACAATGTAAAGGTTTTAAAAGAAAGCCATAAAGCAGGAAGAAAGGCAAAATTCCCGTTTTAAACTAGGAAAAAAAGGGCAAGCTTCTCTCTCCTGAAAAGCTTAAACTCTTACCAAAAAAAAAAAATCCAAGCATCTGAAATTCACCAGTTTTAAAGAGACTGTTTTTAGAGACTACATATTTAGTGACATTTCCAAATTATTATATGGGCTTTTCGTGTTAGCTTTTAGAGTAGCTTACCACTTGCATGAGGGAGACTCCCTAAATTGACACAAGCTAGCTTACCAAGCACAGCAAAACCCATAGCACGCAATTTGGTCATTAACAAACCAACATAAGCGTGTCTTCTGCAGCGAAAAGGATGGGTGCACTTAAACTATGCATTAAACAATCTCACCTCGCGGACACAGGATAACATGAAAATCTGAATTGCCGATTTCTGACTACTTGGACAACAGAAAGTCCTCAGCCACGCTTTTACGCTTGAATTGAGACCACTGACTTGATACTAATGTTATTGGCCCCACTTGAACAACTGTTTTATAGGATAGTTGTAGTGTATATGCGCATTTAGATTTACATTATATTTTAATACTTAAATACACGCACACTGACATTTGTTCAATCAAAGTAGAAGACTTGGAGGGTATGGTTTTGGTTTTTTCATTAACAGGAATTCTGAACAAATAACATAATGCTTCTTCCAAGTAATTCCTGATACTAAAGAAGCACTGTACACATTTAAAACTAAACAGAAGACTTAAAAATGAAAATTCTCCAAGAAAAAGAAAGCTTTTGTTCAGTAAGAATGAGTTAACACATGTCTGTAACCCCCTATTTCATGCCTGAAATTCCAAGGATGAGCTAATCCCACCTACCACACTATCTCAGACCTTAACCTTGGCTGACAAACTTAAATGAAATGCCAGAGTTGTTTCAAAGTTTATCAAACCAAGGCATCCTTCATCCCCCAGCTACTAGGAACAACTGCTAAAGCTGCCTAAATGGGGATTAAAGAGAACACTGGCCAAACCACGCTCAACTACATTCAGTTTCTCTCCCAGCACTAACTGCCTGCGAGCTCTCTACCCCACTCTCCCTTCATGTAGCCTCCGTGCTACTTTGTAGGGTCCCATCCTCAATCACAGGATACCACATCTAGCTAAAACCATCTTACGCAGGCAGCTGCCAAAACCTTACCCCTCCTAAGAACTTTACTGCGACATTACAAAGCGAATTACAAAAATGTCCCCCACACCATCATTTCTAATGCCTTTCCTGCCTTTTTTCCATTTACGTTGAAAATCAGGGCAGAGACCAGGGCACATTGTGTTTAGAAATGGGGAATGTTTATGGTCTCTCTTCTATCATTAAACCAGTTTTGGAAGTTACCACTACTTTCAAAAACAGTGAGGAAAAAAAACGAGTCTTTAAAGCTAGCATCCCTTTATTACCCTGTTTATTTTGAAACAAATTAAAAACAGGGAATGAAAGAGCATCTTGGCCACATTTTTTAAATGCGGATTTCAATTTAAATGAAATAGTGCTGCTTTACAGCAGGTTTTTGGTTAATTCACTGGTCTCCATGTTCTGGTCTCCTAGCTATGCATCAGAGGTTTTTCCCTTCTCTGATCCGACATCACGTCTCATTTCACTTACAGTCCTAATTAAACCACTCCGCAGTTTGACCAATTTCTCCCAGTTACCGTTTAGAGCTCTTTCCTCAAAAAAATTAGCAAGTCACTGCCTCTGATAAATTTTATCCATATTTAGTCTTCCTTTACCAGAGGCCCTGTTAGGATTGCACTGTTCCACACCCCGAAGTCCAAATAACTGCTGTAACTTAAGGCCGTTTTCTTTGTGTCATACCTCTTATCAGCTTCAACATGTTAAGTATAATTTTGCCTATTCTTAATTATAAAAAAAAAAAATCCTAACCACAAAGTTTTAAGACCAACTACAAGCTATTTATGTTCTAATAAATTACAAATGAATACATACATTATAATATATAGCCATATACAGTTCTCATATTGATGTCACCTTGTCATTTTGCTACCTAATAACATACAACCTCCTCTGAGGACAAATCATTAGAGATACAACTAGCATTTAACCTTTGTGCATATGCTCCTGTATTGTTAAATCTGAAGGGAATGAGGAGAACTGACTAGTATGTAAAAGCCTATTTAATTTCATTAAAATACATTAAATCAGTTTTTGCTAATTATTAAGATATATTTGTTCCAACAGCAATCTAAATCCTCATGGTCAGACAAAATCTGGGATGTTCTATATTTTACTGTAGCTTAGCCTGGGATCTCAACCTGTACTCTAAGGTATTAGAGTACTTAAAGTACTTAAAGGTCATAAATGAAATGGTGAACACAACCAGTGGAGTGTGAAGTACACTCCCAAATGCAGAACAGAAGGGAAAAACTGACTTCAAAATCAACAAAAACTTTAATACCTTAGTCAGAGAGGACAAATAATGTAAGGAATTTGTGCTACTGGAAATTTTTCAGCTCGACACAAGTTTATGTTAATCAAAGCACGCATCATTCATTGATCTTAAAAAGAATGAAATTTTAACAGATAAAATTGTTTGAAGGTCAAGCTGTGATACCTTAAGCATCACAAATAAATGGAAGAACTGAGCTGTCTGATATAATACACAGGCAGTAAACATTAGGCTTTCTGAACGTGCAACTACACCGTGAAGTGGTGGTACAGAGGTGAGAATAGGAATCAGGCATTATTTGCAGATGGTGGGGAAAGAGAAAGAATTATTCAAAGTTCTTCCATGAGAAGAAGGAATAGTAATCACACTAGAAAACCGGTTACTCCCATTGCTAGGTGAGTTACTACTCAAAAAAGCAATCATCTCATCCTGACTAAGAACAAAGTCATATCCAGCAAAAGCACAGCCAGTGAGAAATTAACAGAGAACTGTAAGATGGTTGCAGACATTTTGCCAGTTTACCTGTTGCAGCCACTAGCTTGTGACAACAAAAGACTGTTTAAATGCTTGCAAATGTCACTGCTGCTAGGAAGGCCATTTCCAGTGGCGATGAAGAGGTTCCCTTTTCCTTTCTTTCCTCTTTCTGGCACTACTGGCCCAAATGCAGACTTCCACAACAGAACTCCTAGCAATCTAAAATTCCTGAGCAGTACACAATTAAATTTTAAAACTAAATAGTGTAATAGCTCAGGAGGAAATCCACCTAAACTATACATATTTGAAAAGGGTATATAAAAGTGGAAGACTTTTTGACAAATATGTTTGCTTTTTCTTTCAATCAAGAAACTGATTAACCTAAGCACTGTTTGAATACAAGAGCACTATTTTAAGCATATTTAAACAGTAATATCCATCTTCCAACTATTCCGTTTCTTTATCTGAACCGTAGCAGCTCAAATAGACTAACACTACTGTTTGCCTCTCCCTAGCAATCAGTCGCACAGAATATATTTGCACCTCAAACATTATCCTAAACAATCTTCTAACATTAATAATTTCATAGTAAGCTTCGATTCTCTTAAGGAAAATCTGTGGCAAAGCTGAACAACTGAAAAATGCTTCAAAAGGTAAAACGTTTGCATAATGAAAAAAATCTATTGACATACCTACAGAATAGCATTTATGGTTGGAATGTAATCAAGTCAAAAGTTCCTACAGCCAACTGCCAAAAACTGGGACAGATTCTCCCCGCCCCAAGCATTTGCCACTATTGGACCTAGACATTTGGTTAGCAGACCTGCCAGCACCATAATTTGTCTTCTCTTCTTTTCTGCGATACCCAGTTATCATTCACAGAATGAAGAAAAGGATTTTCTCAGGTAACACACTTCCATAACCAAGTATTGCTCCTTTGACTGCCTTCTCCTCCAGTTTGTTCAAGAGTTATCCAAGGCTCCACACAAAAATCATTGCAAAGCATGTAAATTCAATTCTAAACAAACAGTTAGATAAAATGGATGGAATTGAATAGAAGCCTCAATTATATCAGTATTTTTGACCCTGCAGGAACATGCTATGGAACTCTATTAAGTCTAGTTTTGACACCTAGACTCTGGATTTCTCTACATCCATCTCTACAACCACCTAATTCCTCTCTGAAAAAAAAAAAGTATTTTCCTCTAAGAAAAATACTTCATATTTAAATTTACTGCCACAGCATTAACCAAGTAGTAGCAAATAGCTGTATATCGTCTGCCTTTGTTTTACTGTATAGTTAACTGAGGTTGATAAAAAAAATCCCCTTGCTTTTTTCATCCCCCTTCCCACACTCCCTCTCCTTCCCAATCTCCCTCTTCTCACCCAAAAATATGCTGAATATACTGAAAAAGAGAACACCATATCAGAAAAGTTATGACGACCTTCATACTCAATTGTCATTTAAAGCCCTGGTAGTTTCAAGGTTTCTTAGCTTTCCTTTAATTTTAAAAGCAAAGCTGCAACACCTAATGAAGTACTGTTGAGCACTTTTACAACTAGTACTCAGATTTGTGACCTGTCTTTTACACATTTCATGTACACACTAATACACAAAATTGACTGAAGAGAGAAATTGTTGATCTTTACTCATTCATACCAAGCCATATGACCAAAAAGACAAAAAAGACACTCCTTGAGACCTCAAAGGTCAGAGATATCAAGTTCTATAACAAAACAGTACTCATAGGCATTACAATCTCATTGTTTGTGATCTCAGAACAAACTACCTCATGATCTGCATGGCTCTGGGAATCCCCTTTATTAATGCTTGCATCTCGGGCCCAACGTGGAGGTTTCCAAGTTCGTTCCTGTGATCCTCTGTTGTAGTAATAACAGCGTCCTGTAGTATCTTTATGGGTTTCCCATTCCCCATTTATTTGGACTGGAGCACTTGTAGGTAGAGGTGGAAGTGCAGACTGAGATATTTTCAGTTCTTGTAAATTAGCATAAACTGGTGAATCAGGCCTCCCTTGGCTTGGTGGAGTAGTTGGCTATTGAGAGAAGAAATGTATTATTAAAGAGCAAATGAATTTTATAATGCTCCCTTACAAATCAGTATACATTACAGTTGTAAAACAAACCAACAAACTCCCTTTTTTTTTTTTATTACATATAAAAGCACAAAGGACAGCCACAAGATGCCAGGGCACAAAAACATTAGATTTTTTCAATGTTAAATAGATATAGTTTGTGATGTTAACCTTATAGTTAACAATTTTTTAGCATTTTTCCAGCTGACAGCTGATAATTATGTCTTGCAATGGATTTGAAATACACTGGCATCATTGTCAAAATAATTGTATGTTTAAAAACTTCAGCTTTACAGTTCCAGTATTGCTCAGTAACTATAAGTAACATGCTTTTGTTCAAGACCAAACGTAGCATTTCTTACATGTCACTTGTTAAGCAAAGATGGTTCCCCAGCCTTTTTCCTCCCCTATTGCCATATAGATGATGGTGAATATAAAGCAGCACTTTTCAGTTTGAAAGACGAGCACAGTGTTATGAGAAAGAAACTCCAGAAAACACCTGGGTGGTTTACCTGCAAGCCTTTCCAAATAGATGCTTACTTAAGTAGTTTATGCAATATCACTGACAGGGTTCTGATTACCACTCCCTTCTTACAGAAATTAAGTGGCTATTCTTACCCAGCTAATTTTGTTCATATATATGCATAAAGAGAACAAATGTCCACAAGAAAATAAAACACCAATGACAATTTCAAATTCATAGTTTGATAACCATGCTTTCTGCTGGCGTTCATGTTAAGTCTGTGGCTCTTACCGAAACCATGAGTACTTTCAAATAAGTCACAGAAGTGTTTAGGAGAAAAATATACTTTCTGACCGATTTTTAAAGTACAAGTACATAAAACACACCACGCAGAAGACAAGTAGTTCACGAAAGCTGTGACTAAGAGGTTGTGGGAGCAACTTGTTATTAAATGAAACTGAATTGCTGCCTGTTAACACAGAGCCATCTCCCTGTGTCAGGGCACTTTATTTAGGCATCCAAAGGAAGTAAAAATATCATTCATACCATTCCTCCCCCCTGCTCAGTTTTAATTCAGAAGCTTTGCTGGAGGCAAGTCCTTGTGCCTCCTGTTGCATCTTTCAAAGGAAAAAAAAAAAGAACATAGTGCATTACATAAAAGATCCTTTATAATGTGCTTTTAAACATTAAAATCTTAAATTGCTAATCTAGGCCACATCTCATCATAAATTATTGGGGTTTGCTCAGGCAAGACAGCATATTGTACCACACAATCAGATATAAAGTGATTGCACCACAGCTGGAACCAAATATGGGCAATATCCACAACCAAAAAGGGAAATAGCTAGAGAGGAACTTAATGAGATTAGAACAGGCATGGACTTGTCTTGCAAGTCTTTAAAAGAGAAAAGGCAATTTACTAGATATAGTGAGTATGTTTAATAGGAATACAAGGCAAACCGGGGGGGGGGGGGGGGGGGGGGGGGGGGCGGGGAGTATCTGCAGCACTCAAAATCAGCTGAAAACAATTAGTATCCTCCTCCATTAATTCAAAGGAAAGAAATCTATCTAAGGTCTCCCGTTTTTAAGAGGGGAAGGGGGAACACCTGGCTTTGGTAAAGTTCTGTTTCTCGAGGGCATCAACAGCATAAGGAGCACTGCCACAAGTAAAGACTTGTCCCGCTGTCCTCAGGGATGCCCGAGGACGCCACCAGATGCCGTGAGCGTGACCACAGCCAGCTTGTGAAGCACATCGGGCCTGGCGTGTGCGCGGAGCAGCTGCAGGCAGCGGTGGCAGCGCACACGCCTGAGGGCCCCCCCGCTCCTCAGGCACCAAGAGGTGGCCTGGAGGCAGGAGGCCTGAGGCCCAGGGCTCAGAGATTGCACTCTGAGGTCTTCCCAGGTCTCAGCATCACAACCAGAACAGCGCCAGGTGAAGCTGCAGGGCCTGTATTACCCTACGCCGATATAGGGAGCTCGTGGCCGATGCACAGCCACGTAGCCCAAGCAACACTCTGGTTAAGTTTAAAACAGAAACGTGAGATGAAAGTTTAATGAGTGTTTTACTTCTGAACGTTTAGTACTACTAAACTCGTAATACCAACTTCTGGCTTGCCCGTAGGAAAGGCAGAACCTCTGAGCTGAACGACACACGGGCCAGCTAAGCGTCCTGCTAACCAAAGGCCCAGCTACCACCATTCCCTGCTGCACCCTCTCCTGAGAGATTTCCCTGGTACAACTTCAAGATTTTTGAAAGGTACCCTTCAAGTTACTGTTCTCAGAGAAGCATGGAAAACGCAAAAAATACATTTAAGTACAACACGTAGCTCAGCTGTGAAGTACGTGTACGAGGGATCCGACATGCTTATCAGGAACTACTTTAAATAACCACGTAGCACGCGGCGGTACTTCCTCATACCTCAGGACACGCAACAAGGTACACTGCTCTCTGCAATGCTGCGTTCAACAGCGCCCAACGTCAATGCTAAACTTATACAGCAAGATTTTCTCATTTATTGGCAAATCAAAGCAACTTTTACAAAGCTCGTCACTTCCTGAGGTACCCCTATGGCATCTCCCAGGCGGTGCCAGCAAGAAGGCAGGTCCCTCACCCCCATGGGAAGGGGACTGCCACAGGGAGCAGCTCCCTCCAGGTGGCCCTGTAGAGCGCTCAGGCTTCAAACAACTTTGCCATTGCCTCGAAGGTGAATGGTTCCGGTGAAAGACTGCACGCTGCAAAAGCCTTTACTAGTTTCAAGCCAAAAAGCATATTAAAATAATTTCTTTTACTTAACCCATTTACTCATCACTAATATGTAAATCCAAATAGATAAGGCGTTACGTAGATCAAAATAGTTTATAACAGCTTCCTTGGCTGTTTTCCCATATCCAGACATATACAGTTAAGGGAAACTTAAATGTATGCTAACCACCAAACATTTTGGTATGTACATGTGGAGCTCCAGTTAGAACTTCCTTCCCTGAGATTCATTTTTGTCCTGAAGAACTCCGAGTGCTCATAAACGTGGAAATAAATCTACTGAGACTGCTTGTTCTTTTAATTCTGATAGTGAGAAAATATGTAAAACATGTCCTTCAACATGCACACACACGTACACACACAAGGTGGCTTATACTCAAAACATTTCAAACTTCATCTGCTGCCTGGTATGGTTTCAAGTTTTTTCATGTTGCTTTCTCCTACTAAAGACAGTAGGAATTCTTCCTAGGTAAAAGTGATAAAGGAAAATCAGAAAGCAGAAGTACTTCTACAGTGCTACAACTTGAGCGAAAATTGCATAGCCCGCTAAGCACAATGACAACTTTATGAATACAGGGACCTCTCCCTGAACTCCGTAATGCTCGACATTTTAACACATTACAAGTCTGCTGTATTTAAATTCAGTCTTGTTGCAATATCTGCACAGAAAAAAAACTGCTAGCAGTAAATCCTTGCAAACTGACAATGAAGACTTTCACACAGGCAAGACAAAGCTTCCAGGATCAACACAAAACATTCTTCACATACAGACATTACACACAGCTTTTTCAGGACTTAGTTTTTACACTGACACAGTAGGAAGCAGATACGTGCCTTTAAATAAAACAACTTGTTAATCATTCATGAATGAGCAGTCAACATTTTCAACAAAGGCCAGATATGCTATCAGGCCTCTGAACACTTACTTGAACTCAGTGCAATGAAAAGCCAGCTTGCTATACTTCACAAGGTACTTTTCATTACCAAAATGCATTATCAGCTTCTCAGAGAATACTTTAGGTTTTAATACTACCTTATACAAAAGGCTTTCTTCAGATGCCAGTATTTGTTCAAGCATTCAAAAAAAAGTTCGATGCACACTACGACATGAAACTCCAGTTCTGGGAGATGGACAACAGATCACCTCCTATCCACTGCTAAAAACGTGTTGTGTTTTTTTGCTTATTTGTTTTTCTAAATCCAATGAGAACATTCTGCATTAAGGATGCCAGCAATTAAGAGAGAGAAAACAAAATTCCTTTTAATCTGATGCTTACCTTTTTCTTTTCACAGCACTTAAATCCTAGGACAAATCTTCTAGAACATAACTGCTTCAAGTATGATTGCAATGCTAGCTTTCAAAATATAAGCTTTTTCAGAATAAACCATACGTGATTTTTCCCTCCAAGACAAATAGTTTTATTTGTCTTGCTTTTCGCAGCTTTTCTGAACGTTAAAGATTTGGAATTAAGAACTTCCATTTCAGTAACAGCATTCAGATTGCTGAGAGGCGCTGATAAAGTAACAAAAAAAAAAATACATAAACCTCGTGTTAATGCTCCCTGAGTTACATTCAACAGCATGCAAAAGAGCAACATAGCACTGAAGGAACCCGAGGGCGTACTGGTGCTCTGCAGCAGTGGGCAGGCAGAAGCACAGGCACATTCTCCAGCATCCAGAGGGAGAACGAAGAATCCCAGTTCCCTCAACAACCGAGCTTCTTGCCAAGGAATTGCCACTGTCCTTTTAGTAAGGCCTGGGACTTCAATACCAGCTTTATTCCATAAGAATGATATAAAAGAAATCTCAAAAACTCTACATTTTCGTTTTCATGAAGTGACAGCTTCAACTGGAATAAATAGCTTACCTCCTTCCTCTTTCTGCTCGTGGCCTAGGTTTCTACAAACATGTTCAGGATCCTACATTCTTTCTAACATATTGAGGCACGTATAAAACTTCTTGTAATGCCCAACAATACTTGAGGACGATTTTCAGCAAGTTTGCTGCTACTTCACAAGTAAACCTAAACTAATTTTAAAAAAAAAAGTTAAAATGGGAACCCAAACAATTTTTATGCCCTAACCTTTTCTGGCCTAATACTTAGCTGGGTAATGCTTTAAACTGTAAGCCTACAGTATGCATAAAAAGAAAACAATAAATATTATAAGCCTGTTTACAAATGACTTTGAATTTAGGACAAGAAATATTAATGCTGTTAAATATTTCCGCTACAGTTTTCATGTTGACCTGTGATTATAAAGTGATAAGAAAATTTAAATGACCTAGTGAAGTAATACAGAATGAAAAGCATCCTACATAGATTCCTCAGCATGTATTTGTCTGTTGAAGGCAACTCAACAGTTAAATGTTTCAAGTGTCCTACTTAAAAAAATTAAGCAGATAATCTGAAGGTGTTTTTTTTTTTTTTAAATGTCTGGCTAATAACTTTCCATCAGACCGAAAATAATAAAAAGCAAACGTAATTTATTTTTTGTAATTACGTTTTATTTGTTTGTCAATTTTACATTTACTTGCACTGAATTACAAGCAAAACTATTTGAACTAGTTGTTCTATTTCTGTTAATATTTACCTACATTTTACTATAAATGTCTGTTCATATTTTGCTTTATGAAACTACATTACAAAACAAAGCACTGTAGGACATAGGACATCACCATCTGCCAGAAAGCTCTTGTGCTATTTGAGCCATTAAAAAAAATTATCCCAAAGTTGCCGAAAATACAACTCTTTATCTGGTGATATTATAACGCTTTTTCAGCAAAAAGTCTGTAACACTCTGAGAACAGTACTAAATAAAAGAACAAACAAACAAAACTACACACGCACCTTAGTGGCATAGAGTGAATTATTTGACTAACATCAAAGTAAAACACATTCCCTTTTCCTGGTAACCTGAAAAAAGTAACTTAAATTGTTTTCATACTCATCAAAGCAGTGATTCATGAAACTGCACTGCAAAAACCCTGCAGCAGAGAAAGCCAAGAGGCTTGTTCCCGTCACATTCACGTCCGATTAGGAAGAGAAGTGGAGAGCCTCCCCAGCAGGACAGCTCTGGGACGACTCGGCCGGTCGCTGCGGGCAGCGGTTGGCTACTCCTCTCCCTGCCAGAGACAACACTCCATCCATCGTCATTGACTGATCAAAGAAAACTGATGGAAAACCTTTCTTTCCCCCTCTTTACACAGTACAGATTTATCATTCACATTTCTACAGCGCTCCCGACCATCCCAGTGAGGAACACTTACATCAGCTTATGCATTCTGTAGCAATACAAGGGAGTATATAATTGATCGAAGGGCTGCGACAGTGATGTCAAATATTTTATAAAAAACGGAAGTAAGACCTCACAATGGGATCCTTTGTAAAATATGCACAAAGATGACAGTGTTTACCATACTTGTTCTCCACCACTTGCACAATCTAGCTTGTCCCTTTAATAAAAAAGCTTTTGTCCAAGGCTACAGACAAAGCTGCTTTTCCTATAGTAGGAAATTTAAATACCATATGAAACACTTTACTTCATGCACGCTTACACAGAAAGTTTACCCCAATTAGGAAAGAGTGGCCAAATTTAACATGTTAAAGAGTCAGCCAGTAAATTTCCTTCACTTTCAACTGTCCAGTCATCATACAAACCACTGATGCCTTCAACAAACATAAGGTAGTATCTGTAACATATTTCAGAAACATAGACAGCATCTTCAACAACCTGGACATGCCATGCAGCAGTAACTTGAAACATTTAATTTTCCCCCAAGCTTCGTAGAAGTGATATAAAGTTGGTCTTGTAGTAATGAAAGTTCAACAAAGCTCGTAAAAACAGTAAATTTATTCTGTGTTTTAGCTTAACTGCTTGCAATTCTTGACCGCTGTGGAACCTGAAGTACATGTTTAAAAGCAGGTTTGCGAAGAAGAAAGCTGTTGGCATTGTTTGTGATGTCTCCTGAGGATTATTTCCAATAAAATCTAAGCACATTAAGAAAACACCACAGAAACCTAGCTTCCTTTCTCCGGTGTAAAAGTGTAGTCTAACGTGCCAGCAGCTACCACATGGCAGCATCACAAGAGCAAAAGAGCTTTAGATGTTTTAGAAGCCTTACAGCAGAACAACTGGCACAGTAGAACAATAAATAAATAAATAAAAATTTCTAGAGTACTGGAAATTCACAAGCCATTTACCGTTTTAAAAAATTTAACGTATAGCCCCATATCTTATCTGCTTCATAGAAGCCAAGTAATTTAAGAGAGCTTATTAGCAACTCTGAACTTCCTCTGTGTTGTCACCATCACAGTACCACAGCATCTCCACAACTTTCTCTCTTACAAAATACCACGGTGGGCTGGAATGGTGTTATTTGACCTCATGGTAGCTTAAAGGTCAAAAAAAGTTTCCATCGGTTTACATCACTGCCAACTGAATAGCAATTTTTCCTACGCTTCCTATTTTCAGAAGTCCAGATCCCACAGCATTTAAGTGTACTTTTGAGAGTTCAGTGCTTATACAAAGCTGAGTAAAGCCAGGCACCCCTAGGAAGTGCACATGGGAAAGTAAACATCACCTTTGGTAAGATTCCCAGGTTACTGAGAAGATGCTGAAGTTGCATTAATAGCTCAGAAAGCCTAACAGATAGCTCAAGAGCCACCTGAGCAAATATATAATGAAATCTAATACCATGCAAGATATTAAAAATCACGATGCACTGGCACAAAAATTATACCATCCTACAGTTTTCAAGAGAAAGAAAAAGCTACAGGCACTAAGAACTTTATTATAAATAAGGGCTGTTACCAAATATTTAAGCTTTAAAAAAAATTTGCAAGTTATTGTTCCAAAACATAGCAGTCATCAAAACTGCACTCTGTCAAAAAGGGTATTTAATTCCAAGCATTTCACAAGAAAATGCAGAACTCCCACACAGTTTATTTACAGCTGTTGTCCTTCTACTCTGCTTTTACAGCAGATTTCACTCGTGTGAAACTACTTCAGAGAATGTTGCTTGTGGCAGCAAATTCTGTAAAAAAATTGTTGTGCTAGTAGTTCTTTGTTAGGTGTTAGAATAATTTCAAAATATCTTGTTGCTCTTATGAACTGCAACATCTCTAAGTTTCTAATAACATGCAGCTGCAGGACATCACCAGTATTTAAACAGGATGAAAAAATGCTAAAGTACCAAGACGCTTATCGATATAAAAGCAAAACCCAGTTACTAACACAGCTAGCTGGCCTAGAGAACAACCACAGTACAGCAGGAAATCAGACGCTAGAAAATTTCTCTTGGCTTACCTTACTCATATATTAACAAGAATATAACCTGTTGGGTAAGCAGCGGGCAATATCTGCTCCTGAGCAGTCAGGCAGCTGTATTTCACACAGCTAAGACAGCTGCTACCCCACATCTGCTGCTCGGAGGTTTCTCCGGTTATTATTTACAACTACTACCCTTGAGCCGCCTCACTACACGTGTTCCCCAGACCTCTGGTGGGCAGCTGACTTGATGGGCGTCCCACTTGGGATGAAATGGAGCAAATCACCTCAGAAAACAACTCCTGTGAACACTCACATTAACTTCCATAAGCAATTATACCAAAAACCTGACAACCAAGCGTCAGTAACACACGATTTATAAAAACTTGAGCAACATCCCAAAAGTATGCTCTCAGGACTCTGCACGGCTATTCAATTTCAGATTGACACACCACATTTTGCCATGCTAGCTCTGTATCTCGACAAACCTAAAAATCAAATTGTACACCCAAAATCTAGAAACATTACGATGAACACTCTTCACCAAGTAGTTTAGTCATACTCTAACACAGACCAGACATATGGTAGGGAGATACGGATCTCAGGATGCAACTGTTCTCAAGTCTGTGTATGTGAAGTCCCGATTGTTCCCAGAGCTCTTTTTTCAGCCGATTTTTTCAACAGCTGTCCTTTTAAACACTGCAAAACATCTACTATAAAAAAATTGGTTTCTGCTCTTTTTTCCTTTTTGAAAAACCAGTCCGTTCGTCTTAGCAGAAAGGGAAGCGCCGAGTAAAGTAATTCGCTGTTTTAAACGCGTTTGTTACCCTAACTCCCCCTGCACGCCCAGGAAGAATTTCCTTTGTGCATAAAGGCAGAAGGCACACTGACACTTCTGCTTACACCCAGAGTTCAGCAAATACTTTTGCTAATTCAGTTCGTGTCGCCAGATTAATACAGCACGCAGTTCAGAGGACTCGGCCAACGATTCAATGTTTAGAAACCAAGAAAAACACCGATTTACTGATCTCAGAAAATGAAAGACCTCTGAAGAAGGCTGATGCCGGAGCCAGGGGGGTGGGCCAGCACACCGCTACCGAGGGGTGAGAGCCCCCTCCCGGCCCCGCAGCCCCGAGTGGCTGCCCCCTGCCCTCCGGCACCCCACTGCTGGCAGCAGCGGCCAGCCAGCCCCTCTACTCGACGCAAAGAGCCGAGCAAAGCTAAACCGAGGTACCTCCACAAGCTCGGCTACTGCAGGGACAAGGGCACAAGCTCCACGTTTCCTCGTGAGGCATTCGCTGGTTCCAGTATGCCACAGGTCTGCATGGCTAAGTACAAAAACCGCCTATCCCTCCATCTAATGTGGTACTTTACAGAATTAGAAAGACACGGGATACTTTTGCCGCAGCTGTCATCAAACAAGACGGAGTTAGGTAAAGGACTAATGTATGCTCTTAGCTATGCTGGACAGCTATGTCTATAGACTTCTTATTTTTCAGAAGAAACATTATGTTGCTCAGAGTGCTTAGTCACTTTCTGTAAGATTAACAAAACCCATATTACTAATACTAATATTCAGCAGAAAGAAAAATCCTGGGTCAGGTATGCTGGGAATACCTTCATCAATTTAAGCAAGGAAAGATGTTTTATTTTCTGCTCTTCTCCAAACCTCCAGGGTGTATCAATACCTAAAATAAGTTATAACCCAGAAGAGATATAACACGTTCAGAAATATGCCAGTAAGGAAAGGGGATGTATTTAGGTAGTTTTAAGCTGAAGACGGTTTTCTTGAACCTGTAGCAAAACTGCCCTGGATAAAGCAAGAAGTTTCCACTGGATCCGGTCGTGCTTCTGCCTTCAGACACTGCCACAGATCACAGAGCAGAGCTCAGGAGAGTCAGGCTTCTCTGGTTTCAGAGAAATCGTACCCCTTCACTCTGTCACACCAACCCCACAGCGGTTCCTGTCCCATTCACCCAGGCATTTCAGCCAAAAAGTTAACAAGATGACAGCAAACCAAACCAGACAGGAAAATAAACCCAATACTACTACACTTTGGAGTTAGTAGGTAGATTTTTCAGAGCAAGGAAGCTCATTAAGGGACAAACCCACCTTCGTGTTCCGAGACGATGAAAGGCAGTAAAACCAAATCTATATTAGAAAGCTT
The DNA here is from genome assembly GCF_040182565.1 of Anser cygnoides. Classification (NCBI taxonomy): domain Eukaryota; kingdom Metazoa; phylum Chordata; class Aves; order Anseriformes; family Anatidae; genus Anser; species Anser cygnoides. The sequence goes on along the minus strand of NC_089874.1, from coordinate 16,013,996 downwards.
TGTAGCACAAAATGTAAATCACCCTTTCCAATATCCTGTAACGTGCCAGACAACAGGCCGTGCTTGTACTGAAGTTACTCTTCATTAACTATGAATTATCACTTCACAGCCATCAGAAATAGAGTTGGGTAAGACAACTCCCAGGTGCAATTTGAAAAAAATAAATAAATAAATAAATAAAAATCTTAGAAGTTAGATGGCAAAACCACACGTTTCACGAAGAGCAGTTTTACTGAGACCCGCAGCTATTTCCCCCTTGCTGGCTGTCACAGCTGCAGCACAGGAAACTTCAAGTCACTGGTCTTCCTTGAGAAGTTACAAAATGCAACTTGTTTCATCATTTGCTCATTTGTAATACAAAATAGAGGTCTTGCAAACGAAGTGAACTGGGGCTTAGGGCTTTTTAAGTACTTAAAACTTAAGTATTTATTTTTTTCCAGAAGCAGTTGGTTTTATTTTTTCCAGTTCCAATAAAATTTTAATGTAGCCATTAAGACAAAAGTCTGGATTGTGTACTACAGTAATCAAGAAAGAACCACAAAATGGCATCAGTGCCTACTGTCTATAATATCTTAACTAAAAGAACTGGTGAAGGGACAAGGCAGTGTCACAGTCTAGAAATTTACTTTTTTAACAAGTTTATGCCAAAATACTCAAAGTAATAATGAATGGGTTGCTCAGCAATGGACTAAGCCTATTCCCACAGACTCAGCACATCCATCCGCACCCAAAAAACAAAACTTATCTGACTATTTTCCCCCCTCCAGCAGTCTTCCTCAATCAGAACAGTTCTTCATTTTACACAGAAAATTATTGCTTAATGTTCACTGGTATGCGTTACAGAACATTTGCCACAACAGATTTTAATGGTCCCTTATATCCTACATGAACTACTGAGCAATTCAAATTAAAAAGCTCTAAACTGAACAAAAAAAAAAAAAGGAAAAGAAGGTAAAACAAACCTTGACATTCGGCTAGTTTTTGTTATGACTGAAATGAGAAAAAAAACAAAACAAGAAGATATCTCCATTCCCATGCTGGTGTGACTACCTTTGAATAGGCAACCATATAGTCTGGTGGTCAAGCACCAAGAGAATCGAGAGACTACAGGCCCCCTCTACAAAAAAGCTGCTTGGTTTAAAAAGGAGAAATTAGGTGCCTTGAGAATGAGCATCTCATCAAGTGCTCAGTAATCACATTAAAATACTTATTTTCTGACTCCTTAGATCTACTATAACAAAAAAAAAAAAACAGCCCCACTTCAGTATTTCCAGCTGTATGCTAGGGTGTAAATTGAAACAAAGGAAGATTAGAGAGTATAACATCAACCAAGTTTCCCAGAACATAGTTCATTATACTTTTTTTTTTAAGCACACATTTTAAAGGCTATATGGCAGTGAAAACAGACTGGACATAATTAACATTGTCAAAAATATTTTTTGTTTCACTATATGTGTACAATGTTAGTGATAAATCAGCATATGAAGTCATTACAAGTATCACTGAGTGTGCTATCTTTGAGTTGTTTGGTAACTCAAAACGAAAAGAAAAAATTAGCCCACTATTCAAAATTTTGACATCCTAAACTGAAGTTTTTCATTTAAAGGCTGGGAACTGTCTGTTCATCAAAAAATGCTGCATTTGCATCAGCAGGAAATTGTTAAGTAACAGTACACAGAAGTAAAAGTGATTTTTAAAGTCTCATTCCATCTTTCTGCATTGATTTCTTTCCTTCATACAAGTATCAGCAACTAATCACAGTTGGAGGTTTAACAGAAATCCTCTTGTCAGCAGGTCCTTCTCAAACAAAGCTTTCATACAATGAAAGATCCCTTAAGAAGATCAGTAACAAAGAGCTACAGCCTGCCAGAAATAGCAAAGAAAAAAAAAAGCATTTTGATATTTCCAGTAAAGGCTTCGTCTCCAAAGTCCTGGTGTCACGCTGGGATCAATCCCGACAGGGTCGGTTACGGCTGCACCTATCAGAGAGGTGGCATCTCGTCTGCCCGTCTCTGGATTCGGATTGTAAAAGTCTATTTCAAAGTCCGTCTCCAGAAGCGAGATAGGACACTTCCGAATGAGTTAACGCAGCCATAAGCGAACCAGATCTCACAGTATAAATAGGAAGCTTCGTTCTTTGCCACGTTTCCGACCACAACACGGAGAACTCATGCGGTCTATCCAGCGCAGAGCCAGCAAGCAGGGGTTGGGAGGGCGCCCTTCCAGTTTCTGCCATGATTATTAGGAGACCACGACCAATCTCTCAAATTACTAAAAGCAGCAAAATGAACTAACAATTAAATTGGCTTTCTGCCTCATAATTTCGACGTTGACAACTAAAACCAAAAACTGCCCCAACCTGTAGACGTCAGAGATCCATTCTGATTTATCGGTAAAAGGAAGACATGATTGAACTGCCACAAAAACCAGAAGTTACTGCTCTAAAGCAAGAGGCAGAGAATAGGCAAAAGAAAGTGACAAATCAAGAAATTTAGCACTAGCCCCCCCAAAACGTACTGCTGATGGTGCAAGTGAGGCCACTGCACTCCCTGTGCATTGCACACCCGTTTACAAAGCACTTCCTAAAATACGAGGGGGGGGGGGGGGATGTCAATTAAAAAAAGAAAACTCAAAATTTTGGACTGAAGTAAAGTTTGCATGACCTTCTGACAAAATTAAGACAGTAGTTTAAACTGAACTCATACTATGTTTTTGTTGGCAGGTGTCCATTTTATGTAATATATTATAAATTAAAATTACGTAGAAAGCTTTTAAGTAATAAAACTTTCCTTAAGAAAAGGTACAAGTAAGTAACCAGCATTTCGTACGACAGGAGTACAAGTGCATTAAGCGAGGGAGTTCAGAAAATGACACCTAATGTCATTAAGCAGAATGTTATGCTACTTAAAATTACTAAAACATTCCAGACTCTTTTTTGACTATACTGTGCAATAAAGCAAACCTATTAGCAATGCATTATAGCTGAGAAGGCAAGAATTTGCTAATAGTTTCATGCTGATTAAGCAACACGCAGCAAGCGGGTGCCCGAGCACTGAGAGCAAACAGCACCCTCCCCCAGGCAGCTGAATTACAACCCTGTGCTCAGCAGTCAGCGGATCAGCCAGCCACGAGCCTCTACAGAACATTCCCATTGAAACTGCAAGTATTAGAAAGTATCGCAGCACTATCTGCCAAGCTATCGGAAAAAAAATGCTTTTAAGGACTCGCACGCATTAAAATCTCTGCGCTGAGGTATATGGCAGAGCTCAGCACGTAAAGGTTTTCTTGAAAGCTGATGGAAAGCAGCTGCTCAGCTACAGAAACCAAGTTCAACGAAAGCTGAACTTTCTGGGAGTCTCCAAGAAAAACAGGTAATAGGGTAAAGGGCATGTTATTTCTCTATTATAAACATGCACCTTTAGAAGGTCATTGCATTTGTTTGATGATATCGCTAAAGCCCAATATCACAAGCGAAATTTAAAGTATTACCATTTCTGGAAAAGTGACAATTTGCCATGAATTAAGGCAGACAGAAAAACAAGTTTTTAAAATGGATTTAAAATTACCACGTAGAAGTTTTGACAAGAATATTTCTCCATTGACTTCAATGCTGTTTTCTAGAGATACTTTCAGTATTACCACTGAGCTTCTCTAAAATGGTGAAAAAAAGCGCCCACGATGCCTGCTGTTGCAAGGCTCAGGTCCCAGGACGGTCTGCAGAAGTGACAGCGACGCCTGGCCAGCCAGCTACCCAGAAACCTTCCTGGAACGCCACTGCCATTAAATAAAGCTCCATTTGCTGGTCAGTCACATCTAGTACAACAGCTACATTAAACATAGATGGCTTACCTGGAAACTTTAAATACCTTTTAATACATGCTTAAGAGCAGCATTGCTCCCAATTATTTTGTCTTCACGAGAGCTGCAATTGAGTGTCTAGGGGGTTACCTGCATCTTCTCAACAACACTTAATGAGATCCAATCACTGAGATCTAACCGCAGGCATCAGTATTAATAATTACACTTTTTAGAATGCCATTAAAATCGAGGGACTAGAGGACGGGCAATCGATCTGGCACAACAATCATAACACAACCTACAACAAAGCCATTCGGCTGGACCTGCGGTACCACGAGCCTTGCAGCCATCACTTGTCCTACAGAGAAATGCAGGAGAAGAGCAGCACGAAGATTTTAAACCACTAATCTCTGCTATGAACACCAGTGCATACTTCACGCTGTACCATAAAAAGTCATGTAAGAGCAGAAGCTAACATTTTATGCTGCCTTTAACCAAGGCAGCAGCGTAGAGCTTTCGGCCACGTTGGCACCCCGTAACAAAACAGGTCTAGTAGCAGCAATGTTAAAAAAGATTAAAAGATTAAAAAAGACATGTCACACCCACATTTTTGTCACTACAAGGAAGCATACCTTTACTGAGACGCTTAGCATAAGCTGGTATGAAAAGAGTTCCCCTACTTGAAAACAAACTGGGACATGAAGCTGGTAGGTTTTTGGATTGCCTGTTTCCACAGGCTTTTCTCCACATAAATCTTCTGCCAAGCACTCAGATGATACAGAAGTAGTTTCCACACACACTTCATTTTTCACATATTTAAATGTTATTTCAACTAACATTTAATTTTTCATTTCCTTTTAAATACGTAGTTTAAAACTAGACACTACGCTTCCCCTTAATCATTTAGCGCACTATTAAAACTGATTTTACATTTCTGTATTTAAAATCAAAACTGATTTTTACCTAGCAGGTTTCAACCAGCAGCGAACAGGTTGGCCTTTGTCTTTAAACACCACTTGCCTTATACCAGTCTCTTTCCGGAATCTGCATTCATATCCAGTATTCTGTCACATTTTTACTGCTAACGCTGCATATAATTAGTGGGTTCCATGACAGACAGCACGATTTTGTAGAAGGTGCAAGACAGTCACGGTACAACAACCAAAATCAGAGATTGTAATTTAACTTCCAAAGGAATTTGCTATTTCAAGATACTGCATTTGTTACCCTTACTGTTTTGGAGTCCTTTAAAACAGGACATTTATCAGCCTTCATCAAGAAAATGTTAAGGCAAAAAGCAAAAAAATGGCAAAAAAAAGTTTGGCATTAAAACCCATTTTAGATGAGTTTTCTGCTTAAAACTTCTCTGACCAGGAAAAATACTTCTGATTTTGACACTTGTGGAAATGAAGTTCCCAATAAACCATGAAAATCCTACATATATTAGCACTGATCAGAGAGAGAAAGAAGGAGAGAAGGAAGAATATGAATGAATATGAATTGAAGGGATGAAGAATTAAGACAGAGTGTCACAAGTCCTAAATTCAGAAGACATTGCATACACCACATGTTTTCTCCAACACAAAACTGAATCTCTGAGGTTTAGTTAGGGCTGTTTGAGCCCCCCATCTCACCCCCCACCCCACCCCACTCCCAAACTCACTTATTCTAGAGGCATAAGAAAAAGAACATCTAATGTTACACCAGGCGTAACATTTTTTTCTGATCATGAAGTAGGAAAGCAAGTCTCATGCCAGACAAGACACAGACAACATTTTACATCAAGACTGCAGCTTCAAATTCTGTCCTAAAAGACGTAATAGGATGAAGAGCAACAAAAAAATATTCATTGCCAGTGCATTTATACGGTATTTAAAAATTTGAGCAAAGTAAGAATATTTCCTTTAATTGCTGTTTAAAGACATACAGAAAAGCCTATAAGAAATTATGCCATGTTGCTTCTAATTTCTTTTTTAATTTTCCATTTTCAATTGGGCTAGAATAGACTACAGTACCGCTGATTTTAATGTTCTGATTCCATTTTGCAAAGGAGTACAAAACAGGATGAATATTTTTAGAAATAGATCAATATTTTTAGAATTACATCCAAAACACAGCACATAACTTCAACAAGTTAGAGATTTCTAAGATCACTTTTCAGTTTTCTGTTGTTTTTTGTCGTTGTTGTTTTGTTGATTTTTTTAAAATGCTAACAACAAGTACATAATTGTACTGTTAAAAACTACACTGAAATCCCAATGAACACAGCAACAGACTGTACATAATGCTTACAGGAGAGCTAAGCAAAGCAAGAAAATTCTCATGGGAATCTCAACCAGGTTGCAGCTTTTTCCCCCCTCGCAACAACTAAAAATATACATACTTGTCCTGTGACTGTACTTTTTACTGTTTCTCTCTACTCGCAAGACAGTTTATTGGCACTTGGGTTTAGGGCAGAAAGCATTTAACAGCCACGCATTTCTGTACTTTCTTCCCCTTTATTTTCCTTACACTAGCAAGAATTTCTTTCATTTTTAAGAACAGTTATTTCTGCAATTCAGTATCCAGAGTAAAGAAGTGTACTTTGTCATTCCATTTTGTGTTTCAACATTAGAACAGAATTTAAACCAAGTCTGCAGCTACCACAATGCTTCAATGAAATTAGATACTAAACCAGATTTTTTTTCCCCTGTGACAGCTGCAAACATATAAAGAAAATGTAGTATTTGTGGAATTTTATTAACTTTACAACAGCTCTGAGGCTGCACTCAACCCAAATCCAACCACAGCAAGGGCAACAGAGAAGCCTGGCCCTCGGTGCACAAGTCACAGTCTACAACATAATATATGGTGAAGTAAAGCAGCAAGCACTCTGGACAGACAGACAGTAAAGAGGCACAGTGAAAAGATGAAATGAGGGGAGGATAAGTGTATGCAATTCCTGAGACCACCGCCAGAGAGTTTTTAAATTCAGCCCTTCAAGCTACAGCAATTGGTCGGTCTTCTTTCTACCTGACCTCTGCATTTGCCTTTAACAACTGGTTGCATTGAGAATAAACACCAAAAAGATACTTTGCAATTTTCAGCAAATGCTCGGTAGGTGAAAAGGGTGGGTAAGTTTCTAATCAAAAGGAAGACTTACCAACCAACACCAGTTCCCACAGACAGGTGAGTATGAGACTTGCACTCCAGGATTTGGAGCTTTATCCTTACGTGCTGCAGTAATGTAACTGGATCTTTCTAAGCACAGCTATGACCCGTCACAACTAAAGAGAAAGTTTATGAAAGTGTAAGAAGCAACATGATTTTGATCTATCCTTTCTACCCACCGACTATGACTACATATATAACAAGAATACACACAGAACTCAAGATGTGAAGTATTGCATCATTTTCTCCTGCTAGAAAATTCATGATGTGTCACAAAGAAGCATACAACCACCAACATATGGCCTGGCCTAGTATATAGTGCCGGAGAAATAAAATTAGAAATATCTTACGGATATTGATTCCATTTGTTGCAGAAAGCAACCACGTTACAAGAAGGCAAGGGAAGAGCCACAAAACTGACAGTGAAAGAAGCCACAGGGAGGTTTAACTGAAGAGTTAACAGAAGGGTTAACTGATGAATCGCAAATAAAAAGGAAAAAAAATCTTCCCTCTGAAACCAATTGCAAAGAAATAAATTGTCAGCGCAACATCATCTTTCCTCATAATGTTCTCTTTATTTGTTTTAACAAACAGCATGCCAAAGAGTTGCAGCTGCTGGATAGCACTGTCTTACATCCTTCATAAATGTTACTTGGAGTTTCGTCAGACCCTAAGTTTGGACAAAGTCTGCTGAGGCTTTAGAGCTTTACAAAGCAAGAAACAAGTTACTTGCAAAGCACATGGGAGTTGTTTTTTTTTTTCTTGTTCTCCATAAAAAAAATAAATTTGAGCACAAGAACATACCCAAGTTTCGTTTAGTCAATGGTTACAATAGCAGCTTGTAAACTAGAAAAGAAGGAAAGGGATGAAATACAGGTTTTTACACACACAGTTAATTGAAAACAAAGTTTAAGTTTCTACCTTGGTACATCACAACCCACATCCTGCTATAAGAACAAGTACTCTAACACTTGGGGAGAGAAGGAACGGACAGGTCTCTTCTGGGGAGAAGGGCATGGAAGAATACCAAGAAAAAAAATCCCTTCCAAGTTTTACTTGCTCCCCAGTAAATGTCCTCCCTTCTCAGAGGTGACAAACGAAGAACATAATCCTTCCAGCCAACAAAGACGAGATGGGAGAAAGCAAGTCAGACTGAAGGCCGCAGCCGGGAGCTGTGAGGGCAGCAGTGGGTGACCGACGAGCACCTGCCCCGTGAGGGGCTGCCCGCCATGACAGGCCGAGCGCCACGGGGCTGGAAGGAGAGCGCCGTGACAGCCATGCTGCTGGCAGGCCTCAGGGAGCTCGGGCCGGGCTGCCTCGCCTCAGGCCTAACACCACAGCCACGGGGCCCGGCCATGACAAGTGAGCCGGGCAGGAAGCAGCAAAGCCTCCTCCGGCTTTATCTGCACGGGCGTGAGCGTAGGGATGAGGGAGTCACACCGGTTATATGCAACGTGCTGTGGAATTTCTGCGTAGCGCAAGTGATTCTGAACAACATCCTGGCAACCTGTCAAGCTGCCTAGAAAAGAAATTTGTATACAACACTTATATATATTGAACAAGTTCAGAAAGATTTTGGGGAGTAGTATTTTGCTTTTATCAGGCAGTATGTTGTCCTTTACATAGTACCTTTGTTGTAGGTATCTCAGCCCCTAAGTTGTACTAAAAAGGCAAGTGAGTCCTTCAGTCCACCAGGCTTGCAAACTTTGCACTATACTATTTATAGCTATTCAGGCTGTAATAAAGGAGTACGCACAGCCTTTGGTATTGCTGCACCGGTATTTACATACTCGATCACAGCACTCCTCCAGCCAGCACCGTTCCATCTCCATGCTCTACCAGCAATAAATATTTACAGAGCCGTGCGGTGACTAGAGCAGCAAAGTTATTCAGCTGAATGATAATCCACGAAAGCAAGAGAAAGATGACATCTGCTTGTGCTAGCCACGGCCAGAAAACCTGCCTAACACTCTGCTCTTCAGCAGTGCCTTTCAACAGAACACGGGGAAGCTACTTAATTTAACTGGATGATCTGAAGATCATCCAGAAGCCCCAGGCAAACCATTTAAAAAGGGAACAATTAAAACTATTAATTAAATTCAAAAGTCATATGTAATTTCAGATTAAAGAGGGGTGCCAGTAAATTCTAATCAGGAACTCTGCTTACAAACAGAAGTTGAAGCCAGATAATACAACATCAAAAACCAACAAAAGCAATAAGCTCAACCCCTCAGCTTTAAGGTTTCATTTACAAAACTTTTATCTGAGGGAGAACTACAATTCATTGAAACAGAGACTCACAATACCCACGCCCATCGTCAGAACATCTTTGTACACAAGTTCTCAACCCTCAAGAGTTTACAACAGAAAAGACAGGCAGAAAAAAATGTTAAAAGACAAAAAAAAATAAGACTACTTTAGTTCTGAACAATCTCTCAGCCATTTCAGCAGCAATAATTACAATACCTATTCTGGATGTAACACTAAATGTGCACCCGGAGAGAAAAGGTTTTGCAAAGATTTCACATGGGAACTATTCCACGCCTCTGCTCATACCTTTCACCTTTCTGTGTGCTGTTTTCAGCACTCTCACATTTTCCCTGAGAGATTTTCAATGAGAAAGATGACTGCAACTGCAAAGTATTTAAGATACTGAAATACCATGGAATTAGTTACAAACTTCTGCATTTTTTTTCTTAATGTTTTCTACAACTGACGTTATCCACACTTATTTGATCACTTCTTTATATTAACCTAACACTTCCATAAAGTGGTGTACTCAACAGTTACAATCTTTCCCAAGAACTAGCTCAGAAGCCACACTAAGATAGATTAAATGCAAAGTTATAAGTGTAATTTAACACTACATTGCCCAATCACTCACCATCACAAAAGTCTTTGAAACTCTTCATCAATTCTCACTATTCAGAAGAAGATTATATTGTTTAAAAGTATTTTGCTTTAATATTAGAATAAAAACCATGTAAGGACAAAACCCATTTCTGTCCATCACTTTTAAATCAAACACCTCTGCAAAGACACAGAAATATCAGCTGTTTGGGTACTAGATGTGCACAGACTTTACTTTCCTTTTTTAAGCACAAACGTCTACTATTCCAGAGAGCTGCCCATCTGACAAAAAAAAAAAAGCGTTCTGCATTTTATTCTATCCAGTCATACGTTCCCTACTGTTTTGTCACACTGCTGTGAAACAAGTGAGACTTTCTTTAGAATTCTACAAAATAACAGCACATTTATTTAACATACAAGCACTGGAACATTAAACAACTGTCTAGAAAGCAACTAGGTAAATATATACAGAATGCAATTGTTTATTCTCAGAGTTACGCAATGTGCAAGAACAAGATAGGATCAAATATTCTCAAGTAGGGTTTTTGTTTATTACAAAGCAATTTGAGTTTGTTCTGCATCTGGAAGTTCCCAACTTAAAAACCGACAGAAGCATTGCCAATGGAGAACAAGCAAGTCTCCAGTATCGCCTGCTGCTTTAAGTTTATGCAGCAGCCAGACAAAACATCAGTTCATTTTCCTGGTGCTGCTTTTCTGTATAAGCGTTTACCGGCTGCGGAGATTCTGCCATTGTCAGAGATGAAGGTGGTATTTTGTACTGCTTAAAAGAAAAGGCAGGTTCAGGGTAACTGATATAACTTTCTAACCAGCCTGAAACATTTTTCTAAATTCTAACAGCAGTTATTGGAATTACATAAAAAGAATTGTTTTAATGCTTTACAAAATACCACAGACAACTTCTAACGACAAGGAACTAAAAGCTTTATTCTTCACCTCATTATAATGGGTATATTTCAGCGTATTCTAACTTACTTAATGAAGTTAAAAAAAAAAATGTTATTATGCAAACTAAATCTGAGGGCCACAAAAACAGTAACAAAAGACTTATTTAGAGTTTTAGTATTTGACCGAGGTAGTCTAATACTGAAGATTTACCACCAGCCTTTCAACTAGGTGGCAAAATAGACAAAAATGCTAAGACCTCCAGATGATGCACTCACACTATCTACTGAAACATACACACACACACAAAAAGTCTCCATTCAAGAAGTTATAACAATTCCCACAGAAATCTCTACAGTAAAACAGAAGGATCTCTCTGCAAGATCTTTACTAATCAGAATTAAGCAAAGCAAAACAGTCATCCTAGTGATAATCCCCTTTAGCACTTGACAGTTTATGCAATAGTCAATTACTAAAGAGGATGAAAGACAGAACAATCTTTGCAAATGGGTCACTGTCTATATTTATAATGATTAAAAACAGCCTGCTACTAAAAGTAACTTTTAATGAGCATAAGAAGTAACACTAAGTCAGAGCAAATATTTTACTCATACACATACATAACCACCTATATAATCCATGTCTCTGATGACACAGTAGGAAGTTACACTCATCCTCATCAGAAAAAGTATTTCAGGTAAGTTATACATTAGCATTGCTGAAAGCAGATTAATTTCTGTCTGCAGCTATTTTATTCCAAAGTACCATCTTTCTATAAAGATAACACCCAACCATCCTTGGCATGATCTCTGAACTTAACCAACTTCTCCCTCTCTGCACACCCTCTCTCAAAATCAGAGTACATTTTACTTGCAAACACTGTCCCAAAGCCTTCTAAACTACTATTAATTTTTTTCCACTTTTGCTTCAACTCTTCCTTCCTAAGAAATCAGGTGTGGCTAAATGCGTAGGTTTTGGGTTTCCCCCCCACACCTACACAACAATTATTCTGGCCTATACTGCACATCACTAACCTTTCAGCTACTTCTCTCAAGTATTGCGCATCCTCTGCTGCAACATTCTCCTCTTAGTTTCCTTCTTTCCCATTGCTAGCATCTCAAAGGATTGTTTTCTGCCCTTTTCATAGGATCTGGACTTCACACCTGACACCACTGTCCTAAAATTCTGTTGAAAACATTCATTCATTCTCAGATTTGAGTACAATCAGCGTGCCAGTGATTCCATCTGCGCAATCCTGACCCACTTCATTCAATACCAGTTCTACTGGCAGGTATTATCTCCACCAGATTTAAATCTGGTTAAATTGGAACATTTCCTCTCAAGCCCTGCTTTCTCTAATTACCTCCAGCCTTCCTACAGTTCAAGTCCATAAGCAAACATCTGATTCTTAGCGCACCTTATGCATCTGAGTTACACCCAGTACTTGGAATTTCTTTACACAAAGAGCCAGAAGTATTCATTACCCTTTCCTTTTTTTCCTCCCTCTTGATCAGATCATTTTGCCCTCATCTTCATTAACAAGTTCTTCTGCTCACATTGTCACCTCCCTAACCTCCATTTCATACCACATCTCAAAAAATCCTTCCTTTATGCAGTACATTGGAGACTGGATCTTCCAACATTTCCACAGCCAGCAAATGTATGAGCTGGAGGCTGTTCAGCCACAGAAGCTGTACTTCTTTACTGGAAAGAAGTAGTAGGATAATCTTCAGAGAATAGCGTACCCATCTCTCAGAAGTATTTCATAATACAAGCACTCCTCTGCATCTCGTATATTCACACTCAGGATACTGAAAAAACGCTGCAGGTTGGGATAGGGACAAAAAATTACCGTCACCTCAAACTAACCCATTCCTCATTTCCGTGGCTGGCTGGAAACCATGCCGCTGGGCTGGGTAAGTTCAAAGGTTCCTTCTCCAAACCGACTCGACCACAAAAGCACACCCCTTAACTCTCAGGCTTCCTCAGTACCAGCTCAGTGCTGACATCGATGTCAACTCCCCTTCCAGCCAGACTCTTAAATCATGAGTCTAAGAAGAAATAAAAAGTCACCCACACAGAGATACTATCAAGGCCAGTCTAGTCTCTAACCTTACAAATTTAAGAGAAAACACCTGTAGCTTGAAGCTCATTGCAGTACAGACGGCGTAAAACTGAATCCCACAGCAGGCAGAGGGAAGGAAGAGCCGCAGTCGGACTGTCTTGGGAAGCAAAATCCTGTTTGTGTGCGAAAGCAGGGAACTTGATGTTCTCGCTACAGACTAAAAAGCAATAAAAACAGCTTTCTAAGCCATTAATTTCGGCACAGCTGATTTGTACTAAACAACGCTCATTATTGAAAGAATTATAAAAAAAAACATGGGCCTGTTCCAGAGAAGGCTGGCACTCATAGTATCTAGACTGAGCTGCAGTGACATCAGTTCTACTACTGCTTTAATCCCTATGGCTACGAAATGTCAAATATTTTTATCGTGTTGAAAGAGCCCATGATTCCGCATGACGAGATGAAGTTACTTCATGGTTTTAAAATAAGGCAACTGCGAGGCATACTGAGCACCCGCTCTCCTGATGTCCGAGGCTGTGATTAGGACAAGTTCCACGGCAACACACGTCAAACGCCACCGTGATTTTCCTAAAAACGTGGTGTTTCAGCTGTAGGGATTTGGAATATTAAGCACTGGGACACCTTCCATTTTCAGACCTTCCTTACAACCCCGTAAAGTCTACATACACGTGCATACTTGTCCCACCGAAGTCCACACATATAAAAAGGTCCTAGTGGTGAGGCAGTGGGATGGAGGAGAAAGGTGAAAAGATTGTGTCACTGTATCAGTACCACAAAGTTGCACAAAAACTGGACAGCAGGCCTGAATGTTAATTACTGTGTGGCAGAAGACACCCATGTAACATCAATTTCACCTACTTTAACTAGGAAAGGCGATGCTTATTCAACACACTACAGGAAACTGTCTTGACACACAACATAAAAATAAGTGCGATAAACTATTTAGAGTAAAATATACTTTCAAACCATTCCTTAGTATTTTGTCATTCATTCAGCAATCAATTAATCCAACAGCAGATGAGCCACTGCACGTTTCTATAGTAAATGCCCAACAGTTATCTTATCCTGAGTTCTAAGCAGCTGGTATCAGCTACTGTGAGCTAGGACATCGATTTTCTCCACTTTGTTCATAACAATCTTTATGTTAATGAAGCACAAAATGAAACTAAAACTAAAAAATTGAAGAAATGAAATTCAGTAATCCCATTTATTCCATATTATTCACATTAAAAAAAAAAAGTAAAGGAAAATTGTTAGAAAAGGTAACAAATATTAGAGGCATGAAATCCCCTAACTAGAGGAACTCTGACTTTGAAGAAAGAGGTCAAGAATAGAGTGGGATATTTAAGAATTCCTGATTCTGGGTACTTCAATAAATATCAATATATTACATAGTAATATAGATTAAGAGTTCACGACTACGTAAATCACCCAATCTATCTTGTATCTTTAAGACCTTTCTATACTCACTCATATTAACTAAGCACCTTTGTACGAATTGTGTCTTATTAGCAAACCAGTGCTGATGCACAATTCTCCACAGTAATATTTTCATTTCTGAAGTTAGCATCAGCTTTCATTTGAATACCACCCTTAAGTGAGTCCTGAATGCGGCAAGCGAGTGGCTGACAAATGGGATTTATTATAGTGGTCGGTTTGTACACACGCAACAATAAAGTGTAAGGAAGTTTAAGAGCAGGGAGTTTTTAACCTGAGAATTTTAAAACAACTTAAAATCTCTGTATATTGGGGATTAAAATCTCTGTATTACACAAATACATAAATATGCACATGTATGCACACATCAATACTTCAAGAACTAATCTGGAATTACAATAGACCAATTAACCTGGTTATCCATACCAGAAGTCTGACCTAATTATCTAAATCAGTGCTAACTTTTTTGTTGTTGTTGTTAATGGGGGACAAGGGCAAGGAGGTGTTAAAAAAAAAAAAAGGAAAAAAAAGGAAGTAAATGAAATGACTTCCATTTCACTAAAGAAAAAGGAAATCAATGCTCAGTTTTAGCCTGAAGTGGGAGTACATCATTCCTGAGATTCTTCCATACTAATTAACAAAACTCACATGTTTTGAGTTTTAATCCAGTGTAAAGTTGTGAGAAGCAAAATTGGCAAGGCTGACTCATTACAAGAGCCTACAAATAAAATAATCAAGCCAGAAATTAAACTCCATACAAATCTAAATGTACCCTTTTTAAGCTATTAAACCCTCTAGTACGTCAATTTACAGCTTGTACACTATCTACACACAGATTTAGGAAAAGCTGACTGTAACTAGCACTATTATCTTCCTCTGCTTTCACAAATCCAAGTGAGTTACTGCAACAGGCTCGCTTCCTCTGGAAGAGAATAATCCAAATTAAGTGTCATCTCCAAACAAACTTAATAAAGAAGGGCTGTTTCTGTAACATTCAATCGCATGAATCGTAAATGGAATTAATCCCCAAACCAAAGTACTTCTGCAAGTAATAGAACCACATATGTCAACTGGTTAGACTTCAACAGCTAGTTCATGCTGAGACAATACATTTTGACTTAATCTCAATTTATTACAGAAAAAAAAAAATCAAAACTGTAACAAACCATTATGGTAACAAGGAAATAGGGAGAAGAAAAAAAAAAACACACATTTACAGAAACCATTTTTAAGCTTACCTGCACTTGTTCTGTGGAGCTACTACTGAGTTCATCTCCAGATTCTGAATCTTGATGAATTTTTTCTGAGCCTTCTCCTGCTGAATCACAAGATTGTTCATGCAAAAAGCTGGTCTTCTCTATTTCCAAGAACTCTGGACACGGGAAATGACCCATGGAGATGGTTCTATACTGATTGGAAATTTTGGGAGACTGCAACTCGTTGTTAAGTTTTCCATTGTTTTGAGTAAGGTCCAGACTCAACCCAAGAGTTTGACCAGGGCTATTGTTCGGTCCCAGATTTTGATTGGCATCTCGAACTAAACAAGACACTTGAACTGGAGAAGATTTTCCAAAACTAGAAAGCTCTGGTGACTTATTCACATTTTCTGTCGACCTCTGTAATCCGTGTGTCAACTTTAAAGCATTATTTGACAGCATTCCTGCTTGCTTAACAGGTGGCATCAGTGCTTTTCGTGGTATTTCCTTCACATACTGTGCTGGCACATAAAAGGGTTTGGAATTTTCATCCCTTTTGACTTGCCACCAGTCATCATTAGTTTTCTTCACTAAGATGTATTTCTCTCCTTGCTTAATCACAATTTTCTTGTCCTTGGCCTCGTACTCGTAGTCATACTCCACTTCAATGTACAATTGTCCTGGAAGGATCTTCCCACCCTTATCAGCCATCTCTCTTTGAAAAGATTTCACCTTTTCCGGCAAACAGTAAGCGACATTCTGCTTCAGAAGTGTTATTTTCCTGTTAATAATCAGAGCTGCAAGGAAAAAAAAAAGTTATATCTACATAATGAAGTAATTGTCCAAGAGCACTTTAAAGGAAAATAATTTCAAAAATAACCCGGCATATTCAATTTATGTCAACCTCAGACAGAGAGATTGATGAAAAAAAGCAAGATTTTCAGGTACCTTTCACAGCAATAAAACAAAGTCAACAACACAACCGAAGCCCTGATTTAACCCTCGTATTCGCAGAAGCCTCTTGCTACCAAGTTACCTGTTAACCCTGTTGCTTCTTTTACTAAGCAAGGTTAACCATCACTGGGGAGACTAGTCTGAGTCTCTCTCTTGCTTACATACAGGCTTAATTTCTTATGAAACTGCATCACTATTCTGGATTTAATATATTTAAAAGGAAAAGATTATGGTTTGCTTATTTTGAGCTGTCCTTCAGTTCACAAGTCCCTTCAGAGAGCTCAGAATTCCTTACAAAATCCTTTAATTCTTCCTCCAATGCTACACGCCAGTCACCAAGTTCAGCATGGGCTGGCAATCCCTGCCCCACGTGTTGCACGCTGTATACAGGCTCTGCTGACCTCCACCTCAGTGCCGAAACTGATCCCTAAGGAGCTGGGCAACCTGTGCCATCTGAGCACGCACGTCATGTTGCCTCTACCTCTAGCCAGTCTTCAAAAATGCTGATTTACTTCTATAAACTGCTGGTATAACTGCAATATACTATTGTAATGCTAAAACAGTTTCAGGTTAAAAGAAATATTTAAAGTTTCCAAGATACTCTGGTTTTAGCGGTTTAAATTCTACCTATTCACTTTGCTCTTAGAAGAGCTTTTAGTTTTAATTACTTTTATAGCTTTTAGTTTTAATGTACTTCACAGAAAACCTGATATAACCAAGAGCGATATGTGCTAAAACAAAGACCCAAAAAAATAATGAAACAGGATTATGAAGCAAAACTGAAAATAAATAATAAAAGGATACTACATGAAAATTTTGAAAAGGGCTTTTTAGCATCCTACAGTCTAGACAATGACAACTGTACCCATATCCATGAACTACCATGATTTCTCCTCTAGTTAATCATGTTAACATCAAAGTTGCGATTCACGAGTTGGTAAGCGTCAGTCTTAGCAACTTCCACATTACTTCGTTGTGTTCATTGTAAGATACAGTCCCTTAATCTTGGAAAAAAAAAAAAAATGAAGCATACGAGTAAATGGGGAAGACCTCTAACATTCAAACAGAGTTTAGGAGAATTCAATAAAATGCTGCCATTTTAACCCCCAAAGATTAACAGATAAGTCTAAAACAAATCCCGCATGTTTTGTGAATGAGAAAAACAATTCAGAAACTCGCTGCTCTGCAAGTTGAGACTTCATGATGAGATTTACAGTGTTTACCCTGAAACACAGCGGAACTAATGCAATTCCATGCAGGCACACAGATGCAGGCTGTAAGAGGGACTAAGTGCACAAACAACAAAAGGGACTTCTGGGGAGAGTTGAAGCAGAAACCCCTAACAGTTCCTCAATTTTTCTTTCACCATTTCTGCTATTTGATCCGATCCTCAAATACGTTGCGTTTCCCACTTAACTCAATAGAAAGAGACAACCCTAAAAAGCTCAAGTACGAAGCCTGGAAAGAACGATCTGTGTTTAAACCATGTCGTCCCTTCTCCCACAGTCCACCATTGACACCCAGGACGCACTTCCTACGGGTAGCCTTAAAGCCACGATTGCTTACCGGACTCCAAATGGAGTCACAAGATCAGACTTGCAATTTTATTGCAGGACTTGGCAGAAAGAAAGATGGTACCACATTCAAACAAAGCTGACGAGAGGGACACAAAGCAGCAGGAAAGAATGCTCGGATTGTCTGGGGTTTTGTGTGCGCGTTTTGTTTTTTTCCCTTTTACTCTCTCCCCCATAAAACAGCACACTGACATTTGCAGCACTGCAGTCTATTTACAGTCTGGGTACAGAACAACTAGCCTACCTGCTGCTCAACATAAATCGGTATTTTTAAGTGCACTTCTGCAGTTGTTTAGCAACTCCAGCAGCAGGTAAACATACCCACTCTCTTCGCAGCTTTGGAAACTCTCGCATAAAAACATTATTTTCCTCCTTGTTACTAAATCTGACTCCTCCCAACACTTCTCCAGCATCGCTACCAATCCCTTTCACAGCTTCAAGGTCATATACCAGAAAAATAGAAGCGATTCCAAGTTACAGTCTACCATTAAGGTATGCTGCCTTGGATATTAAAATGTAAGAAGACAACCCACTCACGCTGGTTTTACTTCTCCCAAAAGAAAGAATCTATACCCGTGGTTTCCCACAGGGCTCCCAAGTGTTTGAAAGCTTGGAATTTTCATTCTCCTGCCTGCTTCATATAACTATTTAGTGAGAATGCATGCTTAATGCTTATTTTTTTCTTCAAGATTGATAGGCTCAATATAAGTTGTATTTTACACTTCAAAAAAGTTAACAGAATTTTGAGAAATAGAAGTTAAATAAAATGCAGTAGCTACAAAAATAGCTCTACCCTATTCTGAAGTCAGTTTTGTAACCCCATGCCTTTTCCAAAAAAAAAAAAAAAAAAGGCACAGTTTTTTGTTCTTTCAGCTGAGCTGCAAAATTATAAAGTCAATAGCAAGCATTTTGTAACACTGAACATCGGATGAAAAGAGACAGGCTGTATTCTGCGGCTGGCCAGAACAGTGAAACTGATTTATAAATAGCTCACATCATCAGGATCAAGCCAGGCTCTACTTCTGCACCTCCCCTGAGAGAACCACCTATGGTATAGGCGGGAAATCCTTCCCACCAAGTTTAATTTATAAATATTGACTTAAGCCTCTAAGTCTGCAAACAACTAGCACTGCCTTGACTTCGCGGATCCAAACGCAGAAGTTTTACTTCATTTTTTTTTATGCAGCTGTTGCACCACAGAAGACAGGACTGCCTGCACCCTGTGCATAGCCCAGGGGACAGCTACTGGTGACATCCTCTGAGGACGCACCCGTCTGCCTCGTGGAGCTTCGGTTACAGAGCCCCGGGAGTCTGGGCTGAGCCTCTACAGCACAGGGCACGGAAGAATTCAGACCTGAGAGCACAGCAGTGACATCTGGAGCACGTGAGTTTGTTGCTACTGGGCAGCCACGGAAGCGACACAGCGGGTCAGGCCTCGCAGCCCCTGAGCTGTTTTTTCTAGCGTTACCTGAAATGCTGGATGACAGCCACGTCAGTAAAGAAGGCTGAGGAATCCTAATTAGAGAGTGATAGGCATGAAAAAGCCATCGACTGCAAACAGAGGACATCCGTAAGCTTTAATACCTTAAATGAAGTCTTAATACCTGGTGAACAGATTAATAACAATGAATGCCCCCAACTGACAACAAAAACATGAAGAAACTTTTTTCACGAATGCCAAAGAACAGATTCAGGCCACATTTTCCATCTGGCAAGTGAAACCTGAATGCTACAGGTTAACTAATTTAAGGTGGGCCACATCCCCACGTAGAAATACATCCTGCCACTTAACAGAGCGCTTGGGCTACTACAAAGAGCAAGCATGTTCATGATTACACCCGTGTCTGTGTCCCCACACAGACAGGGCCGACGGTTACGAGTTCTCTCACCCAACGCCATGGCGTGGATCTCTTCGAGCTCCCGCTCCCAATACAAACCCTTCCCAGCTGTTACTTGGCAAAGGCTGAGCAAAGCAGGCAGCCCACCGTGCTCGCTGAGGTCAGCTCTGCCCTGCCCGTACCCAGCTCCAACACCCCTCAGCATGGGCACGCAGCAGCTCTGCAGCCAGCCTCTGAGCCCAGCTGGAACTTGGGCGTTTCTCACCAAACCGGGATCTTTTCTTACCGAACCCAACCAGCCGCAATGGCAAATTCATCTCTGCTTGGAGTGGTTCGTTCTAGGTATCTTTGTATTTGTTTACAAGGAGGCCTTTCCTAGGGAAACTGAAACCCTGCAGTTCATCTGCTTGAAACTCTCACTCTTAACTGCAGAAAGATGTTCACTAAACTCATCTTGAAGCGTGTGGAAATGGACCTGAAAGAAGCACAGCCCTAGCATACACAGACAAACATATGCGCACAGAGAGGACCACGTACAACATGTATAATACTATGTATTGCATCGAGTATGATCATTCCTAACTTCAGCACTACCCCAGAACTCAAGACAAAAATAAAAATCAGGAGGTGCACAATGTAAGATTCCTACCACTCCCCAAGTTATTACACACAGAGTAATTTCTCCTGATCTTCTAGAGCCAAGTAATTAAGCAGAAGCCTTTTCTGTATAACTCAAGTCTTTCTCTTCTATATTTGTCTTGGGGGAGACTTACCACAGCATGTAATTACTTCATAATAGAAACACAGCAAATTACTAAATACAAAACACTGAGGATATTAACTGATCTCCTTAAAATTCTTCCTGTGACCTTGTTCATGATGTCCTACAAAGGAGCAGCAGTTGACTTGCGCCATCTTCTTCCATTTTCAGAATCAAACTTTACCCACTACTGAAATGAACCCTTCTGAGGAGCTGCTGCAGAAATAAACCCAAGTACGGAAGCTAAATTGGGATAAGTTATTATCGGTTTGGGCCAGATGAGATAAACTGGCTGCAGTGCAGTATACTCTGTGCTTCTGCTTCTCCACTGGCAGCTTTCTCAGCACTTCAGGACGTATCGCATGATGGTTTCTGAGCAGACCGACCCCACAGCAGCCCCGTCTGTCCCAGTCTCTCCCCGCTGATGCTGCTCTTCCCCTGGGGACCCCTTCCAGCCACCTTCTCGGGGGACTTGGTAGGTCAGACGAGCAGCCAGCACCCAACCAGCGCCTGCAAAAACTGCCGCCTGCAAAGCCTGCGCTTGCGGCCCGCAGAAGTTGTATAAAAATACATGCAAAATGCAAATGCGACCAACAAACACAGACGAAACACGGACAACTTGCAGGCTCCTGAAGGCAAGCTCACTCCTGCGCTGTCTCCTCGCAGAGCTACCTACCGTCAGGCTAGAAATCAAGCACAAGCGCAAAGCAAAGCAGCTTCCCGGAGCTCGGACTTCCTTAAAAATTAAAAGGCTTAATAAGTAACCATTTAACAATCGCCTACTGACTCAGAGCCCTGCACAAGCCCTGGATTTCAGACAGCTGCCCAGGGCCACTTCTGGGGCTCCTGGCGCACCCCCGGCCGACCCCCCGCACACCGCCAGCCCACCTGCCCTCACCGCGCGCCTCGCACCGTGCTGCGGCCTCACGCACCGCCTCCGAACGGCTCCAAAACCCCCGCCGGTGCTGAGCTACGGGGAGAGGGGCGAAAAACCCCAAAATGGAGGGGGGGTGAGCCGGGGGAACCGGGGTAAAGGGGGGGGGAGCCGGGGAGAGGCAGCGCCGCGCTCCCTTTGTTTGCAGCCCGGCTGCGGCTGGCGCAGGTGAGGGGAGGCTGCGCCAGGCGGCTCGGTACGGCTCGGTGCGCCCCGGTACGGCCCGGCACGGCTCGGTACCACCCGGTACGGCTCGGTTCGGTTCAGCGCGGCGCGGAACGGCCCGGCTCGGTTCCTTACGGCCCCGCAGCGCCCAGGTGCGCCTCCCCGCCGCCTCCCCGCGGCCCGGAGCCGCCTCCCCGCCGCGCCGAGCGGGATGGCGGCGGCAGAGCGGGGCGCCGCCGTGCCCCGAGCCCTCCCGGCGGCGGCGGCGGCGGCACCTCCCCACCTTCCTCCTCCTCCTCTTCCTCTTCTTCCTTCTCTTCTCCTCCTCCTCGCCCCGCAGCCCCTCACCTGCCTCGGGGTGGCGGCGGGCCCCGATCCAGCGGCGGCCGCTCCGTGCCCTCCCCTCCCGTCCCGTCCCGTCCCCTCCCGCCCCGGTCCCCGCCCCGTCCCCGCCGCCCAGTGCCAGCTCCCGGGCACGGCGCCGTCACCGCCCCGCGTCACGTGCCGGGGGCGGGCGGGCTCCGGGACGCCGCTGGGGCCTGGCCCGAGGCAGCGCGGGAGGGGGGGGGGGGCGCGGCCTGCGCATGGCGGGCGTGAGGGGCGGGGGGGAACGGGGGTGTCCGTCGGGGGGGCACCTGTGGAAAAGAAACCCGGTGCTTGGTGTGACCGGGAGGGGAATAATAAAAACGTACATCCTGGCTTGTTCAGAGTTCGTGTGGTGTCTCTTAGTCTGCCAGTCAGAGTCGTCACACGTCCAGTGTGGGAACGTTTACGTGACCTTCGCGGCGTTTTCAAATTGTGATTTATCTTATCTTTTTAAAAAAAAAAAATAGTAACTAGTCCTCCTTGAAAGCATGAGCTGAGTGTAACCCACGCGGGGGTATCTGCGCGGATCTGCAAACGTCCTGAAACAATGGCACTGAGACGTGTAAACTGCGGTCTGTTCCTATAACCCAGGCTAACGTTGGCCCAAACTTCTTTGTTGATTATTTTAGCACATGGAATACGGAAGGAGACGGTAAAATCCTCTAGAGGTGGGAAAAAGAGGCTTTGCTGAAGGAAAGGAAAGGCAATGGGAAGAGAGCACCTGAAGGGTGCAAGCAAAAGAGACTCCACTTGAGGAAAAGAGAAGCAGAGGCTGTATTTGAGGGGGAAAAAAAAGAGAAAAATGACATGAGTATGTATAAATGAACATGTGGACACATTTTCATACTGAACATATTTCCAGTAATTGTATTTCCCTGCAATTTTGTATCTGGTGGTGTGTGACAACATGCAAGACAAGTGGTAAACAGTGCAAATATCTTAAAGCTTTGCTTCTATGTATCTTAGCCTGAATATTTATGCAAGTGTCCCCATGACACCAAGGATCGTTTGATTTTGGGCTAACTGTTCACAGAACGTCATTAAAATCCTGTGAAGTCTGCTGATGGAGCAAGGCTGGTACCAGCGTTACACCTCTTTCTTCAGAAGTTATTCACAGAGTCCAGAAAAACAGTAGAGACTACTATTTCTATTGCAAGGGAAACAACATCTTTTATATAGATGTTCATTATTTATCCTTAAAAGGCGAAAGAAACTTGTCAAATAGTTTTGTATTCATACCTAGTATTTTTAAATATATGTATGAAAATAAATGCACAGTAGTTCCGGATACAGTATTCAGCTGGACGTTTTTGTCTACTAAGATTCAGCTCGCATGCCCAGTTTTGTGGTAGAAAATAATATACTTAAGACACTTGGGTATTTCTAGGCAAGCTGACTGCATTTTACCTACTGACATGCCTGAGGTATGCATAAAAGCATCTCAAAAATCAGTCTTAGTAACCACATTGTAATTATCCTTTCTTACTGCCAGGGCTTCGCTAGAGTGCTGCAGGATATGGCGTTAGTGATTCAGAATGAGGCACTCTTCCCTCTGAGTCAGGGTAGAACCAATGGTCCCACATAATGCTAACGTGTAATAGAGCCGAAGGTGCCAGAAGATATGTAATTTTGAGTCCCTGCCCAAGTGCAGTCATGAAAGATTCCACAACACACACAAACTGTCCAGCTCAAGCTCCAATTTTAGCATGTTATGTATTCTGCGTATAAAGGATTTCTCTATAATTCTGCTGGAGTAAAAAGAGCTAGAGTTCACAACCTTTACTCACTGTGATTTGTTTTTTTCCTCGAGATGTGCAAGTGCAGTGTTGCTGTCACATTTGATGCCTCATGTAGGACTGAGACATACTTTAGGTGAAAAGATCCAGTACATGCAGTTACGGCATGAACTTCAGATTGAAAGAATTGCCAAATACAATTGCTTTAGGTACTATTGTGAACTGTTATACAATCTACAGACTCTTAATTCTTGTATCTATAGCATTTAGAATGTTTTTATATCATAAATTGAATATTAAATATCAATTTCTGCCTTTGTAAACTGATTCCTTATATAAAGCCAGTGTTCAATCTGTGTCTGTCAGTCCTGCTACCTCATATCTTCCAATACCATTGTCCAAATTTATCTATGTTTGCCAAAAGGGCGTTGTCTTAAAGGTAGCTAAACTCTTGAAAGTTTTGTGAAAGCAGGCAGCTATATAGAAGGGCAGGAGAAGACACATAAGAAAGTGACATTATAAAATCCACAACCGTGGAGAAAAAGTTGACCTCATACTTTCATTTATGACCTCTGTGATAAAACACAAATCCACAGAAAATAAGTGTCATAGTTCTGAAAATCCAGTCTTGGAAAAATCTTTTTTTTTGGTGTTTGAATTAGAAATAGAAAGAATACTTATTCTCCTTAGGTTAACTCTTAGGTTAAGAGTTCTGAAATAGCAGGGTCATGTGTATAAAAATCTGAGTCTATTAAATTTGAAGGGCAAAATCCCATTTATGTTTCTTCTTCTATGAGTCCTCAAATTCAAATCTCTACAAGTTCAGCTGTCCATTATTTTGGTCATGACTCAGTTGCAGTAATTCTAGATGAGCACTGTGTTTTAATTCATTTGAAATGCATACCTAAGATTGGACACTGCCATCCTGTTATTCATAGTGCCAGAACTGATGTTAGATAACAGAAATGTGCTGCCTAAAATGTGATCAGGGGATGGGAAACAAATAAACAATCTGGATTTAACACTACACAGGCTAAGCTCATTATGACCTACATTGATTCTTTTTTTCAGAAATGGATGAAAAGGAAAAAAAAAAAAAAAAAAGGCTTTCTCACATCTAATGGGCAGATACTGCAAGTATCCACTTTAGTCCTTTTCCTTTCTCCTTGGGTTTTCAGCCCATTTTTCAGTGATTTTGTGTTTGGAACTATGACCTCAATAGTGCTATGCAATAGAGAAACCATTCTAAATTTAGACAAAGAAATGCACTTAATTAGCAAACTGTTCTGATATAAATAGGAAATATTTTTTACTTCCCGTACTACTTACAGGTTTATTTTATAAAATGGTTCAACTAGCCTGATCTAAAATACATTACCTGGGGCATCTCCTGTCTACTCTGCTCTTACTCTCAGTTTTTTGACAGCTTCTAGCCTCTCACCTCTAGCTAAAAATACTTTTACCACCCACACGTGTACATACAATCAATTCTTCCTTTCTGTTTTTTTCTAACTACTACAAAGGCACTTTTTAACGACGTGCAGATGCTGTGGGCTTTTTGCATGAACTTGTCAATTTACTCCCCATCTCCTGCCTCGACTCAGAGATGAGCCATTTTTATTTATATAACTGTTCATTAAAAGGAAAATCAATTGAAAGGGGAACAAAGAAAGTAAGGAATATAGCAAAGGAACCCAGATTTCTCAGAAGTTCAGTGAAGAGCTTCTTTTGCTGTTACACTGCAGAGGAATGTTCTCTGCCTTAAGCAGGAATTTTTATCCACAGTTCAGAGAAGATAATTTCTTTTACTATGAAAAAGCAGGGAAGAGTTTGTAAGATTCTTTCCAGCACATTTTTTTTTAAATCATGTTAGAATGGACTGAGGTCAGCGCAAGCTTTTTTGCTTTTTTCTGTTCATTTGCCACAGGGTCACTGTGGTGTTTAATAGTTGTATTTCTCTCTGAGACCATCCAGTGAAAGCTGTGACAAAATTTCAAATCTGACTATTTTTTTGCATGAGCAGTCTATCAACTGTCCAATTGTCAGCATTATTAAAGTACAAAGTAGTACTGGTTTTGGTCAAACAGATCCTTTAGGTCTGCTCCTGCCAGGAACAGGCTCACTAGTTACCCATGACATTACCTTTTTACGTCGCCTTTCTCTTCTTGGTCACGATGTTCAAAAATGAACCACTTTTATGCTGAGCATGAAAATGTACCTCCGAGTAACAGCATGAAATTAAAAATGGTGAAAGGTAGCAAATCTATTTTGGATACGCTCTCTAGAGCAAGCAATGGATGAAGGAGAGCATTCCGTTCTGCTGCCTTGGCTCAAGCCCTTTGCCTTAGCACAGAAATACTAACCTAGATCTTAGTCATGTCCACACAGCCAGTTGTGCTTGGTGTAGCAAGGGTTTGCGCTAACAGACAACCATACAAAAGGCACAATTAATTCTTTTAATAATAGTGTCTCTTTCCTGGGATAAAACTATAATGAAAGGTATTGATATTCAAAAAGCACAATGTAAATGTCCATTTATACACTGGAGAATTAAGGAGGGTCCTGCACCAGTTTCTTTAATTTCTAAGTAGGTGGACTGGTTTTGTGCTTATTTGTTTTTGTCTAAGGGAAAGGAAGGAATTGCATTTGTGAACCACTGATAAGCAGAGTCAAATGAAATGTAAAGATGTGCCAAAAGAATGAACCTGTTGTGTTAAATGTTTTATTTATATTGAAGTTCCTTTTGTAAAAATGCACGAAATCCAGTGTGAAAGAAGAAACACGAGGGAGTATCTGGTTCCCCAAATGATAGAGGTTCAGAGCTGACTCCAGCACAAGGCCCGGCCTGGCTCAGCAGCAGCATGCTCGCTGCGAGGCCCATCTGAAACTGGAAGCACAAAGCCACTCTGAGCCTTGAGCGGCTTCTCAAGGGCTGGACTGTCAAAGAGAAGTTGCTTGAGGTTGTCCAGTTTATAATGAATGTTATTGCTGAGGAACACCAGAAATAGATAGACAAGGTAGGATTCATCTCACCTTCATAGGCATAGCTTCAAGACAGGGGAGAGATCCATTCTGCCTAAGAATCTAAGGTTTGTGGGTGTCTGTTAATATGTATCTACATCTAGGCAGATGTCTGTGCTCCCTTGATGACCGGTGGAATTCTACTCAAAGAGTAGAAGGAGTCAAGAAAAAGTCAAAAGAGTCTGAAGAATAATTCACCTCATCGTGGATGCCTGTATGTGATCACCTCGATCACACTCTAGATTTTACTGATGTAGTTGAACAGTGGAAGTCATTACTACTGGAATCAGTGAATTCCAGTTTACATGTTCAAAAAAATTAGACAAATTCATGAGAAAAAAAATGAGAGACAGATGTTTGATTTTCAGCTGCGTACACTGAGTTTAAGCCTACCTGTTTTCAGAAACATGGATGTGTATGTATTGGTTTTCAGTTTCTCTGACATCTTTTTGTTCTAAGTGTGATAATTTCTCTCGCTGCTTGGTGGCCATGCTAACCCCTGGGGCTTGGAGAGGACAAAGCTAGAGAGCGATCCTGATGAGAGAGTTCAAATCCTGCAAACCCGTTGCAGCCTATGGATCCAGGCTATTCAGAGAAATACTTCATTTGGTAACTGTGATACTGAACTCAGTAAACATTCCTGCTAATCACAGTCTCAAGCTATGTCTGTGCTGGCAAACAGACACGGCCACCCACAGTGTTAAACTGGTAGCACGGTCCCTGGCGTGGTTTTGGCACGTGGTTTTGGCCAGGTGTGAGTTGGAAATTCGGAGGTGCTTTTTAACTATGATAGAAGTAAGAACTGGAATAAGCAGTAGTAACAAGGATAAAAAATACTTATTTTTTTAACACGCAGCATGAAAGAGACTTGGTGGCTTGAAACAGGTGAGTTGTGCACTCTGTCTTCTGGCAGGCCCCTGACCACTTCCATACTCCTGTATTTAGTTGAACACAGCAAAGGTGAGGAGAGATTTTGATTCCTCTGTGTAAATATATCAAGGAAAAACACCAACAGAAGCTTTTCTGTCTAAACAAATTGGATGCAAATTGACCTTTTTTCCTCTCTTCCTCTCTCTCTCTCTTTCTCTCTTTTTTTTTTTTTTCCTAAGAAAAAGCTTCCTGCCATCAGGAACACTGAAGTCAGAAAAAATCTAACTCTTTTCAAGGTGCTGTTAGATGCATTTAGAGAAAAGACAGTATGACTTCGTTGCATACATGAAAGGAAGGATGGATGTGGGTGTCCCTGCACCTTCTGTGGCTGTGTCCATACCACGGGGTTAAACAGGCCTTGGAGAGTGAAGCCAACTGTCCTTGCCGGGCCCACAGCCACACCATTAAATGCTCTTACTGCTCAAAATCTGGTGTTCTCATCTAAACTGGGAAAGGTCTCGTCGCAGGAGGTGTGTGGGACACAGTGTGCCACCCTCCAGCCAAACCGTAGGAAGGGACTGTTCTTACAAGTTAACGATGTGGATGATCACATTCCAGTGCCAGTGGCCATGTTCAATTTGCTGGCATAGATGTCAACTTTTATTCTTCCTTATCCAGTCCCTTTGTTCCATTACAGCCCCTGCACCAACTCTTGTCTGTTTCATTCCCTATTTCATAAAAGATAAAGGAAACTTTCTGTGCTGACAGCTACTGCAGAAAGAAGCAGGTGGAAGGTTATGACATTTCCATGGCATGCTGTGTTTCTTTCTTTCAATTTTGTGTTTTGCTTCTGACAAAAAAGTTATTTCAAGTCCCTGAGTGGGCTGGTATGATGGAAACTATGTGCTGGCTTGGAGTTCCTAGTAATTTCAGCATATCATAGCCATTCCCGAGGAGTCACTGGAGTTCAGGGAACAGACCCTTTCCAATCCTGTCGCTCCTTCCTCCAAGAACAATATCTTCAGGAATCCGAGTCCTCATTTTGTTGTATGTTTGTTTCCCTGTAAGTTTCTCTGCTGATTTTCCTTGCTCTTTCTATTTGCCCAGTTGTTTTCCACCGACAAAGGAAAAGAAACCCTTACAAAGTATTTTATCGCTCTAAGGCTGGCGTAGCAATAACGCTGTTGGTGATGGCAGTCAATGCTGTCTTTCGTTCTGTTGGATCAGCTGGTTTTAGCCAGAAATGAGTCATTCACATTTTTCACTAGAGAGCAGACCATGAAAAAAGCTCATAAAAAGGAATTGGCTCAGCCTTCCTTATTTGTATGTTTTTTAATAGTAAAACTGATTTGTCTTTAGAAACAATGGAAAGCTACTGTTATTTTGGCTGCACCGGCAGCCGTTTACACACTGAGTTGATGTGAAGGATCCCCTGGTATGTTTGAGCTGGATCATAGCTTGACTTTATGA
This sequence comes from Anser cygnoides, assembly GCF_040182565.1. Classification (NCBI taxonomy): domain Eukaryota; kingdom Metazoa; phylum Chordata; class Aves; order Anseriformes; family Anatidae; genus Anser; species Anser cygnoides. The sequence continues at coordinate 15,984,888 of NC_089874.1, read as the reverse complement.
TCGCCACATCCTGAAGAAAGGGAGAAAATAACAACTGTGCTAGCCGTGGCCCTGCATGCATGCCTCCTCCACAGCCTTTGCCTAATTCCTTTTCCCCCGGCCTCATCGGTTCACTGTGCTGGCACTCCCTAAAGCATTCGTGGAAACTTCTTATTTGTACCACGCTCATTAAGCCAATCCCCAAACTCTCCTCATCAAAACCATTGGATGATGTAATCACTTCATTTGTAAAGTCTTTTTTTTTTTTTGCTAAAAATTGCTAAACCTTTTAGTGAAAATGTTGATGGTGAATATAACCATTTTTGGAAGGAGGAGAGTCTTATACCTCCCTTGAAGCCCACTCAATAAAAGTATGTCCAAAATGCGGACATCTTAGCCACTTCTAATTAGCTCAGAACCTAATGAGAAAGTCTGGGAGCACTGTGCCTACTAGGTAATGACTTTAGCAATACATAATACGTGTGCTCCAAGTGTGGAGATCATGATCTTTTCCTGGTGCGGCACCGGTCTGCCCTGGCGACAGAACCAGGCTGCGTAGGATGCTGGTTTCGTTCGTGATGAAACTGCCTCCTGAAAGGGAGGAGTCCCAGAGCCACTGCAAACAGCTGAGCCGAGATGAAAGCCGGTGGCATCACGGCGGCTTCACCAGGAAGTTACAGCAGAGCTACAAGTATCTATTATCCCGCTGATAAAAAAATACCTAGAAGGTGCTTTCAGTTACGAAATAATAACTACACCTTAGGGAGGAATAAACTCCAAAGCCAAGCAAGAGGTGTTCACTGGCCTGGAGCTTTGTTATAGTTACAATTGCAATGAAAGAAAAGGGAGGGAGGGTTCTCAGGCATCCTGCTGAGACAAAAAAAAAAAAAAAAGTAAGGGGGAAAATGAAATTAAAAACAAGCCCCAGCTTGGGGCAAAACAAATTTAAATGTGAGAGTTTTCATGGCAAAACAAAGACCTTGTAGTTTAGTTCAAATGCGGCAGAAACTGGATTGAAAATCATCTGCCATATCCCCCAGATTAGCATCCTGACCATGGGCAGTCGCTCTGAAGTGGGCCACCTTCAGTCCCCCTGGTTGGCACCATTATGGATCACGGAAAATACATCAGCAGTCATTTAAACAAAGGCCATGGATGCTTCTCAGCCTGGAGCACTCCTCCAGGACGGGAGATATCTGAAGCGCCGTCCCTCCGCCAGTGAATCTTTAATAATTAATGCTAACTGTAACAGCAGCAACAGGATTGCAAGCACCCCCGAACGTTTAATGGCACAGGGGTTAGTGGTGACGTGCTTAGAAAGGGGAGATGGAGGGGGCTTGAAAGCCCTTGAGCAGACACTGAACCTGCATCTTCCACATCTTTAGTGAACGTGCAAAAAGAGGCACCCCCTCCCCCAGCTCTGCGATGGAAATGCAGTCACATCCCTGGTCCTTTTCTCTCCTTAGGCAGCATCATTCAAATGAATTCAGATCAAATTTGTTATGTTTTTGAATGAATGGGACCATATTTTTTGTGAATTTACTGCTAACTGGGAAATGTATCATCCATTCCTCCTCTTCACTTGTAGCAGGTCTCTCAGACTGCAGTTTTCTGGGTCAGCCCGTCCAGCACCAAGTGATGCACCAGCACTCGCCTCACTGCAGCAGCTCCCGTGTAACAGAACAGCAAAAAGGCAGAGCTGGCAATCCAGAGCACATTCTCCATGCATGCCACAAGCCAAATGTCGCATGAGGTGCTGAACACCCAACCATTCAAAAATAATTACAAAACAAGTTGGTGCTGTGCAGGCTGAGAAGCTGTCATGACAATAAGAGTTAAAACAGGTCTGCTGGTGAGGTGGTGGGTAAATAATAAAAAGTCACTGTATTTTAACAGATAGAGGTCTTTGGCTATTGCACTTCCAATTATGTTATTATTAGGATCTCAACCACAGCGCCACCCAAAGCAATTCTCTTTCTCAGCACTTTTAATTTGCTTCTTGGGAGAGGGCAAGTGAGACATAAAAGGAGAAGAACTTCCTTTTCCCATAAAAACATTTCAGGGTTGCTCTGTATGTTTTATGAGTGGGCATTAACCATTCTTCCTACTTTATTGTGCCTTTTTTTAAGAGACAGACAAAAATGAGTGTGCTTTCCTTTTGGGAGAGACCCATACAAGGAAAAAGATAAGAAAAAATATAATGTTGTAAAAAGAAAGAAGGAAAGCAGATCAAGAGTTTCCAATTGCTCTGTTTCATAAAAGAAAATAAAAATAAAAATAAAAAAAAAGGAGGAAGAAGAAGGGAACATTCGGTGATAGTGAAATGTTACAAATTAGAAACTGAGAATGTTTTTCACACAGATGAGAACACAGGACTTGTTGCCCAAGTCTTTCACTGAGGCCAGAAGTGTAGCGAGCTCAGAAAACAAAGGAGCTTTACACAGGTCCCTGTGTAACAGCAGCGGCTGTAAACCCTCAGGTTTTACAGCATAAACCGGTCTTTTGTACCTCCCCTCAGTGAATAGAAAACCAGGGCAGGTTGTCTCATTTACTCCAAAAGAACTTTGAATGTTTTGGCTCTTAGAGCAGGGATTTCGGCACAAACAGACCTTTGATCTGGCATTATGGGTCTGTATTTATGGGTCTGTAATGCCAACAAGATTTTGAAGAACTGAATCTTAACAAATGCAGGATATAGGTTTATCACATAAAATTATCACTTCTAGACACCAGTATGCTTGATTCCCAAGGAAATCATGATTTATAGATTCCAGGTTAGTCACTCTGTAGTGTACTCTCCTGTTTCCTTGTTTATTCCAGGGAAAAAAAAAACAGTTAAACAGGACTCCATTCGCTGTGACAAAAGCCAGTCTGACATAAATCAGATGGTTTGCCAAGTGAGCAGGATAATTAACAGTGAATCACAGGATAGAAATTCCTCCGTGGTATTTCCAGGAGCTATGAAGTTGCCACGAGCGAGGCAGCACCAGTGTTGCATCGCGCTCTTCCTGAAGGCGCATCCCCTACGCTCGCCACCTTCGGCCTGCAACGTTGCATGCAGCAGTCGTCTAGAGGTGGTGCCTCAGTCACACTTGGTACCCTGGTGTGGCCACCACGCCACCTGACAGATATCTGACTGCAGCCGGGTCACCTCTGCGATCTAGGGCCTGGATGGGTGCACAAAAACACGCTTCCAGAGCTGCAAAACCTAGAAAAGAAACGAAGGGAATCTGTGACTTGTCTCTCCTCTTTATTTAAAATTCCCCCCAAAGCAATTACAGATGAATTATGCACTCTCCCCCTCTCCTGTGTATGCACTTGCTGCCTGGCTAGATTTTAGCCATCTATTATTCATGGACCTGCTCGCTCTCTCCTGCCTTGCCCTCTCCGCCCCAGCCCTGCTGATGCCCCACAGCGCCGTGGGTGCATTCCCGCCCTCCTGCTCACCCGCTATGGGTTATTGCCATCTGCCGGAAAGGCAGGGTGGACTGCCAGATAACCTCACCCGAATTCCTGGAAATAGAGTCAGGCCACTTAAATTGTTAACAGCAGGCACTGACTGGGCGTCATCACAGCTGTGAAATGTGCACGCTTCAGTCCGGATGGACGCCAGCAAGCCGGGGGCTGAGCCGGGAGCTGGGCCTCAGGGCAGCACAAGGTGGCATCTCCAGGGGCTTTCTGGGCACAAGTTGTCCCCGAGGCCCTGGGGGAACCCTAAAGCAACTGCAGTGCTGCTGCGACGGCGTTATTACATGGAGCAAGGCTGTCACGCAGCTGGGAGGCTTTCTTTTAAGCACAGATCGTTCCAGGGCATTTGTTTAGATACACAAGAAGACTTTTCTCCTCCCAGAGGTTAATTAATTCCAAGCACAAGTGAGAAGACTCTCATTTAAAATTCCCCTAAGCAACTAGATATTTTATAAGCAATAAAAGCTTTAACATCCTACAAAAATAAAAAAAGCACTCGGAAATGGGAATGCATTTTAATTTTCAGAGCTGCTAAGCTCCAGCACAGCACTGATGTTGCCTTTCTGTGGCCTCTGACAAACCACCCAATGGTCCTGCTAGGCCAAAAGTGGAAAAAAAAATAAATAAATAAAATAAAAAACAGCTCCTGTGCTTTGTAGCATCGCGGCAGATGACTACCAACATGCACTTTTAAAAATAACTTTTATGGTTTCATATCTTGTGTCTTTATGTTGAAGCTCAACTGATATCACTGTCAGAGGAAAATTAATTAATCTCTTAATGGGAGGTGAGATGACAGCTCCAATTTTCTGTTACCTTTTTTTCCTGACTGTATGCTGCAGTCATTAAGAATCCCACAGGTAGGTGCTTTTATAGAAGCAAGCAGGTTACTTTTTCTAGTTCTAAAATTTTCCTTACAATTTTAAACATTTTTTGATTGGATTGTCAGGTAGCAAAAGGCTGAGTAAGGTACCCAAGGAGGCAATAATCTCGACCAAGAAAGTACAGTGCAGGTGGGAGACAGTTAACCTTACTAGGCAAGCCTATAGTGTACAACATGGATTTAGTTCATATTATAGATAAAAATTGCAAAATAATTCCAAATTATACTTTCAAAGAGGATGGTTTAATCAAAACCACATGTTTAAATATCTTCATTTCAGTATCCTGAATATTTTGTTGGTGTGAGCGCTGGGGCGTTTGGTGAGGTTGCTAGGCCACAGACAGTATTCAGATCAGCTTCCAAGGCTGAGGAAATCTGACAGGCATTCGTCTCCAGACAAATCAGTCTGACAAGATGACGTGCTGATGACTGTCTATTTTCTGTAAATTCTGCAATTTTTGATTCTGTGATTGCACAGCAAGAGAAAGGCAAATGACCTGGTTAAAAGCAACGTTCCCCAAAGCAAAATAAGCTTTGATTTGTTCAAGATCTTCTCTTATTACCTGACACTAACCTGTGATGGGCTTTGAAACTTCATATTGATTTTCGAGTTTCCAAAAGAGAAAAGAAATTGGTTCTGCAGAGGTTTCAGGGCCTTCCCTTACTGGGATTTTGCCACGTGCATTTCATCCATTAATTTATTATTGCTAGTTGGCACTAAAATGAAGATTACTATTGTATTATACACCTGTGTGCTGGAGAATATATAAGGAGTTAACTGAAATAGCCAAAATTGTTAGTATTTACAGTCTGTACTGCTGCAAACAACTAATAGACACAGCACAGTAAACAGGTGGATCCTACACTGAAGAATTAATACTAGATAAAAGAAAAAAGTGGTATGGGAAGAGAAGACGACGCTGAGGGAGCCCTGCAAACCTACTGTGTGACAAGGAAACACAAGGAAGGGATCGGAGCTGCGGGAGGGCGCTGATCTTCCACATTCGCCTTGCTCTCGTCTGGTGAATCCACAGCTGTGGGCACAATCGAAGACACTGAGGCTGAGTAACAGCATTGGTCTCGCTGCTTGATCCAGGGGATGTTTACTGCGATGTTTTATTGACCTTTAGCAAGGATTAATCACAGAACCGCAGGGTGGCTGAGGCTGGCAGGGAGCTGTGGGCCCAGCAGGCCCAACCCCTGCTCACGCAGGGCCACCAGGAGCAGGGAGCCCAGGGCCATGTCCAGGCGGCTTCTGAAGGTCTCCAAGGAGGAGACTCCACCACCTCTCTGGTTCCTCTCCAGACAACCCATCCTGCTGGGAGTCCATTTAGAGGAACAATTTGGCTTTATTTTTAGTTAATGATTTCAGAAACGCTTTGGGAATTTAACTGCTGTGGCTGTTTCTCACAATGTTTTCTGTCATTAACTGACTGAGTCTGGCCTGGCCGACACTCTGCAGCCCCTGGGCTGGGCGCAGGCCCGTTCCTCCCTCCCAACGCCAGGCCAGGCAGCGACCACTTCCCCACAAGGCAGCAGCCCGCGGAGCTGCTGGCCACCTCCTGATGTGGCTTTCTCTACCTCCGACCCAGGAGACCTCACAGGTGCCGATTTGCTCCGTGACCGGCAAGCCTCATAGTGCCTTAGCAGCGCCTCAGGACACGGGGTTATGGCAGCGAAGAACTTTTCCTTATGGGTTTCCATTTCCGAGCCTGGAAGATTTTATACAGCAGGGCACAGATTTTTCTGTTGAGTCTAACCCATGCCAGGCGGTAATCTCCTAATTACACTGTGCAGCAGTCTCCCTAATCCTTAATTAGATCTTTGTTTGGAAAATGTTTTGTCTCACTGCTGTCTCTTGCATGTGGTCTCCACCTGCCCAGAGGCTCCCACCTCTGGCCTTTGCATAGGCAACCAAATAACCCTTACTGACAATTTTTCCATCCTCTTCAGTGGCAGTGCTGGGTCTTTGTCCCACAGGACCTCCACGCCAGCTGCACCAGAGGCTCACATCCACTCCCAACATCCCTGATGGGAGAGGGAAAGCAACAAGCAGCAGTTGCCCAGCTACTCAGGAGAGGTGTCCACATAAGACGTGATTTATTGATCAACTAGACACAGCTGCAATGGTTTGGGTCAGCGTGACAACCTGGCAGAGCCTTTGTCACGCAGCGAGCACAATGACGGCTCAGTGGGTTTGTAAGCGTGGCTTCCTCCTCTCCACCTTGTCCCCATGACCATCCCTCACTTCTCCTCACAAAGGCTTTATCCACATGATTTCCTGGAAACCTGCTGGGTTGGGGAGGAAAAGATCTGGGGAGACAGGGATGTCTCTCCCAAGGCACTGGGGCCCCCTGTGTTCATCCCCATCCCCTCTGGGCCAGCCGAACCCAGGGCAGACCCTGAAGCACGCAGCCCCGTGTGCCCTGTGTGGTCCCTGATCGCACCGACCTCGCACAGCTGCAGAAGTGGAGGTGAGCTGTGCACTGGGAGATCTGAATTACAGAATTAAGTTTCACTGGGGAAACAGGAAAATGCAGCCTGTCTTTTCCTTCTGCTGCGTGAGGTACTGTTGTTGGTACAGATTTGTGCAGGTAGCCTTTTCTTCTTCTTCTTCTTCCTCTTCTTCTTCTTCTTTTTTTTTTTTTTTTTTTTTAATAAATGCAGGAAAAGGATGTGCTTTGCATCAGATGGAATGGTTTAGGTGGGTGAACAAGGCTTTTTTAACCTAAAAGAAACACCTGAAAATTTTATCTCACTCTGACCTTTGTTTCTTTTATTAACACTTCAGTCCAGCTGCTGAAGTCAACACAGTAATTTTCTCAAACCAGTTCACAGTGCTGGGATGGGGCTGCATCCTCGTTCAGAACAATAATGGCACTTTCCGGCATCCATTTAGTGACTTGCGGGAAGCCTACAGTGAAAACAATATTTGGTTCTTGGATCAGCCCCTGTAGCTGCAGCAGTAATAATATGGCATGAGGATTCAGAGATTTAGTAACAATTACTATGTAAATAAGACATGGAATGAAGTTAATCTTCCATTATTCAAGGTGGAAGGAGTTAAATACTGCAAGAAGACCATTATGGGGTGGGAGGCTCCAAAAGCTGAAGCAGCAGGGTCTGGGGACAGGCGTGAAAGTTGCAGGCGGTTCAAACTGCTGAGGAAAGACAGGCACAGGTCTAGAGGAGTCTGGGCTATAGGGGTGGGAGGCATTTGGTGCAAAAGAAAGAAAAATTTTAAAAAGTTTATTTACTTGCAAATCAAAAAGAAAGAACAGCCCTGGAGGCTAGAATTTCTTTTCTAAGCTCATAATAAAGAAGCTCATTTGCAAGCCGTATGACGTTACCTGATGTAATGTGGACTCTTAGCAAAGTAGTTTGGTATCAGCCAGGACTGTCCAATATGAGACCGAGGTGTATCTACCAATACTTTTCCCATTCTATATGTTCAATATTCCTTTTATTTGTGCTTTTCCCCTTGATTTGTCCCCCTCCCCTTGCTCGCTGTGCCCAGGCGAGCGCTCCCTGGCCGGATGGAAGACTCAGGGGCTGGATGCGGCCGGGCAGGCAGCGGGGTCGTCACCCGGGATGTCCCCTCACCACCCCAAAATGCTTGTGGGGGTGGTGTGACGGGGGCAGCACATAAAAGCACCCATCACGTCTCAGCACACCAGCAACACTTCTATTTTACAGCACAGGGTATTAGAAAGGGATTTTGTTTTATGTAGACACTTTTTATTACAGTCATCGCTGTGGGACAGAGGATAGCTATCCAGTCACGGAGACAGTAAGCCAAGACCCTTAAAGTATGCAGTTTAAGGCAATTTTATACTGCTGTGCATGAATAACTTCCACCGGACAGCAATACGGGGAGACAACTCCTGTGGTGCATCATGGAGATCCCGGTGCTTCTCTCCGTTTGCTGTGCCATCTGCACGAGCAGCTCCTGCTTTTATGAGCGATTACTTTACCCCCGTGTTTTGGTCATGTTTTGCTCCAGCACTAAGCCATGGTTAGGCAAGGTTTTTTCAGGGCAAAAGTGGCAGTGTGACCTGTGTCCAGCCATCACAGGGCTGCAGGTCTCACACACAGTCTGTGACCAGAGCAGAACAGGAGTGTCCTTATCTGCCTGTCCCTCTGGGGCTGGCTTTGCCCTGGCCCTGACAGGGGAAGGGCACCCACAGCTTCCCCACACCAGCTCGGGCAGAAACATAGGCAAAATTCACATCCATCCCTGGCACATCGCACCACAGGCTGTGTGAGGATACCTGCTCTCGATGTCTGGGTAAAGAGGTTGGGAGTTTGAATAGTTATGTTAATATAACAGCTTGGGCTATCGCTTTTCTAGGCCAGAACACTGGCACGGTCCTGATCGATACGTGTATTGATAGGTCCCATACACGGCTCTGTGACGTTACGGCTGATGCACACATGGTCGCTGCCGGACACCTCCAGGCAAGCATCGCAGGGCAGCAGAAGCAGCGCTGGAAGCCAGCACCACAGAACCGAGAGCAGCCAAATCTCCGCTCTGCACAGCACCTCACTTCTGAAGGGTTTAAAACTGAACTAATAAAACAAAAGGTATCGGTGAGAAGACAGATACCAATGTAAAGGTGTGTTTAATGCTGCAAAGGTGATCTCATTAGATTCCGTGATGAATTATTTGATAACAATGCGAAATAATTTCTCAAGGAAAGATGAAGATGCCCCAATCACCTGCACTCGCCGTGCCTGAGAGCAACCCAAGGCAGGGAAATGCCAGCTTTCTTCCCAAACCAACCTCATGTGGCAGCATCCCTGTGATGCCCAAAGCCTTCCATGGGACCAGAGGACAACCGTGCTGGCACCAGCCAGGCGGAGCTGTCCTCCAGGATGTCCTTTGCAATGGCAGCCCCTGCTGGGAGGTGGCTCACGAGCTGTCATCGCTCAGGTGCCTCAGAGCAGATGACGTGGTGGTGGCTGCGGTGACCGCGTGGGTGCTGCCATCACCGTCCCCGTGCTCCTGCATGGGTCAGCGGTGGAGCCCTGTGCCTCCGGTCACGCATCTGCTCCCTGCCCCTGGGGAAGGGAGACACTCGTGAGGGAGGGAGGGGGCTCGCAGAGGTTGCACAGGGGGAGATTTCAGGCCAGGAAGGGTGAGCAGGAGGACCTGCAGTGCTCACTGCCTGATTTTTGCAGGGAGAGGGGCTGGCTCCCACTTAGGCTCAGGGCTGACTTTGTCACCCACAGACATGCCCCAGTGCAGACAGATTTCTACCTCTTCGGAGATAAAACTGCAAAAGAGTTACTGACAGATGCAAACTGCCCCTCTGCCTGGTGCTGCACAATGGATTATAATTGCCTGGGGACATTTTTTATGAGTTGAGCGGGATTTGGGGAGCAGCAATTGCTCTAAAACTCTGCAATCCCTAATCACCATCACAACCCTCTCACTGCATGCCTGCTACTTGGCACGTGAAACAGCAGTAATTACGCATTTCATTTCCAAAGTTGCAACTAATTACTGCTGTCCTGACGAGTGCTTCTGTGCTCGTTCCTGCTCACATAGCCAGGGTTGACAGGAATACATCAAATACGCGACGTGTCCAAGTCGGTCACCCAGGAAGGGTGACATTACAGTGACCCGGAGGCAAGCAGCGTCGGCTGGGGGCACATCCCGCTGTGGGATGGAAATCCACCCGTGCTCTTGCCAAAAAGGGAAGAGGGGATTCTACCCCCGCCGGGTGAGCATCACCCAACCCGGGGGCTTACCTAGAACACGACTGTGAATCACGCTCCTCCCAACAGCCTCAGCTGGCCCTCCTGCAGCACGGCTGCCCCACCACCGAGGACGTGAGTAACGGGGGAGAGCATGAGCAAGCTCGCTCCCTCCCAGGCAGTGCCCTGACCTGGTTTTTGGGTGCTGGTTGGCTTTGCCTTTTACTAGTGCCTTTCCTTTGGGCAGGGGGCTGCCCTGCTCTTCAAGAGGAGACGGGGGTGGCCGCCGCTCGGCGAGCAGAGGCGAGGAGGTAAAGACACAACGTTCATCGCCGAGCTCCTGGGAAAGCAGCTTAAGAGGCAGACCAAGAGCAAGGTGCTTTAGTCTGAACACAGCCCCACATCCTTCGTCAGCATCTTAGCTGGTTATTAACATTAATTATTTAATGCCTGATTAATAAAAGATATTCTCTCTCTGCTACTGAGGTATTATGAGACTTTCAGAAAATTGTTCTGCACCCACATATACGATCCTCAAACAGGAAAAATTCTGACCTCTGTGAAGAGTTTCATAAACTGAGAGCAATAAAAAGCTTCTCCCCCAGGAGCCGTTTTCCCCATCTCAAGCAAGAGTTTCACAATATTTGTTTGTTTGCTTTTCACTTTTAACAGGTTTAAAATTTCTAGCATTAAGAAGTGTCATTAGAGAAACAAATGGTACAGAGTCTCCAGCATGTGACACTCTTGGGTAATCTCAGTGGCAGTATTGCACGCCCATTAGCACACACATCAAATGAAACTAGCATTTTAAAGGGGAACATATTCCACATCACTCCCCCGCAAGAATATTTCGGGGGTAGGAGAGACCTGCAGCTGTTTGGGAAGCATTAGTCTCACTGCACAGTGAGTCAATACGGGGTGACATATCTTTTTCCAAGTAAGTCAGAGAGCAGGACGAGATCTTCTGTTGTGCTGATGCTCTGGGGAAGCTTGGGCGCAAAGAGAGGTGGCAGCAAGCAGCTTCGTACCACAGGGATGCTCCCCGTGCCTGTCCTGTTCCCCGAGGCCTCTGGCCACAGCCTCCCTGGTGCTGGTGAGGGCTCAACCCACGGGAGGACGCCTCGGTGTCCCCCAGCACGCACGTCCCACTCTGGATTGGGCTGTGTCACCCAGGGAGCACCCACAAGGCTGCTTCAGCATCAGTGGATCAGCAGAACTCTCTCGAGGAACAGGAAATGCAAACACACTCACACACGTGTACGTGCACCTATGTATGTGTAGAGCTAAACCTATGCACGTAGAAGCTGGATAAACGCTGCATGCTTGTGTAGCGCTGTGCGTAGCTCGAGGTGTTCGGTGTTTTAGACAGCAGCCAGCTTCTATCTGACTTTAATGGGTGTTTGTTACTGAATGTGTAAGTGAGCACTCACTGAGTCAAATATGAACGATTGTATCAGTAATACAGAGAGATGGTAACCCTAACTCCTCAGCTAAACGCGCTGCCCTGCTCTCCTCCTCTATCCATCAGTTTCAGCCCAGAAAACAATGCTGCTGCGCGATGCCGCTCGCAGGACTCAACCCAGATGGCTTGCAATAAACAGGGGTGAGGGTCACGGGGATGACCTGGGCTGTGCGAGCACGCTGTGGTGTGTACCTTTCAGGCCGGTATTCACAACATCCCGATGACGCAGCGGACGCAGAAGAGGCGGGTACCACCCATGAGATTAAAAGTCAGAGCAGCGAGAACAGGGAGGGCAGAGCCCAGCCCTGCTCCACGTGAGGGTTCAAACAGGTTCAAACGCCTCTTTACAAATATTCATTCGAATCCCATCTTTAAAAAAAAGTAAAATCAAAATGAAACAAACAAAACAAAACAAAAACACGACCAACACTGCCAACAAAGAGGTGGGTTTTCGGCTCTTTGAAGGTGTAAAGGAAGTGTGAGTAAGGAATCCTCTCTGTAGACCCAGGCATGACTCATGGCTTTCTGGTTTGGTTCATTTAGGTGCCGGGCTTTGTTTTTGTTGCTGCTGCTTCCACCCATGGTTTCGCGGTTAAAGCAGTCAGCAGAGGTGTGGGGAACCCGGCTCCAGCCCCTTCCTCCGCCCAAGGGCAGTTCCACGCTCTCCCTGCCCTCAGCTCCACCTGCTGAAACTCTCCCTTTCTTTGTCTGAAGCCATAAATATTTATTGGGTTGAGTAAGCACCATTCTGTGGTCTAGAGGCCCAGGAGGGCGGGAAAGAAATGAGATTGTGGGGGAAAAAAATAATCTCTAAACATTTTCTCCCCTCCAGCCAAACACAGCACCCATTTCTCTGAAGAAGTCCCCTTTGACTTCTCCTCGCCGCTGCCTGGCGGGGGGCAGCACATCTTCCCTCTCCCCTCGCCGTGCCTTCCCCAGCCCGAGGAACAATCCTCGCCTTGTTCCCAGCCAGTGACCCAGTGCGGGGATTAGCACACGTGAGCGGCCGCCCCGCTGTGCCATCCCCACCGGCTGCACGGGGAGGTGATGCTGGTGCTGCGGACCGGCCCAAGTGCCTGCGGCAAAGGCGGATGTGGAGCCCTGGCCACTTCGGTCCATCCACAGCACCCTGCTGGGGAGGCAGGAGATTTAACATAAGTCACTGGGAAAAAATAAATGAATCAATAAAATAAAACACAAAAAAAAACACACAACCCTGTGCAGGGAGTGGAGCTTGGGGAACACCAGCACCAGCTGAGGCCACCAAAGTGCTTGGCACTGATCACCTACCTACCAAGGGACCTGACGGCAGCCGTGGGGCCCAAGGGAAGGAGCTGCCCTTTTCCTGCAGGGGCTTTCTCAGCATTGTGGTCCCCAGCACTTCCAAAGGGCTTTTTTTTCACCTACAAAAGATGATGGAGAGGGTTAAATCTCCAGCATTTTTTAGGAGCACTGTTTATACCCATACGTAGTTTCCTGCAGACCTGAACAGGCCGGCAGCCGCAGCTCAGCTGGATCTGCTGGAGCTGAGGGCAGTTCTCTGCTTGCAGGGCTGGGATGCCCCGAGGGGAAGCCAGGCAGGCAGCTGCATCCACCCACCGCTTCTTTTGGCTGCCCCGGCACCTCCATGGTGCTGCTCCTCCGACTTTGCTCCTGCCGGGTGTGGTGGACTCACACCGACAGGCAGCTCTGCTCCAGCACGCCGCTCTCTGGTTCCTCTCCTCAGCAGAGCAGGGGGACAAAATACAATAGAAAAAGCTCATGGGTTGAGGTAAGGGCAGGGAGATCGCTCACCAGTTGCTCTCATGGGCAAAACGGGCAGAAGGGAGATTATGGCCTGTTACTAACAGACAAGAGCAGTGAGAAACTAAAAGCAAACTGAAAACACCTTCCCCCCCGACACACACCCTCTTTCACCTCCTTCCCGAACTGAGCCTGCGGGGGCTGCCCACAGGCGGCAGCTCTTCAAGAACTGCTCCCACACGGCTCCGTACCACGGGGTCCATCCCCCCCAGGAGCAAACTGCTCCAGCACGGGTCCCCCACGGGCGGCAGCTCCCCCCAGACCCCCTGCTCCTGCGGGGGCTCCTCTCCACGGGCTGCAGCTCCGGCCCGGGGCCTGCTCCTGCGGGGGCTCTCCATGGGCCGCAGCCTCCTCCAGGCCACATCCACCTGCTCCACCGGGGGCTCCTCTACGGGCTGCAGCTCCAGCTGTTGCACAGCAGGTTTTTTTTTTGTTTGTTTTGTTTTGTTTTTGTTTTTTTCTTCTTTTTTTCCCTTTTCGTAACTCTGCTCTCCCAGAGGCCCAACTAGTGTCGCTCCTTGGCTCGGCTCTGGTCAGCAGCAGGTCCCCTTTGGAGCAGCTGGGGCTGGCTCTGCTCTGACACGGGACAGCTCAGCTCGCTCACAGAGGCCACCCCTGCAGCCCCCCCACTACCAAAACCTTGCCACGTAAACCCAATACACAGGCACAGCAGGACTAACGGCCCTACCTTAATGAGGCTTGTAAACAGGACACACTGCAGCTTCTTCAGAACCAGGGACAGGATTCAGGGGGTTTCCAGGAACACCTGTGAAGTCCAATCCAGTCTGGTTTGCGCTCAGACACCTGCCGTCCTCCTTCACGGGGAACATCACAACGTTTCCCATGTGCTCAGCCCACTGTGGTGTTTGCAGCCCCGCAGAAGGGAGCAGCCCACGGTCAGCAGAAAGGCCTCTTAAGACATCGTGTGCATCCACGTTACCCCCTTTCATCAGCTTCCACAGTAGAAATAGCTGTCAAAAGATTTTGTTCCTATCCATTACTTAGTGCATGAAATTAGAAAACTTGGAACCAGTCACAGAAAAAAAAAGACTTCTTAACTGCTCAATAATGTAAATGACCTGCTCCCCCTTACTCCACTTTTTGTGGACTTATGTTGACATTAAAAACCAGAAGTTCTGCTTCCATGGCTACCAAGATCAGTTCCCAGCCACGAGATTATGATCAACAAAACTTGTCAGATGTGGCTCCAAGAGCTTTCGTTAATAAAAAAAAAAAAAAGTGTGATGAGAATCTTTTGAATAATTCTAAGGGACATGAATAAGACACTCTTAAACAGCTAATCTGATGAAAAGCACACAGCGAATAGCACCCACAAGATTTATCCCAGGCAGTAACGAGGCGTTGCTCTGACTGAGAGCGCACACTGCGAACTGGCCTTTCAGAAACACGCAGCACACACGGCCCAGCACACGCAGAAGGGGAGCCTCACCTGGCCCCGCTTTCCTCAGAGGCTGCCAGCCCATCCTGCCCCTTCTGCAGAGCCGCTGCCCCGCAGAAGGAAACCCTGGGGCAAGTCATGCCGGCTGAATTCCCTCTCCTGCCACGTCTGTTCTTTGGAGGTTGTCCCAAGATCTCGGTATCTTGTTGCCTCTGGAGTGCCCACCTGTATGTATTATAAAGTCTAAAGAAAGGCACGCTTACTGTCGGGTCTGAGGAAGCCCCAACACCAGCCACGGCTGAGCCATGCATCCAGGAGGAGGGGACACAGGCAGCCAAGGAGAAGTGGAGGGGGGATCCTCAGAGCCAGGCCCTGCCCTGGGGCCAGCAGCCCCCTCCCCAGCAGCCCGGGGTCAGCCGCAGGGCTCGGGACACCCTCCTGGCTTCAACCACCCCGGAGTGCTGCTGCTGTGAATCGCTCGTGTCTCCAGAGGCTCTTTCATGGAGCAGTTCCCCAACGCCTCTGGCTCTGGTTCCCTGCCGCCCTGCCTCGCCGTGTGTTGCCAAAGGAAGCAGCAGGGCCACTTGTCTGACCGAACACAAACCACCAAACCGCAGGTTGTGTCTCTGCCGTGTGCCAGGCTGGCAGCCGTGAAGGCCTGGTCTCTGCCAGCTCCATCACCAGGTATCCCCTCGCTCATCCCCACACGCACTCATCTCCTGCACTCAGGTGTGGACACAGCTCTCTCCTGACAGCTTCTGCAAAGCCGCTGGTTAGAGCCGGATGAAAAGGAGAAGGAAATGTTTTATTAAAATCCACTCGGGCTTTTATGCATATTTTTATGTGCTTCAGCTCATTTTTTATGCACATTCTCTCATTTCCTGCTCGTTTCCACCAGCGTGTCTCCAGGTTAATAAACTCGGGCTAAGCTATGTGGAGCTTTTTAGTCCAATTCAAACACTCTGCATCTCTGATTAGCCCATAACAGGCAAAGCGCTTGTTTGCTGCCATATTGTCACTGAATTATCCTGCGCTGGAACTGGATGCCACTGCTTGTCACCATGGGAATGAAACATTAATTTTATGCTATCTGCATTTATTACACAGCCCATTGTATGGGCTGCCAAGGGAAACTGACAGTCCTCTAAAATAATGAGTGTGGGGGAAGAAATCCATTTCTCATCAGGAATGACTCTTCCCACCTCTCTCATGCTGCTCATGTGTTGTGGATCAATGGAGAGAAGTCAGCTGGAGATGAGAGAGGAATACAAAAATGTCTCAGAGCTTCACCTGTGAGTGCATTTGACAATGATTCACCCATTGCACAGATGAGAGTTCTGACTTTCTGCATCTTATATCACTGCTTTGCAGCTCAAAGATATGAAATCTTGTGATGTTTCCAAATATCTTCCTGCAAAAATTGTTTAAATAAAGAGCAGAAAATGCCTAGAAGAATACTGCAGTGCTTATTCAGAAACACAATATGCAGCTTTTCACAATATTTTAATGTCAAGATTCAATTCTATGCACCTCTGTGGGACAGAAGACTTTTACAGTCATCACTTTACATAGAGCAGTATTGAAAGAGACACACAGGGGACTGCTCCCGGAGCATTTATTTGTGACAAATGGTACTTGTTCTGCATGACAACAGTAGAGCTAGTCGAAAAAAAGAAATAGCATAAGTATGAATTCTGCAGGTTTGAGTTAAGTGACTCTGTAAAGGTCACACATCAGGGGATCTGCCTGATGCTGCACCTCTAGAAAGCCGATAGGGTTTCTCCCCACAGGTGGGGCGAAGGCATCAAGGGTAGCAACTGGCTGCACAACAGCCCTGCAGCAAAGGACATGGGGAGTTGTATTACGTTTATATGGCAAGGTTTTGGTTGTGGGCGGCTGCAGGGGTGGCCTCTGTGAGCCCTGCAGCTGTCCCATGTCAGAGCAGAGCCAGCTCACGCCGGCTCCAAAGGGGACCTGCCACTGGCCAGAGCCGAGCCAGTGAGTGATGTTGGTTGGGCCTCTGGGAGAGCAGATTGAAGGAAGGGGAAAAAAAATCAAACTGCTGTGCTACAGCTGGAGCTGCAGCCCGTGAAGAGGAGCCCCCGCAGGAGCAGGGGTCTGGGGGGAGCTGCCGCCCGTGGGGGACCCGTGCTGGAGCAGTTTGCTCCTGGGGGATGGATGGACCCCGTGGTACGGAGCCGTGTGGGAGCAGTTCTTGAAGAGCTGCTGCCTGTGGGCAGCCCCCGCAGTCTCAGTTCGGGAAGGACGGCATCCCGTGGGAGGGACCCCATGGGGAGCAGGGGCAGAGAGGGACCGTGAGGGAGCGGCGGAGACGAAGCGTCAGGGACTGACCGCAGCCCCCATGCCCTGTTCCCTGCTCCACCCAGGGGGACGAGGTAGAAGCGGGTGTCGTGCTGGAGCTGAGCTGCTCGCCCCATCGGGGTGAAGCCACCACGGGGCTGGGGAGGACACGAAGCTCTGCATGAGTGAGCAGAGGGTGAAGACCAGGCCGGCTGCCAGCTGAGCTGGCCCAGGAGGCCGGTGGCAGAGGCCGGAGGAAGGCGGCGGTCCCCGCGCCCAGCGACGAGGAGGCCAGGCCCTGTTTTCTGCCCCCTGCTGGAGCCTTCCCGGGCCCAGCTGCGCTGACGGCGGATTTATGCGGAGACCTTTGCGGGACGGGAGGGCAGGCACAAAGCCCAGCGCAAACCGCCGCCATCCAGCCGGGCACCGCGGCCTGAGGCCGAAGCCGCCGGGGCTGCGGGCGGGGGCCGGGAGGCGCCGGGTGGGCGCCGCGCTCCCCCTGGCGGCACCGGGGGGGGCTCCCGGAGCTGGCGGCGGCCGTTTGGTGCCCGGACCTCAGCCCCAGCCTCAGCCGCCTCGCTGAGCTAATTAATTAATTCCCTTTTTGACACTGCTGCCGATACAAAGCCCAGCCAAGCACCCACCGAACAGTGCGAGTGGCTCCACAGCCATCTCCAACGCGGTGTTACCAGCTACAAGGCGTATTCTCCCGATGACCCCACACATGCAGAAAAGTCCGAGTTCACTTTCTGGACATTATTAGGGGCCCCTGGTAGGAGCTACTCGAAGAGAGGCCGCAGGGATGGCTCGCTGAGAGCTTGCTGCGGGGGGCACTTAGGAGTCCTTCTCCACACCCAGTCTTCTGCATTCAGGAATGCCGAGAATTTGGGTTCTGCTGCTCTCCTTACTTGCTGGAGATACTTATCAAAACTTCCCCCAGTTTCTTAGGTAGAAAAGATGTGGTAGATTTAGCTTGATTCAGTAATATCAAAATGCCTGGTGTACACGGGTATGACAGACTCCATGATGATCCTTACCTTCAAGGTATCCTTGACACAGACCTGCCACACCACGCTGCGTGGCCCTCCACCCACCCTTTTTTTTTCCCCTAGATAGCCATCACCCTCATATCTTCCTTTTCAAAGATAAACTAAATACAGCCTTGTACAACAGTCTCATCCACATGTATTACATTTTTCTTCAAACAATCCTTTCTCTCCCCATTACACTGCGTAGCCTAGTCAATTGATACCCTCTGCATTTTCAACTTTCAGAGCAAAAGACTAAAAGCAGTTAAAGTTAAAACTGCACTCTTCCCAGTCCCACTTCACTTGCCCCTTCTCCCCCAGGAAGGATTGGTTGAAAAAGGGCTACGAAGATAGTGAAGGGCCTAGAGGGGAGGACCTATGAGGAGCAGCTGAGGTCACTTGGCCTGTTCAGCCTGGAAAAGAGGAGGCTGAGGGGAGACCTCATCGTAGTCTACAGCTTCCTCACGAGGGGGAGTGGAGGGGCAGGCGCCGATCTGTTCTCAGTGACAGGACCCGCGGGAACGGTGTCAAGCTGAGGCAGGGGAGGTTTAGGCTAGACATCAGGAAGAGGTTCTGCACTGAGGGGTTGGTCGCACACTGGAACAGGCTCCCCAAGGAAGCAGTCACTGCACCAAGCCTGTCGGAGTTTAAGAAGCATTTGACTTAGTCACATGGTCTGAATTTTTGGGTAGACCTGTGTGGTGCCAGGAGTTGGACTCATTGATCCTTAAGGGCCCCTTCCAACTCAAGATATTCTGTAGTTCTAGAATAAAGTGATGAAGAGAGAGGAAAGAGAGGAAGCTCAAGAAGATGAATCAGCTCAGAACCACATAGGCAAAAATCCTGATAGATTCAGTCAGTCTTTAGTAGTAATTTTTCTGATGTGTTTGCTGTGTCCCTTGGCAGTGTGATGGACTTAAGTGATTCAAGAGAGTTTTATGTGTAGCATATCGTATATACAGTGATGCATTTTGACATTTACATAAAAAAACCCACAGTATTACAGCTTCTCAGTTCATCCAAAAGGGACGCTATCCCAGGCCCCTGCTTATAAAAAACTTGGACAGACTTCGGGCATGTCCCTGCCCCTCGCTCAGCTTAGGCTGGGTCAATGACTGCCTGAGCAGTTTGTAGCTTATCAGTGTAAGTAACTGCAGATTTACAACGATCACAGTTTAAGCAAAGATAACTGGTCAGGAAACAAGTAAAAAGAATAAATAAATAAATCAGGACAATTTGACACGCTGATGTCAAGACTGAATAAATGCACAAATTTCAAAGATTTTTCTTCTCTTTATTTAAACACAAATACATTTACAGCATGCAGGTAAGTTAAAACTATATGGCGTCTTCCCCAAACCAATTGTTTTAAATGCATCTTAAGTGTACTGAAGTTAATTCATATTCCACAGGTAGACTTGTCCTCTCATGTCAAATTTAGAATTACGCACAGTAGTGAGTCAGCATTTAAGTTATGTAAATAATTTAGTTGTTCACCAGAAATAAATATTATTTCACCGAGTTCCTATCCTAAACCATCTTTAAAAAAATATGATCTAGAGGAACATAAAAGTAAGAACCAAAGACTGCAAGTTGAAACAGCAGTGTTGAACATTCCCTGTATAGACTGAATATTAATTTACAAAAAACAGTAATTGTCCTGTCCAGCTGACCTACGACAGCCAAACCAGAAAACAAGAAGTATATATCTTATTTAACACTTTAAGAGGCAGTTCTTGGTAAACTTCATAAAATGTTTAAAATAAAAAAGTTTAAATATAAAAAGGTACACTGAGCTACAGGCTATCATTTCTTTATTTTAAACAGGAATTTTCAGCACCAAAACCCACGATAATTACCTACAGGAATGAAACCCCCATTCACAGGCATGAGAAAAAAATCCTGCTTCATCTGAATGCATTTTAAAGAAAGTGGGGTTTTGTTTTTGATTGTAAATTAACAAATCAAGGCCTGAAAACCTGCAGTTAAGGTTGAGGAAGATAACAGACAGTATTGTTTCCATTATGAGAAGTTTCAATTGAAATAGTTTTTGCTGTTCCTTTTCTTTCTGCAGAGTGCTGTCTTTAGACATGCTCTAAAACAACTGCAAGTTTGGAGTGTTTGGCAGCCTTAATAAACAGAACAGTCTTAAAAGCTGAAAACTCCCAAATAGTGAGATTTCTGACTGATACACTCAACCATTAAAAATATCGAACTATTAAAAATTCAGTCTACTGTAGATATAGAAAACAAGTGGTTCAAGGTCTAAAATCTGACTACACTCCATCATGATATAAATACTTTTTCTATTTATATTATAAAAAGTTGAAAGTGATTTGCTGCTGCTGAACAGTTATAGAATCTCTACCGTTTCCAAAATAACTGATGAGTACCCATCAAAAAATTCAAACTAACACACAAAGTGGTATTAACAGGGCCTGGAAAGCTGTCTAAATTCTTTCAGCAACATTAAGTTCCTTCTTTCTCAAAGACCTGGAAACTAGTTTCTATCCAGAAGGAGGCTAAAAATTATAGTGGCTAAACCCTATAAATAAGTTAGGCAAATTATACTAGAAAAACCTAAACCCCAGATTCTGCTCAGTGGAAGTATTGGAGCTCAAAAACAAAAAAAAAAACATTTCATTAGCCACTTTAGAGGACTTTATTGCAAAGAGAAGAAAAATATTCAACAACTACTACTTTGGACATTTCATATACCTACTTACAAACGGATTACAAATACAATTCGCTATAGTGCTTTATTTTTATTTTAAACACACCTCTGGGATTTCCAGATCCATAGTTTTAAAAAGCTGTATCCTTTATAAGGTGTATCTGAAATTGTTGCTGAAATTAATTTTAATTGAAAGTTAAAACTTTAGCTGAAAATTCCAGTACTGTGTATGCAGTGGAATATCAAATTAAATTTTAGATTGTGCTCATTTCACTATTTTACAACAGCGAAAGTGAACCACCACAGATGTAGACAAATGGATAAACAGGCTCATCAGAATGAAGCAGAATGTTTTCACTCTACCAGACTATACTGTGTGTAGAATCAGGAACAGGACAGATGAGATAATCCATTGCCAGAGTCTTTTGTAAACTTCAGTTTACTCTTATTACTGTACAATATTTAACTCTAAATAACCCGATAAACGGGCATTTAATCAGATAACAGTTACACAGCCTTGTTCATATTGAACTCTTTAGTTCTGTGGTGCAGCGCTCGCAGTGCCTTATGGCAGTTGTCGTAAGCACACTTCAGTATTCTTACACTGTACAAAGAAATTTAGTTCCAATGCTCTATGTAGCATTCCAAAAGAAAACCATAATGTAATGTAGAGTGCTGTTCTAATTCAGTGGGACATGTAGTGTTATGTGAAGTGATAAAAATGAAAACATACTTAAACACTGTTGCACATTCCCTAAGACAATAAAATGTACACAAATTAAGCTAGAAAAATTGAACTAAGATTTTCTTAATGTACATTCAGCTTGGCACAGTGCAGACTAAATTTAAGACATGAAAGACAAACCGTGTAATGAGCAGAGCTACACTTTAACTAACATGTCATTTTTCAAGACGCCAAAATTGCACTCTAGTTTGTTTTTTTGGGGGAATATGGGCAGGGGGTAGGAAATCAGTTAGCAGAATTTGTAGAAGGGGAAAAGAGCTGTACAGGCCAGGTATAATTTATACATTTTCAAAAAATAATCCTACAGTCCCCAAAGGGAAAGATTATTGTCATGGAATGACTCCCTCTATACGATATCCAAGCCTCCTTACGCTGCATTTACCGTTCAGCAACTGTAAATGAGAAAAATAAAGAAGTTAAGTGTTCGTACCTCATAAACCAAGAAAGCCAAGCTATTTATATTTACAGTAGATTACATTCATTATTTACATCGCTTTTAAGAGCTCAGTTCTCAAACCGCTTAGATAAATGCTAACACAACATCTGCTTTAGAATAAGACATTATGCAATGCTGGAAGCATTTAAGCAATGCTGGCTGTTACCAATACAAATTTACACCAAGATAAGCTGACTAATGCAATCAAGACCAGATACCCAAAGCAGTGAACATTATAATCAAGCCAATTACAACCCATCTCCATTTCTTACAACATTGCTACTTTTCCAGGGAAGGGGGAGAACTGCCTGGGTACCACGTACCCACCTAACACCTGCTGCAAAGTTTTGCCTTGGCTCTTTTGGGAAGATGAGGTGGGAATGAAGAGATCATCTGGCATTAATTGCGCTAAAAATGTTTGATCTATGTGAGGAAATAACAGCTGACTTTTTTTTTTTAAACACTTCCAGAATCATTAAGTTAAATGGTGGTCTCCAAATGTTAAACAGCACACCATGCTTCTACTGTACCAGAACTCCTACCCTAACCAGAAACTCCGATGCTTAGTATCTGTATTAATCCTCAGAAAAAAGATACAATAGACACTACTACAGAGAAAAATGCTACTGACTGGTTACCTAAGTATTCACAAACTCAGGAGATATTTATATTTAATAATAAAATGAAGTTCAAAGTTTTGTTCCCATACTTCCATAAGGGAGAGATTCTTCCAAAACCAAAATAAGACAGTTCGAATAAATGAAGCTCATTGCTCTGCCTTTAAGTGCTAAACTCAGCTTGATTCTACAGCAACGAGTAATGTGCCAATGCCAGAAGTAGTAGGAAAGCTTTACAACTGCTTAAGGGATCCTGTACATATATTATGTAGTGGGGGTTTCTTTTATTGTTGTTTTGTTGTTTGTTTTAAAAAGGGACTTTAGCCAATACTTAGATATTTTTCACTCCCAGATGATTAATCTACAAATAGTCCAAAAGTCAAAGGGCTAAGTCTCCTATTTAAAATCCCAGTGGCCGACAGTGAAAGCTCCTTCTCCAAAGCAAGATACAAGCTCAAAATTGAGTAAGTTATCGCTGATTATATCAGCTGTAAGTACTCTTAAAGATGTGTAAGACTAAATAGACTCTCTTGCTGGAGTTGTAGGCAACATTATTTTAGAATGAGTTTCCACACGCTTTAGGCATCTAAAAATATATCAAGTCAATCACACCTTCATATACCTCTGCATTGGACAGTGGAGCTAGATTGATTTCATAGTTGAAGTAGCTGCAAGATTACATTCACCCTGTCAAAATATTAATCAAATGTGCATGAATTGCCAGCTCCTTGGTCATTCAAATTAAACCTTATTCAAGGTTGAAGTACATAGCACTTCAACCTCTACTTTAAGAGAGGCTACTGAACAGAACCAGGTACCCTAACTAGTTCTACTGCCTGATTTTCTTCACTAAATTGGATGGAAAACTTTGAAAAGACATTCAGCTAATATAAATGAATGAAGACAAGATTAATAAGCTGCTCTAAGTACACTTCAAAAAAAAGGCCCAGGATTTAAGCACCACACAATCGATTATTTTAGGATTATTTTCAAACTGAAGATGCAGATAACCTTAACTAAGGATTTCTAGAAGGCATTCATATTACAACACTCAAAAGTGAAGATGATGACAGAAGATGCAGTAAAGCATTACTCTTGGGTAACTAACAGACCAACTACAATGCAGACATTAATTAAAAGACTTGATTCTGCAAGTAACTTACGTATATTAAGTACCTGACTCAGTGTAATGATTTATGAGATTAAAGAGAGATTATGAGACATATTTGAGAGGTATTCCCCATTTTTAAAGTGCACATATTGATTCCAACTACCATACTTGTATTTTAATTAGGCAACAATTAAAGTTTACTGGATAAATACATGAATTTTTCCATTAAATGCTTCCAAATTACAGACACGTGAAACAGTGCACAAAGTTAGTAAGAACAACATAAGAACAGGGTCACTTTTTTTTATTTCATTGCTGACTGCTTTTTGAAGGGAACCATTAAAAAAATACTAGCGAGACAAAATAATTTAAACTCTCCAAACTCTTCTCAAAAATTAGCTATTTGCTGTGGCTGATAACGATATCCAATCGACTGTTTTTACATTTTCTTCTACTTCATTGTAACTCAACAACTACCATTTTACAATAAATGCCAGTTTTAGAACAAAAAAAAACAGAATTAGTGAGGTACACTGTTCCTCTAGCTATAAATTCCTGAAAGAAGTTAATTTGATTACTCAAGTGATTTTATACAACAGAATGGACTGTAATAATACTAACAAAGAGTGGTCACGCACTTAAAACAAATCCTACAAGCCAAACTTACACTTTGTCCTGCCGTCCTCCACCTCCACGCAGTGCAACTGGCTGGCTGTTTTGAGTGAATGCACCTCCCCCACGAATTGCACTTGGATGAGTTGGAGAAGCTGCTGGATGCTGGCCAGGACGGATAGGCTTAGCTGCACGAAACAAGACATGACTTACAGATATGTACACAGCAATTTCATCTTTCATTATTCAAATTTACTAATGCTTCATTTTACAGCGGCCTAAAAGTAATAATCAAAATTGAATGCACTTTGAATTAGAGGAAAACAAGTTTAGGAGATGGTATTCCAAGAACCTGTCAGATTAGTATCAAATATAATCAGCTCTGAAAAATAGACAAGGTTTTCCTTTTATTATCCCTACTAGTGTTAAAGCTAACAAAGTTTCTGAAAATGATTTTCCCCACATGTATTATCTACCCCACCTAATGTATTTCTTTGTAAGAGTCCTATTTCTTGTCAGTAAGAACTCAGACAATTCACCACTCGAAGTTGTGTTATGTTCCTAAAAAGAACCATTATATCCTGCTGTTTCTCTCACACCTCCTCAATGATATGTCACTAGTTTATTTTGCTCTACAAGCTAGTTATTTTGCTCTATGAGCAGTTCTGCATACTGGTTACTCCACAAATAAACACCACTCCATCAAATACTTACCAGCATATATTATGTAATTTGCTATATTTTGGAATTCATGTAGTTTTGACAGGAAATTCACAAGCTGCATATGCTTTCATAAATTGCTTTCAGTCAGTTTTGCGCTAGCTCTTAACAAGACATACACAACTGTATAACCGTAAGAGTTCTGCCACGTTAAACAGAAAATACATAAACAGATATTAAACTACAGGTAGCAACTACATCAGAGAAACACTTCTCAACTTCTGCCTTGCAGCAAACTAATCTCCTGGAACACGTGTTCAACCAGACACTTACGTACAGGAAGCTTTATACCTGCGGTAAACTCACTAGAGAATTGTTTGTTGTCTTAGAGATCACTTGACAGAAAGATAAAGCAGGAATGCATCAGTTTTTGAGCTGCCACTTGAGGAGACCAAAAAACCCATACCAAAACCCCTCCCAAAAAAAAAGTTTCAGTCTGGAACAGCTCTTTACAAACCTACGGAATACAAGCAAAATTCAACTCCAATGTTCATTTCAGCTGAATCAGAATTTAAGGTAAGTATGTTGATTACTGAAGTCCTTATACAGGTGGATCCCATAATTACTGGTCCAACAAAAACACTGTAACAGGCACGGGTAAGTCCTTCACAGGTCCCACACCCTCCTGGTCCTCAGTACTTGACAGCATAATAGCAGGTGGAAAGGAGGACCAAGAGTATGACTGCATTCCACCACACAGTAAGAAACTCTACTAGCTATCATTTTTTTTTTTGGCTAAGAAGGGCTACTGAATATTACATGTTTTGGAACAAAGAACCAAAAATACTAGGTGAAGGATTTTTGGATGTTAGTTGGGGGTTTCTGTCTGCCCCCTCCCAACCAAGATCTAAAGAAAGCAAGACAGTTTTTGTTGTTGTTCTTGAAGGCAATGACAATCTCTCACATTGCCTTGAACACCTACTTAGCCTTAGAAATTCTTATGAAATAATGTTACAGAGCTAAGACCCTGTATTCAGCATATTGTTTTGTTCTAGGAAACAACACATACAGGACAGAATCCTAGGTAAGACTTTCCCAGCTTGTAAAAAAGTCCAGCTATCAGAAGTCGGTCATAGAAGAGACCCATTTAATAAGAAGCACACAACAAAATGCACACACAGTCTGACTAACCACAATATAACTCGTGGTTGAAAATACACCATGTTCACGCAAGTGAATACAACTATGGTTGAAAAATGCACACATAAGAAGATAAAAAAAATCAGGAGAGAGAGAAGTTTTAGGAGCCAAGGGGTTCTCTACTAACCAATTTGTGCAGAATGTCCTCGTCTGGCCATGTTTTTGGATCTTACAGCTTCCTTTATACGGTCTACTTCCTGCTGATACCGCTTGCGATCACGAGATGCATTCTCTTTGGCTTCCTTCAGTGCAGACTCCAAAGCTTTAACTCTTTCGGCCGTAGCCCTAAGTCGCTTCTCCAGTTTAGGAAGTTCACAGCGAAGATCTGCATTATCACGTACCAGCTACAAAAATTGAATCTATTATTTTTTTGGTCTCTCTCTCCATGGGGAGAACCAACCAAGAACCCCCACAGGCTACTGCATATATACTAATGTGATAAAGTTTCATTGTATATATATATATTACAGCATCACATTAGTGTATCTGTATATTTATATATATGTATAAATATATATATAACTATATACTGTATAGTCGGGCTACTATACTATGCATACTTAAGCTTCTAGTAAGTCCAATAGCTCAGCACTACGATTATCATTTGAAAGCCCGTTACTGTGGAAGGGCACACTGTCCAACACAGGCACTTGAAGACTACATTCTTATTTAGTCAGAGGGAAACAGGCAGGCATCCCTCAAATTGGAACAGTAACTCTAAATGCTAACTTCTGATCTTCCTTGATTTTAATGCAACTATTTTGTTATATACCCCCATGCACTTAAAATGTCTATTAAATGAGTCTATAGGAAAACTTTAGTCTATTGTTTTATATCCAGAAATGCATTCGAGACATGAAAATATTTAATTATAGAACAGTTACTTTATGACCAATAGTTTTTCAGTCACTTCCATAATAATGAAGCTTAAGTAGCTTATCTGTTTTTAATTAAACTTGAAATTAAGCCTCATTGTACCTGCTTGTGAACCTTTGTAAGCTGTTCAAGATTATTCTCAAGGAAAGAAATCTTCTGTTTCTGTGCAGCACTGCCTCCTGTATCATCTGAGTCAATCTCGGCACTCTGCAGTAACAAAGGCAGAGGGAGGAAGAAAAGATGCTGAATACAAATCTGAACTTACATGTTAAGATCAAGCCAGAAAAAAAAAGATCAATTCAAAGTTTAGTTTTAAACTGAAATTTACACAACAATCTCAGAGATACCAAATTTCCTTACAGTATCACTTTACCTTTTTCACTCTAGTGGCCAGATCTTGAACAAACAGCTTCCGAAGATTGTGGAGAGTCTGAAGTTCTTTAGCCTACAGTTAAGGAGGAGGGAAAAGACAAAAATTATTTCTGAAGGAAAAAAGTAAGTATTGACATTTACTTTGGCAAGTATTCTGACTAACTTACCACAGTCTCTTCCAAACCCTTTAAATCTTGCCTCGCTTGTTCCCGCCTGTCCTGCATAACCCTAAAAGAGAATATATTCAACCTGAAGCATCTGAGCAAAACTGGAAACGTTTTAGGAGACTAGAGAGTGGTAAACACTATATGGTATAAATAGAAAATGTCTGTCTTTCAGCTGAAGTCCTCAATTAAGGTTATCACCAATGGATGACAACACTCAAATGCACTTGAGGTGGCGGAGAAAGTTGCAGGAAGAAAAGAGGGAGTACTTTTAACACTGAAGGAATACAAACACGTACTTTCAGCTGCATAAATTATGAATTTCTAAAATGATTAAAGAAAGATTTTCAGAATCATGTTCAGGAATGTTTGGGAAAAATCTTATCCTGCAAAATGCTCTTAGCTTTGACCAACTGTGAAAGCGTTAATTAGTACCAAGGGATGGCCTTAGGATTTTTTTTTTTTGTTCCACCACCTCATCCCCATTACATTTGCCAAAGTTTGCATCATAAGCAGTGGAATCTCAGTTTCCAGGAATATAACCGAATGACACTACTTTTCAGAGCTGCTGTCTTCCTATTTAATGGGAAAACACTAACTGCACCACTAATGTTCTCTCAGAATTATATTGCAGTGCATGTCTTACTCTGACAGGACACAGGGAAGGGATTTGGACTTCTCTTTTTAGGAATCAAGGTCAGAAAAAGAAGGCCATGGACTGGATGAAAACAAGCCACTCCTATTAAGTGGCCAGAATATGAGCTTCTTTTCCTCTTGAAAATTCTCCTCATCCAGTTATGTTACCAGACCACAGTTAAATGATTAAACATCTGAGGCAATAAAACATTCTGAAGAATGTCATTATCCATTTTCCAGACCTCACTGGAAAAGTCCTTTGCCATGCACATTTATGATATAAAATGGAAAATAACTGGATTGAAGGGGGAGGACATTTTTAATGCTTCTTACGGGTCTTTGGAAGAGCAAAGTTTCTAACACAGCACATGCCTTTAGGGGATTAACGCTCTCTCTCTCTCTATATATATATATATACACACACACACAAATATTTTAGCCTGCAAAATGAAATGACAACCACAAGTGCATTTATCAAATCTTGTAAGACAAGAAAATCTATTGTAATTGACACTGAGTGGCATATGAGTAAATGAGAATAAGATGGATTCACAAGACCAAAGCACTATTAAAATTTAAGTCACTTAAACCAACGTTGTATTTCATAGTAAGGCTACTGAAAAGAATGTGTTATTGGTTACTCGTACAGACCAATCAAACCTGATTGTGTGAACTTTATGATTAAAAACCTGAAAGTTGCCAGGTGCTTCTTAAGAAAAACTATGTGCTTTTGAAAAAGTTAAGTATTCTTAACCTCTGTAAAGGTAAGTTTATATATGCCAGAAATGGGGTGCTACTGATAGTCTAGTAGAATTTAGATTATGGTGAAATTTCTTGAAGTTCATAAATGCTTTTCAGCTTGACCTGTGGAAACTTACCCACAACTGGAATTCAGTTTTAAGTCTTGCATTAACATTTCAGTCTCTTTCAAGAAAATACATTATTTAGTTACTACATGAAGTACACAGCTGTTGAATCTCAACAGGCCAGTTTGAACCACCTGACCAGTTAAATTGCATAGAACCACAAGGAATAATGAAAATGTTGCAAGGTCAGGGTAAACCTCTTCCAGTCCTAGAGCATGCAAAACTTAGCTTTAAAAATGAAAAAGTTAATTGCTCCAGCTTGTAGCATATTAACACAGTGAGATTTGATTTGGCCTTTGTATATCTTTCATTATTTTAGTTCCAATTTTATATACTAAGGCAGTGAAAAGCAGTGAAAAATGTTTTTAAAACATTGTTCAAGAAGGCGCTGGAGCCTCTCTTTAATAAGAATATCATATAGTGAAAGGGACTTCATCATCCTATCAGGTCACTTGTTTTAAAAATACAAATGTTCCCACACACATTTGTTTTATGCTTGATTATCACTTACGTAAGCTCATGGAGTTTTCTACTTTTTTCCTGATCAGTTGCTTTCAACTTCTCATGCTCAACTCTAAGACGTTCTTGTTCAAGCATCATCTTCTGATTTTGGCTGAAGACAGAAGTAAGTGTTAGGTGTATTTTTAAAAGGACAGGGAAGAATAGGGAACAGAGCTGCACATCTTTGTGATATCTAATGAAATTAAAGCAGAAGAGACCTTTGCCTTCTCCCTGTCACCAGAAGCATCAAACAGAAGCCCATTAAGCTGCAATCCAAATCAAATTATCAACACTTAGTAACAAAGGCTTCTGATATGTTGTGATGGGTCAGTTGATTGAAACAAACCACATCCAGTAAAGCAACACTAATCAGATACTGCTGGAGAAAACCTTCGCCACTTCCTTCCCACCCTACCATGCCTCTGTACTTGCACAGTTCAGTCATTTGGCAGTACCAAAATGATGACAATTGCTTACTCTTGGAGTTCAGTGATAAGTTTCTCCTTTGCATCAACTTCATCTCTTAGGCTACTGATTTGTTTCTGATGTGTCTCACGATGGCTCTGAATCTGCTGTTCCACAGCTTGCTATTGTAAATAAAACAACCAAACAAACATGTATTATATGCTTTCAGAAGTTGTTATACTTCATTTTGTTTAAGAAAACCAATTAAGTTAACTTACCTTGACTTCATTTGCAGTTTGAACCTTATTTAAGTGCTCTTTCTCCATCTCATGGACTTTTTCTAGTAGGAACAGGGGAGAAACGACATTTCAGCCAAGTTATATGCAATTATAGGGAAGATGGAAGTAATTCCCTCAGCCCAACACTTTAAAGTTTGGAAAAAAAGTTATCTACCTGTCTCCACATGTACCAGCTGAATCAGCAGCATCTTGAATTTGATCATATCCTTAGCACTTCAAACAGCAAATATGCTTTTCTATTGACTAATTCTGTATGTTCAGTAGCAAAATGCTATCCTGGAGCTCTTCCACCCAGACAGAGCAATTTCCTATTTATTATTACATATTTAAACTTGGATGGGGCATGGACAGACTAAAAAGCTATGCCTACCCTGTGCTCGAAGTTGAACTAGTTCTTCATTAAGGGAATCCACAGACTCTTCCAGCTGTCTCTTCTTCTGTTCCACATTCTGAAGATATTCAGTCAACGACTTGATCTTGGCTTCATGCTTGTAGAAAAGAAAGATTCATTTACTTCAGAACTAGGTACCATGGAATTACATCTGCATAAACACTTCATACTTCTTTTTTAAAGAAGTAACCTGATCTCAAAATAAAATGGTGCCAACTAAACTTTCTAAGAAGAATATGACTACTTGAGTAGATCTGTAATGTGGCTTGTAAAACAACGTCTTAAATTCATGCCATTCAATGAAATGAAGTAAAATTTTTTTTTTGCTGGGAGAATAAATGCTTTTGAATGTTAAATACTATCAGAGGAAAGTGATTCACTGCATTTAGAAAACAGTACTGAAATACACATTTTCTGATATAAAAGATGACCATCTGTATGGTCAATACAGAGAAAATAATAATACCAAAATATAGAGAAATTAAGTTGTGTATGTAGGTCACAATTTTGATAATTGTTCGAGAAGATTAGCAATGTGACTTCAATCACAGTGAAACGGCTGATCAGGCATTAGAAGCAAGTTTCATCTGCTATGCAAACCTACTGTAATATCACTGTGCTAATGCTACCTCTCCCACTTTCAGCTTGCTGCATTACAGCAGAGCACAAGACAGTGCCTTCTGTAAGATTTGTATTTGTAAGGAATCCTGCGACAGAACATACACACACTAGTATTTAATATAATTGCTGCAAAAGCATTATCAGGCTGCAGACATATTGCAGAAATTCTGACATCCTGTCATACAGTTACTCAGAAGGACCCAAACTGAAAATTCAGGACACAGCCGAGTCCCGTGGCTGTTCAAACGCAACTTACTTTGTTAGGTGTAAAAAATGTTACTGCAACTTTCTCCCCTTACAGGTTAACGGGATTCAAAAGAACATTTAGGAAGAACTCAAGAAATATTTACCTGTGAAATACGGAGCTGACAGGCAGCTAACTCCTTTTCATTTTCTTCCATTTTCTTATTGCTTTCAGCTTGTGTGCCTTCTAACTGTTTGCATCGTTTTACCATTGTTTTTACTTCTGATTTCATTTTGCTAATGTACAGTCTCGCAACCGTGAATTCTTCATCTATCATGCCAGTTCCCTCAGGCTGCTGAAAATTGTAGAATCACATTTAGAAAGCTTAGATACAGAAACAGAATTAAAGATGAGGTGGAACAACTTAGTGCCTAGCATCCCTACACCCACCCCAGCTGGTAATCAGAGTACTTGGGCACCAAAACATAACTTCACATTACCTAACATTATTCACATCTGCTGGGGAACTTAAATGAATAGCCGATGAATAACCTGGAAGTACAGCACACTTAAAAGATTACCTTCAATACCCCACTTCAACGCCCCTTACAAGCTTAACACTTACAGACCTGACTCTGCCATTTATAACTTGTATCTGCAGGTTATAATCAATAAGTAATGACTGGTATAATAAACTCTTGAAAATAACTACTAGCTGTTGTGTTGTTCCCCTCCCCCTGTCCAAATGCTTTTGATTGCACAAAGGTAGCGAGTTGCTTACGACACTGCTTATGTTCCTGTCCTACAGTCATTTTCTCGATTTATCTTTTATTTCAGTTCCATGTTCCATTTTTAAGGTAATTAACATCGTGATTGCCACTGTGAGTCCAAGATGATGCAGTTGAAACTGTCATGTGAAATGGCTCTAACAACAGTATGAATGAAAACACTACTTCAGAAATCATATCTGCTGTATCTTGTCTGTGCACAATCAATTTCTATTTGGGACTTAGTAAGCCACAGTAGAAGCAAGGAACGACCTTATGCCCAAATTACTAATGCGTATGAGGGTTACTATGGTAGTTACTTTTACTGTACTAAGAAAACTGACCCTACCCATCTGTAATGTATGTGTCTGTGTGTGGCATTAAAAGCTTCATCAAGTAAACCTTACCTTGACATCATTATTTCCTACTGCAATTCCTATTTCTGCAAGATCTTTTAGTAAGGAGGCCATCATCTCTGTTGCTCGTTTCTTCTGATGGTTAGTCATTTCTTTAAGTTTTTGAAGCTCTGCATCTATACTGGCTAAAGTGACCTACAGTAAAAGTAGTTGTATTTTAGTAAACAATACACATCTTTAAAACTAGTTTCATATTATTTAAAATAGCTATATTTGCTACATTATAACAACTATTGAAGTGTCACATTGTTTTCAAAGAACATGTTTCAAAAAAATTTAACCAAAGTAAATATTCCACATAGTAAATACATAGAAGTTCTACAATGACACTATTTCTGAAAGAAAAGTTGCAGACTGTGGACAGAGGCCTTCAGCTCACAAAATGTAATCTTAAAACTCAGCAACAAAATTTGTCAGCTTTGTTAAGCAGTATTCAGAGTTATATTGGGTTAAATATTGCAGAGGATTGCATTTATAGGAAAAAAGGTACATGGAGAACAAGTCCAACACTTTTTGCTACATTTGTAGAGTTCTTCACTCTCTCCTGCTTGGAAATTAAAATATGACACCTAATTCTGAGTGTCCATAAGCACTGCAGTTACTCTAGAGTAGACTTACAGTTGGTTTGAGCTGCTGTGGTTGCAGTGGCTGCAGCTAAAGCAGCTTGCACACTCAGAAGTTGGTGGCTCTTTGCTGATCAGTTTTAAAAAACACACCTGAAGTTCTACAGCAGGAGAGTTCCAGCTAGTGATACAAAAGGATAGTTACTGCTTGGGTTAGCTGTGACAGACTGAGAACATTGAACTGTCTTTACTTTTATATCCATCTCTCAGTTCTGTCAGCTTGCATCAGCATCAAAACTGTGCAGTAATCTTGGAATGTTATTGAGAAGACTAGCACAGTTGCCATGGATAGTTTCACTAGACCTGTAAAGATTAGGTGGCATGAAATAAACTGTCAGAGCAAAGATGGAGAAGACAGAAAACAGATTTTGACAGAGCAAGAAACCTTTCAGGCCACATCAGCCAGGAAAGAATTCTCAGAGGTTTATACAAGGGAAATGAAGGGGAAAAAGAAAGCCGTATAAAAATTTTATCAGTCACTTAGGTCATCAAATGAGTTTTCTGGTATGAAACAGGTTTTAGAATTAAACTCACTTTCCCTTGTGAAAACCTTTAAATGACTCCAAGCAAGAAATACAGCTTGGAGATACAAGGCAAGAATTTTTTATTGAAGACTCAGCAATTTCTTGACCCATTTTCTTACCGATTTTTGATTGAGTTCATCACTAAGCAGTTCATACTCCTTTGCCTTATCTTCTACTTCCTGAGATTTCTGATCATAATTGACAGCTAATTCTTCAAGGGCTTGTAGCACCTCTTTCACTTCCTCTTTAGAGGCATCATTTTCAGCCTGAAGGCGATTCAACTCTGCTTGCAGGTTGTCTTGGTCCCGTCTGGTTGATGCTAAAAGCTACAACATTGATAGAGATTTGTTTAAAACAAGTCATCACCATCAAGAACACTGCACGAACAAGTAAAATCTTAGTAATGCTTTCAACTACTGTAACTGCCTATATCTACATTTTTATGATGTCTAGCATAACAAAACAAGGACACCGAGGACAGAAAGCGAGGTACACTCATACAGAATTCCTCAGCTTCTGAAGTCTTTGCAAAATGGAAATGATTACGGATGAAGGCACTTAAGACCAGCAACTGGAAACGTGCATGGAAAACTGCAAGAAGGTCACCGAACACTACTCAAGTCTGAAATTGTCAGCAGGCTAGGGATTAAACTTTCAGCACTTTAACACTGTTAGCTGCTGAAGAATAGCTAGAACAAAACGAAGAGCTGATAAAGATGCAGGTTTATTTAAGTTTTATTTAAGTAAAGAGCAAATAACAGCTCCAACTTCCTGAGTCCTCAACCCATTTCCTTCTTGCCCTATACACCAAGATTTTTTTCATTGTATTTTTTAGACTTTGTAAACATAGAATTACTTGCTCTGATATCTTGGCTAAATGAAATTGCTAGGTATTTTCCCCTATAATTAAGTTGTATCACTGACATCATGCACATACAAATGGTTCAAATATTCTAGAAAGTGCAGCCTGAAGTAGCACTGAGATACTTCTCTTTTTATTAGGTACAATTAAATTCCACACATATCCCCGCCCACCATCTGTCAGTACAGCAATATTGACAAGAGTAAACCATAAAACGTATTTCTTACAGTACACCAAGGTATACTTAGTTTTGACAAACTGCTAGCTTTTTATGAAGAACACAACAGCCAATGTCTTTGCTGTTAGATATAAAGATTTCAGTTCCTTCTGCCTTCGTGGATAATCAAGCCTTGAGTAAACTGACTCAAATGTAGCCAGAAGTACAGCATGATCAGGGAGAATGAATAAGCAGATCATTTCAAGTCTGATTTAAAAAAAGCTATTGTACAGAAACAATCAACCGTCTTATTCCCTAGTCATAAACTACAGCCCATTCAGAACATCTCCAAAAGAAAAGTCAATGAAAAGCAGTATAAAGACGCGAAAGCAAAACTCACCTCCTCCTGATCCAACATTTGTGTTTTTAGTTTTTCTACTAGCTGGCTCTGCTGATTAATTTCTTCATCCTGCAGTTGAATTAAGACTGTGTTCAATACATTGACAAATATCGCTGAGAAAAAATAATCTAAGAGAAGGCAGCATCAGGCATCTAACCTTTCTATATTCTGAGACAATTAGACAACTCAAAGCAATAAACATAAGAAATCTTTCTGAATCACAGGCTGATCCATTTAGCACCTTAACTTGGCATATACGTATAAAACACTGTGCTTCAAGGACAAAATTCTTATGTCTGTGCTTTTGCAAGTCTTCTCCAAGTTGTTCTAGCTTCCAATAAATAAATCAGATATAAAAGGTTTTTTTCATATTTAGTACTACTGCTTTAGTTTGAAATTATGTTCAATGTTTGCATATTTTATTTGAAAGTAAGAGTTTTTGCTTCCAAATACTTTTTTATTCTTTTTTTTTTAAACCATTATTTTCCTCCTTTTGGTATACTGTTAATCCAAACTATCAGCTTGGAATGGCATACACCCAGAAAGCAGAAAAGCTATTCAAGATTCTCATGAGCTTTTCCTTCTTATTTTTTCTTTTTATCTTCCGCCCCCTCCATATGCACTCATATGCATTCAGTATGCTTTTTAGTACTTTCAGCAAAGTGGGGAAAGCATCTAAGAAAGGATGCTCACTTAGTACCAGATAAACCAGTTTTGATATCTCTTAAT
The DNA here is from genome assembly GCF_040182565.1 of Anser cygnoides. NCBI lineage: Eukaryota > Metazoa > Chordata > Aves > Anseriformes > Anatidae > Anser > Anser cygnoides. The sequence goes on along the minus strand of NC_089874.1, from coordinate 15,949,017 downwards.
CAGAACTTCAGAAATAGAATAGGCACTCCTGGCAAATATTTAAACAAGCTGTGCTAACAAATGAAGACTGACAAATTAAGCATTACATAATGTAGCTCAAGATGTATTTCCAAGATGTCTTACATTAAATAAGAATGAATAAGAACGGCATACCTTGTCATCCAGTTGTTTGTATAGTTTGGCAATTTCCTCCTCACATTTTCTTCTCTCAGCATCAGTGAAATTGCCAGTTACTCCAATTGTGGTTGCTGGTTTATCATTAACAATAGTAATATCCTTGTCCACTGCAAAAGCTTCTAAGTTGGCCTTCTCCTTGTCAAACTGTTCATCAACAGGTACGGTCTCACCTTAAATAAAGGAATATAAAGTATTTTTACTTTGATAGGTAGCCATATTTACTGCTAAACTGATCTACTTCCTATTTAAGAGTATTTGTTCAGTTACACTTTTATCCCTTTATGTTCATTAACCCTTTTCTGATGAGAATACTTGACTAACTTCACATAAAAAAATGCCACACACTAGTTAAGGCACTTCTCTGGTAAACTAACTAAATTCCTTAGTGCCTTATCACAACACATTTTATGCAGTTCTTGGATGATATGGGCTCTTTCCAACATTCCAGTATCTTGTGTCAATATTCTTAAAGCATCATACTTAACTTCTCAGGTGTGGCCTCATAACATCTCTACACAAGACATGAAAAAAATCATAACCCACTCAAGTGAGACCTTTTTTTTTTTTTTTTTTTTTTCAGATTTACTCTAAGATGTCGTGCAGGAGTTGTCTGCATGATTGCAGAGACAGATGTATTCTGGAGTTTGCAGCTTTAGAAGATATAAGTAGTTTCCATGTTTTTCTTTTCCTGAATTTATGGTTTCATAATTAACTTGCATTTCATTGAAGTGTCTGGCAAAAAAGAACTCAATCGTTCAGAGAGGATGGACACACATTATCTACTGTTAGCACTATTTTTCTTTTGCCTACAAAGGTGTTTGAGCTATAAACAAGGACAAAACCTTATGAGACTGATATGAATTAGAGAGACAGAAAACTTTCAGTTTCTGCAATTACAATTTTTATATATATATATATATGTATGTATTTGGGACATATGTATGAGGAATGATATGTATTTTTTAAATAGTTTACCTAGGTCCAGTTCTCCTAGTAAATCAAGTGTTGAAGAACCTAATACCAACCTACTTTCAGATATTTTTACCGGTATAAAAAATATATAAAAAAAAAGCTGTTCCAGTGAAAAACAGAAAGCTCCAATGTCAACCTAACATCCTCAACCTAATATCCTAGCATTAATATTCTTATTTCTGTCTGGCATGGGGTTCTTCAGTACTTTTGGTATCCTGAAGACTGAGTATCAGCTTTTCTGAAGTTTGCATAAAGTTTCTTCTTACCATTCCGCCATCTGTTGAGTTCATTTTCTAGCCACTGTATGGTGTTACGTAGAGTCTTGTTTTTCTCTTTTTCTTTCTCATACTTTTTCTTCCATTGTTCTGCAGTGAGCTCAACATTGACACAAACTGTGTTCTTAATGGTCTTTGCTCTGCATAGGAAGACAGACTTCTGAAACTGTGTTTGTTTTTTATTTATTATTTAAGAAAAGAATGTAAGGTTTTTAAGTGAAACTTTCACATATTGCTGGTAAATGTGTAAACAACTTCTACCTCTTCCAAAAGGTTGTCTCTGCTCTGCGCCAACTCAATATTCTTTCAGTTGGATAGATACAACCATTAATGGACAGAGTAATACAATAAGCTTTGAGAAGACTGAAAAATCTCGAGCTTGTTGAATTAGAGAAGATTAAGCTGTATACTTTCACCAGAGTTGGGACAGTGCACATCTTTGAATGAAGGGCAGCATTTACCATATCTAAAAAACATTTCTCTAACATAACATAATACTTTTTTTAGGGTATAAATAATTTATCTTAAGGAACTGCTCATTTCAACTAAAAATCCAGTGACCAGATCTCCACTAACCAAAAGAGGCATATGAGTTATAAAGTTCAAATGCATTTAATTCAGGTGACACACGGTCAGGTAAATCTCATCCAAATGCATCAGCTCTGGAGATAAAACTACAAGCACTAATACAACTATATGAAGTTAACGTGTAGCTTGTACATCAGTGCTGTACCTTGCTTATCTCAGTAACTCTTACGTATAGCCTTCTACCACCAAATAGCCCCCTCCCCAAAGATGAAAACAGAAGAAAACTTAATGGTAGTTAGGAATGCGCCCCAACATCCAGTATTATGACTCCTATAACCATCTTTTGCAAAGTCTCATTGGGACCAATTACTACCGAAAGGCACAGTTTCCTGCTAAGTTATGTAATATTTACTTAACCTTCAGTTACTACTCCTGAGGGTTTCACCATAAACTGAAGATCCCCAGAAGGCTGAGATAATATACCAGACTAATTATGGTGACTGATATAGAAATACACTCCTGCAGCTCCTCCAGAAGTCAAAAGCAAGGAACAGTGAATCTACAGAGCTACAGTTGAAAGACATTTCCTGATATCTCATGCTAGAAATACTACGAGGAAAGGACTTCCTAGATTCCAGGAGACCAAACAAGAATTCCACTCCTACAGAATACGGTCATTACTAAAACAGCTATTAAGTGCCTATATTCTGCCAGATTTTAAGGAGTTCTAAAGTCATCTACTTTCCATTAGCAAAGTCTTCTCTGAAAAGTTGAAAACTATAGTGTTGAACTAAAATGAAAGAGGTAAGCTAACAAAAAAAACAGATGAAGTAAATGAAATGCTGATAGCTTTTGTAATCTGCTCCAGTAAATGCAGTGATTAAATCTAGCATTCAGAAACTGGAATATTAAGGTGGAACGTTAATAGAAGTGTGGCAAAGACGACACGCCTAACCAAATATCAAGTTTTGATTAGGTACTTAAAAATTCAGTTACAAATTACATAGGAATTTACAAGTATTAACTCAAATGTTACTAGAATGCTAAGACAGGAAACAGACTAGAAAATGTAATTCAGTACACTATCAAAGAAAGGGCAACAGACAACAGGCTCTCCCTTGTATCTTCCTGACTCCAAGACTATACGCTAAACTGCATTTTGAGCCAAACTATACATGGTTCTTCTTGAAATAGTGGCTTCAGGATCCTGTCCAGTTTAAAGATTTTTATATAGATCACAACACTTAGCCACGTGTGCACTGAAGAATTAAAGAAAGTAAACACTAATTAATTAGGTTTAGGAATCTTGACTGAGTAGCTTATTTCTCATTCTGCATTTATTTCTGAGTTTAGTAAGAACAAAATATTGAGCTACACTTACATGTGCAATCAATCAGCAGTTAAGATCTCAAACTACATGTTTTTTAAGAATGGACTTTGTTTATTTTTAGAGGTTTACTTTATCAGTTGTTGTTAGGCAGGATACACATACACAGTGCACACATAGCGCTTAACTTTTCTTGTGAAATTCTGTTTCTTGTCCCTCTTAAGTCATTTACTCACCTTTGGCCAAAGAGAAGAGTAGATTTTGTTTCAGATTCATTGTATGAAGATGGAGAACAGCAAATAACAATAGTGGTTCTGCAATTACCCCCTAGTGAATCTTGAAGGATTCTAGTCATCTTGCTATCACGATATGGAACATAAGTCTACCAAGAAAACAGTTAAATGAATCAGTTACAGTTTTTCAGACATGTTATTTAATTTGTTGAAGAGCTATGTTTTATCTAGGTGTATAGCCTCATTAGAAAGATTAAATTCTACTTTAATGCATAAAGCATGCAGTTTTATGAATTCATGAAGTTTGTACAGGACAACAAAATCTTTTTATGTTTGTTAACTTCTCGAGTACAAATAAATTTTTGGTGTGTTTAGGTCCCTTAAAGACAACTTTTTTATTCATCAGTGACAACACAGTACAAGAATAACATTTGTTTGCAATGTATCAGTGTAACTGGATTAGTTTAAGAGACTCCACACACATCACTGAGATCAGTGAAGAAATTCTTCATAGTATATTGTACAGACACAAGCCTTTAACCTTGAAGCATAAAAAAACAAAACACTTACACTGCTTTCAGCCAAAGCTGAGATGACGTTTCCAAGAGCAGATAAAGACTTGTTGATGTTCTTAGCTTCATCCAACACAGCACCTTCTGCTCCAGTTTTACTAACCTATACAATATTTTAGTAAGTTACTAGATACGTCTGCAAGAAAATCTTCCACATTTAATACAAAACTTGAATAATTTCCTCACTTTTAAGTCAGTCTTCCTTATTTATGAGGCTTATGTATTCATAAGCCAGCTGCATTAGAATAAGCAAATTATTCCTCAAACCCCATCCCTGATTCACCCTTAGTCAGTGGTCAACCTTAAAAAAAAAGAAATGCCCATGAAAAACACTACCACACAACCCACACTGAATATAGCAGGGAGTCTTATTAGCAAGAAAACCAAAACAAAACCTTATGAGAACACAGATTTTAAATGATGAATTTGACCTACAGGAAGGAATGCTCTAGGAACTTCTGTAGGCATCAGCAGAAATGTGGAAAAAAGTTATGTCCTGACAATTCTATTTAACTTAGCTCTTCTGCCTCACAGCCAAATTTGACTCATGGTTCTATAACCCTGCTTTTACTATTCTTCTCATCAAGCTATGATCATGAACGCAAATAAACAATTCTATTTGCTTATGTTTAAGGTAACCCAAGACAAGGCGTGAAAAATTCATTTCTTTCAAGAGGACCTGCAAAATTGCAAAACAAAAATTTGTAACATACATTGAAAGGAACAAGGCTACAGAGAATGGAGATCTGCAGCCTGATTCTTTGAAGTTTGTTTTCACTTTAGTACTTCCAGTTTCATTCTTATTAAAAAAAACTAACACAGATGACCATGAGGAAACATTCAGAATAAACAAAGGATCAGAGATGACAATGTTATAGAACAACGTCAAAGGCAACACTAAGCAGGACAGACTGGAGACAAATAAGAATAATCCCAAAAGGAAAGAAGGAATAACATCAAGAGTTTAGTAAGAAGGGTAACAGTAATATAGAATAAGCAACATGGTACATGACATTTCCTTTCCTTCTTTAAACCACTAACACAGGAAAGCAATCTGTCATTTTAATGTTCATCAGAATTTCAAAATAAGGAACTTGGTACCACTACAAAAGAAAATGTAGATATCCCATATCCATAAATACCCTTTTGACTCCAGTACCTGTCTAGCCAACACACCTATACTGTTCTTCTTGCTCTCAAATACCGAGATTGAGCTCTAGCCTACTTCATCCCCCGTTCCATATTTACAAGCCCTCACTCCAGAAATGCAAATATGCTTAGAGGTAGTATTTAACAGCCAGTAAAGACTAGGACCCCATTTCAAGATCAAAGTTAAAAAACAATTCACAGATGACAACTGAACAGTCAGTATTACATTACTGGAAAGTGTTCAATTGTGAAAAATAGATCATTCTTTAAAGCTGGAAAAGGAATGTAACGTTACCTTTTCACTACCTGCCAAATCCACAAGGTAAAGCTTTCCACTTAGCTTCTGTTCTGTTTGAGTATTCTCTTGTTTTACGTTAATAAGAAAAATACTATGACTTCGAGAGCTGTGTTCATTCATATCTATAATAAGAAATACATAAGTTGTCAAAAATACTTGTACAACCACTCTAACTTTGCTAAATAGTATCTTCCCAACAGAGAAGCAAGAAATTTAAAGCAAATGAAACTGTACGCAGTATTCTCCCTATGACAGTAGAGGCAGCAAGCAATGGTACCACCTAACTGAGTAACAAAGATCCAGTCTCCGTTGGGCTTCTATTAATACCACAAACATGCTGATAAGGTTGGCTAGCCTGTCAACTATGGATATCACACTTAGTATACTGTTTTAGAGCAGAAGGCACACATTCACTATGATACCACAGCACTTTGTTTGCAGTATATAGCATTTAATAGTTTCATGAAAATTTGAACTACATGGCCAAGCTCTCTCACATCTCTTTCTGGTTTAAATACTTACTGCCCCCTTCTACTGTGAGGCATGCAGGGTAAAAACTGATATTGAACCTGAATTATTTTAAATCATTAACAAAATCTAAGCTGACTGCAATCTAAATGATGATGTTTGTCTACTTCTTCCTTTTAACCGTAAACCCTTCATAGGCTTAAAAGGACCAGCTAATTGATGCCACAGAAGCAGCTCAACATGAAAGAATACTCTTCTTTACAAATTTCTGCTATTTCTCTGTTACTTAGCCTGGTCCCCATTTCAGAAGCTGACCACCTAAGAGCAATAAAGCAAAGAGGAGAACTTTTGCATTATCAGATTTTTTTAAAATTCCTAATTCTTGACCAAAGAAATGGGAATATTTTTTTTTTTACTGCATGTTCTTTCTTCTCCTAAATAAATGGGAAAAATACCTGACAAACCTCCGTCATTTTCTAATCCTGATTCTCATGGTGTTCCAAGACCTATGACGTGACTCCTTGCAACTCAGCTGCATGCCTCAGGCCAAAAAGCTTGGAACAATGGGATGCTGCTTAAATCTGCAGCATGTCTGAATATATGTTCTGATCAGCTCTTCTTAGAAGTTGCAACAAAATTGGCAAACTGTAGTTGAGCCACTGTGCCTTACTTGTAGATACATAGGCTAATTGTAACTCCACAAGCTGGATTCTGCACTATTCCTAAGGCAGAACTAAACTCTTCTTCCTCCAGTGATTCAGAGTTCTTCACTGATCACTTCATTTCTCTTTCCAATCCAAGCCTAAGTAATAGCATCTAACAAGAAACAAATTGAAAGACTTGTTTCTTAAAGACATGCCGAAACTGCTTGCATTAGACCTTTAAAACACCAGGATTTAGTTCACCATTTTAGTCTTTCCCACTTTTTGAGATATACCAGAAGGCAAACAATAAAGCACTAAAGGAGATAAGGATAACACTTACTTGTAACTGCTACATGTCGGTTTGACTTTCCTTCATCTATAGTATCCATAACTTCTTCTGGACTACATACAAAACGCTCTGTGCAACCCTTTAAAAAACAGCAAAACAAAGGGTAAAGTACCAACAAGCCAGAAGTAAGAGGTGTACACTAGAAGAGTAAGAGACCAAAATGGTATCAGACTGACACTAACCTTTACATAGGGAACTCTATTTTTGTCTTCATGAACAGAAAGATTGGTCTTTGAAACTGGAAGAGAAAAAGTTCTAAAGCTAAGGCATTTATGATTTTTTTTTTTGCAAAACAAATGAGACATTTATTACAAGTACAAGTCACAGATGTTATTTTTCATCAACACTTTTCAAAAACCAAACATACATGAAACAACCATTACTTCAGCTTTAGTTGCATCATACAGATTAGCTGCATGCTTTCTCATTTTGATGTACCCCTAACATACAGGTTACTATTAGCACACCGCATATTTATCTTAGTATCACACTACAGTTTTTTTTTTTTTTTACATTTCTCTCCAGACAGATTTACTTGCTATGTTCAATAATAGAAGGCTTACCATCCAAAAGGTCCCTTATTTTATCCAAGTATATTTCAAAATATGACACCTAGAAGTGTGAAGGGAAATAAAGATATAGCATAAGAAAGCAAAAACACTTAGCTTTTCAACCACAGAGATCCAGTATGATTATTATGAACTAAAATACACCTTTAGGAAGAAAATATTTTGATCAAAAGCTCCAAGCACTATCAGCACTTCCACTGGTTATCAAGATAACTACCATCAACACTTAATGGAAATGAGATTGAAGTGTTAACGTAATTCTTTAAGAAGTGCCAGTTACTTCTGAAATAACATTTAGATTTTCCAAGTTACAGGCATTCAAAACAGATACAGAACATCCATTTAACCAGACTACTTCTAGTTATAAGAGATTAAATAATCAACACAGAAAAGTTTACCTTAATATGAAATTCAAGATTCTCATCCATAGAGTAAATATAATTAAAAATGTCTTGCACTATTCTTGGAATAATTCCCATTCCATCTGGGTCGTGAAGCTTCCCCTTATTAGAAAGGGAAACAACAAAACATTCATACTTAATCCAACAGCACCAAGTACTTGAAGGAGAAACAAAAAGTCAGACAAGCTAATTTTAAAATGCTGGCAAGTACAGTGTACTTATGTTATCTGCACAGGAAATGTTTGACTGCCCATTTAGGCCCAGCTTTTGCCAGGAGTGAAAAGATCAGCTTCAGAAGTCTCCCAAACAGCTAAAAGTGAGAAATCTACCACGAACAATATTCTTGTGCTTCTAAAGCCAGCTACTGAGGGCTGAATAAATACAATAATTGCCATTCCCAGTCCTGAAAAACATTTTGGGTATCAGAATGTTGCAATGGAAAGAAAAAGAAAAGGAAAGATCTGGATGCCCCATCTCTGCAAGTGTTCAAGGTTAGGTTGGACGGGGCTTTGGGCAACCTGATCTATTGGAAGATTTCCATGCCTGTGGTAGGGAGAACTGACACTAGATGGTTTTTAAAGGTTCCTTCCAACCCAAACCATTCTGATTCTGCAAGAACAAGCTGACATCTCTCTAGGAAAATAAGACTATTGTGGTGAAAATAGATGACAGTGATATTAAGATAAAATTATTTCAAGATTTCTTACTTCCATAGTGTGTGTCTTTCCAGATGACGTTTGCCCATAAGCAAATATTGTACCATTGTATCCCTCAAGTACATCTAGAGGGAAAGAGTATTTTCATTAGGGTTAATTTCCTTTAGAAGAAGGAAAGTCAAATGAAATAGAAACAGAAGCAAACAGTTTCTAATACATTTATCAAGTTAAATCATTCCATGTTTGGGAACTCAGTGTGAGATGGGGACGATGTTCCCTCCCTACCCCTTTAAAAGTACAAAGCCACCACTAACTCCATTTTAGAAGTTTACTTTATTAGATTCCTTCAGCCATAAAAATCAAGATTTCAGAGTCAGGAACAAAAAGGAAATCAATACAACTGCTGGGTTGAACAGATTGCCTTTGACAATTCAGAGGAAGAAATCATACATGAGAACATTACAGCATTTGCTGCCTTCACAGTAAAGTTTAAGTGTCAGATCGTTAAGGCAACAGGCTATGCCCTAAGTTTCAAGCACCTTACTCTTCGGCCATAGGTTTGTATTTTAAATCATGAATGAACCAACCTGAAGTTTTAAAATTGAGGGGTAAGGCTGTTTTGTTTGTTTATTTAAAAGTCAGTTACTGTGGAATCACATCCAACAAGCAAACAAAGGGAAACAAAGATTAGATTTTTAGATGGGGGAAGAGGAGCAAATGGGCTGGGTACAATTCTTCATTAACTCCATTTTTTAAAGGAACAAACTTCTGATCTAATCCTGATTACTATTTAACTCACTGAAGAGTTAAATGCTTGCAGGAGCGTGGATTTTTAACAGCAATTCACTTTTCTGATGATTAATACGAGTTTGAAAAAGAATCACATCTAAAGTCTCCTTTAAACTGTGTATTAAATAAAAAAGCTAAGAAAAGATCAATAATCTACATATGGTTTCCTCAAGTTTCCTTTCATCTTATATTCCTCCAAACTAAAACAACTGTAGGATGTTTTCCAATATCAATAAATAAAAAAACCTACAAGTTATTTTCAAACAAAAGACAGACTTTTGTTTAAAATAACTGGTATGAAATTAATAATCTTTTGCAGAGATTTTAAAAAATATAACAACGGGTAAATATTATCAAACATTGCAAACAACTGAAACGGCATTTTTTAGCCCTGACATAATGGCTCAACTACAGGATGATTTTATACTGTTATGAACCGTGTTGGCTCTTATTAAATAATCCGAAGGTAAAAGGAAGCAAGAGAAGCATTAATTTTCAACATCAAAATCCACACAAATGTGACACTTACAGTTTGTTCCACCTTACCTTTGACAATCTTTTTAGCACAATCATTGTATACTTGTTCCTGTGATGTGTTTGACTGGAATACACGGTCAAATATATATGGCTTGGACTGTAGAAAAGAGAGACAGAAGAATTACTCATAAAAAATCCTGTAAGTACAACTGAAAGGTGTTTGTTCATGTAGTTCAGAAGTAGCCTATTCGGCCTCAGTCCAATCATGTTTTATTTTAAGCACTTCAAGGCTGTAGTGAGGAAATCAGCTTATGTATGTGTATGTGTTGCCTAACTCTTCACAAGCTTGCCTACAAATAAGGCCTTGAATTAAATATATTTGGTTTCAAAGTGCAACCTAAAGAGTTCTCCAAAACTACCCTGCCACATGACCTCAACTTACTTGATTTACAATGTAAACCAATGCCTAGTCTGTACATGGGAGAACCCTTTATTGTCTTCTTTATTCTCTTCCACTCCTCTGGTAGTGTGTTTACTCTGGCAAACCCAAATTACCAAGAACAACTTACACCACATCACACAGAATAGCTGTCGTCAAAATATTTCTTAAAAACCTCAAACCAAAAGAAACACTGAGATCACCTACAGTCAGCACAAGAACTATTTCTCCATACACGATAACCCTACAATAAAGCTCCATAAACAGAAGGAAAAGGCCATTTTGGGGGAAGGCAACCTTTCACAGAAGACTCATTTCAGAAGACCCCAGAAGAGGAAGCTCTGACATAGCTTTCTGAAAGGAATTTTGGATTTTTTATAACAGTTATAACCAGCTGACAGACCATTAGGATATGAACTATTATGCTCATCTTAAGCTGAAATTTTCATAGCATTTTTGGACCTTGATTTAGCATCTCTGCAGCCAGCCAAGGTTTACACCGGTTCTAAATCAGCTCCTACTGCTAAGTTCACTGTAACTGTTAAGTGCTCCATTTTGCCTAAATTTAATTCACCAAAATCCTTTCCCTCCCCCAAGGATACTCTGGAACTGCCTCCCTGGCAGCGAAACAAGTCTAGTTTCCATCTTTTGCCCACCCACCACATTCCCCAGCCTGACCTTCCATTTGCCTTTTAATAACATCTAGCAGAACACCAAACAAAGCTTGTTAGATCCAACGTGTATCCATCTGCTTAGAGGGCTTGAATTCAGATAGATGAACTCCCTCTTGGAAAAAAAGAAAATTACAGAGTTCACGGTGTAAGTATGCTTAAGAAACCACAAGACTCAGTAGGCAGAAACTATCCCTAAGGTGCTAAAGTCTGCCAGAACATTTCTTTCACAGGAGGGAAAGCACAAGCCTTCCCAATTACTCATTTTAGCTTTAAACGCACCTCCAATTCTTATGTTCTAGAGGTAGAATAGATGCCACTATACACACCAGAAGACAAACAACTAACAAATCCAAGTAACCCTGAGGTAAGAAAATAAAGGCTGAGAACATGTTATGTAAAAAGGTTAAGTCACTGCAGAAAAGATAGCACTAGTTGTAAGTCTCATTAGCAGCTATAATTTCAGAAAGTCTTCAACTTCACTGCAAGTAACACCGCAAGTTACCCACATCACAAAACTTTTGGCAGATTTGTTTCACGCTCAGGTTCATCTGTGTGTTTGTATGCACAGAAGTAATACCCATTTTGGAGGAACATGTTTACTGTTACACAGTGGAAAAATCAAGTGGGGAAAGTGAGCGCCCGACACCAGTGGTGCAGCCGATAACTAGCAGGAAGGGATGCCACCCAGACAGACGCTGCCAGGCCATGTGAACCATGTTACATTCGACAAGGCCAAGCACCAGGTCCTGCACCTGGGTTCGGGCAATCACCAGTATCCATCTAGACTGAGTGAGGAATAGGTCGGGAGCAGCCCTGCAGAAAAGGATTTGTTGCTACTGGAGAATGAAGAACTGGATATGAGCCAGCAATGCACACTTACAGCCCAGAAAGCCAACGGTACCTTACCCTGTGTAAGAATTGTGTCCTGCAGCTCTGGAGCACGATTCTCTCCCTCTACTTTGCTCATTTGAGACCCCACCTGGAGCGCTGTGTTCAGCTCTAGGGTCCACAGAGCAACACTGACATGGGCCCGTTACCTGGAGCTGTTAGAGTAAGTCCAGAGGAGGCCACAAGGATGATCAGAGATCTGGAGCACCCCTCCTGTGAAGACAGGCTGAGGGAGCTGGGGCTGTTCAGCCTGGAGAAGACGAGGCTCCAGGGAGACCTGACAGCGGTCTTTCAATGTTAAGGGGGTTAATAGGAAAGAAGGGGAGAGACTCTTTACCGGGGTGTGTAGTGACAACACGTTTTTAAACTAAGAAAAAATCATAGATTTAGATTGGACAGAAGAAATCAATGAGGGTGGTGAGGCACTGGTACAGTTTGCTCAGAGAAAGTGTGGATGCCCCATCCCTGGAGGTGTTCAGGCAGGCTGGATGGGGCTTTGGGCAGCCTGGTCTAGTGGGAGATGTCCCTGCCCACAGCAGAGAGCCTGGACTAGATGATCTGTAAAGGTCCCTCCCAACCTAAACCATCCTGTGATTCTGTGATCATTACAAATAATCTGTGCAACATAAAATTTAATTAGTTTAAATCGTTAAATTCTCCAAACTATTACTCTTGAAAATATTTAGATAATAATTCCAATTAAGTTGCATCTTCCTAAAACTTCCAAATATTTTAGAATAATCAGGGAACGTTCATGGACAGAATCTTCTGACAGTTTATGCAGCTACTATTAACAACACTATCTTCTCACAGATCCCAACACAACTTATCTTTGCTGTCCCCAACAGAGCATGACAGCTATGAGAACAGAAAAGTACATTGAAATGCAAACGTTATTTTCCATACTATAGGTATTTGAACATACACACATTTTGTATTTCTATATTACTACAGAATATATACAATGCCAGACAGCAATTTTTAATTCCCTTCAAAGAAATCCAGCTAAAAATAACTAAATGAATGAAACCAGCCCACTTTCCACTACAGGAAGATGCCTTGTTTATAAAGTACTGTAGGCAAGAACTGAGCTGGCCTGTAACTATCCTGCAATCTACTGGTTCTGAAAAGCTTTGCTTCTCTAAGTTTTAAACACTGTTCAGAGGCAAGGTTCTCCCCCCCCACACACACACACTCTTCTGGCAAGCAGAAGTTGAATGAGTTACACTCTTCTTTTTCATCTGTGTAAAAGGAAAATTGCGTTTACTAACTCAAGACTAATCCCTAGACACAGAATACTTTGAGACTAGTTACTCTAATTTGGCTCTGTTCTCTTATGAAGGCATCTGAATGGTAACTTGAGAGTATCTCATAATTACTGTCTCTTTTGGTTTACAAAATGTTAATATAAAGAATAGCGCATACGATGAATGCCATAGATTAGTAAGATGAGGAAGCCAAGCTGCAAGGACTTCACGCAGGCAATAATGCCTTTAATTGGAATTTGTCATGTGCCTCGCAGCTTTCCCTGTATAAATAAAAGAGATCAATCTCCCTCAACAACCGCTAACTACAAAAATTAATTACAACCAAAAGAATCCTCAAAAACAGCCCTGTTCATACCCCATCCCTTGCGGGTGGTATGTGGTATATTTGTTTACATGCCCTCAGCATTACACTTTTCTAGGCGAAGCTCGAATACAACTTCAAAGCATTCAAAACCCCAATTACATACTTTCCTCCCCTCCCAGACTGCAGTACATTTCTTTATCACACCTATGACAAGCCCACATCAGAGGCATGTCCCTACTCCATCATTACTGAATCAATACCTCACCAAGTAGGTTTAACCAAGCAGGTTCCTGGATAATTATGTTTTAAGAATACAAGTTACTCCCACCTAGTGTGGTTTCACATCAGTGACATCTGCATACCGTGTCTTATCGCTGCTCTTACAGTCTACTTTCTGCTGTAAACAAAGCAGGAATAGTATCACACAGATTACCCTGCCCTAGAAAGCCTGGTCATTACCTTTAAGGGATTAATCAAGACAGATTAAAGTGTCAGATACTTTTTTCTGTATCAGATGCCTTTTCTTCCCCAAGAAGTAAACAGTTGGATGATATGAAGGCAATGAAAACACAGGAGGCCCAAGCAGCATTACCACAAGGTATCCACAGTGGTGGTAGTAATATATTGTCACTAGTGGGATATGATGCTGCTTTGACATACTCCAGAAATTTTCAGCAATCCTACAAAAAAATGTAAACATGTGCCCTATAAATGACACAAAGCAACAAGCAACCAAGCAGAGCCTCTGACTTCCTCTCTCCAGAGAAGGGATTTAACACTTACATTCACTCCTCGCCTGGCATTTGTTCTGCTATCAGCCACCAGACAGCTCTCGTAGCTCTTTGTACTAACGGAGGTTGTCCCACAGCAAGAACTTTGCGAGCACTCCACAGCCCTCAGAAAGTACATATGCCAACATGACTGAAGCGGTAGCTGAACTGAACACAGGGTTTACATTCAAACAGAGAGTTTTGCAGTTAAAGACCAGTTGTTTTCCTCCACTCGCTAGAACAGGCTGCTGAAACACCGTCATACCTGCCCTAACTTTGCCTTGGAGGGAGGCTGAAGCAAGAGGTAACGGGCCTACCTCTCCCCTTTACGTTTTGCAACTTTAATATTCTTCCCAGGAGCACAAAATACACGAAAAGAAAAGCCCCACGCTGCATGATCTCTGGAAAGTATGATGTCAAATACCTGACTCAGTTCTTCCCATCGCTAAGCTAAGGTATTACTGCTCAAACACACCTACCAGTGCTTTCTTCTTGTCCTAGCTCTACGCTTAGGAAACTGCAGCTGATACAGAACAGTTAGTGAACCTCAGCTCTGCCTGCCCCATTTTTCTTATTTCTGTGCAAATATTGCAATTCAAGTATCAACATGAATACAGTGAATTTTTGTAGCAGTTATTTATTGAAGAAGGACTAAAACATGATATTTTTAAATAAAAAAGTGACTGGAAACTCAATTTGCAGCATGAAAACAGAAGGTTTGGAACAAGAGTTTCAGCAAAGCTTTGCTTTAGCATAATGTTTCTTCTAAAGAGAAAAGTCCATGCTGCTGGCATAAAAACAGTCATTGAATTTCAGAACGAAAGATAAAGATGAGACAAGTGAGGTGTTTTAAGCAAGTGGTACAGCAACCACTGAGCATCATCCTTTAAATATCACTGTAAGCTAAAGTATTTGCTTTCTGTTAAATTGAGACATTTTTCAGAGGATATCGGTGTAACAATTATGCACCATTTCATAGAAGGAAAAGTATTAAAAAACAACACCGAAAGAACACCATTGTTTCAGCTACATATAGTTATTTTCTATTTACATTTGAAGTTCTACTGCAAGAACTAATTATTTTATTTGTGTTTCTAGTTAAGTGTGTGCTTTCTTTCACACTAGCAAAATAACACAAAAGTTTTTTCAATAACGTCCTTTGCTTCTTGCATTGACATGGTCCAGCACAGCCTTTCCTGCAGCAACACACATGAATTACATTTTCCTTTTGAATAATCTTGTGCCAAAAGCTCCAGTAATAACAAGTGATCTTCATTAATCTGATTCTAATGCAAGTTAAACCTAGCTTTGCTCTCATTTACTATCCAATATTAGTTTTAAAAGGCAACAAAAGAGAAAGCTAAATGTCTCGGATTCTTCACAGGGGTTACAGCTCACCTCTAGAAAACAGTACTCTATACAAATATGAAAATACAGGCAGGTAAGTCAGATTTTCTTTCTTAAAAACCGTAGAAATAATTAATATACTATCATAATGACTTGAAACATCTGGAGGACAGAGGGATACCGCCTATTTGTGTGACTGCCCATAACACCTCAGCGCTTCAGTCATTTGATAGTACTGTTCTCAGTTTAGGCGTCAGTCCGAAAAAGACCAAGTGTGACTGTATTCAGTGATTTATCTTTTGGACAGTTGTACGATAAGCAAGACTAGGTATAGAAATGTTTTTAAAATAGGTACAGATTTGCTATGCAGAACTACAAAGTTATCCAGTCTCAAGTAGTTTTACATTTAAAAAAAACAAAGGACAATCACACCTATTATAACTTTGCTGTTCCTCCTCGTTCCATCTTATTCAAAAGCCTGACACTCATGAGCAAATTCCTATCAACCGTAGCATAAAGGTAGATTTATGATGTTTAACATGAACATCACATACTCATAACAAGCCACCTCATTGTCCATTTTAACAGAAGCCTTTTATTTACTTAAAAAAAAGAACCATTTAAAAATACTTTGTCATGTATTAAAATAGAAAAAACTCCTTTAAATTAATACTGTAAAAGCTCTTTACTAGCTTTAAAAAAAAAAAGTTAACCTGTGGAGGGATAGCAGTTTGTTCCAAAGTCTACTCTTCAGAACAGACCGACACCACACATCCCCTCAAATTGCTGCTATGCACTAGCTACAATTAAAACAAGCATTTTATCTAACACAGATGAAAACAACTCACTTGTCCAGAAAGACAACCATGCCGTAATTACACAGGAGCTAGGAAAAGAAGGGGGAAGGGAGGACAGATAGTTCAGAGATGACAGGGGAGTCAAGGAGGGAGGAAGAAAAGGGTTTGGCTATAGTCACTGATCTGCTTCCCCACCCTCCTCCACAGAGGAGTCAAATCCGCAGTCTGCTACACGCTCTGCTTCCACTGCCTCCTGGCTTCCACCTCCTATCTGCCATTCCAGGCAACTCCCAAATATTATTAAAGAAGTCCTCCCTGTTTCAGCATAGACTTGAAAGGTGAAAGTCCTCTGCGCTGCTCAGTTCGAAGCAGCTAAGGAAAGCAGCTATAAAAGTGGCTCAGCTGCTGCTCAACAGGCAGCCAAAATCACTTGCATGAATAAATACGGAAATCAATCAGCTGATGGCAACCAAACATTCAGCCTGTGGAGGAATGTTTTTAGAAACTGTTTCATGAGAAGACCTGTTTCTGTTACCATCCTCTCTTTGGCAATTCCACAACACACAGGAGAGGTGGTTGACTACACTGTTAGGTTGGAAGGTCCAAGACTTTACAAGCTCTGTCAACTTTTTTTTTTAAAAAAGTCCATGGGTTAAAGTAATTGCCTGAACAGTTTTAGATAATCTAGTTCCAACGTTGAGAACATCAATCTTGTCATATATCCACTATTATAAAAAAAGTCAAAACCCACAAGACATCAACCCTATATGAAGATTTTCTGAAATAAATTCAAATACTGTCACTGCTACCCAACCTAATAGTTTTGGGTGGTTATCTTTCCAAGGTCAGACACAATAAGTCCTGCATCTGGGACCACTGAAGGATTTTTTAGTTTTAACCAATGCAGAAACCACCAAAGGGAAGTTGTAACTCTAAATATTAATTCCCTGCCAAGTCCCAGCACAGAGCCCCACATGATCCCTCTGGAGCACACCATCAGACTGTTCTACACAGATTTAGTGCTATCTCAGCCTAATTTACATTTTAGATATTTTTTAAAGTGTATTTAAAGAGCATGTAAGCAATGTAAGTTTTTCTTGGTCTCTCTAGCCCATGAACTACTTTAAGAAGATGTGGAAAAAATGTTTAAAAAAAAGTCTGAGAACATCAAGATTTCTAAAACTAATCTTGTATTTTAAGCACAACATGCACTGTCATAATGAATGGATACTCATTGATTGAAGTGAGATCACTTATTCTAATTAAGTTTTCCATTTTCCAAGCTTGGTTCCTTACTCTGAGAAGTTTACCTGTATAGCTTAAGTAAGAGATATACTCCAACACACTGACTTGCCAACTGAAATAAGTCTCAAATTACCTTATTTCATGAACTTGCTGCCCTTCTTGTAGCTCCAGACTCACGGAATTCCATATTTTATTGACAGTTTTGTTGAACTTTAACAGACTAATATTTAGTAATTGATACTAAAAAGGAGTACATTACTAAATTGCCTCGCTTCGACTTCAGGTACAGTGAAAAAAAGGAAGCTATTGTTGGGAGTCTCAAGAAACAGTATCCCAAAGACTAAATTTAAGTCTGATTGTAACTGAAGTCTCCAAGTTACTTTCTGCAATGCAAAACCGACAATATCTCTTGAGAAAGAAGTATTTCTATGAAAACACAAGTTAAAAGTCTGCAAAAATAAACACTGTGAATAAAGCGCTTGCACAACCCTAACCAAACCAAGCAACGAACTCCCGTATTTTCAATTCTAGCTCCCCTCTGTAGCTAAATATGACACGCTGAACAAAAAGGAGAGGATTATCTTCTCCCCTGCAAGATTCTGATTGTTTTATAACAGGCCTCATACTTCACAAGGCAGCTTAATTAAAACGCATTTATAAGCGTGTAATAAGCCAAATGATCTCAGTTTATTCTGGCTTGAAAAAAAATAAAAACAACAACAAAAAGTTATCGGCCGATGACTGATTTACAGACGAGGAGCCCCGACGAGCTGGAGCCCGCATTGTTCCGCGTTTCTTCGCACAAAACCTCTCCTCAGGCGGCCGGCTCTGTGGCAGCAGCTCCGGTGCTTGCACTTTGAAGGCGTTCGGCGGCCAAACTCCCTGCGGCCGCCCAGGCCGGGCGCAGCAGCCTGGCCATGGGACACCCCGCAGGACACGGCGCCTCCCGGCCGCCCCGACGGCTCCAGCAGCGCCCAAGGGTGCGGGGCTGGAGCCTCCCCGGCCCGCTGCCCCCCGCCCGCCCCACAGCCACCTCATGGCCGCCTCCTCCTGCCCCCTAGCCCCTCCGTGCCCACCCCCGGCCCCCATCCCCAACCCCGCCCGACCCCCCCGTGCCGGGCTGCCCCTCACCGCGATGACGACGGTGTCCTCGCCCTGGAACTTGGCGATGTACTTGTCGCCGCGGGTCACCTCGGACTCGTTGAGGGGCCTGAAGCGGCACATCACTTTGATGTTACACTCCGCCGGGTCCGCCATCTTAGGGCGCCGCCGCCCGCGGGGCGCTCAGCTCGGCTCTGGCTCCGCTCCGCTCGGCCTCCGCCGCTGTCCCCACCCCTCACCGCCACCGCCCGGCTCCGGGCAGGGTCTCTCAAGACACCTCCGCCACCGGGAGGCCCGAGTCCGCCCGGGCAGAGGGGAACGGGGAACAGGGAAGGGCCCCGACCGGCCGCCGCCTCCCGCTCTCACTCCCGCCCCAATATGGCAGCCATGGCGGCGCCCGCTGCCGGCGAGGCCCGGCACCGCCCCCTCCCCGGGCAGAGCAGGGGGTGACGTCACCCTCCGCAGAGCCCCGCCCCGCCGCCCTCCTTGGGGCGGGCTCGGGGTGACGCGGGAGCGCTAGGGCGCAGGCGCCAAGGCTGCTGTGAGGGAGGGGCGGGGCTTCGGTGAGGGGCTTGGCTCTGTGAGGGGCGGGGCTCCCTGAGGAGGGGGGAGCCGTGAGGTGCCTGGTGGCCGAGAGGGCGGCCCCACGCTGCCCCTGCCCTCATTTTGGGGGGAACTGGGTTTGGTCAGGGAATCGGAAGTGTGAGGTGAAGGCTTCAAGCAGGAGGTGGATGTTGAAACCCACATCCACATTTCGTGGGTCCTCACCTGTGTTTAAGTGTTACAAGCGCCCTTTGGTGTTTTCCGTGGTGATCAAACCAGAAAGTCCTTCAGTGGAACCAGGTGCAGCACTTGCTGTGTCCGACTTTGGGAAAACAAGGCTGTAGAAACGCCTTTTCAGCCCAATTAAAACAAACAAACAAACAAAACAGTATTTTGTTTTGGTTGATTGGTTTATTCCAAGCTTTGTTTAGTACTGATCACAGCTCTGATTGTAGTCAACAGAAACTTATGGACCGTGGGCTAAAATGTTGTCAGGTAAACCCCTGAGATCAGAGATCTTCAAGTTTCATGGGTTTGCCACCATACCTCTTACATCCCGGAATAATGTGAACGTTCAAATTGGGGCAAAGTACGAACTCGCAGCTCAGAGCAGGCTGCTTCCTGACAGAAATCACGAGGTATAATGGAAACTTCTCATATAGTCTTGAAATTAATAAAAAAGGGAGCTTTTTTCTTAAATTAGTCAATGTCCAGAATGACTGTACCAGTGCCCCTCCCTTTAAAAACAGTAAAAGACTGAATTTTAAGAGAGACCATCTGAAATCAGCCTATATTTTCAGGGGCCTTTGCAGCTGAAGGATATGAAGGGTGTATTTACATGTAGGTTAGGTACACAATGTGAACATTGCTTCCAAACTAATCCAAGGGACAGAAAAATTACCTATTAATCTAGTTTCATCTACATTTTTTTACACTCTGATACAAAGAATATTTTTGTGTCTAGTTTGTTATGAGGTAAGAAATGTCTTCCAGATTGAGTTCATGTTGTAACAAGCTTATTTTTCGGCTGTAGTTAGTTCTGCAGGACTGTGCAGTCTTATTCAGGACAGCAATAATTACACCTCCCAACCTATCAGTACATGTGGAAATAGTTGTCTGGTAAGGCCAGGGTGTTTACTTGGTCTTCAGAAGGTGCACTGCTGCTTCACAACACCTAGCTTGTGATATATGGACTTCTGTCTGCAGTGTTTATCTGTGTTTTCAATAAAATGTTTCGAACATAGTCATTGTTAGCCCTAAGATGTCGTAATGCCTATTTCTGTTGATTGCTGTTTTAGAAATTACGAATTTATATCAGTCAGTAAGACATATTAACATGTCTAATACAGTTATTTCTGGGATTATTCACAGGCTTATGGCGAGGAATGTTCTTATACAGCTGCTGGATTTGGATTGTCACAGATTTCCTATGATAGGAGGATATTATTTCTATGAAGGGCATGTAACTTACTTATAACTTTTCCAATTCATTTGATTTCATTCATGAGAAAAAAATAAGTGCTGGCTGCAAAATCAACAGTTTTATGGTTACTGCTCCCAGAAGTGTTTCAGCTGCTGAGACATCCTTTACTCCAGCCTATTTAAGGAACTTCAAGTTCTCATTATCCATAACCAAAGGGGGTGTATCGTTAGCTACCTTTGCTGACCTGTAACACCCAATGTATGAACATCTCAGTGAGGAAGAAGCCTCATAGTGACTTGATTTGCAAGAAAATAGATGTTTGGGCTCACTTACCTTTTAAATGTTTAAACAGCAAACTTCACAAAGAATAGAAACTCATGAATAGATGATTACTCATTTTAATTATGATGGAAACAAAAAATACCAGGAAGTGTCAACTATGGAGAAGAAACTGCCCACTTCTAGGCTGTTGGTTCTAGGGAAGCTCACTGGAGAACTGACTGATGGGCTTTCGTATACTGGCTGTGGGAGGCCTTCTTGTATGAGCTCTGTTGAACTAAACAAGCACGTTCTCATATCCATTTCAGGTATTCTGGTTTGAAGTTTCTCTTCTGTGATCAGCTGTTCAAAATACTCAGCATCCATCATTCTACCAGACCTACTTTAAGTCTGACATGACGCAGCGTGCACAAATAGGGAAGGATGTGTCTCTGTTGGCTGTAACGTGTGACTCTTTTTTACAGATGTGGTGTCATTTTCTTGAAAACAGAGCAAAGACCAAATATCCTGGTAAATTTCTCATTTTGTCACAGTTACAAAAAGCTCCTCCTTTTCAATTGGAAATATATTTACTGTCTTCCATGTTGCTACGTAATGCTTTGTCTGTAGCATGCATTTTTGGTAATTTACACTAAGAGACAATTTAAAAGTAATCTATTATAGTGAGAAAAAAATACGCATTGATTGTCACAAAAGCGAATGTTTCTGTTCAGTATTTAAACCTAGTGCAACCTTATAAATCAAATACATTTTCAAAAGAAACATTTTATCTGACAAGTAATTTAGTAAAGTTTCTCAGTAAAGACCAATGTATGTTTCTTCTCATTTATGACCTGGGCAATAAACCTCTGGATTCTTTAATGATTTGCATTCCTTTAGATCTCTGGTCTATCCCAGCAATAAAAGCATGTTAAACAAAGAGAATTGGCAAACCTGAGCCTTACTGTGAAACTGTATCTGGATAATGATGTAATTAACCAAGAAAATCATTTCAGTAGAGTAAAATGATTTGATTTGATCCTAAAAAAAAATACCTATTTGAATAAATCTTTAAACCAGGTGTTTTTGGAGAAGCAAATTAAAGCTGCTTCCTCATGCCTTTTTAAAGAATTAAATTCTGAAATTCATCAGTTGACAGTACTTGTTGACATTCAGTGTTCCTCATGCAAACTCAAGTGCTCTTCTCATTTTAATTTGCAGTGTGCTGGAAAAATACAGCACATGACTTTTGAGAACTTAAGGTGCTTTCCAGGTCACATTTATTCTGAATTTGCAAATCAATTTGTACAACAAAAGAGGGATTAATATGCCTGCAGGATATGCTGTACCTTGGACAAAATTTTTTGTTGCATGTAACACTCTATCTAAATAAAGTCTATTAAGATGATTTATGTACTCTGGAGACATTGTCTGACACTGGAAAAGCATAATTAAAACTAACATAAAAATATGGCTCAGACAGCTGATTCTGTGATTCTGTGATTTTACCAACAGACTGACTGGTTGATTCAGCTTTGGGAACTCAATATCTAAATAAATTACTGAGAGCAGCAGAAAATTGGCAGTTGAAGTTTAGTGTCCTGAGATACCATTGAAGTCAAACTAGATTATCTGAAGCTTTCATGCAGTTATGAAATTATAAAGCTTTTTTTTTTTTTTCATTCTAATAAACAGTATGATGTGGAACATATCTCCTGTACCAGGCAAGTTTAGACTTTCATGTGGACTAGAAGGATGAAACATGCTTTGAGGATGCATCTGCTGATACGTGAACAACTCCTTGTCCTAAATACCAGTAGTTCTGCAAAGCAGTTTTATTTTTAGTTTTTTACTGGAGATGCATCAAACTCAGAAAAAAAAAAAAAAAAAGAAAAAAAAAAAAGAACTTCTATCTTATTCCTAATCATCAAGATCATATTTGATTATTTCTAACAATGTTAGACTAATTAGAAGCAAAAGCAAGCTCTGGGAATAATGTCACATTTTAGATGTTTATTTCACCTTCTTTGTGCAAATTAACACAAATGTTTTGTAAGCTGGCTACCTAAAGCATCGACTCTGAATTTTCCTTGAAGAAGGAACCTACTTTTGGACTGTGTTTATATTTTAACCATTAAAAACATTTGGCATGTGTTGTCTAAAACATCCCATCATAAATCCCTATTCTCAGTTGCTTTACACTGTTTATAATCCTTACTAATCACCACTGGATTGTATCTTAGCTTGCTTATTCCTGCCTGAACCACTTTTTTTTATAGTCACGGCAAAAAAGGCTTAGCTGTTTCAAAGAGTGAGATTAGATGTGCATTGTTTGCTTAAAAAAAAAAAAAAAAAAGCTCTGAAAATTATTTCACGTGGGAGTTATAGCAGATATAGCAGAGAATCTAAGGATCAGATTTTGTTAGGGAAATCCATGTCAGGGCTCTGCTTTTGATTATCTAAAGCCACTCAAGATTTGTTTACTTTTAAATGGCAAAAAATAAAAATAAAAATTAAGGGACACAAGTTACATGGTGAACTTTATCCAAAGATCATGCATCCTTTAAAGTGTCAGTCACAGCTCCGCATTGATATGACGTATAGGTCACCTTGCTTTAATATTCTAAGTGCTTTTCTGTGCCAAAAAGCATCACTCTAATATAATCCCAGTTAGGTCATAACTAATTTGTCTTACTTCTGACCCCAGACTCAGAGAAAGTAGAGAACGGAAAGTTGATTGAATGACAAGGAAACGCCAAGCTATGTATTATGATTGTGTATTTATATGATGCTATTTTCTATCAGAATACTTTGGTGTTATATGTCGTGTACTTCAAGGTATATATCGTGTGCTTCAAAGCAGTGTCATCAGTGGTTTCATATAGCTAGCTGTAAGGGTGTCAGAAATTGTATGCAGTGCCCCATCATTTTGAGAAAGAGAGAGAGAGCACTTCAGTCTTATTTTGTACAGGGCATTTAGCAAGATTTTATGTTCACTGATTAAAAAAACTTCTGATGGTCTTATGAAATCTTCTCTGACACTTTGCCGCCACTGGGATTAAGTGTGGTTCATCAGGCACTTGCAGAAAAATTCTGTATTCATGTGTTTTACTGAATTTTGATTTACAGATACCAAAGGAGTAAGCAGACTACTAATGTAGCTTTTCAAAAAACATCTTTTCATATGTTCCTTTAAAAAGATGACCACACACGGCTTTTTATTTAGCAAATAAGAAGTATGGTTGTATTTAAAACCATGCCTGAAATCTATTGGCAAAAATGTATGTTATTAATCTCTACTTCATAAGCTTTGCAGAAATAATGCTGGAGGAGAGGAATCCAAAGCTTTTTCTGGGTCTTTTATCAACAGAATTATCTCAGTTCTGACGTTTATCGTTGGTGACAGCACATGAGATAGACAGACCAGAACTGACTTTCAGTTGGAAGTTGCTAGGCTGAGAGCACTTCTTAAAGTTGTATGCAGAACAAATTTCTCTGGCGATGGTAAACAAACCATTCGTGGGGGGTGAGAGGATGGGAGAGCTGTGCATCCAAATAAACCCTTTGTATTATCTTAATTTCCTGCTGACCTCAGACAGACTCACCATCCTGACTTCTCGTCTTCCCATAAATGGATGCGTGCCTTGCATGCAGAAAAGTGAGTCTTCGTTAGCTGGAGAGCTGCCCTAAGCAGAGGGAGTGGGGTGTGTGTGTGTGTGCATGCATGCACTTGTAGTTGTCATAGTGCAACCCGTACAGTCTTCTCCATTTCCTTCAAGTCATTTCTTCACCAAGCTCTTTTATCATGCCGTCCACAGGATACGGTAGAGAGGTTTCATCAGCTTTTCAAGTTTTTAGTAAAAGGTCTTCTTTTATAATCTGGATGCTTGCCAGATGTTACGACATGGGGATACTATGTGGAAAAGCAGCAGTTCTTGGTGGTTATTCGGAAGCTTTGGTGCCAAAATGCTGACTTAGCACACTAAGGAGTGGCTGAGTTTAAAAAAAAAAAAGAAGGCAAGGAAGGGATGAGGCAGGTACTAATCACTTTCTGGCAACTTCTGAAGAGCTTTTGTCATCCTAAATAAAATCCCATCACATCCGTATTTCATTCATGTAGGCAGTCAGTCTCAGCTTTTTTATAGCCATACCCTGCCTATCCAGCCTTGTAATGGTTTTCCTTGGTATATTTTTTTGCTTTATCGATGTCTAGCAGACATCACAGGCAGTTCAAAAGAAGCATAGCTCTTAGTTTAATCTTTCTCACCCCTTGCTCTAACCACATTTAATTTTCTCTTCCTTAATTTGCTGTTCCTCTTCATGATCACTCCTTCTATCATGACGCCTACCAAAAATGGTGAATAACATGCATGAAGACAAAGGAGCAGTGAGAACAACTTATGAGAACCCTTTTATTTGTGATATGAAGAAGACATGGATTCATCCTCAAAGTGGACCATGGTACTTCTAAGTTCTTCACCAGACATCAACAGCCTTTTTGTTTTCCTAGTCATCTGGAGAATGTTACAAAAGATTGCCAGAAATTAAAAGAAAAAGTGGACTAGTGGAACTGAAATTGCTTTTGTGATTCCCATGCCTCTTAAATTGTTGTATTCTGATCTGTCCGTATGAACCTCTTTCAGAAACAATAGTATCTTCACACCTGGCAAAGAATGTTTCCTTCCTCGGTTACAGCTGTGAAGACAGGGTTTGTACTTGCATGGAAAAATAAGGAAATTATATCCTCAGCTGATGAAATCTTCATTTTTGGAATCCCTCAAAAGCATTGGACTTACTGCCAACTAAAAGAGAAGGAAACAGAGATTTCAGTAACATTTATGTCTTTTAAAATGGGAAATAGAGCCCCTTGCAAGTAGCTGAGAGTTGCATTGCTTACCATGAGTAAAATTAGAATACTCTACATCTCCTTTATGCTGGCCATGCATTTAACAAGCAGCACACAAGGGTACTAATAATTTCTTCATTCCTCCAAACAGCATTTAGTGATGTGGGTTTAAGGGTTTACCTTGAAGAATATGTGAGTGTTGAGATAAGAAGAAGGAGTTGAGAGGGAGGAAGCTGAAGCACACGGTTCATTGGCCACTGCAGATTAGCAGGTCGGCCTGTAAAAGGTTATTTATTAAAGCCACTGTAAATATGAAGTCCTGTCTCTACCAAGGAGAGAGCTCAGCAGGTCTGCACGGACCTTACGCCATCATGTTGAGCTGTCCAAGTTGGCTGCTCTTCACATACTTGAGGTATGTATGTACATGTACATATGCTCAGAGTGTGCAGTGATGAGCACTGATTCTGAAGCCTGTTCAGAAATGGAATTCTTACAGTGACAATTTCATTTGCGTAAGGAGTATCATGTTTTTTTTCCTTCCAGTCCTGATATCTTGTATAGATATGAACTCCCAAGGGGATGAAGGCAAATTGGAAATTCTGGAAAAAAATCGAAAAGAAATTTTGATGGAAAATATTTTCACTCATCATAATCAGTGAAATGATTGTAGAATAACATGTAAAATGTTTTTACAGATGCGCTTCAAAGTTCTTCAGAAGATTTTCCAAAGTAAAGAAGTATTAAAATTAATTGAGACTTCTAGTGTGAGACATCAACAGTTCTTGTATGCTGTAGGCCAAGTTTACATTTTTCTTAATGCTATTCAGAGTTAGCAGCATCACAAGTTTCTGTGTGGGTATCAAGGGTCCCTTTTAAAGTGTTTTCTCAGGAACAGACCCTTCCTCCAATGTTACAAAATTTGTCTCTGTGTACCCGTTAATTCTGAGCCTCATCAACGTAATCTTCCCTTTTGCTTCTAAGTCAATAATATTGGTGCTTTTCATTTTCAACAGTTTTATTCCTCCTGTTTTCAGAGATATCATCACATGAACAAAATGCTAAAGTAATTTTAGCATGGAAAATTTCCACGTCTATTATTATGCGCATTTGTCATTATTCAAAAGTAAATAATTCATGTGTATTTACTTTGTAAACTTATTACCAGTATTTCATGTGATAACCAAACCATGCATATTTTTCACTGCTAATAAAAGTAAGTCCAGATGTTCAAGTAACTAATGAAGATGTGATTCCCCAAGTTCATTTAAGCATGAGAGAAGAAAGAATACTTCTTTAATCCTTTCCCAATTTCTGGAAATCGTCCCTCTCTAACCATTGCTACTTATCAGTGTTTCAAGGTTCACAGTGGCGTAGGTGAGTTCCAGACCTACTAAGCTTTGAAAAATGTATGCATATATGTATTTTGCTTTTAATCTATGATTTGCAAGGTTAATTGTATCAATCTTTTACATGTGAATTGAGTACCTGGAGCAACTGTCCTTTCTGAGTCGGGATGTATGCCGATTACAAGTGCACCGGTCCTACTTCCATTGCTGGAAGGCCTACAAGAAACAGCACTGGATGTTATTATTTTAGACTTGTGTAGTACTTAACGGAATAACGTAAGGGTTAACATTCAAGTTCATGTTGTCTTAATATTTTTTAAAAATGAATTACGTTCCTGTTGTATTCCCCACGGCTAGATTTCCCTGGGAAAAGACAGACAACAATGGTAATTGTTATAAAAAACTGTAAGTGTTTTAAGATGGAGGTTGATAAGTTTATGGACGGGGATCACAAAGCAAGATAAGAAGAACTCTGAAGTTGGAATTAAAACCTGAGATAATTGTTCTTTTGTGTCCAATTTGTTAGTAGGGCTAGCACCTAACTACCTGCAGCAGAGGAGATTTCTGTGCTCGTGCTTTAGCCTCACCTTACAGGACTTCTGTTGCTTAGCTCTGGGAGGCAGGTAAGGGTGGTGGGCTTGGGGCTTGGCAAGATGCACTGCTGCTGCTTCTGGAGTATCTCGGAATATCTTAGGAGCTTTTGGACAATTTACTTCTAATTCTTACTATCGTAAGGATGTTGGGAAATGATCACTCCTGCTTTCTTCTTACGGTCCATCAGAGGTACAGCTCTTGTCCTTTGTGTCTTCGTGTCTTGTTTCTTCATGTCTTAAGCCTGTACAGGCAGTCAGGAACGGTGTGCAGTCTGCGGTGTGGGACTGGTCATGGAGCAGTCGTGTGGCTCTCCTAAGACTAAGCATCCATTGCGGTGATTCTTGGACTGCCTGGGACATCATTCAGTGACCCAAGAAGTCTTTCTCAGTCCTTTGTTGCTATGTTCTAGACAGTGCTAAGATGTGAACCTAGAGAATGAGAAGCAGTGCTTGTAAGCTTGGAAGACTGTTTTTTAACTCTGAATGGCTTAGAGCTCGTCTTTCTTGGCCAAATAAAAGATTTCTTGAGAAGTCCCAGCTGAGGATTTTGTGGCTGTTGGAAGTGTACCAAGAACTTTTCTGCTCTGAGTACGAAGAATATTTTTGTTTTCTCTTATTTGCATGTAGACTGGGGAAGCATTTCCCTAGGAGGCAAGCATTCCCCTTCTTTCTGTACTTCGCAGCTCGACAGCATGACTTGGTCTTCAGAAAAATCAAGTACTAACTAGCATGCTGGTTACATTGCTTTAGAATTAACTAAAAATTCCAGTGTGGTATAAATCTTTATTAAGATCACTAGATCACTGGACACCTTATAAGATATAGAAGATTTTACAGGAAACCCTTTCAGAAAAAGTAATTTGCATTAAGTATATCAGAGTGCTAACGCCAGTGTGTTCTGGTACATAAAAGGTTTTTTAAATTTAAATAAAATTTCTGTTCTGAGAAAATAAATTACATGAAAATGGCAGATTTTTACTTTGCAAATCAATTTCTTCTCTTTTTATCTGTACACACAAGTGACAAAAATGATATTGCTTTGCTTTTATTCCTGTTAGACATGGTAATTACGTGGTGGTAGGTAATAAGTTGAATTTTATACCTACCTATATACATGGTCAACAGAATTTACTGTGTTGCTAACAGGTATATTCATATAACTTAATAAAGAAAAAGAAAAGGGGGGCAAGGTTTCTTTTGCTTCAGGGAGGCTTGCTATGAGATTACCCGTGTTTGTCACTTTGATCTCTCCATCTCTCCTCAAGGTTCAACATTAAAGTCAAAATAAAAATAAACAATAAAATAAACTAATTTAAATGAGACTTCAGAGTTGCTGTCAGGTGACTAATGGATTATTAATTTCTCCAGATTAGTTTGCTGCCACAGAGAAAAACACAAAAACCAGTCAAGCTAGGACTAAAGTCCATCTTTTATTTTTGGGAACACCGTTCTGCTCCGAGTGGATTTTTTTGTAGACATATCAAGAGAAAACAAATTGTCTAAGGAATCATCATATCCCACAGCATATAGGATTCTTGGTATTCATGTTTCGTAGTCCAGATGGTGTCGAGGACAATCTCTTCAGCATTTTGACTGGGGACAGGTGAAGTTCTGCCAGCTGGAGAGGTGTTGCATTCTTTATTTGACCTTGCCTGGGGCAGGATGCTTCTTAGAGTGTTAAATAACCAGAATAGTTGAAACCTAGAACAGTTTTACCCAACCTATCATAAGCACCTACAGTTAAGTCCAGCACCTAGCCTAGTCATCATGGTCCCCTCTTATAGTCTGTGAACAACTTTAAGTACCCCAGAGGGTGATTTATGTCACTGCCAGATAAATTGTCTGTTTGAGATAAATTGTGACAATGATAGATTGTCTGAGATGCCATGTAGACTCAAGAGCCCAAGTACACTGCCTTAGCTTTGGACAGCCACATCCTGGATGCCTAAAGCTTATCTAGGATGGATGCTGAACTGCATCCTCCTTAAGCAGCAGGAACTTTAGTCAGATACTTGAATTTACTCATGGAGCTCTTAATTGCAAATTAGAATCCACCTTATTGAGATTTCCATAAAAATGCCTATAGTAACAATGCATCAGTCTCAGAACACGCTTTTTAATTACATGATAATCTCACGTGTGCCACACATATTTTGTGTCCTTCTGGGGACAGTTTTCCAAAGCAGAATCTGTGTGTGGCACTCGTTTGAACCAAAGTATTCAAGTGACAGCGAACCAAATCAGTCATCTCTGTATTTTGCAAAGATCAAACAGAAGCCATTAACATGTTATAGATTCAAACTTTGTATTGAAGTACCCTCTGTAAAGAGCTCTGTCATGAGCCCTCTGAAAGGCCTTATTAGACTCTGACACGAGCTATTAGCACACAGAAGATGCAGCCACCAAATGGTATTCATGTACAGGACATTAGCCAGGGGCAGCACGGGACGATCCCCAGAGCTTGCTTCCAACCTCAACTATTCTGTGATTGTGTGATAACGGCATTGCTGGCACACGTGTACGTGCAGATCCTCCCCTCCTCCCTCTGTGCCAGGACTTTTCAATTGTTCCTGTCATCCCTAGTACTGCACTTTCTCTATTAACAAAACAAACAAACAAACAAAACCCACCACAAACTCTGAATTTGGCTTTGTAAATGTTTTAAATTAACATTTCGCTTCTATGTCAGAAAGACAGATGCCTGTGATATACTTGAAAGAAAAAATAATGAGCAAAATGTCTCTCTTTAGAGTCTCTCTTTAGAGACTGGCTAAACAGCCTGCCAATAATGGGCTGTTGTGCACCTTGCCCACCAGGTTCTGGAGAAATTATTGTCAACGACTGCAGGTTAAGCTGAATGATAGATAGAGTTAATTTAATGAAAACAAATCCTAAGCATAGAATTGCGTATTGAAATTATCTGCCCACACCATGTTAAAAATGATTTACTCTTGTAGTAAATATATTTAATGGACACTTTGCAAAGATCAAAATCCAACATTTCACTGACAGAGCACAGCATATGATTTTCCTTTTAATTTATAGATTTTACGTGGGTATCAGAGTAATCATCTTCTTTGGATGGAACAACAAAGGCAATTGTGTGAAAAATAAGCTACCATATGTTATTTCTGGGGACATTTTTGCTATTTTCTTTTTGTCCCTAAGTACACAATTCATTTTCATAAATTCCAGCTTATTAAAGGGCCCTTATTATCATTTAATGCATTTCAATAATTAAGAATCAAACCACAAAATTGTCCACATGTGCAATTAAAATTAAATTTAACTAGTAGAGCAATATCAATATTTTGCAATATTTCACTGTTGCAATTGAGTTATGAGTAAACATAAGGAAGTTCAAGATGTGGAATTTGAAGATAGGCAATGGTTTAGTATCCTATCTAATACCAGACTCCTACATCAGGTAATCACAGTCTGACTCATCTATATGCAATATTACTCATTCAAACAATATGTAGGCATTTTTGTCTAGCCTTAACCCTGGAGCAATGCTTATGATTTCCTAAAGAATTATTGAGGGGGCAGTGGCTGAGAAAAAGTTGATGAGTAAGACTATGGAAATTTTATTTGCGGAAATCAAAATATGGAATAATTACTTTGATTGAATGAATTTCCTTTTGATGATTTTCTGCTTTGCCATACCATGTTTCTAGGTGAGTCGAACTGATGACTGAAGGATAAGGACTTAACATTACCTGCATATGATGACACACTGCCAAAATTCAAGTTCTTTGACTGCCTTGTATTTTCAAATAATGTTAATGGAGCTTAAGTGCTATCACTGAAATAATCAATTAGATGATGGATATTTGTCTTTTAACCGTGCAAAGGAATGCAATGGATAACTATCATAAATGTTTTGGTATTTCTGAGGTTGTTGTAGAAAAAATATCCTTTTCAACAGAACACTTAATTATTTTGTTAGAGAAACATGTATCTTGTTGACAAAACTTGCAGCATTTGTCCCAACAAGCTGCATCATTTTAAAATACAGACATTAGATCTGTACAACTGACTGTACTATATTATTTTCACAATATACTGTTTACCTGCTGTATGACAATCTACAATAAACAACTCCACATAAACTGGTGAGAGTCAGCGCAGAAATCTTTTTCATTCATTTTGCAAACTACTATTTTCTTTTCTTAAGGCATGTCCTTTGGCTTCTCATTGTGAAATTGTCATCGTCATCAAGATCTTGCAATTCAGGTTGGGAATGTAGCCAGGTAAACTTGCAGAAAGAATATGTAGGCTTTGCCAAACTCATAGTCATTCTGATCGCTCTGGGTCTACTGGAGTTTGTACCAAAAAAGTCCAAGTATTAGCTTTTTACAGCTAGTGGTTAGCTTGGGATTCATATAAAATAAATAAATAAAAACACTTTAAATATCAAAGAGGTTAATTAATAATAATCCTAGCTGCAGATCTTTTAGATCAGTTAGAGCTATTTTGCAGATACATTTTAATCTTACCTTGTATGTCTGTGTAAAGTTTGTAAAGAAATGTAGAGACTTTCAGTGTTGAGGCTGCTTCAGTATTCACTGAATTCTTGTTAAAAAAAAAGAAAAAAAAGCCAACAACCCCACACTCCCAGTGCCCATGCAAAACAACTGCTATTTACATAAGCTTTAATGAACCTTTCCAGAACTTTTCTCCCTTGCATGCCATTTCTCTGCCTGGGTTACAAGCGCAAAGAAAAAGTCCCAAGAGCATGGTACAACTGACGAAGAACCAAATGCAGAGCCATACCTCTGATCTCTGTTTCAAGACACAGATCATCTTATTTTAATCCATTTATTGAAGTCTCATGCTTTTACAAATGAATTCTTTCTTCATTTTTCCATTTCTTTGTAATTTTCTGTTCAGCAAGGTAATATCCAAAGCTGTAAGATTTCAGGAACAGCTGCAAACAGTTCTGTTGTATTTGATCTGCAAATACAAACCATTAGGCATAGGGTTTGTTGCTTGCTTGTGGGGTTTTTCTTTGTTCAGTTTGTTGTTTTACATTTTGTTTTACCTCCTCTTTTCTACCTTTTCCTCTGAAGAGCAAAATATCTTTGTTATCTAAACAGGCCATGAACTGAAGGAGAACGATTACACACTGGCTGTATGTAGGTCAGCTGCATGTGAAATACAAGTGACAATTCTTTATTCTGATCTATTTGTTTTGATTTGCATTACTTTAAGTTTTTTCAAGAGGCGTTGAACAGGAATCAGCTCTTGTTAGAACAAAGATTAGGCTCTCCATTCAGTAATTGAAATGACAATAGCAGAGGTTTCAGCAATTTCCTCTCATACTCAAACACTATTAAAAAAAAAATAATCAAAATTTCTCAAATTCCCAGGTGCTTTGTAATGGGAAACATAATCTTGCACTTCTAACACTTCTGTTTGACTGTCCCACCAGTTATTTGCTTGGGGACACCAGTTATTTGCTTGCTGTTCTGCAGGAAACGTGAGGCCACTTCCCAGCACAGAGATATCTTCAGCACTCACGGTATGTTTTTTGTCGCGTGTAAGCGCTCTGTGCAGCAGCCAGCGATGAAGGAACAGAAGAGTGACAAAACTTTTGCATCCTACCAGAGGTCTTTCCAAGTTAGGATTGCGATTCTTTAGCAGTGGGAGAAAACTTGTGTTGCTGCTCCCTTCCGTCACACAATTGCAGCTGTAATTTCAACGAGCGCGAAAGGTCCACACAGAGTATTAATAAATTTCTCTCAGCTCTTCGTTTGGGCGCAGTGGGACTAAAAAGAATGTAACTTCACAATGTGCCTCAGAGCACAGCACGGCGCCCTTCTAAGGCAGAGTGCTTTTGCAATTGTCCTCTAAAAACAATGTTCTCCTTCTGATTAAAATCCGGGCTAAAATACTTTACCATCTTGGATGGGATTTTTCAGCTGAGAAGCAGAATGAAACACTAGAAATTCTCATTGTATTTCCCTTTCCCTGTCCTATCTTCATCCAAACTACACCCAGGGACTTCACTACCGTAGACAAAAGCAGCAGGGTTACTGTCCTGCTCTCTGAAGGGAGCACAGCATCGCTAGTCTGAACCTGACCAAATAACTCAGGGAAGTAGTCAAAGCTGGAGCTAATTTTTAATTGAAAGAAAAACAAACAAACAAACAACAACAACAAAAAAACCAGTTACTGCTTCCTTGGCAACAGGATTAATCCTCTACCATAATGCTGAAATGGATTTCAGGGAAAATGCATGTAGTTAATTCATTGCAGGTAGAGTTTGGAAGCCGTAAGGAGATCTGGTTTTGCTGACGGCAGAGGCACAAGAAAAATAAAGTAAAAATATCCCGAGCAGCACGTGTGGTAATTATAAGCACACAAAATAAGCTTTCCGTCACTATCAGTCCTGCCCTTGCCAACCGACCTACCTAGGCACCGTGAAGGTCTCCTCATGTGATTTCTGTGTGGAGCGCGGCGGTGTTCTCGGACTGCTAAAAACGCCCTCCTTGTATGCCGAGCAGAGCAGGGCGCAGCCTCGGTCAGCTGATAGGGTTAACCAAGAGAAACCCTTTTACAGTTTCTTCTGGGTTGAAAGTTGGAGGAAAGGTTATTGTGAGATTTTATAAATCAATGTGGTTTTTTTTTTTTCTGTTCAACGTGAAAAGGAAAATTGACTATAAAATCAGTAGGTGACATTTGAAGTGGATATATTCTAGCCCCTACAAAATTTCCTGTAGTAGGGATTAATTCATTAAAAGAAAGATAATTCTTCCAACTGTATCACATGCTTTTTCCCTTTACAGACACAGAAATTTCATGTGCTTTCTCCAGTGAACCCAACATAATGACATTTTTCTCTAGGAGTGCTCAGGGTCTATGAATTCACACGGCCCATGTGGCTTCCTTCACCCTTCATGGGAGTGAAGACACGAGTGACAGCCAAATAAAACAGAGTCTAAGGACTGTCACTGACCTGTACAAGTGTCCTTTTATAGAGGCCAAAGGACCTCTAGTACTGAAGGCTGGGTGCTACAATAACCCTACATCCCCCACTGCCAAGGAGAGAGAGCAGCCAGCCGGGTGAGGGTAAGGATACACGCCGAGCTCTCCCACTGGCCCCACACCTCTCCTAGGACTGCTTAGCAAACAGCCAAAGTTAGCCGGGGACAAATGCTTCTCTTGCCCACAGCGTGTCTCTCATCCCCACCCGCTGAAAGGAATCCTGTGCTTGGCACCAGAACGCCAGCAGCGCGGGATCGCTCCCCCTGCTCACCCTCAGCCCATCTCAGTGCCAGCCAGAGCAGAATTCATCCAGAAAAATTCAGATTTGGAAACTAAGCAGCAGTAAGTCAGTGTTTTGTCTCTACCTGCCAGCAAATAGTTTTGTTTTTTTTTTTTTTTCCTAAAACATGAGTGGTTTTATGTTGTTGCTGTTATTTTTTTTTTCCTTTTTGATTTTTGCCTCAGTGTCTGGTTAGCAGAAGATTTCATCTGTTGAGGATCTCAGGAACTCTGCTTGACCTCAATTAATGCTTTGGGGAACTAAGCTAATAAGAGTTTGAGACATTACTTTACCATCACAGGAATATATATATTAGAAACATGTGCTTTGCTAAAATGGTCTTGGAACAATTTCTACATGCCTTTGTCCCCCCTTGGATCATTACTGCCATTCTTTCTGTGCTGGCATTCCAGAGCTGCTGATTCACAGACTACATCTGGTTCTGCACCGTTCTTGCCAACTCAAATCCTGATGCACTCCTTGGACACTTCGCTTCTTGCAGTCATTCTCCCTCTATCACCGACTTGTTTGTTTCAACATCCTGTGTGTATATAAATACATTTCTGCAGGGCCTTTCCGCATTGTATTTGATTAGACTATTTCATTTATCAGAAACGAAGTATTTTCTTTCTTTCTTTATTTCTCTCTCTTTCTGTCTTTCTTCTCAGCTTTGCAACAGAGGCTAAGAGGACAGTTGCTGATGCACATAAGTAGGCCTGCTGACTTCAGAAAGGTATGGGGTACATGAAGAAATCTGCCTAGGAAGAGTCATCAGGGCCATGATCAGGATCCATTTTGATGCTGGTGATTTAAAAAACAGAGCTTTCCAGCTCTCTACTGTGGGCAGTCACTTGGGATTTTCAAAACCTAACATTAAAGTGTTTGTAGACTGACATATACCCCAACTGTCTGATGTTGAATTGTAGCTGTGGTAATTCATTTATAATTATCAATGAATTCGAATCTTTCTGTCATGTAGTACAACTCAGACATCAAGGACAACACGTGCAATCAGATAGCAGCTGAGGTTTCTACCTCATTTACGGGTTATTAAGAGGCCGGGAACAATAGAGCAGTGACTACACCCCACTCTAAGCACGTTGGGAAGGATGCCTCTTGCTCTTCTTTAAATTCCCGTACTAAAACATATGTAAAGTTAAGTGATTTGCCATCCTATGGAGTTCATCTCTTCTCCATCAGAAGTGGTTAAGATTCCATCCTATTAAAATCAATGAAAATTTGCAAGTAGTTTCAGTGGATCTAGGATTACTTCCAATAAAAATATAACCCTTGCATTTAAACAATGCTGTTTTTTTCACTCCAGCAAATTCCATGAGAGTTCCTCATTGGAAAAGCTGCTTAGGGCACGACTGACTTTTATAGAGAGGTTTCTCCACTGCAGTGTTTAATATGGGTAGCAGCTGTGCAGCCCTCTTCATCCATGGACCTCACAACTCTTCCAGCCTTGCCAAGGGATGGATGTGAATTTGGTCTCCATACCCCTTCAGTCTTTTTGTATTTCTGTTGAAACTTGGTTATATTGCCAAGGTGGTCACACATCTGGTGATAAAGGCACGGTGCACTGAGAACAGGATGGGCGACCTCCTGAGCCGTTTCATTAGGAAACTGCTCGTTTGTACAATGCTTTCAGTGGCTGGCAAGGTCTGAGTGCTGGCTGTTTTCCTAAAGCCAAAACCAGCAGTCTTTCAAGAGCCCCTTCTGTAAACTGACACAGAAACCCACCTTTACTGACTTATAACAGGAGTCATTTTATATTTTGAATGGATGGATATGGGCTAGACACTGGCTATAGTGGTCATTATCAGTAGCACAAATAAGCAACAAATCGAGGATCTAAAGGGTCCTGGGCTTCTTCAATATAAATGTTATCAGCTGCCCCCAGTTTACAGCAAGCTTTGCAACACCAGTTGCTTTATTTATTTTTTCTTTTCTCCAAACTGCAATTCTTTTTTGACAGATATGTTAGAATTTTCACTTTTAGGATTTTTCACTTTCAGGAATTTTCTTGCTAGCAAGCATGTCTCAAGTCTTTGAAAAAATGCAGTACACTTTACTGTCTCAGGGCCAAAGGACACCGTCTGTGGTTGTTTTTTTTTTAAAATTTATTTTCAGCCTGTCACGGCTTTTTTCATTGCTTGAATTCACAATCTAAGAACCGAACTGATGGAAATATATGGTAAGATCTGTTCTTCAAATGCAAGCTGTTTAATGCAAGTAAAATAAATTAACTAAAGCAAGAAGTGGATTTAAAGATCCCTGGTCCAGTGCCTATAAGCCTTACATCTGTATGGTGTCCTGCCTCCTTTCTTTGCTTTTCTCTCCCCTGAACGCCTGTCCTCAGAAGCTTGAAAGCACCAAAGCTGGATTTCTAGTGGGTCCTAGCCAGCTGGTCTGAAGTTATCTCGGAAATATGCACTGCACGGCAGGCAGGCCCTGCAGTGGCTGAGTTTCTCAAGAAGCCCTTCCGTATGTACAGGAGGGAGTAGGGGCTGAGCGCAGGTTTTCTTCTTCCTTCTAGACAGTGTCCCAGGTCAGGATGCTACAGGAAACAATAAGATTTCCATTGCGGGCATCTCTTTGTGAAATTCATCCTGAATGTTTCCAATCTGAATTATTTAAAGCAATAGTGGCATTACAGCCAAAAATAATGTCTCTATCAGCAGATAGAGCTGAGCTGAGATCACAGAAATCCCATTTGTCATATCCTGAATAAAAGCCTTCATGCTGAAAACAAAAAATAGTACACGAGATACTTCTTCAGTGCTGAAAACAGCCTAGTTTAGTGCTGGCTATAACTGGCAAGACAGCTGTGCTTTCTGAACGAATACTGGGTTACAGAGTTCAGTGCAGCTACTCCATGCAGTAGCTTCTCTATTGGAAGTGTCATGATATCCATGGTGTCTACACGGGGAAGGATAACTCATGAAGACCTGCCACACAGCCCTGTTGACCAATTCTTTTCTTTCTGTGGAGTAATCGCTACAACCAAACGATGGAGCTCTGTTGCCAACCAACATAAAGTCAATCTTCTGGCAGAAAGCCAGTTCCAATTCACGTCTGAGTTGTGTTCTGAATATTTTTTTTCTCATAATCTTTGTGCTTTTCTGGATAGAATTCACTTTTCTGTACTCCCACTGAAGTCTTCTCAAGCCTGGGACGGGTCAAACAGCCATGCTTACAGTGAATTACTAGAAATTTGTACCAGGAAACGGAGCTGGTAGGACAAAGAACAGCAAAATGAACCCAAAATGCCTAGTGAAAAGAGGCATAAAAACCAAACTAAGTAAGAGAGAGAAGGCTTCTGGGTGCCAAACATGCCATCACTGGAAATCTTCTAATAGTTACGGTATTGGCATTTTGAAGATACTTGGGGAAAAAGTCAATAAATGGAGCTAGATACCAAGTCACTGTAAGAATATATAGTAAGAGCCATGTGAGAAAGGCCACTAAGTCCAGTGGCATGGATGTAATTCACTCCCAGGCACTGTGCCAAATCAAGGCCTAATCTCTGCCGAAGTATTTTTGGGCCTGGTCTCTGTGGTTGTTGATGAATCTGTCTTTTTCCATCTTACTGTAACAGGGTGCTTAGCCACAGCGGACACATGAAACTGAACAAGCAATTTATTTCAGGGAATGGGCTTAATGTTCCTGACAAGATGGAAAGTTACCAGCTGGGTTATCTTCTGCATCTAGTCCAAGTCAAATGTTTTTATGATAATGTCTATTAGACCGAGCACAACCGAAAGGTAGATTTTCCCAATATCCATAAAACTCTGTAGCAATTAAGAAAAAGGCCATATATTATGTCTTATATTGTAGTCTGTATCTAATAAGGCACAAAGCCTTGGCAGCTTTCTACACACTAGTGACTGCAATTTTAATGTTGTTTTCATAGCAATAATCTCATCCTTGAAGGCCATTTGTTCAGCTGGTCTGGCAGAGCTGGGTATGTTATAGGAAAGACAGATTATGGGATGTCTTCCTGAAGGGCTAAAAGTAGAAGTCTTGCTAGAAAAGGTAGGATGGGAAGACATTCAGCACCTCCAACCAAACTGCTCTTGCTGCTGAGGAATGGCTCTGTGCACAACATTTTGAAACATCCATCCGATTTCTTGCAGAATGATCTACACCGGGATTCTCGCTGGCAGCAGTGTAAGGTGCCCAAGTGTTAACAAGATTTCTTCTGCTCTCTTAACAAATTCAGAGCGAAGTGTCATATGCAAAGAGGGTCCTAGTCCTGGTTAGATTATTTTGTTTTCTGGAACTTCAATATTAGGTAGAGTTTTTGAGCATGTAATTTTGCTTGTGGCTTAGTCCTGTTGCATGCCTCTTTGTGTAGGTCTCTTCTGAGAACGTAACATCTTCTCTAGGGGAATTCCATAGAATAATGCCTTATCGCTCTGATTCACAGGGAGTGAAAAAAAGTATTACATCCCTGACAAATCATCTTTATCGACACTTGACTTACTCTGTAGGAAGCTTTTTTGATGTCATCAGCAAGGAGGTATTTACACAGCTGGATTCAGTCTGTATGACCCATCTTTGTGGTGGCATTACTAATGTAAAACAATCTTTTCCTAGACCTGCTTGATGCAAAGGTGCAGGCTTCCTTTATTACCATTAAATGTGAGGTGGAAAACCAAAATGCAGATTCCCATTGAAAGGAAACTTTTACTACAACAGAGCTGCGATGATACATCCTGTGTTAGTTCTGTTGAAAACCTAATCTTCAGTGCAGAGCTTTGAAGAACATTTTTAGTTTTTATTTTTTTTCAGGACTGAAATTGTATCATGTACGAAGCCATTTACCTCCTTCATGTGTCTGCTTACAAAGGTCTAAATTAATTGCAGTTGTGGTGATTGGTTTTGTGATAATGATGATCAATGTCAGGGCCTGGCTTGGGACCAGCTGTGCACTTTTGTGTTACCAAACAGCTAAAAGATGTCCTTTGTTAAGCTCCGGCCTGTGCTGGAAGCAGACAAGTGACCTCAAGGCAAGTCTCTGTGCCCTATTGCAATGCATTTGTGCCTTCAGAAGTCTTTGGACCAGACACCTTAACTATACTAATTTTCTCTATGTCAAAAGAAACAGAAAGGTCAAGCAGAAGGGCAATAGGCAGCCTGGAACAATTGACAAAGCGAGAGGAGCAGCAGGGGAAAAAAAAATGTTGATGCTTGGTGAGCAGCATGGGACGGCAGCTCTATGAACCATGCACCAAGAGAGAAACAAAGACGAACAGTTTGATACACCAGATATAAAAATGCATGAAAGTGGGTTTGGCTGATGACAGCTGATTGCTGTCACCAGCCAGTCAGGCATTGCTCCAAAGCACGAAGCGCGGGCTGACAAAGCGCTTATCCCAGCTGCTTGCCAAGGCTGTGCTCCAGCAGGAAGAGCGTTGGCGCCAAGGAAGCTGCAACGGAGGCTGTTTATTTTCGTTTGCAAGGTTTGTTCAGTGTTTACCCACAGCCATCTCCACATCCTGGGGCAATCTTCTCCTCCTAGCCTCTCCCCACAACCCAGGAACAGTGGCACAAGCCTTCTGCAGAAGGGACTTGGAATTATTTTGTTTGCCAGCCGTGCCCCTGAGGGGCAGTGGTTAATGCTAGTGCTTACCCACACAGACACGCAGAAGTGTGTGCTGGTGCAGTGGTTAGCACAGGCATTATGGCTATGGTAATGCTAACCCACACGAATATGCAGAGGTATTTGCTGGCATACTAGCCCCCGCCTGCTAACTCATACAAATCAGGAGGCTGGTTATGGAAATGAAGACTGGAATATATGGTTTCCTGATGGACACGCTTTAATGCCTTTCCTAAGCCTTAGCATATGCTTTATTTTTCAAGATACAAATTATACTGATTATCTCTAGAGCACAAGCAAAATATTAAATCAAAGAACACTTAGGAAGTTTTTCTTCTGAAATTTTTCATGTTAACCATATTGCCCAGAAAATAATAAAACGCTCTGCTGATTCCAGCTCCATGGCATCTCCTATCCTAAGGCAACAGCTATTCCTATAGTAAAGATCGAAAAGTTTTAAAGCTTTAAATCAGGCAATTTTTGAAGCTGAAACTTATGCCTGCTGTACTGATGCTATCAGCGTACCACAAGCTAAATACTCTAAAGAAGAAAATAAGCTTTGAACTCACAAGAGATGCCAAACTTCAGATTTACCGATGCCATATGATCTCTAGTCTGATTTTTATGTGGCTGTTTTACTTTAGTATACACATACTTTAAGAAATAGAATTATCACACAGAGACATGCAAATAAAAGAGAATGCAGACTTCCAAGCCTTATGAAATACGCATCTCTAAAACTAATATTACCCCTAAGATGATGCCATCTTTATGCTTAGAAAATATGACTAAACATGAAAGAGCATTTGTTTAGATGATTTGGTCACATTTTATCCATCACCTCAATTATATAAACAAAGATTAAAACAGTTGTTTCTTTTTCTTTTCTTTTTTTTTTTTTTTTTCAAATTAAATTCTTTGATGATAAAAACTGAGTTTATCCCAGAAACTTAATGCAATAGAAGACCAGTTTTGAAAACATGATTTCTAACACAGTCTCAAGAAGCTGGACCATAATACCTCATGCTCCAGTGCTTGGTAGTATGGTTGTTGGTGTCTGCAGAGAGCAGTTGCATAGTGCAACAAGTTTCTCTACTGTCGATGTGGATGAAGGAAAGAAAACCATGATCCTGGTCCATTTGCGTACGTGACATCAAAGCCATGATCCTGGTCCACTTGTGTACGTGACATCAAAGCCACGATCCCGGTCCATTTGTGTACGTGACATCATCTCAGTCATATGGAGAGGAAACATTTTCTTGGGCACCAAATTTTGGTCTGACCTATGGACCTTGTGCTCATGCCCTGCACGGTACTGATTTTATGTAAGAACAGTTGTTCTCTTCCACTACATCAGTCAGGGGCAGACCGATAAGGTTTTAGATACTATATTCAGTGAAACTTGCCTTAAAATCTTACCAAAATTATTTACAGCCAGTGTTTTCAAATATAGGCTTCTCAGATAGATAGGAGCTAGCTCTCACGCACGAAGTTCCAGTAAAAACCACACTGCTGAAAGCAGTATGGGAAATAGTTTCAGTGCTAGTGACTGAAGTTGTTTTGATCCAGTAACGGAGAAATCCTCCTCTTTGACTCCAGGAAGCCTTTGATTTCTCTGCACCTGCTACAGCCTGAAACACCACCGTGGGTCCCTGCACTACCCTGAGCTGATCCTTCCCTTTCTGGTGGTACTACAGCTGTTCCCGTTTCAGCTAGGAGTTACCTCCCGAGGCTTCGTGAACGTATTATTTCCTAAGACAGTACATCTTGTAAGGACATGAAAGGAGAAAGAAGGGAAAATGAGTTTTTCAGTGCACTTTTTTTGGTCATCCACTGAAGAGACCTACTCAGCTTGCCCTTAAATGAAAATGCTGTAAAGTCAGTATTTTTTGCATGTTTTACTCAGATGCTTGTCACAGAGGTAGTCTTCATCCAAACAAAGCATATTTGTTGTTAGAATAGCTGAGAAATTTTTTGATCATTAGGATTGTAAACTTAAAAGAAATATCTAAGCCTGTATGGAAACTTCTAGTTTTTGAGCTGACTCAATTTCACTGAATTAATTTGATCATTTTATAGAGTAAGTGCAATATCTGTCCCTCTAAGCTTAAAATACTAAATATTGGCTTCCTAATTTGACAAT
The DNA here is from genome assembly GCF_040182565.1 of Anser cygnoides. Classification (NCBI taxonomy): domain Eukaryota; kingdom Metazoa; phylum Chordata; class Aves; order Anseriformes; family Anatidae; genus Anser; species Anser cygnoides. Next base: position 15,906,270 of record NC_089874.1, on the reverse strand, counting down.
TAAAATATATTTTGTTTTCCAAAGGCTTTTTAACTTGCTTTTTACTTCTGCAATCATAGGAATGAGTTTTGGAAGTCATCTGTTCAAAGCTACAGGCTCAGCTGAATAAAAAGCTGAATTTATGTCCTATTCTTTAATGAACCTTCACATTAGCTACAAGGACATGAGCTTCTAGTCCATAATTTCATTAGCAGACTGTACCTGCTGTAATGGATGGACTAATTTGCTTTTCCTGATATTCTTTTTTTCGTGCTCGGTGCTGAGACCAATTATTCAGCTGTGATTCAAGCACAACACAGTAAGAGACAAGGCCAAATTAAAAGCAGTGATGGAGCAACTTCAGGACTAAGAACATTTAGAATTACAGGGGACTAGAAGACTATGACAGCTAAATGTGTAAAGTAAGCTTAGGATTTTATTTATTTTATTTTTTTCAAAATAGGCAGCAAGTATTAGTACGAATTATAAGAAGATATAAATGTGCAAATAAAGGAACAAAGAATAGCCCAAATTTAAACATGTTTAAATTACTATTGTAATTTAAATTACTATTGTAATTTAATGTACAAGTCACATTCAGATGTTCCATGGTCCATGTTGAGAAACACTGGTTGGAGCAGTGTCTAACTTGAGATTTCAGATCACCTCTGGAGGAATCTGTCCTTCTCTACTGGCCATAGAGACTTCCTAGGTTCAAGTTAGCCTTTGAAATACTGACCTGTCAACACATCCAAACCATTTGTTTTAAATTACTTAAATCATAGCAAAAGGAAGAATGTGGCAAATGTGATGACAGAATCCAGTTCCCCAAAGTGGTATTTGATTGCCTTGGTCACAAAAACATCCCATCTCATCCCCTGGCTGCCTTGTTCACTGCACATCTTCCGTTTTTGGACACAAATAACTACAGCAGTTTCCTTTGCTTTTCAGGCTGGGACAAGGACCTCAGTAGCTGTTCTGGGTGCCCTGGCTGAAGTGAATGTGCTGAGCTGTAATAATGTGTTTAGAAACTGTGCTCCATGACAGATGAGGCCATGAGGAACATTACTCCAAATCACTGAAGTTGCAGGGAACCTAACAGAGATCACATATTTGGAAGCGTTGAGTAAGATTAAAATACAACAGGCTCATATCAAGCTGCAATAGCTCATATGCTACAACTGCCCTAGATGTGTTTAAATGACCAGGGTGAAATTTTCAACTGGGAATAATTCAGTCTCCCATTTATCATGAGAATGAGAAAAGAAATCCGTTTGAGACCATTAGTATTTACATATTTGATTGCACATGCAAATTAGATGCTTAGACATATAAAGAGCCTAATTTGCTTTGATAGATTACTGCATATTATTAACTGGATCTAGAATTTGAAAACCTGGCCCTAATTTGACATAATTGCTGAAATCTCATGCATACCAAATCTGATCAGGTACTCTTTGCATCTCTGTGGTGTTCCCTAAATCTTATAGACATGTTTTCTTCAGTAGATGTGGGAAGCTAATCAAAGGAAGAAATATTGACCAGAAGGGTTATAGAACTTCTAGTCCACTAGGTTCAGACTAGGTCATGTAAATGTCTAAAGGGACTTGAAGACGCTTCAGAAACTCATGCGGAGTGCACTGTGAATTCAGTAGAAGTCATGTAGCAACAGATACTGATGTTTTTTCTTTTTTTTTTTTTCTTTTTCTTGAAAGGCTTTTGCTAAATATGGATTAAAAGGTGAATTACCTCTGCTACATGTATCTGAAGATAATCCACAGGGTAATCCCTCATGGCATGCAATGAAACGCACTAAACCCATAGGCAGAGAGTCCTAGGTACTGCTGTGTGGAACACTTCTCTGCTCCGTGCAGGAGCCTGTGGTACTGCCAGAGGGCTGAAAGCTTGCCTTGGCTCCCTTTCTTAAATCCTCACGTGGATGGTGGGTATCTACCAGGGAGGGAGGGAAGGAGTACGACATTAGGAGACTGGAAGCTAGCTATTACTGTAGATCCAAATGTGGTTTAAAAGATGAACGCAGAAAAGTTTAAGAGTTGGAAATTGGTCATTTTTGCTAATCTCTTCATATTATTCTGCATATGTGAGCTATACTTCGTAGCAGCTTTGAGAGAAGAATGAAAATGACTCTTCAGAAAATGGTTGGAAATAAGACAGAAAATAATGGGAATCTGTGAAATGAGGCAGTGCAGGAGGGTAGCAGCGACAGGCACCTCTGAGGCTGAAAAAGTGGATCACAATGGAAACATCACTCTCTGTGTCATTCTGCCATTAGATGTACCAAAGAATTTTTGTTAAAGTCAGTGCTTGATATTCGTGTCTGGGAATCAATTTGACCTCAAGTTCTTTCTTTTTGTTGTTCTGCCAGTCGTTAAAAGTACACCTTGTGCTACCAGAACCGTGGTTACCCGTGGCACACTTCAGGCACTTTTCTCATTGGCCTGTCTTGCCTTGAATAGTGTGAATTAGCTTGTGGCCAGAGCTCTTATCCCATTAATTTGTGTCATTAGCCCCTTTGTTATACAGCTAGGAAAGCAAGGCAGGATAACCGAGGTATCAGAATTAGCGTGAGTAAAACAAGGGAAGCTTTAAAAAAGGAATTCTGCACCACCAAAGTTGTGTCCCGTAGGTTTTCCTGTGGCTAGTACTTGTGTTGTTGATAGGCAGAGGTACAATTCACGATTTCTAAAGGAGGAAATTAATACAAGCTATACGTTGTTTGTCATCTGGCATTGCTGAAAACTTTACAGATGTAAAGATGTTGACCTGGAATGGTGACCAAACTCTGTGAAATGGGAGAGTAACAGTCCCAAAATAGACTTTACTTGAATGCTTATGTAGTTATCCAGACTTCTTCTTTTGTTTCCTATTTTGTGCTTCCTATTTTGTTAGAATTTTGACTCTTAAATCTTTCTTTCGGTTGCTATTTGTGTTCCTTTTATTTATGTGTTATGAGAAGTGATTTAATTTCCTGGAAGCAGCAGGCTTAGGCCTTTGAATGATGACTAAGCTAGCTGGGAGGTGAATGTAAACATTTCTATACCACTAACAGCTCCTGCTTCCAGAGGCATCACTAAACACTGGAATACCAAATTAGCAATTACGAACCTGCTAATCACGAAGGTGGCATTCACAAAGGCTTTCTTTAGCCCAGCCAAGTTAGTCTCCTTGTGCAGCCTCTACTGTCAGGAGGAAATTTCTATAATGCAATTCGGAGCAAAAACCTAAGATTTAAACCTAAGATGTAAGTGCTGATAATGACTCTGTAGAGTAAATTTGGCCATAGGGGGGTCTCAAGAGGCAGCTTCCCTAGGCTGCAGGTGTCCTTGTATTCTACCCCAGGATATATATTTTTTCCTATTTAAGAAAATGAATTCCACTAAATCAAAACAAATACCACTCATGAAAAGGACAAAATGAACAAAAGGAGAAAGCTGCTGATCTCATGCTTCCCTGCAGAGAAAATGAGGAAAGGGTGGAGAATCGCCTAGACACTTTCTGATTATCCTGTGAGATAGGATGGGAACAATGAGGTGGCTGGTGTGAGCCTGACCAGAGCACTTTCATTTTGGCACTTCAACAAATGCTGGCAGCATTTTCTTTTTTAATGTCAACATTATGTGCACAACTTCAAGGTAAGCCTTCCAAGTCACTCCAGTTAATTGATACATCAGAAATGCTGAACTGGAACACCATGTCCTGGATGATACTTAAAAATATTGCAAAAATATATGTTGCCTTGGAGGAAGGACTAGAAGAGTCCAAATGCATTACAAAAGTGTTGGCCAGAAATGGGTGGATTCACTGCAGCCATTTCCTTTAACGCGTGCCTCGGATTGACTGAAGAACTGCAAGATTATGTCCTCTGCTGTAGTTCTGGTGCATAAATGCTGTCTTTCCTCCCACGTTGGATCTACCTTCGTCTCATATGGAACTGTCCATTTGCTGACTGGATGTATATTTTTATACAGAAGAAGAGAGTGCTTTTTGCTCTGAACCTAGAGCCATCTATGCAATATAGCCTCAAGGTTTCAGAGCTGAGGGTTTTGATCTCGGTGTAGGAGGTTGTTAGTGCGGAGACAGGCTGTTCCGATCAGCTGGAGCAAAGAAATGTTACGCTGTCGCTCTTGGGATGTATCATCCATATGTGTACTCATGCTGCAGGTGAACATCCACCTGTGATGCAGATAACAGAAACTCTCAGCTCACATCATCTTCCACCTCGTAGGTGTACTCAGCCCTTGCCCTTTTCACGGCCGTACGGGGTGGATTGATGCCTGAGTGATGCCCCCAGCTCTCAGCCAGTACCCGCAGGAGGCCCACCGAGGAGCAGAGGGTGGGTAGTGATTGTTCAGACACCACAGAATTTCAAGTGCATAAATAAAAAGCCAGGAGGAGTGTCTTAGGGGAGCCAGCCTGGCCTCCAGCTGCCACTCAGAACAGCACAGTTCTGCTGCTGTGGTATCTGTCAGTCTGGTGGAGACTGTCCTCCTAGTCCCAGAGTGTGTCATGGGACAAAATGCCCTGGTCAGTCAACCAAATCAAGCAGCTCAAAGAAGGGTGACTACTAATAACTTTTGTTTGTTTCTTTTTGTTTGGTTGGTTTTGTTCTATAAGATATTGTCTGTCTAAACCATCTGGATTGCTGTGCTGTTTCCTCTGATCTCCGAGATTTCCAGGTCCTACAAGAGTCTACAGAGGCCCATCGAGCTCCCAAGACCCTGACTGTCCAGAAGTGGCACCTTCAAACCTTAAAATGGTCTGCTCTACATCTCTGCGGGGGCATTCCAGCAGTTTATCCAATCCAAAGCAGACAACGTGCAGTGTTACAGGCAGGTAGGAAAGACTTGTAAGACCTGCCATAACTATTTTTATAGTCACTTCCCGTGCACAGTGGTGACTGGGTGTAACTGTAAATAAGGCTTGGTTTCATCTCGAGTTCAACGTGGCAAGGTTTCCCTGTTGCTTAGGCAGCGACTGGCCTTGCATAGCAGTGTGCTGAGACACAGAAGAATGACAGCTGCCAAGGGCAGCCGAGGGTTTTGTGTTCTCAGGAGGGTAGCTGCAGTTAAAGTGTTTTCCATCTCACTCCTGTGCTACTTTTACAGTGTAATTTCCTCTTGAAAATCAAAACTACTTCATTACAGTGTACCCATACATTCAAATCAATAAGATCTTAAGTTTAGTGCTTGAAACCTGGAGCACTTTCTATGCTTCAGCATTAGTTTCTAGGTTTAACATCAGTTAATTTTCTCATGTGAGCAATACCACTGCATTCATTTTACCCAAAATCTGGCAGAGGTAAGGAAATAATCCAGCACAATTAAGGGAACTCTTGGGATGCCTTCTGCTGATGCTCAGAAGACCCTGGCTCCCATTCATTTGCTTCATTCCAGGTTTTCATTTTATGCAGCTGTATGTTCTGCATGTATCAGTCACAAAATTAAGACATGGTGCAGCCATGGTGACAGTTACCTGTTTTGTTTTTAGACAACACAGCTAGATGTAGCAACCCCAGTGGATCTACAGGGAAGGGCACAGGCTGCAAGAGAGAAGCATTCAGCAGAACCCCTGGAAGCACTTCTTTGTGCACACCCTTCAGAGGGTAACTGTGCTGCCTTGAACTCTGCGAGCAGTGACATTCCAACATGATGCTGTTTGATTTGATTTGATGTGATTTGAAGAGTAATCTTTTGGGGAAAACGTTTCCTGGTGGAACACCAAGCCCTGCTGGCAGAGGAGATGCTGCTCCTTGTGGAGGATGATCGTGTGGTCAGCTGATGGAGGACCAGCTCCTCTGCTGTAGGGGCCGTCCCTTCAGCAGGTTCTGTGTGGCCTCCCAGTTGGGTACGGGGCTGGAATCCCCTGCCACCCAGCAAACGGAGTGGCAGTGGCAGCTCCTGTTGAGCTTTGGACTTAGAGAACTGTAATCTATCAAGGCCCGCTGCTCCTCAGAAGTTGTATCTTGTCTCCATGACCAACAGGAGCACCCAGGCCAAGGCCAGGGAATCTCCGGGCCTTAAACAGGTCAGCTCTTGCTTCTGAAGGCTGTTCATGGTTTCAGTTCTTAGTGAAGTCAAACATAGAGAAATCCCTTCCCCAAACAGCGATGTGATTGTGTTCCTTTGACAAGTAGCTGCTCTTGCACAACTCTGTTCCTGCTGACCACGGACCAGGACCACCTTCCTCCCCCTGTGCTAATAGAAATGGCATTTTGAGCACAGGGAAACCCTTAAGCTGCAAAGAATTCTCTGAGATGGAGCTAAATAAGAAGTAATGATATCAGCAAATGTGTATTTGTATTCTGTGCTGGCCTCAAACCTTATTTAACTTTTAACCAGCTTCATTATAAGAGTGCTTGTATTCAAGATCAACCTCACAAACACAACAGGAACCCATCAAAAGGTCTTAAGAGCTCCAATTTCTGAGTAAATATGTGCTAAAGAAGCTGGTTTCAAGAGTGTTGTTTTCAAAGTAATTAATTTTTAACCTTTACTCAACCTAAAAGATGGCTTATTTTTCAGAAGTTTATATTAGTTTTTAAAGACATGTAATATACGTGGCAAACTCTATCTATGATGTTAATGTAGGCAACACCCTGGTATAATTTCCTTTTATTTTTATGGTATAGCTTATGCACAATATTTATGTGACACAAGATAATGTCATACTATATTAGCTGTATAAGGAATGTTTGCAGAAAATGAAATCAATAGTTTTGATTGCTAGAGCTCGGCTCCAGGCTTACGTGAGTTATTTGTAATTAGAGAATACTAACTTGTCCATGAAGCGTCTTGGATTCCCCAGCCACTCCTGAGGATGTGTTCAGGCCTTAACTGATGTTAGCACACGACTGGAATAGTGCTTTTTGGAAGTAATCAGTGGCTGCACTAGAGCCCATTCAGAATGAAATCCTGTTCTGTTTTACGTCAGTATGCCGAGAAACAGTATTGCTGCTGATCTCACAAAAATAAGAATTTAAGGAAGCTCAGTAGGGAATGATGTTTTACTCCAAATCCTGTCAGTAGATCCTAAGGCTGGGAGGGATCACAAAATCACAAGCAGTACAGGCTGGCAGGGACCTCTGGAGGCCTGACTCCCCCTGCTCAGGCAGGGCCACCCAGAGCAGGCTGCCCAGGACCACGTCCCGGTGGCTTTTGAGTATTTCCAGGGATGGAGACTGCAACCTCTCTGGGCAGCCTGTGCCAGGGCTAGGTCACCCTAATGCTGAAAAAGTATTTCCTGATCTTCAGACACACCTCCTGCAACGCCATCGCCTCCTGTCCTGTCACTGGGCACCATGTTCTGCCGCACTGCATGTGCCACAGGGCTGCCTTTCAACCTGCTTTAAGGTTTCCTTTTGAGGAACAGCCAGTCCTGATTTAAGCATTTCTAGGGATCACAGACCCCCAGGCTTCTGGTAATTCTAAGCACGAATGAGCATACCTGGTAAATTACACAGGTGTCTGGTAGCTTGAGGGGCTTCCTCTTAACCCTGCTGCTAGTTCTTGTAGGCCCTTGGAGATTGTGCTCAGGCCTGCACAGCATGTGGAGTGAAACAGGCTGAGCTCACAACTCCCTCAGACTTGTTTCTCTCTTGGATGTTCTCTGAACCCTTCGCAGTACAGCGCCACTCCGTGCGGACGGCAGCTGCAGGACGCCGGCAGCAGCCAAACCAGCGCCAGGCCCTGCTGCAGGGCCTTCACAGCCGCCTGTGAAAGAAACCCATTAAAGCTCCTACACACGTGAATAAACTCACAGGAAACAAGTGCAGGTCCTCATTGCAGCACATCTCCCATCCCTGCGGACGCAAGCCAGGCCATTTTGCAGTGTCAAACACCTCACACCCCCCGAGCACACCGCTGCTTCTGACACAGGAGCCTGCTGCTGGGGCTTGGCAGGAATCCCTGACGGTGTGCTGGGACTGTATGGGGTGAAATCCTTCTAAAAATTGGTTTGTGGTGGACTGTTTGCTCACAACTGTCTTTCCGGACACCCACATATAGACACCCACCCTAGCTTTCCTGCTAGGTCTTCTGACTTTACTTGCCATGGGTTATTTCAGCTCTCCAAACTGGAGAACCTGTACACGAGCTTAGATTATGAACTAAACTGAAGACGAGAGCGTGGTCTCTTTTAGAAATAATCTGTATTCAACAAAAAAGTAACAGGCAGGAGAGAAAACGCAAAGTTTCCCATTTTACTTGGTGATGCCTTAGCAGAAGGGCAGGGAGGTGAGACGGGAGAAGGCCTGATCCGGCCGTCGTGGCTGCTCTGAGGGACGCTAGCAGTCAGCTTACAATGGAGAGGCACGAGTTTAGGAACAAGTTTAGGAACATTTCGGGTCAAGTCTGTACTGGGACAGCTTCTGTTGGGCTAATTCATGATTCCAACTTAGTTAAGATATGAGCAGCCGCAGAAAAGCTATACATAGACTTCTGATAACACATGCATCTTGCACTTATGCTAGATTATTTAGGACATGCTTTTAAAAAAAATTTTATATATATATATATTTATATAATCATTTTGCAGCAAGATTGGAGACTGCTTGTCTGTTGTCACAAGCAGGAATTCACAGGACCTGTTATCCATGCTTGGGATGGATTAATTCTGTATACAAACACTTGAACATGCTTACATTACAATCCAGAAAAGAATTATAAAACTAGTTCTAAGCCAGCGAAGTAGTGCTTTGATAGTTTAATCAAATTTTTATGATTTTTAGCTTCTTCCCAACTTGCCCATTGCTACCACTTCCTAAATAGCAGTTCCAGCCACTGCCTAGATTCAGGTAAATGCACAGTTTATACAGTGGAATGGAAATTGCTCTCTCTGTGTCCCTGACCGTGGCACTTCCCCAACCAGCTCCAACATGAGAAGTCTCTCTCTCCCCTTGGAGAGCAGGTACTGACTTCTTTCAGCATATTCAGGGGGTGATTCTTCCAGGAGATGTGCTGAAGTGTGACGGGAGGCTATAAACGCTCTAACAGAATTTAGGATGTGGGTGGCTTTTCTGTTGCATAAGCAGATGATGACATGAGGACATGGAGCTCTTACCCCAAAACAAGGAAGAACAGTTAATGCTCAAATATATTATCTATTTTTTTTTATTTGAAAAAATAGCCCCAGTTATACTCGAGAATTGCAGCTAAGTTTCTAGCGCTGCTCCAGAAATCTCAGCCAGGAGCTAGAATTTGGTTTTGCTGCTGCTGTTTTAGACTGCCACCTAACGGTGATGGCTAAGCTCACTGCTCAAGTTGCCCAGCTTCCTGCTCCGTCTCTGTGGCTGCTGCATAATGAGCACCTCAGCAGCCACGGAGTTCAAAATGCCAAGGACTAACATCAGTACGCAGCTCTCTACAAGCAAACCTTCCTTTCTCAGTGATCCTTCTGAACAGCTCTTGTTCCAGCTGCACCTCACCAACACACTAACTTGCTGAGCTGCTCCAGCTTTGTTTCCAGTGCACTTCCAACACACGGGCTATTTTTTAATTCATTTTTACAGAATTGGACTGCATGACCTGGATCAGTCCTAACAGGTCTAGCTCACTAATTGCTTGGGACACCTTTATCCTAGAGCGTTATTCTTGTAGATTACTGAAGCTTACTCCTCACTTTAAAATAGCTGCTCACTTTGCTTTATGAACTGCTAATCTAAACAGAACAATCAACGGCGGGTTTGTTTCTGGTTCTTTCCTCCTTCTGAGACAGATCAGTACAGACTGTGCTCCTTCGCTCAGTCCTGGCCTTTTCCTGTTACTGGTAGGGAAATAACTTCTCATAAATTACTTACCTAACAGATTGTAATTCTCTCTTTCTTCCCCAGTGGATTTTTTATTTACATCTTGGGAACCTTTGGAATAAAGTCAGTGCTTTGACTCCCTTCTCTAATAAAAAATAATAAAAGCAAACAAAAAAGAACCACCACCACCAACAAAAAAGCCAATAGATTTGTTTGTCCTATTCCTTGCACACTGACTTCCCAAGACACACACGTGGAAAACAAAAATAAACTTCTGACTATCCCCTAGCTGTTATATGCAAATAAATCGAAAATTTTAGTAAGAAATACTGAGTGAAAATGCAACCAGCAATATTGCAAAGTACAGTTTTAATCTGCACTGTTTTAATCAGTTTGTATAGGACTCAAGTCATTTCTTAATCAGAGGACAAGTTTGAAACATGCCATTAACCTTTCATGGCTACGCTTTTATCCCCTGCATATAAAGCATATGTGAAGTTTTAGCTATTTGAGAGCTTACACAGCTTGCTTCTGTCATTACTTCTCTGAAGCACCAGGCAATTATTCAGAGTCTGCAGGTAACGGCTTGTGTTTGTCTGTAAGGACTAATCCATCAGCATTAATACAAACTGTATTTTTGGAATTCACTTCTCCAGCTGTTCATTCTGCCGTTTGTTCACCTGTATCTGGCAGTAGCTCATAGCAAGACTTCAGAAAAATGCTCCCGAAATTTAGGGCAGTCCATTTAGCCATTTCAATGACAATTCCAAATGATCAATTAGCTCATTTTCATGATACAGAACTTTTGCTTCTAGCACAAAACTATGCAGCAATCCATTCTTCCCATGCTTGGAAATCTAACATGCACTTTTGTATTTTCTTCTCAGCAATGCACTTAAGAAACAGTTGGCGGCCAACTCCTTAACCTTAATTTCCAAAGACAACAGCAATTCATCTCTGGATGTTGGTGAAACTGACTGCTTCAGCCGCATGGCCAGATAAGGACAGCAACCACTCCTTCTGCTTCCAAGGGAGGAGAAAAGGGAAAGATGCACCCCATTTTCCAGTGCAACAGAAGGGCTGGAAGGAACTGCAAGTAATCCATTATTTTTAGTCATGCTAAAGCTGCTATATTAGATCTTAATCTGGGCCTTCTGCTGACAGAAAGGAAAGTTGTAGTGATGGCCTAGGAAAGATAACCTCCTCCTACACCCCTTTTTTTGATCAAGTGTTCGCATGATCTGTTTCGTCAGCTAGGAAGTTTTTTTGCTGGAAGCTAAGATGACAGATTTAACTTCTCCATCACTCTTCTCCTGAATGTTCAAGTCTTCTGTGGATGACAATGCACTTACTTGGGACTCTTCCACATGAACTGAAGAAGCAGTGTGCTAGCACTCCTCTCTTCCACAAGGTCACAGAAAGCGTGTACTCTTATGGAATGCTGTGTGGAAACAAAAATGACTTCAGACTTTTTGGTGTAAGTTCTTTGAAATGAGAAAGGCCAATAACCATTCAGCTATTGTCACCT